>NC_136063.1:844912211-845520270 GCF_964261635.1 Lissotriton helveticus | reverse complement strand
AGGTACATGTGTTGCACTAACAAGCCCTACTCTATCACGCATAACCATAGAGATTAACTACTTGAGTTCTTTATGGGCGCGTAATGATTGTGTCTTCACTGCCAATGACACACGTAGCACATTGAATTCAGTATGCCAATTGGCATCTAAATTTAGAACAACTTTTACCGCTCTTCATTTTGTTCGGTGATGACCTTCGGTGTAAGCTTGGACCTAGTTGCTCCCCTCTTTACTGCTCTTTCGCTTGAGTGCATCTAACGTTTTGCACGCTAATAATAAGCACCCATCCATTATAATGATTGCTTATGGTTTTGTGAATGATAAATAATGTCTTTACATGTGGTATAAGCCTAATATACTTTCACAGTGATAAGTATGATGTTGTGTTCTTGTTCCCACAATGCAGGAATATAAGTATGAGAGTTCCATATCGTATATGAATACTACACAAGTTGTGTGAGTACCCCCTATTTGTTTTGTCCTGACGAAAGCTCTTTAGACCCGGCTGGGCCCAGACAAGCTGAAACATGTCGACCGTTTTATAAAGTTACATATGATAATCCAGTAACTCGATTATCGAATATACCGATCTATTTTACTAACAGTATCCACCTCTTTATAATAAAATTTTCTTTTTTGGTGTGAAACTGCTTTTTAACCCACCCTCGTAGTTTGCTTCAGACATCATTCCTCTGTAGGTGTCACAATATTTCTGGACACTTCTACTTTTACCAGAGGTAGCCTCGGGGAGGCTGGCATATTACACTCTTGACGACCCAATGACTATGCCACGACGCTAGATGAGGGGCGGAGAAACAAATACACCGCATCGTTATAATCTTAAGCGCCTATGAGGGTTGTCAAATATAACCAATGGTTATAGTAGATACCAGTGTCCTTTTCCTATTGATTGCCACGGTATTTAGAACCAGTCATGAGGAAGAGCAGTGTGTTCCAGACAGCATTGCGCTTGAGGCAGAAATAGCACGTAAGGAAATACAAAATGGTGGCCGAAAACGGGTGAGCCGAGTCGTGGTAAAATAACGGTGCAGAAGACCTCACAAAAAAGTTCAAAAATCAATGTGCTAGGCTCACCTCATATTTGCACAAGAGAATTCAGCCTCGCCAGTAATAATTGCCCCATAATTCCACCGAAAAAAGTCTGGAAGCAGAGGTTGACGGCGGAGCTCCGTATCTACGCCGCCATCTAGTGAGCGCGCAAGCCACGCCCCCTGATCGCACATGTCTTGATGCATATGTTCATGTCCAAATACCAAATAACATTAGCTAAGTCAGTTGCTAGACCTTTCAGAGCCAAGACTTATTGATTTTGCCAGCGCATGTTTGTTTTTCTGAGTGAGACAACCCAAGTGCTACTATTGCTCATTGATATGGGCCCCAAAGATCACTGTGCCACAGGACTCAAACTGCATCTCACTGGAGAGACCCAACAAGGATGAAAACAGACTAGGGTTGCAAGTCCTCTTGCCCCCTGTCTGGAGTAGCACACCAGGCAAAAAAAAGAACTTAATATCTGGATAATTACCAGAGGCTGAGATTAATTCATTCATTCCACCCATCACTTTTATGTTTTGTCAATCACAGAAAAGACATATGGCAAATACTTTCTCGTCTAGACACGTCTTGATGTGGTTTACTGAATTATTTGAATCACAGATTGACTTTCGAAGCAGAGATTTGCTGCTCTTTTATTTTTTTTTGTCTGGTCACTTTGACTATGTGTGTTGATATTTATTTTCCAGAATTTGTTATACAATAGTGTGGTGGTACCATGTAAGGTCAGTATCTACTAAAGAGCTAACTACCATTGTTTAGGCGCTGCAAATAAAGGTACTGAGTGTTGCCTTTCCAAAGTGGGTAAAGCTGCACTCTTTTGGTTTCCTGGCACTGGAGTAGCTAAAAGGTCATGAAGTAACCAAGCAGAAAACTAGTTGTAAATATAAGCTGCCTAATAGCCAATGGCTGTTTAAACAAGTTGGGCCCTCATGTACAATGATTACATATAAAAAAACGTAAATTGAGACAAATAACGAGTCGCTAGGAGTGATTCCTTAAATGGAAGGTCCAAAATAATTTTGTTAGAAGAAGTCACTATTTGCGCACTGACTTCTACCAAATCCACTGGTATTTTGAGAACCAACCTTGTGAGAAGTTGGCCTGATGTGCAGTGCTCACTATTCTAGTGATCACTATATATCAGTCCAAACAACCCTTATTGATGATTGGTTGTAAGTCAACCTTATAGACCAGCTATCCTAGTAGCATGGATACGAGCAGTCTAAGGCTAAGACTCTAGAGGGCGTGTTAAGCCAGCTGTTTTACCATCACATTACCCCTTGAACACCCAGTGAAAGGACACCACACAAGTTGTTATGAAAATAAACAGTGTATTTATTTATAACAAGACTACCCTGGCTCTTTATGAGACAGGGAGCTAAGCACACAACAAAACTCTTACGAAAATACTTAAGTTAGCACGTTATACACAAATGCCCGAGGGGCACGAAAAACCATATACTTTAAAAGTGGAATGCGAATTACTAGCAGGTAAGTAACAGTTCTAATAGGCTTTGGGATCGCTAGGACTGGACTAGGGAATCGTTAGATTACTACTAGGAGGCCCAGGGGACTCGGGTGCAGAGTGTGCACTCTCACGCGGGATGCGGGACAAAGTCTATGGAAGCTAGAATTCACAAAGTTAGTGTTCACGGGCGAACCCGACCTGGTAGGGAGAAAACGACAGTGGATCCTGACCCTTGGATAGTGAGGCTATGCTGGGACACCGGAGTGCCGAAGTTACCTAGCCCAGGGGCTGCAGCTGCATAGGTCTGAAAAGACGTCGGGGATCTCGTTGCCGGACCAGGAGCCTGGAAGGAAGAAGTTGCTGGCAGGCGACCAGTGAAGAAAAGTTCGATGGATCCAAGCCTGGATCAAGGAAGAAGAAACCTGAAAGCAGAGGGGACCAAGTTCTTGAATCACTAGCCAGTGATTAAGTGGGCACCAGGATGGCACCGGGCGAAGTCACCGCAGTCAGGTGAGTGGGCGCTGCTGGGCTCTGCAGTCTCTCGGACCAGGAGGCGTTGTCGGCGACCAGGATGGAGGTGCGAGCTGTCCCACGAAGGTTGAAGTCGTCGGCGTCGAAGTTACCCAGGAGTGGGCAACAAGCCTTGGCTAATTCAAGCCCACGCGGTGGACTCAAAATGGCGTCTTGAGTGGACCAGGAGGGTCCGGGGTGCTCCTCTTCAGGAAGGAAGCAAGGGCCAGTCTGGAGCAACCAGACCAGCAGCAGAAATGTCGTCGGGCGTCGTCAGGACGGCCACAAGCCAACGGGCTAGTAGCCAAACAACGCGGTGAGCAGCGGAAAGCAGAAGGGCCCCACGCAGATCGTGGAGATGCTGGGGGGCTGCACTTCGGAGCTGGAGCTGCTCAGAGTCGGGGCTTCTCGGACCCCAAAGCACTCACCAGTAGATTACTCGGCGGGCTTGCTGGAAAGAAGTCGTGCAGTCTTGCAGATGGCCGGTCCCTTGAGGTCTTGTCGCACCCACGGTTCTCAGCTGGGCTGTAGAGGTGGGTAGAGGTCAGAGGTGCCAGGGAAGCCGGTTCTCGTCGAGCTGGGCAGTCGGATTCCGGAGGAAGGACTTGCAGCAGACCGCAGTGTTCTTAGATGGTGCCTGCGGATGCAGGGTGACTACTCCTTAGTCACAAGGGAGAAATCTTAGGAAGAAGTCTTGAGTTCCTTTCGCAGAAAGTAGTTTCAGGATTCAAAGATGATCTGATTTGGAAGGGGGCCAGTCTCTACCTTTATCCTGTAAAAGGGGGCTGGCACGCGACTAAGTCCTGCCCTATGGGTGGGACTAGGAGGGGGGTGGTTACACCCACTTCCTTGGCGGGCTTTTCCCCAGCACAGGGTCTGGAGTGACCCTGGAACTGGTTCCAGCCAGCCTATGCACAGTGAGCACCGGGGTGCCACGTGCAGTCACCTTCCTCTAAAGCCCTGCCTACCTACAATACACAAAACCCTGTCTGGGACGGTGCTGGCACCGCCCCTGGCAGGAAACCCTTTGTCCTTATCTCCTGCTCTGGGAGGACTCCCAGCAGCAGGAGGGCAGACTTGTGTCTCGGTGGCAGCATCCATTTTGTGGATGCTAAGGCTCTGTCTGACTTTAACCGGGGTTAGGGGTTACATACATGTCGTGTCCCTCTAGAAGGGTGGAATGCTAACCCCGTCGCCAGAATTGGCGAGGGGTTAGTATTCCAATTCGTATGACACCTTACTCGACATGTTTTGATAAAGCGATACCAGAGTTGGCATATAACCGCGAGGATTATAATGCACTTAAGAGTATATGGTATGCGATATCATGGAAACGGCTAAGGGATGGATCCCGAAAGCCGCAGACAGGCTCAGCTCATGCCAGAGCACCATCTCACACGATTCCAAGCACTCTGCCTTCAGGATTGTTAAGGCCTGCCATAGGAGTGACTGATAGGAGATCTGTGTGTCCATTTTTAGGGTTAGTTATAGGTATACTATATCTAAAGCAAAGGGTGATTACACCACCTTGCCCCAGCTGTCAAGCAGCCAGTTGTGTCAGATTTGGATGGCCATCCAGGGGTGGCATAATACATGCTGCAGCCCCTGGTAGGCCCTGGGTACACCTATGCCCTGGGTACCTAAGGTACACTGTACAGGGACTGATAAGGTGACTCAGTATCCAATTTAGATATGTACCTAAGGTACATGGAATCCATTTTACAGAGAGAGCAGTAGGCCTGGGGTCCTGAATAGCAGGGCCCCAGGTCAACTAAGTCAGAAAACCAGCAAAACACCAGGCAAAAAGTTGGGGGCAACCATAGTCAGGGATCAACCTTCCTACATAACCCCCCCCCCCAAACGAAAGGAGATAAGGCTATCCTTGTCCAGGTAAGCCTATATTGCCTAAGTGGCCATTTAAGGAAGTACCAGCACTGGCATGGTTACCCCCTATGTCATGGTCCACTAAGCAATCCCTCACCCTAAGGGTGTCTGATGGTCTCCACCATAGGGAATCTCTACCTGTGGTGTGTTTTGGCAAAGTAAAAGGCTGGTGCTGAAATGGAGTACTGAAGTGAGGCTCCACTAATTTTGGGCTCAGCTTCCTCCAATCACTTTCCACCATAGAGGCCTTTCTTTCCAAGACTGAGTTGTTTTGGGCTCTCAGGGTCAACCTCTGGCTACCTACAGCTGGAGGTTGGGTCCCTCTGTTTGGCTTACTGGAGGGACAGGTCAGGTCTGGGGCCCTCAGGTCCCAAGTTTGGCTGTGCCCAACAGTGTCCATCTGTGGGAGGTCCCTAACTAATTTTAAGGGGGATCCCTCAGGGGTATGTTTTATTTTCACTGGGCTAGGACTACTAGCTTCAGTGCCCTTAATCTGCTGATTGGGAAATTCTTTTGGACAGGGGGTCCCTTGGGGTCCACCACTGGCCTCCCTGACCTCTACAGCCCTGGGCTGACTGAGGCAGGGTAGAGAGGGGCAGGTTACCTGCTCCAGACTGGGTCCCACCTTGGAAGGGTCCACTGACATCAGGGGTTCTGCCAGGCTAGGCCTGACTACCTCTGTGGCAGTTTCTTCACAAGGGGTCAGATCAGTTCCCTGAGGAGGCTGATCTTTTCCTAAAGTCTGGTGGGAGGGAGATTTCTCTTCCTCCTCAATGCTCTCTGTCTGAGTGGAGTGATCCATAGTTTCAGGCTTCACAACACTATCATCTGTCTCAGTTTGAGCTGTGGCCATCACAACTCTCCCAACCTTTTCAGGAGGGGGCTCAGTTTGGGTGTGGGCTGTTACCATGACAGCCTTGACAACCTGTTCTGGGAAGGAAGTTGTCTGAGATTGGGTTGTGACTGGCACAACCCTCCTGACCTGTTCAGGGAGGATATCTTGGACTGGGGCTGTGGCTACCACTGCCCCACTACCCTTACCATGGATGTTCACCATTCTAGAATGGGTTTCTTGCTCTACTTCAGCCCAGGCTGAGAGCTCTAAATCATTCCCCAGTAGGCAATCTACAGGCAAGTTTGGTGACACTGCCACTCTCTTGTGGCCAGTGACACCTCCCCAGCTGAGATTGACCACTGCCATGGGATGATCTCTCTGTACTCCATCAATATTGGTCACCTGGTATGTGGCACCAGGTAAAAGTTGCCTTGAGGGGACTAGACTCTCAGTCACCATAGTGATGCTAGCCCCTGTATCTCTATAGGCCTCAACTTTTATACCATTGATGAGGGGCTCCTGTCTGTACTTGCCCAAAGTGTTGGGACAAGTTGTGAAGTTGGCAAACCCCATGCCAGTCTCACAGGCAAGAGTATCTAAGTTTGGGGACCTGGTTAGGCCAGAGTCCCCAGGAACTCCCAAAGTAAATGCACCCAAATTCTTGGGGGCACTCCCACCACCTGGGGGATTACTACTAGTAGTAACAGGAGGTTTGGGAATGTTACTTGGGGGTATGTTTTCCTTATTGTTATTCTTTGGGCAACTGCTGTCAGTTTTTAAATGACCCACCTGTTTACAGGGATAACAATAAGGTTTCTTCTGGTTGTTGGAAGGATTCTGGGACCCACCCCCCTCAGAGGATTTTTGGGGCCCTGATGTGGTTTGATCTGTAGATTTATTCCCACCCTTCTCTTGAGGCTTGGTTGATTCCTTTTTCTGGTCACCACCTTGGTTCTTGGGCCTAATCCTGGTTCTGACCCATTTGTCTGCCCTCTTACCCAATTCTTGTGGAGAGGTCAGATCAGAGTCTACCAGGTGCTGGTGTAATAACTGGTTCTGACAATTATTTAAGACTTGCTCTCTCATAATAAGATTATACAATCCTGTGAAGTCAGTAACCTTGCTACCCAGTAGCCAGCCTTCCAAAGCCTTAGTGGCACAATCAACAAAGTCAGACCAGTCCTGAGACTGAGTTTTCTGGGTGTCTCTGAACAGCAACCTGTACTGCTCAGTGGTTAAACCAAACCCATCAACCAGTGCATTTTTCAGGACCTGGTAATTGTTAGCATCCTCAACTCTAGTAGTGAGGAGCTTATCTCTACCTTTGCCATCAAAGGAGAGCCACAGTATAGCTGCCCACTGACTCTGGGGAATGCCCTGCACAGTGCAGGCCCTCTCCAGAGCAGCCATCCATTTCTGGATGTCATCCCCTTGCTTAAAGGGGGGCACTATTTTAGTCAGGTGTTTAGTATCTAAACCCTTCTCTCTATCTCTTGGGAGATTGCTGCCACCAGTGGGAGCTAGCCCACTCATCTGCTGCTCTCTTGCCAGGGCAAGCTTCTCTTTGGCCAGGGCAATTTCTTCCCTTTCAATCCTCAGTTCAGCTTGTCTCATCCTAGCTTCATGCTCCTTTCTCTGAGGGGAAGTAAATCTCCTCTGTGGAGGATTCCTTCTCCCCTGAGAAGAGGCATTAGAGTGCAGAGATCTATTGGAGTCCCTAGAAAGAGATCTATCTCTCCTAACTCCAAGGTTAGGCCCACTTCGGGTCAGTACTGGGGGGCCCCCAGATCCTAGCCCAAGTAAGTCTAAGTTGGTCCTAGTTAGCCTTCTGACTACCTCAAGACCCTTGTCTACCTCATCCCCAGAGAGTACCTCCTGATCCTCCTCCTCAACTGCTGAATCAGTGTTGTGGAGATCTGGATCCCCAGAGGTTCCCTCTAAGGCTGGCATGTTCTCATGTAACTGAGAAAGCTTTCTGGCATCATATGTCTCTAAGAGACCTATCAGAAAGGAAGTGGTGGGGTTAGACCCCTGCTTCAGTTTTCTGGAGACACAGATCTGTCTCATCTCATGGAAACTGAGAGCTGCATATCTTGAAGTGACCTGTGGAGGGTCAACACTGACCAGGGGAGTCTCAGTAGAGTCCTCCTGAGTCGACATGCTTTTCTAGTGAGGTGTAAGTGGTGCACTTACCTACACTATATGTTTGCCTACTGATCCCTTGCTAGAGTTGTAGTTTAGGGTGTGCTAGGCCCTAGGAGCTACAACAGCTGGTTCAGTAGAACTCAGAGTATTCTAAGCTAAGTTATATGTACCTTTAGTACTTATGTGATCTTTCACAAGATATTCTTAGGATATGTGTGGTAAAACAACAGCAAGCTCAAATCCCACCGCTGCCACCAATGTGAGAAGTTGGCCTGATGTGCAGTGCTCACTATTCTAGTGATCACTATATATCAGTCCAAACAACCCTTATTGATGATTGGTTGTAAGTCAACCTTATAGACCAGCTATCCTAGTAGCATGGATACGAGCAGTCTAAGGCTAAGACTCTAGAGGGCGTGTTAAGCCAGCTGTTTTACCATCACATTACCCCTTGAACACCCAGTGAAAGGACACCACACAAGTTGTTATGAAAATAAACAGTGTATTTATTTATAACAAGACTACCCTGGCTCTTTATGAGACAGGGAGCTAAGCACACAACAAAACTCTTACGAAAATACTTAAGTTAGCACGTTATACACAAATGCCCGAGGGGCACGAAAAACCATATACTTTAAAAGTGGAATGCGAATTACTAGCAGGTAAGTAACAGTTCTAATAGGCTTTGGGATCGCTAGGACTGGACTAGGGAATCGTTAGATTACTACTAGGAGGCCCAGGGGACTCGGGTGCAGAGTGTGCACTCTCACGCGGGATGCGGGACAAAGTCTATGGAAGCTAGAATTCACAAAGTTAGTGTTCACGGGCGAACCCGACCTGGTAGGGAGAAAACGACAGTGGATCCTGACCCTTGGATAGTGAGGCTATGCTGGGACACCGGAGTGCCGAAGTTACCTAGCCCAGGGGCTGCAGCTGCATAGGTCTGAAAAGACGTCGGGGATCTCGTTGCCGGACCAGGAGCCTGGAAGGAAGAAGTTGCTGGCAGGCGACCAGTGAAGAAAAGTTCGATGGATCCAAGCCTGGATCAAGGAAGAAGAAACCTGAAAGCAGAGGGGACCAAGTTCTTGAATCACTAGCCAGTGATTAAGTGGGCACCAGGATGGCACCGGGCGAAGTCACCGCAGTCAGGTGAGTGGGCGCTGCTGGGCTCTGCAGTCTCTCGGACCAGGAGGCGTTGTCGGCGACCAGGATGGAGGTGCGAGCTGTCCCACGAAGGTTGAAGTCGTCGGCGTCGAAGTTACCCAGGAGTGGGCAACAAGCCTTGGCTAATTCAAGCCCACGCGGTGGACTCAAAATGGCGTCTTGAGTGGACCAGGAGGGTCCGGGGTGCTCCTCTTCTGGAAGGAAGCAAGGGCCAGTCTGGAGCAACCAGACCAGCAGCAGAAATGTCGTCGGGCGTCGTCAGGACGGCCACAAGCCAACGGGCTAGTAGCCAAACAACGCGGTGAGCAGCGGAAAGCAGAAGGGCCCCACGCAGATCGTGGAGATGCTGGGGGGCTGCACTTCGGGGCTGGAGCTGCTCAGAGTCGGGGCTTCTCGGACCCCAAAGCACTCACCAGTAGATTACTCGGCGGGCTTGCTGGAAAGAAGTCGTGCAGTCTTGCAGATGGCCGGTCCCTTGAGGTCTCGTCGCACCCACGGTTCTCAGCTGGGCTGTAGAGGTGGGTAGAGGTCAGAGGTGCCAGGGAAGCCGGTTCTCGTCGAGCTGGGCAGTCGGATTCCGGAGGAAGGACTTGCAGCAGACCGCAGTGTTCTTAGATGGTGCCTGCGGATGCAGGGTGACTACTCCTTAGTCACAAGGGAGAAATCTTAGGAAGAAGTCTTGAGTTCCTTTCGCAGAAAGTAGTTTCAGGATTCAAAGATGATCTGATTTGGAAGGGGGCCAGTCTCTACCTTTATCCTGTAAAAGGGGGCTGGCACGCGACTAAGTCCTGCCCTATGGGTGGGACTAGGAGGGGGGTGGTTACACCCACTTCCTTGGCGGGCTTTTCCCCAGCACAGGGTCTGGAGTGACCCTGGAACTGGTTCCAGCCAGCCTATGCACAGTGAGCACCGGGGTGCCACGTGCAGTCACCTTCCTCTAAAGCCCTGCCTACCTACAATACACAAAACCCTGTCTGGGACGGTGCTGGCACCGCCCCTGGCAGGAAACCCTTTGTCCTTATCTCCTGCTCTGGGAGGACTCCCAGCAGCAGGAGGGCAGACTTGTGTCTCGGTGGCAGCATCCATTTTGTGGATGCTAAGGCTCTGTCTGACTTTAACCGGGGTTAGGGGTTACATACATGTCGTGTCCCTCTAGAAGGGTGGAATGCTAACCCCGTCGCCAGAATTGGCGAGGGGTTAGTATTCCAATTCGTATGACACCTTACTCGACATGTTTTGATAAAGCGATACCAGAGTTGGCATATAACCGCGAGGATTATAATGCACTTAAGAGTATATGGTATGCGATATCATGGAAACGGCTAAGGGATGGATCCCGAAAGCCGCAGACAGGCTCAGCTCATGCCAGAGCACCATCTCACACGATTCCAAGCACTCTGCCTTCAGGATTGTTAAGGCCTGCCATAGGAGTGACTGATAGGAGATCTGTGTGTCCATTTTTAGGGTTAGTTATAGGTATACTATATCTAAAGCAAAGGGTGATTACACCACCTTGCCCCAGCTGTCAAGCAGCCAGTTGTGTCAGATTTGGATGGCCATCCAGGGGTGGCATAATACATGCTGCAGCCCCTGGTAGGCCCTGGGTACACCTATGCCCTGGGTACCTAAGGTACACTGTACAGGGACTGATAAGGTGACTCAGTATCCAATTTAGATATGTACCTAAGGTACATGGAATCCATTTTACAGAGAGAGCAGTAGGCCTGGGGTCCTGAATAGCAGGGCCCCAGGTCAACTAAGTCAGAAAACCAGCAAAACACCAGGCAAAAAGTTGGGGGCAACCATAGTCAGGGATCAACCTTCCTACAAACCTATGTATTAATAGGTAGGGTCTCAGTTCGACCTACCTCATTCATGTGCATAACGTTTGTCATACACAGTGACCTACTACGATGGGCTGCATTCACAGGCATGGTGGCCTGCTCGGGTCAGCAGACCTCCATTGTCTGTGACTGCTTTAAATGAATCAATCTTTTTTTTTTAATGCAGCCTATTTTCATCAAAGGAAAATGGGCTGCATTTAAAAAAGAACAAATTATATGACGCTAAACTTTTTTATGAGCAGGCAGTGGTCTCATGTTTTTGTGAACATCTACAATATGGAAGGGGTCGTGGAGACCCCTTCCCATTTGTGAATTGATTTATCACTTCCTTTGAAGAGGTGGTCAAATATTAATGTTTGTGGTCGGATTTCGGTTGCAAATCATTAACACATCTCTAAAGGAATCAACATTTGGAAGAGATGCCCTTAATATGCCCCTTCCAAATACCGATTCAGTGTCTATTCCCAAACCCAATTAGCGATTCAATAAGATTGGGTAACACATTACCGAATTGCCATTTGGGTTTGGTGAATTTAAAAAGGGCATTTTGGGGTCAGAAACCTCTGATTTCACGAAACGGAGTCTTACTGAGCATTAAACGGCATGATAAATAAGGACCCAGGTTTTTAAATTCCCCGAAAAAGAAATGGAATTAGGTTCGAATCATAGATGATCTGAAAGAGAATTCCACAGCATGGGTGCTTGGACAGAAAAACTCTTTCCCCATACCTTTCCTGAATTATCTAGGAATGATTAGGTAGATTGATCCAGGGGATTTAAGTGGCTGTGTGGAAACCTATTTCTAATTTGCCCAATTTATTTAGAATGCGGGGGGCATGCCTATGCTAGCTTTAAAAGTGATACAACAGGTCTTAACTGTATCCTCTGTTTTACTGGCAGCCAGTGCAGTTGTCTCAGTATAGGAGTTACATGGGAAGTCCTTATAAACTAGCAGCCTGAGGGTGACATTATTAGGGGAACTTAGATGTCTCGAATAATAATAGTTCAGTCCTGATATGATGGTAGACAAAATTATAGTCTTTAAGGCTTCTAGCTGGAGGAGGAGGACTATTTTACCAATCATTTTTAGTAGACAAATATATTTTGAAAACCACCATTCTTATCTGTTATGTGATTGCCAATCGGCTGTCTTTTGTTAGTCACGCTGAACTTGATATCAGCCTTCACATTGGAATAATTCTACCGTTAGATATGTGTTCTGTCGTTGCTAGGTTTAGTTTCCCTTGCCCTCTTTGACATGGTGCTTTGACATGGTGCTTTGATGGTGCTGTTCAGTAAACAGTTTACCACTGGAGGCACCTGGGGCCTCATTTATGAGGCCTTGCGTCAGTTTTGCGCTTCCGATGCGTCACTTTTTGTGACGCATCGGCGGCGTAAAACATGCCTCCTGTTGCACACTATTTACAAAGTGACGCATCGAAGCAGATGCGTCATTTTGTAAACCCCTGCGCTACATTATACCTGCGTCAGGTATAATGTATGCAGAGGGGGCGTTCCCCCGCAAAAAGCCTCGTAATAGTGACGCAGTGAAATCTATGAGATTTCACTGCGTCACTTTTAGGATGCTGTTGCGTCAAAATCTTGCGCCTGCCTCACAGCAGGCGTAAGACTGACGCAAGCCCTTTCACATGGGGCTTGCCACATGTGAAAGGACGCATTGCTGGAGTTGCATCACTTTTGTGACACACTCCAGCAATGCGTCACTTTTGCACTTACAGATACGTCAGAAATACTGACGTATCTGTAAGTCCTTGCGCAATGATGCGTCATACTGTAAATATGACGCATCATTGGGGTCACAAGGAGGGCGCAATGAAAAGTGACGCATCGCTGTTTTCTCGCAGCGATGCGTCACTTTTCATAAATGAGGCCCCTGATTTCTAGTGGAGTTTCCAAAGGTTCTGCTTGGCTCAAAATGGCATATTTGACTGAAAACTGAAAAAAATAAACTTTTGGGCGACCACTGTGCCGTGGAACGATTCGCTTGCTATTGCTTAAATGAAAGATTTATTACTGCAAAACACCTAACATTTGTCAAATGAAATCTCAACCTTTTGTGAAACAAGTCAAAATTGACCACGCTCTGCACAAATGATGCCAAATCTTCAGTAACTGTGTTAAAAAACAACACACAGCCACTAACGCACCGACTTCTGAATTGCACTATTTCTTGAAAGCCTTCTCCTCATTTCTGATTCCATCTCTTCGAGTTGCACTGTACTATTTACAGCAGAGATTGCCATTGCAGCCAATCAGCGTATAGATATCCCAGTGGACCCCTTCAAAGAGCCATCATTCACAGTGCAGGCGAAGGAAAGCTGGATCGGTCTGTGAACTAAAATTGCTTGCATTTCTACCCTTAATGAGTCCACTCTATCTGTTAGCGTCTTTCATTTTCCCACCTCGTTTTATATACTAGTTGTAATGTCACATTTTAAAGGCTCTTTTCCCTCACTCCTTTTACTCAACATTATAGTCTTCTTGTTGTCAATGGATACAGCTTTTTCAACACCCACACACACTCACAAATCGAATCTTCTTTTGCTGAAGTGGTAGCCAGGAGTTGATAATTTGTAGTGGGTGAAGCAGATGGCTTCTGTCAATAAGCTACAGGAGTAATCATAACGATAACCCACTCTAGCTCATTTCAAGTTTTTTCTTTCACTAAAGTGTGGCGAGTCAAGGCGGTTGGTGACCTTTGAAAGAGGTGGGGTGTAAATTATATCTCTGCATTGTACAGAGCTAGAGTGTGCAGTGAGCAAGGCCGGCTTCATTAAGGACATTTTGGGTTAACAGATTCAAAAGGTGCATTTTGCAAAATTATTTTGACGTAAATTACCTTAAAATACAGAGGTGTTGGAAGGAGAAACTAATGTAGTAGTAGCATTGCTGCATAAGGCTGTAAGATTTCTCTCACTTTGTTCTTTATGACTCATAATGTGAGGGTCAGATGACTTTGGACTTGCTCACCCTGCCTCTCCCAACTTGAGTCATAATCGTAAACTATGACTTAGCTTCTTCTTGGCAGGGGCTGGATGTAACAATGAACTGAACAAAGACCTGACATGGCCACATTTTTATTTTTTTTAACTTCAAGGAATGCATATAACATTTTATTCAACATTTATGGGATGTTATGTTGCAAAGTCTACGGTTTGGCCACAATTTATTTCTTCCAAATGTGATTCCAGACACAACGGGCACACCACGAATGTAATGGAATATTTCATTACATGGAGCTTTTAAGACTAAACAGCAGACAGATTACACCAATCTTACATGCAGAAAGCTCAGACAAGTGATGATAATATGAACACATTTAATCAGTATAGATGAAGAAATTGCTTCCGTGCTCATCATGAAATAAACTTAGCGGTAACTTTCCACTGGTAACAAGGAATTACAGTTGTCTAGAAGTCTCTGAAATATAATGATTGCTCAAATATCATCTTTGAATATATTTTAAAAAGGCAGCCACCTTGCAGGGACATTAGGAGATGTATTGCGAAAAGTATCCCGTGGTGCAACAGGTTTGTGCACCCACTCTCTGCATTCCCAGGTCCTTTAGGACTATAGAAGGGGCTGTAAGTCCTTCACCATTCTGTAATAGAGATAGCACCAGAGTACATGTGGCACAAGCGCTATTCCATAGGGGTGTTCATTCATTGGTATGGGCGTGTGGTCCCATGGAAATGATTAACAGCCTGATTCATGTAGCTAATAGCGCTCGCAAAAGGGCCAGATTCTGAGAATCTGGCCCTTTGCGAGTGCGATTTTTGCATTTGGTATTCACAATCCCAAATGCAAAAATCGCTATTTAAGAATTCGCATATTTGCGAGGAATGGCATTTAAGGAATCTCTAATAGAGATTCCTCTAATGCTATTCATGACACAAAAAAAAATTGCGATTTTACACTTTTGGGCCGCTATTTACCGAGAGGTCAGACCTCTCGGTAAATAGCAAAAACTCAGAAAAATGCTTTTAAAAGCATTTTTCTAAGTTGCATGTTGCACACACACATGTCCTTTGGACATGTGTGTGCGCAACACCTGTTCAAATGTGCATTTTAGGGGTGCTACAGGGTGTCCTTTGGACACCCCTGGCACCCTTCAAATCGCTATCTGATTTGCGAGTAGCAAATTGCTACTCGCACATGAGGGATACTCCCCATTCATTCCTATGGGCCTTTTGGCCCATAGGAATGAATGGGGAGTCATTCCTTTTTTTGCGAGTAGCAAATTGCTACTCGCAAATAGAGAACATGTAGGAATCGCTATTGATTTAGCAATTCCTACATGAATGCCGTTTTGCGTGTCCTCAATAGCGAGTCGCTATGATTCACTATTAGGGCCACGCAAAACGGCCCGTACATGAATCAGGCTGTAAATGCTTTGCAGCTGCACCTGTGACGTATTTTGGATGTGGGCACAGACACCACCAGAAGGCACACTGGCTGTGCACCACAAAGAGGTGGGCAACATCTACACGGGTCACACACTGTAACCGCCTCCAGTGGGATCTCTTTTCCCATGCACTGTGAAACATGAATCCGATGCTTCAAACTTCAGACTAATTCAGTGTCCACAGATCAGCAGTGAGTTTGTGTCTGTCCGTGGGGCACCACATTATCTGTAATAGGGTACAAAGTCCCTGTTCACGCCCAACACACTTTTTAAAAGTGCACCTCTGTAAAAATAGATGCACTGTAAGTAAGATACATTATTCTCGTACGAAATATGTTTACATATATTTTCCTATTTGGTTGCCAGTCATGGGTGGGGGATGATTGTAATTGCACTGGTGTCATAGTTCTTCACATTGCAATACTTGTACTTTGTATAAAACATCAAAAATACGGCCCCAGCTTTGCAGTTTTTTGAAAATAGACATATCACCATTGAAAACACTTTTTTCATTTTGGATAAATAAGTTAATTTACTCGACACAGACAAGTATTTTGTCTTGAAATACCTGATTTTTGTATTCTTACCTCTGTTTTGTCATGCGTTTTTGACATTCCTTTTCCAGTAGGGCATGTGTGCCCCATTCGAGAATGCTCTTTTTCACATGCTTGAAGGGCTACGTCCTCGTACTCCATGGTCTCCTGCTGTAATCCCCCTGCAAAACCACATTCTTCACTTCTCCGACCTTTTTCAGGCAGAAATCATTTGCAAATCCTGCTCCACCACCTTTACATGAGAAAGAGTTGAGCTGATGATACCTTTCCTCCTGCACCAACTGCTTTGAACACCTTGTGACAGTCTGGGATGAGGTCAACAACTTGCTGACCACAGCACAGCTTGTGACAAAATGGGGATAGGATGAGTCAGATGTGGAATGTGGACTATGGCCTCCCCTTCTCATGCCAGACAGTAGAGACCCAAGCCTAAAGCAGCACTCACACTTTCAGTCATGAGCCCCTCTGCTCCAGGCCTAGGACCAATACGTGCGGGTGTGGGGGTGTGACAGCTGGCAGGTATCCCTAGCAGCTTGTTCAAGTTCATTTCACAGTGCAGTTAGCAGCTACACCTTTTCACCAAACATGAATAGGCTATCAAAAGGATGCCAAAGCTAAGTCCAAATGAAGGAACTGTCAGTAACTGCTAGTGTTATTAACACCAACAGCAAGCACAAAAGGGCATAGCATTGTAGAACTCTTGAGCAGCCAAGATTCTTGAAAGGGCAGAGGTTGTCTTACACTTAAGCTATATTTAATACTGTGGTTTGAGGAATACAAACGTTCTGATTCTGTACATAGAATGACAGCTAGCATAGTACATCAGGATGCAGAGAGAATTATGGAGATAATTAGTCATCAAGGCCTTTAGTAGTAAGGACCATCATCATCATCATTAGAGTTTAATCTACTGTGACAAAAGCACAACAAAAAGTCTAAAATGCTGAATATTTTACGTCAATCAAGATGCTATGTGTGTGAGTGAAAAAAATGTGAGGTGGACCTAAGCGCCCGGCAAGATGGCGGCTCTACTGTTCGGCCTCTGCCTGCACACGGTGAACGAACCTCCACCCACTGCTATCCGGGGAGGCACCGAACAAGATGGGATGCTGTGCATGCGGGGGTGCCTCCGCACTCTCGGAGCCTGACTACATCATAGAAGGTAGCCACAGCATCACCATATTGGGATTGCCGTGGTCTAGTACGGAGCTGGCCTGTTCACCCTAATGGCCGCACCACTTACACTCCTGGCCAGGGACTGTAATATGTTATGAAGGTAAGCTATTTTATTGTGTAGGTTTCTTTAAGGAATGTTCAGGAATGTTCTTAGTATTAATATTCTTTTCCAAGAATGTCATGTTGGGTTTGTGAATGTGCATCATTTGAAGATAGATACTGCATGCTGAAGGAACTGGTCGTGGGTCTCTTGCTATGAATAAATCAACTACTTAATCCTGAGTTTCATTGGATATTTATTGAAACTACATACTACATATTTTGGCGACGAGGGTAGGATTTATTTTGCAGAGTGTTTTCAACTAGCCTATTTACTGACTGAAGGTGACTTTGTACATTTATTCCTTGATTTGCGTTGATAGTAGTGCCGAAATGCAGTGCACTTGATTCTGAAGTGCTTCGCACTGTTTTGATTGCTGTGTAAAGTGAATTTACTCGACCATTGTATCGAGCGGTAACGTGTGTATTGGATAATTGTCGGCTGCTAGTTTCGGGCAGTGGTGTTTGGATGGCGAAGTGAGATCAGCTTGGAGCAACCGTGAGATTCAGTTACGCGCATTGTTTAAGTGTGGCATCTTTCAAGAACGGCAGCATAAGCTTACCGGCATCGTCGCGCATTTGGAATTTCTTCTCTCTAGATTCCAATCGCGTATGCACACTCCATCATCTTCAAGTCAAGACTACGGAACATTCTTTTGCTGCGTGAACTTTGAGGTCATGGCGTCTTCTCACACGCAACTCACGTTGCGGCCGCCATCTTGATTTCATTGTTTTCTTTCATTGCTCAGCAACAGAAACACGGAGCATCGCGCAACGGAGGAAATTGACCATTCCTTTTGTTACATTATTTTCATTGCGTATAAGTTCTTTAAAGGCATTTTATGTTAATTGTATGCATTA
This sequence comes from Lissotriton helveticus, assembly GCF_964261635.1. Lineage (NCBI taxonomy): Eukaryota > Metazoa > Chordata > Amphibia > Caudata > Salamandridae > Lissotriton > Lissotriton helveticus. The sequence continues at coordinate 845,502,227 of NC_136063.1, read as the reverse complement.
TACTGTATACTAGCTACTGTATACTAGCTATATTTTAGTTCAACTCTTCAGCAACTGCATGTTTAATGTCATGATTATTATTTATTTAGCCTGAAGTATATTATTTTATATATTCGCAGTTTCAAGTAGGTTGGTTGCTTATACATAATTAGGATATATTTTTTAGTATATTTCCTTTTGTTTATTTGGTGTTTCTTAATATTGCTATATTATGGCCACCAGCAGTAGCGATAATGTAATGCATCCGCCTCCATTTTTGGAATTACCAGGCAAACCAACAAAACCTTGGCATAAACGGTTCAGAATTTTTGAGAATTATTTGGAAGCAATAGATGCTGGTAAATACTCAGCTTCTCGGAAAAAAGCATTATTATTTAACCACCTTGGTAGCACTGGGCAAGAAGTTTTTGATAACTTACCCACAGTTCCAGCGCCAATTGAAGATGAAACATGGGATGTGTTTAAAGAGGCTCTTGCACGCATTGGCAAGCAATATGTTGATGAACCCTCAGTGATGGTAGAAAGACATACATTTTTCAAACGTATACAATCTTCTGATGAGTCTATTGAAGATTATGTTTTGCAAGTCTTAGCTTCCAAGTGTGTTTTTGAGTACTATTTGAACACAGCTTTACGAGATCAACTAGTTTTTTATTGTTTTAATAAAAAAATACAGGAGCGTATTTTAACCTGTAAAAATCCATCTCTAGATGAAGTTATGGATATAGCTCGTAGTATTGAACGCTCAGTGGTTTCTTCAAAAATGTTGTCCGAAAATCCTAATATGGTTCATAGTGATATACCTAAGGTTAATGCAGTTCTGGTCATGAAAGGAATGTGAATCTTGTTTCACATAAAAATGCTACTAACATGGATCGTAGAGGTAAGACTAGTTGTTATAGATGTGGATCCAAATTTCATTTAGGTAATTACCCAAATTGTCCTGCCCAGGGCAAAAGATGTAATAATTGTAAGAGAGTGGGACTTTTTTTAATGTTTGTCATGCAATCAAAACAAAGGTTAAAGTCAGCCAGCTTGATGTCGAAAATGACATATTGTCTGAAGCAATCAGTAACATTTCTGTATCCTCTATTGAAATTATTGCGTTAGGCAAATTTGAGAAACGTTGTAAAGGACCTATTTGTGAAACAAAAATTGGCACTATAGATTTAAATGTTACGGCGGACTCTGTATCGCCTATTACAATTCTGGCTGAGAAAACTTTTAACACGTTTTTGTCGCAAAAATTGTTAAAACCTACAACCATTAACCCTAAAGCTTTTGGTGAATATGACATTATCATGAAAGGTTACTTTGATGACAGTGTGCTATTCAAGGGCAGAAACATTTATACTAAAATTTATGTAGCTGTCAATGGGAGAGATATTTTAGGGTGGCAAGATCAAGCCAAACTGGGGATAATACTGAGACCAGGACACGATGAACCTGTTATACTGGGTGATTTATCTATTTTTTCTATTCAAGAGTCTCACAAACAAGATAATTTGACTAAAGATACTCTTGAACAAGATGATTTTACTAAGAAACTCCATGATAAGATTCCAAATGTTTTCTCTGACAAAATTGGTGTAATCAAGGATTTTGAACACACCATCAAACTCAAGAGTAATGCTGTTCCAGTGAAACAGAAAGTTAGACCAGCACCTCTTTCAGCACAAGAGGACCTTAAGAAGTTACTGAATTATATGTGTCGTCAGGGTATAATTGTGCAAGTGGAGTCATCAGAATGGGTTTCAGCTGCAGTAGTCGCACGTAAGAGCTCAGGCGATATACGCTTGTGTGCAGATTTAAGTGTCCTTAATAGGAATATATTAGTCGATTGCCATCCCCTTCCGAGAATATACGAGATGTTAGCCAGAGTGGGTGGTAGTAAGTATTTTTCCACTATTGATTTACGCTCTGCGTATCATCAAATACATTTGCATGAAAAGTCACAGCATCTCACTACTTTTGTAACACCGTTTGGTGTATACATGTATAGACTAATGCCATTCGGGTTGGCGTCAGCAGCCAGCGTTTTTCAACATTTAATGGATAATATTTTTGGGGATCAGAGAGGGATACAGGCTTTCCAAGACGATATTTTAATACATACCAAAAGTCTTGAGCAACATGTTGTCTTGTTAGATGAGGTAGGGAAATTAGGATCGAATGGCATCATAGTCAACATTGACAAATGCAAATTTTTGACACAAGAAGTGAATTATTTGGGACACAACATTTCTTCTGAGGGTATAAAACCCAATGTTTCCTTACTTAAGGGTATCAACGATGCTGCCGTGCCCAATGATAAAGATTCACTTAGGGCTTTCTTAGGATTGAGTGAATATTATGCACTCTTTGTGCAAGGTTATGCTGTTATTGTTCAGCCTTTGAGAGATCTTTTGAAGAAAAATGTAATATATATATGGCCTGAAGAGTGTCAGAGAGTTTTTGAAGATGTAAAGAAACTTATCATAAATGCACCAGCCATTAAACCTTTTACGTATGGTGCTAAATGCATAATTACTGTTGACGCAAGTGCAAAAGGTTTAGGGGAAGTCCTCAGCCAGATGGTTAATTGCAGAGAATACACTATCGCTTTTGCTTCGCGTACTTTGAGTGTTAGTGAAAAGAATTACAGCACTATTGAACGCGAAGCATTGGCGTGTTCATGGGCTTCAGAAAAATTCAGGATGTATATCTGGAGTACACAATATGAACTTCACACTGATCACAAACCATTGATATTTATGTTAGGTGATAGCTGTTCAAATAAGGCCTCTTCTAGGCTCATAAGGATTCTATCTAGACTACAGGAGTTCAATTTTGAAATTAAATATATTCCAGGAGGGAAGAATATAAGGGCTGATTGTTTGTCTAGGTTACCTATTTTGTCTGAAGCTTCTGATGAGCATGCTACTGTGAAGGATGACGTTGAGTATGTGTTTACTGTTCAAGATATTGGTGAAGAATTCAAGATTACGGAGGAAGAGTGGATAAATGGTTATGGGAAGGATGATTGTTTGACTTTAGTAAGAAATTTTTTAGTTAGTGGCTGGCCCAATGATCGGTGTATATCCATGGATGTAAGATGTTTTGGCCAGGTGTCTTCAGAGTTATCATTAGAGAACGATATATTGATGAGACAAGATCTATTTGTTCCTCCAATCATTCTAAGATCAAAAATTGTCTCTTTCGCACATGAGGGGTATCTTGGTTTTTCGGCTACTGTTAAGAAAATTCGACAAACTTATTGGCCAGGAATTGATGGCCAGGTAAAGAGATTTGTGGAGACTTGTTCTGGGTGTTTATGTTCGGACAAGCACTGGAAGACTTCTAATAGTCCTCTCATTCCTGTTGATTGGCCTAATAATGCTTGGGAGAAAATTGGTTTAGAATTTACAGGACCATTGAGTGTTGTTGGTTGTGACAAAAAGTTTTTAAATGTTGCAATTGATTATTACTCCAAATTGTTATATTTTTCTTTTGTTTGCAATGCTGATTCGGCCTCAGCTGTCTCATTTTTGAAACATTTGTTTAACATTGAAGGAAGAGTGAAGGAGGTTGTCACGGATAATGGGTCCCATTTTGTTTCGGAAATATTTACTGATTTCCTCAAGAAGCATGATGTCAAACATATCAGGGTACCGTTATATAGTCCTTCTTCTAACAGTTTGGTAGAAAGGGTGAATAGATTAATTAAGGAAGCTGTTCAGACTGCTGTCGCAAACAATTTTAATGTAGTGGAATTTTTACAGTTTAAAGTGTGGAATTACAACATCACGCCACAAAGTACCACCGATGTAGCTCCGTTTAGGATGTATGACATTACAACGCATACTTTTACAACGCCTACCTTTACATCGCAAGTTTTACAACGCATACCTTTACAACGCATAGTGCTTTTAGGCACTGGATAGTGAATAGTTTAATTTACTATTCCAACTCCAGTCCGCGTGGATAGTAGGGAAGGTGTTGGATAGTACATTAAACCTATTCCCTATCCTAGAGCGCCCCCAGCGCTATGCATTGTAATAGTTTGCGTTGTAAAAGTTGCGTCGTAAAGGCACTGCGTGGTAAAAGTTGCGTTGTAAAGGATGTTTACCCTCCGTTTATCTTGTTGAGAGGGAGAAAGCCTATTTCGTCTATTACCCCAACTTGGTTGCTAGGAAAGGTTGACCGTTATCATAATATTGATTTACAAAAAGTCAGAGAACATGTTATACAGAAACAAAAGAGCTATAAAGAAAATTATGATAGAAAAATGCATGTTAAGGTAGGATCATTGAATATTGGTGATTGGGTTTTGATTAAAAAAGCCAATAAAATCTCCAAAGGACAGTCTAAATTTTCTGAACCTGTGAAGGTTTTGAAAATTGATAAAACAGCAGTTTTACTGCAAGAGAAGGGGTGGTGGAATAGTAATGCTTTAGTCAAGGTAACTTCTGAACAAGCAAACATTATTTTACGGAAAATTACTTCTACAAAAGTTTCTGAACGAAAAGATTGGTTTGATCTTGACAATTTGAAAATGTCTGGTCAAAATGATAATTTAGAGATTCAGATGGATCATAATACTTTTGATAGAGGTGATTCATCTAACCGTATCACTGGCAGAGGTGATTCATCTAAACTGTATCAATTGCAGAGCAGTACCTTCCAATATAATTCCTGCATCAACGTCTTCAAGCGTCATTCCTAATGATTGTGGAGACAATGTTTCCAGAAGTAGTACACGTGTAAGATCTGTTCCTATTCATTCCAGGGATTATGTGTACTATTGATATTACCCTCATTGTACATATGTTTAATGTTCATTTTTATTATTTATAAAAGGGAGATGTGTAATATGTTATGAAGGTAAGCTATTTTATTGTGTAGGTTTCTTTAAGGAATGTTCAGGAATGTTCTTAGTATTAATGTTCTTTTCCAAGAATGTCATGTTGGGATTGTGAATGTGTATCATTTGAAGATAGATACTGCATGCTGAAGGAACTGGTTGTGGGTCTCTTGTTATGAATAAATCAACTACTTAATCCTGAGTTTCATTGGATATTTATTGAAACTACATACTACAGGGACCCATCATTACATCACCTGCACTTCTGGGATGACCACTGCATTAGCCTTACCACTCCGGCGGTGGCACACTAGACAAGAATAGCATTGTCCTAGGCCCACATTCATCTTGCGCCCCACACATGGATGATGTCATGGGAGTAGAGAAGGCCTCGAATCGAGCAGAACCAGATTTCCCACTGGGACTATACCTGAGCAGACGTACCCCAGCACCTGATGATATCACGGGCGGCTGACCTCAGCTACAATGACATGTCCTAAAGGACAAAGAGGCCTTTGGAGGTCTAAATTATCCCCCGAGAGGGCAGATGCCTCTGCTGGTGGACGAGACCCATCTCTCACTCCTGAGACTCTTTCACACCTGGAGGTAAGTGGGCGCTGACTGTTTTAATCTAGCAAGCCTCCCAAGACATGGTCAATATCAGACTGGGTGATGGTGTCCCCAGTGGCCTCCCGTTGCTGGCCCACAGATACCCTCCTACTACCCTGGACCTGACGTACCTAATCCCTTGGCTCAGTTCGGGGTGCTCCACTGGTTCCTGGCACTTTGTTTACATGGGTGGTGACTGGCACCTCCTGAGCCAGGACTGTGGTTCACAAGTTGTGCGAGTGTGTGCCAGGGGCACAGTGTATGGTGGAAATTGGTGGCTGGGTACTTGCATGGGGGTCAGTGGTGTTGGGCCAGTGAGTTTCACAGTTGGGGGTCTGACCAGTCTGACCTGATGGATCAACACTGTTGTCCATTTCAAGATGTCCAGCACTGTCCTCATCACTGCCGGCATGCTCCTGAGGTGCAGTGGGGCACTCCTCAGTTTCAGAGGTGTGTCGACCTGTTAATAGGGACTGACCTGTTGGTAAAAGGAGGACAATGTTATTGTTAGAAGTGTTATATCTGCCTCGAAATCATGTCACACAACAATAGTAAGACCTAGAAGGCAAAACAATAGCTAGAGGTTTATGCATTGCTAGATTTCAGTGTTAGAGCACATGTTGCACAGACAACTTGTCATTCCTTACAAATGTACTTCTGATGTACAGCTCATAGCATGCCTTGAGTTGTGGTCTGTTTGGTTATGAAATATACATCACATTGACAATCCATTATATCCAACAAAGTTGAGATATGTTATGTGAAATGGAACATTCCAAGGCCCAGCAGAGTACAAGACAGTAAATGACACAACTTCAATCAATCAAATCAAATCCAATCAGGGGTTTATAAAGTGCACTACTCACTGGTGATGGTCTCAAGGCTCTGGGTGGTGCAGCTCTGGATCAGTCGAAGAGCCAGGTCTTGAGGCTCTTCCTGAAGGTGTGCAGAGTGGGGGAGCATCTGATGTTGACTGGGAGCTTGTTCCAGGTCTTTGCAGTGATGTAGGAGAAGGCTCTTCCGCCTGCTCCGGTTCTGAGGATGCGTGGGGTCTCTGCCAGGGCAAGGTGGGCAGAGTGGAGGTTCCTTTTGGGTACGTAGAAGGAGACTCTCTCGTTGAGGTATTTGAGTCTGATGTTGTGGAGGGATTTGTATGCGTGGGTGAGCAGCTTGAAGGTTACTCTCTTCTCGATGGAGACCAGTGGAGGTCTTGTAGGTGCTGGGTCATGTGCTCGTGTTGTAGGGTTCCAAGTACGAGTCTGGCTGCTGTGTTCTGGATGGTTTGGAGCTTGTATAGCAGGGTTGTGTTGATTCCGGCGTAGAGGGCTTTACCATAGTCCAGTCTGCTGGATTATGAGTGTGTGGGTGATGGTATTTCTGCATTCGGGGGGTTCCACTTGAAGGGATTGCGGAGGATGCGGAGGGAGTTGAAGCAGGTGGAGGCGACGGTGTTTGTCTGGCGTTTCATGGTGAGGGAGGAGTCTAGAATGATGCAGAGGTACCGTGTGTGTCCCATCGGGTTGGGTGGGTTTCAGAGGGCAGGGGGCCACCAGGAGCTGTCCCTGCAGTGTGGAAGGGTCCAAGGACGAGGACCTCTAACTTCTCCGAGATCAGTTATATGCAGCTGTCGCTCATCCAGGCTGCGACGCCTTTCTTTCCTTCTTGGAAGCTGAGTCTGGTGTCTTCATGAGAGAGAGGATGAGCTGGGTGTTGTCGGCGTAAGATACTATGTTGAGCCAATGCTGTCTGACGATGGCAGTGAGGGTGGCCATGTAGATGTTGAAGAGCGTGGGGCTGAGCGAGAATCCTTGGGGTACCCCACAGTTGATCTCTGTAGGTTCGGAGATTAAGGGAGGGAGTCTGATCCTTTGGGTTCTGCTGGAGAGAAAGGAGCAGATCCAGTCGAGGGTGGTTCCTCGTATACTGGCGTCATTGAGTCTGGCTGCGAGAGTGCGGTGTGAGACAGTGATGAAGGCTGCGGAGAGGTCTAGTAGGGTGAGGGCCTCAGTGTGGCGAAATCTGGACTGGGATGAGTCAAGGATGGTGTTCTCCTCGATCAAGGTGGTCAGCTGGGCGTTGATGAATCTCTCGGTGTCTTTGGCTGCGAAGGGAAGGAGAGAGATGGGCTGGTAGTTTTTCAGGTCTGTCGGGTCGGCCGAGGGTTTCTTGAGGAGGGGCTTGACCTCTGCCTGCTTCCAGTCATCGGGGAAGATGGCAGATTCGAGGGAGGCATTGATGGTCTGGCCTAGTTAGGGTGCTATGGTGGCGGCAGCTCTGTGGTAGATGTGCGGTGAGCTGGGGTCTGTGGGGGCTCCGGAGTGGGTGTTCTTCATTGTCGCGGTGGTGTTTTCAGTAGTAGCAGGTTTCCAGGTGGTGATGGTCAGCTGGTTATCGGTGGTGGGGAGGTGGGTGGTGTCTGGAGTCTGTTTGCTGAAGTTGTCATAGAGGACTTTGATTTTCAAGTGGCAGTAGGAGCTGAGCTTGTTGCAGAGGTCCTGGGATGGTGTTGTTCCAGCGCTCCAACAGAAATTCTTTATAAATGACGTCACTATCTACTACCACACTTACTAATCAAAACCAGGCCCATAAGAAACAACAGAGCAGCTGAAACATGAGGCGAATGGATCTAATATGTTTGTTTTTGAACTATAAACTATCTACAATAATCAAGACCAGCTTGTCATTTTAGAAAGTTTATTTAAACACATCTAGAAAAATTCAGGTTTTGGAATTTTATTAAACAAGCATTAGAAAATGTCATAAAGAGAGGTTTATTCAGAATTAATAAAAAGAGCATAAATCAAGAATTATTATTCATTTGCAGAAATAAGTAAAATTAAGCATTTCCAAACCTAACTATCTCTCTGTCTCTACCCTCATTACCTAGAAATAAAGTAATTAATAAAAACACCTTTCCTCACATGTAAAGTCCATCAGCATAACACGTCCTCCAGAATTCTCGAGCGTAAGCCACCCATCTGTTCTCTGAACCCGTTCTTATACCCTAAATTAAGCTGAGCTAACTATTTTTCACATTCCAGCAGACGAATTCTAGTTCTCCATTGGCTAAGCCACCTCGTGCCACAGTAAACTGTGACACCTCCTTCTTACATGCCCGGGCAAATTCACTAGTTCATTGTTCATGTAAAAGTCTTGGCAGCATTTCCTCAGGCTGCTACATTTTGTATCGAACGGAGTTCAAGCAATGCAATTTTTGTCACGTCTCTTCCTTTCAACCTTGAGCTAGTCCGTTTTGAACTCCCGTGGCACGTTAGCAAATTTCTCCACAGAATCATCTTTTTAGCAGTTCATTCCAAAACCTTTCAAAATAAAAGCTCAGAGGCCTTTTCCATCCTTCTCAGAATTATTTTCTCTTGTGCCATTTTCATCATTAGGCCTCTTTTCAAAAAGCGTCATTTTTCTGCGCCACCTCTCTTGCGCCACTTTTAAAAGTGCACTATTTTTCTGCAGCCATCTCTAAGCTTCATTTGTAAAACTATTATATAAACAAACACAAAGAATAATTAATGCAAGAAATACAGTTTGTTCTGTTGCCTCCCATCATTGCTAATAATTAACCCATTAGTCTAAATTACCTAGCAGTAAAGCACAAATAAAGCAGCATTTTATATCTACCATTCTTCATTTAATCCAGCAAGGTTCTTTATGCACCTATAGAGAATAGAGTGACACCACATAGACAGGGAAAGCAAAATAAGCACATGCCATTATTTAAAAACAGCTGCTATTAGTTATGACATGACAATAGACAAGATTAATTTATTATTTTCCACATACATGAGAATGCAACATAATGCACATTTATGAGCACACATGTTAGTTTCCCGCGTGTTCTATAATGTAATGTAACTTTAAACTAGATTGAATTAGCACACACACAGCACAAATTGTTAGCATAATTAATTAATTTATGAAAGTGTGACTTCACGAGTTGAAATAAAATTTATTTCTGAATCTCGCTCCATCAACTCCCTCATCTGGTGATTTAAAAATCACCAAACCACACCAAAAATTTTTGCCAAAATTTTATCTAAGATGAACATGATTCAATTTCACCTGTGTTAGTATTTCTAAAGATTTGTCTCATCAGTTTGCCTACAACTCTCATATTCAGTTTTACAAAATCCCTCCAGATCTATTTCTTTCTCTTGTGTAATATGCAACTGATCTTCAACAAAAGTGTTGCAAAAACTATAACTAATAAAGGTGTCAGTATTACACTATGTTTGTCTTGATAGTTGAAGCTTTGCTTGTCATATTGACCTTAAACTTCTCCTTGATAATTTCTAAAAGAAAAATAACAACCTAAATCAACCAAAGCAGAATTATTAGGAGCATATATATCAGAGACATCTTACCACATTTATTTAAAATTAAGCATCTTGAATTGCTTTTACAAAAACATGAAAGTAATCTCAATAAGCTTGCAAGGAAAAATAAAACAAAAATTTTAAAAATTTGTCTAAATTTTCTAAAAATTTCTAACACCCCCCTTTTTCAAAATTATTTTTTTTTTTTATATATATACCCTTAAACCTTCTAACACTTTTTCTTCGACCTTGCGTCACAAGTTATTTTCCAGCTAACACAATTTCTTCGACCTTGTGTCATCTAACACATTTTCTTCAGCCTTATGCCAAAAACAGAAACCTTTAAAATTTTATTTTTTTAACAGGTATGTACCTCAATTATTGTCACTTTTGTTTTCAATCTCTTTCTGACTGTGACTATTTACCTCCATTACACGTATCACTTCTATTTTCTTTCCTGCCTCACTTTTCTTTTCAGAATCTTTTTGACTTGATATCTCATCAATCTGTTTCATTGATCTGTATCTCAATTTGAATTTTAGGCCTTCATTTTCTCCTGGCCAGTTATCACTTTTTCTTAGTAATTTCTTCTTCGACTTGATCACATTATTTTCTGTTCTCCAAGCTCTTTTTCTCAATTTTCTTACTTGAGAATCTTCATCAATTTCATCAGTTTCAGTGTCAGAAATTTCAACTTCAGACTCAGGTACTTCTTTACTCGGCAGCTTCACTCCGTTAGGAACGTCATCTTTGTAACTGGTACTTGGCAATTCATTTTCTTCTTTTTCTTCAATTACCTTCAACTTCCCAGTTTCAGAATTCTTGTTCCTGCTTTCAGAGCTACTTTTCTGCTTTTCAATACTCTCCTGGTCTTGAATCACAATCTGATCACATTCTTCTTCTGCTTCTTTTTCTAGCAGATCTTCATCATTTTCTGAGTCTTCAGTCACAATTTTCAAGTCTTTTTCATTCAAGGCTTGTTTTTCAATCAAACTCTCCAGATGTCGACCAACCTGTCGATCTTCAAGATCTGGATTCCTTTTAGGCTCTTCTTCAGAATCAGAATCAGCAGTTGTGACACTATCCTCATCAGGATTTTCAGGTGTAAATACACGAAAAGTATGACCAGTGTCAATCCACCTCTTCAGTCTTTTGCACTTCACTGCATTTGTTGTGACAAGACTAACTGGCCTCCCTTTCTGCCACCTTGGCATTAGACAATTTCTTTTTAGACAAACCTTTTTCCTGATCCTTTCACCTGGTAACAGATCAAATGCTTGCTCTTTTTCTCTTGTTTGCACTTCAGTTTCATCTTCATCAAACACAGAGATCATTTCATCTGATAAATTCCTGCAGTTCTCCAAATTGATGCTATCATTGATAGTCATCATTCTTTTCTCAGGTATGAATGCCTGTCTCATGACCTTGTCCATCATAATATCACGTGGACTTAAATCTGTCTTTTTATCAGTAGTGTTTCTCAGAAACATCAAAACAAGTGGAAGGACATCTGTCCACTTTGTACCTGTAGCTAGGCACATTTTTGCATCTCTGTCCTTTTCAGTAACATTCTCATGCTCCTCAACACCTGAAATTTCTAGTCTATGTGTACTTTGGAGCAGTCTGTTTTCAATATGTCCTTTGCCATCTGGTAAATTTGCAACAATAATTTCATTATCATGTCGCATCTGAAATGTTTCAAACCAATTTGAAAACAAACAGTAAATCACAAAAATGTAGCACAGTTTGTCATGCAGTGCTATCTCACAGAAATCCATTTGTAATCTAGTCAATGAACCACTTTCCTGTAATTCTGTTCCCATTCCCACAACTGTTTTCATAACTTTGTTCACTTGCTGGCAACACAGCTTGACCATTAAATCTTCTCCAATATGTTCCAAACTATGGTATATTCTAGCCATGTCATCAATTATGCTGTTTGGTAAAACTATTCTGTCATCTCTGTGTGTCCAAATCTCATCCTCATCTCCCTGTTTACATTCTGCTCTCAACCATGTGTTTTTCTCCTCATGAGTTACTTCATCTTGTAAATCTTTGACTCCCTGCCATATTTCAACTACAGAAGTTAGTATTAGTGAACTCAAAGCATGTTCATCATTCTTTTTGTATGCTGCACATTTCACGTCAGCAATCCTTTCTACCAATCGGATGTCATCAATCAATCCTTTAATTAAATTTGCATTTCTGATAGGTGAACCTGTAGGAATAAATGTTTTAATCTGTTCATCAATTTTATCTGTTACTTGGATGTCTTCACTTAAAAGTACATCATTTTCATTCCAATATTCTTGAAGTGCATCTATTCTTTTTGGACTGTTTTCTTGTTCTTTATTTAATCCTGTATCTGTATTGTCTGTTTGCTCATTTACAAAAATTTGCAATGACAGTGAAGCCATCTCAATCTGCTGAATCATTACCTGTCGCTGTATTTGTAACTGTTCATTTATCTCATTTATCTCAATCTCCTTTTCCTTTGACCATAATGTTGACTCATCAGACTGTGTCAATTCAATCAGATCAATATCAGAATTCTCCCTAGTTGGAACTGGAGTCATCACTCTTTCTTGCTGAGCTGTAATCATTATTAATTCAATTTCAAGTACAATAGAATAACGTTTTTCAGTAAAATTTTGAATTTCAGAATTTAATGAGACCTTTAAAACTGAAGAATTAATTTCATCTTTTTCAAGCACAGGGAATGTCACTGCTTCCATATTCTTCATTGACTGTTTTAAATCATTTGATGAATTCACATGATTAGGAATATTAATTTCAGAAGTACTAGGCATTTCATCATGCTTTTCTGTTGCGTCACATTGAAAAGAAGTCTGAGCTGTTACTCTATTAATCTGAACTAGGACTCTTGGCATTTCATTAATCTGTTCTGGGGTTTTGCTTGCATATCTGTCCTGATCTGTATTTACAACATCATTTTTACAATGATCAATTAATTCTTCTCTGACATGTTTATTATTTACATTCGCTGATTTGGGAATCGAATTTTCATTAAAAATGATTTCTTTTGGGGGAGGTGGTATTCTTTCAGAATATATGTCATTTAAAACTGCATCTTTAGCATCTATAATTTTATTATGTTTACTAGTTACTTCATTACTCACCTGTTTATTCATTAATTTGCTCTCACATGTAGCAACAACCTTTTTAAATACATTTTTCATTTTCTGATGGCAGAAAAACGTTTTCTTCTTCTTTGGATAATAATTATCCATGATTTAAATATACTTACCTAATTAAAATTGTCCACAACAAATAAACAGAACTTCCTACTTAAATTAATATATCTTGTAATTTACCTGCATACATGTTTTAATTGGGGCAAAAAGATGTGCTTTTGCGAAAAGCAACAATTAAAATACTTACACTGTAGACCTGTATTTTATTGGGTATAAAAAAACAAATGCTTATTTACACATACACAGAACATCAGCTGTGGGGAAGACTCAATAATGTTTATTTATTTTAAGCCAGTAATTTAATTTGACTTAGAAACCACAAATCACCAATTTTGTTTGTGATAAAATGCTTGCTAACTACTACAACACACATCAGCCCAATTTAGTAGTATTATCAAAACGAAGGGAACAAAAGTGGAGGTTTAGCTAGTTACAGCATAACGACGCCTCAGCCAATCAGGGGGCAGCCTTTCTATAACAAACCAGACGCTCTAGCCAATCCGAGCGCGGCAGTTCTGACGTACGCAGCTGCTGCAGTTTCAGTCTCTCCCCACACGATCTCACTCTCTAAAATAGCCCCTCCTTCACAATTTCCGATCGGGGCACATTTCAATGAATTTAAACAGCGCGCAATGCTTTTTGAAGGTATGTAAATAGCGTAAAACACCTTTCAGTGCCTTTACTTTACCCAGAAGGGTTTAAAACATTTTCCTATTACTTATTAAAAATGCAATTAATAACTACATAAAGGAAACCATTTGTCTGCTTCCCTATCAAAGAGATAGTTTTATGCATACATTCAAGGACACGTGGAATAGACGACGCTATTCTCACAGAATAGTTTCATTTGCCAATAGAGTAATTCTTACCCTATCCTTCTAACAGATTTCAATCATTCACACACTTTCAAACAAGAAAACCCTGATCATACACACACGAAATCTTGGCAGGACTTGAACCAACCACAGAAAACGTCAGGCGTTGATAAGAATAGATGACGCTATCTCACCCTTCTCTCAAGCTTGAATAAATCCTACTACTCTCTTCACAGAAAGTTTTAAAACAGGCTCACCAGGTCCCTCTGCTTAATGCTACAATTTCATAGGCAATCCTCACTATACATTCAACCAGTCAATCTAAGGTCCCTAAACTTGTGTTGTACGTCCACAACACGTGATATATTCTATACCACAATTTTGAAACAGACAAATGCACTGTGTAACTCTTCTAGTCACACTACCTTTGCCGGCAAACCAGGAGTTTTTCACAGCTGGAAAAACCCTTAAAGATTACATACTACACATAACAATCTGACAAAATCAAAAACCCAACATATGTTAAACATCAATCCTATGTCTATACCTACATATATGTAACATGCATGTCAAAAGCAACATATAACCGTACGAATGCTACCATGAATTGTTCCAGCACTCCAACAGAAATTCTTTATAAATGACGTCACTATCTACTACCACACTTACTAATCAAAACCAGGCCCATAAGAAACAACAGAGCAGCTGAAACATGAGGCGAATGGATCTAATATGTTTGTTTTTGAACTATAAACTATCTACAATAATCAAGACCAGCTTGTCATTTTAGAAAGTTTATTTAAACACATCTAGAAAAATTCAGGTTTTGGAATTTTATTAAACAAGCATTAGAAAATGTCATAAAGAGAGGTTTATTCAGAATTAATAAAAAGAGCATAAATCAAGAATTATTATTCATTTGCAGAAATAAGTAAAATTAAGCATTTCCAAACCTAACTATCTCTCTGTCTCTACCCTCATTACCTAGAAATAAAGTAATTAATAAAAACACCTTTCCTCACGTGTAAAGTCCATCAGCATAACACGTCCTCCAGAATTCTCGAGCGTAAGCCACCCATCTGTTCTCTGAACCCATTCTTATACCCTAAATTAAGCTGAGCTAACTATTTTTCACATTCCAGCAGACGAATTCTAGTTCTCCATTGGCTAAGCCACCTCGTGCCACAGTAAACTGTGACACCTCCTTCTTACATGCCCGGGCAAATTCACTAGTTCATTGTTCATGTAAAAGTCTTGGCAGCATTTCCTCAGGCTGCTACATTTTGTATCGAACGGAGTTCAAGCAATGCAATTTTTGTCACGTCTCTTCCTTTCAACCTTGAGCTAGTCCGTTTTGAACTCCCGTGGCACGTTAGCAAATTTCTCCACAGAATCATCTTTTTAGCAGTTCATTCCAAAACCTTTCAAAATAAAAGCTCAGAGGCCTTTTCCATCCATCTCAGAATTATTTTCTCTTGTGCCATTTTCATCATTAGGCCTCTTTTCAAAAAGCGTCATTTTTCTGCGCCACCTCTCTTGCGCCACTTTTAAAAGTGCACTATTTTTCTGCAGCCATCTCTAAGCTTCATTTGTAAAACTATTATATAAACAAACACAAAGAATAATTAATGCAAGAAATACAGTTTGTTCTGTTGCCTCCCATCATTGCTAATAATTAACCCATTAGTCTAAATTACCTAGCAGTAAAGCACAAATAAAGCAGCATTTTATATCTACCATTCTTCATTTAATCCAGCAAGGTTCTTTATGCACCTATAGAGAATAGAGTGACACCACATAGACAGGGAAAGCAAAATAAGCACATGCCATTATTTAAAAACAGCTGCTATTAGTTATGACATGACAATAGACAAGATTAATTTATTATTTTCCAAATACATGAGAATGCAACATAATGCACATTTATGAGCACACATGTTAGTTTCCCGCGTGTTCTGTAATGTAATGTAACTTTAAACTAGATTGAATTAGCACACACACAGCACAAATTGTTAGCATAATTAATTAATTTATGAAAGTGTGACTTCACGAGTTGAAATAAAATTTATTTCTGAATCTCGCTCCATCAGTGTGACGTCCGTGGCTTCGCTGGGGGGTTTGGTGAACTGCTGTATGATGTTGAAGAGTTCTTTTGCGTTACTTGTGTTGCTGTGGTTTTTGTTCTTGATAAAGGTCTGCTTGGTGGCTCTTATGCACTGGTGGTATTCATTCATGGCGTTCCTGTAGTTGTTCAGGTTTTCGGTGGTTTTCCTGTTCCACCAGAGTTTCTCGAGGCGCCTGCAGGAGCACCTGGCTTCTTGGAGGTCCTTGGTGAACCAGGCGACCTTCAGGGGGCATTATTTGACGGGGTGGCGGAGGGGTGCGAGCTTGTCAGCGCAGCTGGAGATCCAGCAGTGTAGTTCCTTGGCTGCGGAGTTGGCATCCGTCGTGGCAGGGGGGGTTGTGGAGGAGGGTGGTGTTGAGGTGTTCCTCTGTGATCTTGCTCTAATTCCTTTGTGGCTGGCGCAGGGTGGGTTTGGGTGCAGGGTGGGTTTGGGTGCTGTGGTGGTGTTGGTGTTGAAGGTGAAGTGAACAGAGTGGTTGTCTGTCCAGAGGGGATGCGTTGTGTGGCTAAATTGGATGTGTGTCCCTCCTGCGAAGATGGGGTCGAGGGTGTGTCCAGTTCTATGGGTGGGGGTGGTGACGAGCTGCTTCTGTCCATGGTTGATGAGGTTGTCACGGAGTGTGGTGGAGTCGGGGTCACTGCGGTTTTCAAGGTGTATGTTCAGGTCTCCGATGAGAATGTAGTCCATGGAGGCGATGGCATGGGGTGCGATGAGGTCGGCAATGGGGGTGGCAGAAGAGGCACGAGCCCAGGGGGGCCCGTAGACGAGGGTCACGCACAACGTGGTTCTGGAGCTGATTTGGATCTGGAAGTGGAAGTTTTCTGTGTTGGAGAGGGGGTCGTTTGTGCTGGAGGTGGAGAGTTGGAAGGAGCTCTTGTGTGAGATGGCTAGTCCTCTTGGGCGGTGCGGGCAGTCCTTTCTTTGGGTTTTGTATCCATTGAGGATGGTGGTGGCGATGTCGAGGTGGAGGTGCCGTTGGTCCATGTTTCCGTGAAGAAGGCGACGTCTGGCGAGAGGGTGTCGAGCAGGTCTCAGATCTCCATGGCAGGTCTGTGGAGGGTAGAGCATGTTGAGGAGTATGCAAGTCCGGGCTTTGGTGGTGCGGGTATCCGCTGTTGATGGTGAAGGATTGTCGGCTGTGTCGGCAGGAGAGCTGGCCGTGGTGGTGTTTGGCATCGATCTCTGGCAGTTGTTGTTTCTTCTGGGGTTGAGTGCAAGGAGGGCAGCAGAGTGGTAGCGGTGGAAGCTTGTAGATCCAGATTCCTAGAGCTGGCCACGGTTGGGTCGCGGACAGGCACAGACAGGCTAGCCTTTGGCACGCCAGAAGCGCAGCTGCACAGCAGCCACCATTAAGTAGGGGAGGGGACGGGGATGGAAGCACACCTGGGAGGCTGGAACCGGGAACCAGCAGGGGGGAGGGGCCGCGGGGGCAGCAGTGGCTGGAAGGACAGAGAGGAGGCAGAAAACATGCATGACTGGGACAGACTAACAGAAAAAGGCACAGAGACAGACACAGGCACAAAAGAGACAGAAAAGCAGAAGAGTGGCACAAAGGCAGACACAGGCACAAAAGAGACAAAAACAGCAAAGTGGCAAAAGGACAGGAACGGGCACAAAAGAGACAAAAAAAGCAAAGTGGCAACAGCGGCCAGCAGAAGAACAAGGCTTTTCCACTAGATCACCAGGGATGAGGTGCAGGCAGGAGCATGAGGGTGTAGGAGGGCCTCGACACCTACCTGAGCTGCAGCGCCCAGAGCAACAGTGCCGGAGCGGTGGCACTTGACCGCTGAGCTGGGGGGGAGAGCATGTCTCTGACCAGGAGGTGAGGGGTCTTGCTCCTTGTTTGTATTGTGTGGAGATTGTTTCAAAATACCCTATATGCGACACAAAACATTCACACATTATGAATTGCCTCTCTGATACTGACAGTTTGCTGATTGTTAGTTATGGGCATATTTGCTAAACACATTTTTGGGAGGTGGTATGTAAATAAACAGGGTGATGAACGTTTGTATGAGTTTGTTATGTTTCCATTACCAAACTCTGTTCCCCCAGCAATTCCATTGATGCCTTCAGTGTGGAAGATGGGCAAGACTTTCTCCTCCCAGGGTAGACACTGCCCTGGTGTACTGGGAGGGCTATCACCATTTTTCAGGGCATTCAGGTGCAGCCAAGAGGCCAGGTTACACACCCTGGCCCTCAGGTCATGCCATCATTCCTAATATCCCACTGTGTCTGTGGAATTGTGCCTACCTCGTTGACTTTGAGGATGATTCTGTCTCACATATCCCTTTTCCTGCCTTGAGAAGTATGTTGGATTTGTGACCCAAGCAATTGTGGATCTACTCTGAGGATTTCATCCACCATGACAGAGGGCTCTTGCTCCAAAATTTAATTTGGGCCCTCATGAAAGGGTGGAGGGAGTAACACCACAATAATAAATTAACAGGTACCCAGGAGAAAATAATTATGGAGCAAGGAATATTTGTGGTGAATGACAAGTGAGCTAACTAAAAAAACAAAAAAGTAAGACAGGCTTTTCTCACTCTATTTTACGTTTGACCTTTGACCTTGGTAGGGAGCTTGGGAGCTTGGGAGTGGCAATGGATCATGATTTGAATTTGTGTATTTTTATAGTGTGCTATGCAGGGGTCTTTTTTTTGGCCTGGCTACATCAGGTGAGCTGTATTTATGTCCTCCGGTTTTTCAATCGCCAATCAGCGCAGTACCTGGATGTAAGAGATTTTTGGATCCATTTCACAGGGAAGCAAGACAGCGTCTCCAGCGATCCAGCGCCTGTTTTTTTCACGACCCGAGAGTGAGAGTGAGCCGAGGGCCGAGAGCTGCGAGTGAACCGTGACCCGTGAGTGAGCCGCCAAATGCCGAAAATCGCCGAGACCAACGGGCCAACGCTGAGACGGTGAGTCGGTGAGGCTGGGTTGCGGGTGCCCCAGTGTCCCAGTGCCCGGCGGTCCTAGGGGGGTGTCCGCTCGAGCACCCAACCAGCCCCTTATTGCAGCGGCGGTTTGGGGTGCGGCTATGAAGAAGCTGCGAGCTGCGAGGGAGCTGCTTTGGGAGAGCAGCTCCTAGTAAGACAAACCTCCGCGAAGGCAGGACCACCTCGTTGATCCCGAAGCAGGAACCGAGACTCGACCCGGCTGCCTGGCAGTGAGAGGCTGACCCGGCAGGAGGCAGGAGGCGCACAAAGGTGTGTGGCATCGGCTCCGGGCTGTATCTCTGGGCAGCAATGAGTTGGTTGTTTGTTTGCGCTCTACTTTTGAATACGGTTGAGTGGCGACAGAAGGAAGTGACCGAAGAGAGAGGAGGCAAGGGCCATTTCAAACCTCTTCAGTAAGGTCGGAGCTGGACATTTTCTTTGTTGGAGCCGCAGGGGTGCTTCTGGGGTGCTTCTGGGTGAGGTCAGGCTGGCAGTCCCTGGTGCTTCACGGAGCCACACGGAGCCAAAAGGGGCTGCTAAAAGTCAATCTCGTCCAGGCCCATTTGCTGTTGACCGCGTGCAGAAGAGCGTGGTGCACAGCGGGGCACGGCGGTGGGGAAGGGTGTTCCCCCTTGTGTCTTTTTTTTTTTTTTTTAATCCTCATTTTGCGTATGAATGTATAAGGAGTACAACGGGGAACTTTTAGACATCCACTTTTATTCTTTCACTCTTTTCTTATACTTTGCCGGCCACATAGAGTACCCCTTTAGTGGATCTGTCGTGTTTCAGTCCTCCTATATCCTTTACCATATTCAATAATTCTTAGCGGAGAGGGTATGAGCTAGCCTCTTAGGCAACTCAGCGGGAAATTATTCCCGTCTGAATTATTGTCACCGCTTTAATCATCGGACATATTGGTGTTCTGTTCGGTTTCCCTTACATGTTATTAGTATAATGATTTTCCCAAATTTCCCAGAAGTTAAATTTTTGGGAGAATTTTCCCTTTCTATCTAATTTATGAGTTGTTATTATGGAGTTTAGCCAGTCTTCCTGCAGAGGTGGTACTGATTTAACCCAATTCAAACATATCTCTCTTTTAGCAAGAAGTATCAAGACAAATACTAAATTTTCTTGTTTTCTGCTTAACCTATCGTTGCTTAAATTAAATTCGGTGCATATCCCAAAAATAATTAATGTTGTACTTACTTTTAGGTTTGTTCCCAATATCCGACATAGCGTGTTACCTACTTCCTGCCAGAAGATTCCAGTTGCGGGCATCTGTGGAACATGTGTATATCGTCTGCTTTTTCGAATCCGCACTTAGGGCAGGATTTTATGCTCGCTCCTTTAAATTTTGACAATTTTTTCGGTGTCCAGTATGCCCTATGCAATGTAAACAGGTGATTTCTTTTTAGACGTGCTGGTTTAATAATGGACCAACATTTTTCACATGATTTCTGCCATAAGGTATGAATTTCTGGGTCTATGATGCTTTTACTCCAGATTGATTCCGTTATTGAAGCATTAACGTCTCATGAGGCGATTATGGCCCAGTACCATATTGAAATTTCCTTTTTTATTGGGGAGATTTTGGTGATCTCTTTCTCTATATCCATGTTTCCCGTTTTTTTCTCTGTCAAAGAGCTTGTCCAGCTTGTGAGTTGATAATATTTAAATTTTGAAAGAGTCCCGTTGGTGATGTCTGTAAGGTGTTCCCAAGGCACTATTGAATTCTCTGTCATCAATTGTCCCCATTTGTTGATTCCTGCCGTTCTTAGAGGGGTTGCTAAGGCGTCTTTTAAACACTCAGGTGTGCCTGGTGAGTCCCATATAGGGGCCAAGGAGCTATAATACGGGATATTTAATGAGCTTCTTACTTGATACCAGAGTTTTGCCAAATTTTTTAGTACCTTTAGTTTTATCTTTTTAAAGAATTTGGGATGTCCGAATTTGAGCAGGAAGTGGTCAGTTTTTTTTGTTAATATTTGGAAGTATTGGGGGTAAAGCTCGTAGATTTTCACAAGGGGTCTTGCGTTCTTGAATTGAAAAGCTCTACAGTATTCCACAATATCTGGGCTAGCTACTCCTCCTTGCTGTTTTTTTCTTCTTATTTTATTCCAGGAAATCCTTGAACCTTTTGAGGCCCAAATGAATGTCGTTATATCTCCTTGAATTTTCTTCAAGTTGTCTTTTTTGAACTCCAATGGTATAACATTAAAAAGGTATGTAAATTTGGGAAGGATCGACATTTTTACCAGGTTAGATCTTCCTATCATGTTTAGGGGTAATTTGTCCCATACCATGAAAAGCTTTTTTGTCTCTGATGAAATCCTGTTGAGATTTAGTTGGGGGATTTTTTCAAGGTCATTCACTATGGTTATACCCAGATATTTTATTTTATCCTTTGCATATGGGGTATT
This sequence comes from Lissotriton helveticus, assembly GCF_964261635.1. Taxonomy (NCBI): domain Eukaryota; kingdom Metazoa; phylum Chordata; class Amphibia; order Caudata; family Salamandridae; genus Lissotriton; species Lissotriton helveticus. The sequence continues at coordinate 845,480,930 of NC_136063.1, read as the reverse complement.
CTGTTGTGTGTTCCAGCTCATTGACTCAGTTTTTGCTTCATTTGTCAAGTACCCGGATACCTTCCCGAACTCTGTAATTGCCTTGTTTATTGCTGGAGAGGAATTTTGATAGTTTCCTGTAAAAATCATTAGATCACCGCGTAAAGCGCCACATTTTTGGTCCACTCCTGATGTTTAAAGGGGGTTATTAATTCATTATTTCTAATTGTGTCTGCCAGGGGTTCTATGTAAAGATTAAAAAGCAGTGTCTTTGTGTCTTGCGGGATTCACTGGTGCGACGTGGAAACAACAGTGGTTTGCTGAGGGTGCCGTTGTCGGTGGGAGCTTGCGAGAGCCAGTGGGCATGAGTCTCGGATGCTTCCCAGTCTAGGAGCCTTGTGGTTTTACGGAACACAGTGGGTGTTGCTCTCCGGCGACTCGGGTGCAGTGCAGTTGATTCTGGGCAAATCACTTAATCTCCCCGTGCCTAAAATTAATGCGTGTCCTCATGTAACGTAACTGGTGCTATGTAAAGCGCTCTGATACCTGATTCAGTTCGGGTCTAGTTCGCGCTATATAAAACTCTGCCAAAAAAAAAAAATGTTTACCAAAGGGGTAAGATGCTCAAAGCGAGGAAAGGGGTTAAAAGAGGAAGAGATAAAGGAGGTTTCAGGTGAAGAAGTGATGGTCACCGATGTAATAGCAGGTAATAGGGTGGAGAGTCGATGTATAAATATGGAAGCTCCCTACCCCGCTGTAATCATTTATCAGAATTATGGGTGTGAAATTGATGCGTTACAACCTCCATGTGAACTCGATGTACGACAAACAGAAAGGGAGGGTAGCTTCCCGGAAATGGAAATTGACTCATCGACGGGCAAAGTAGAAGGCCCTGTAGATGAACGCTGAAAGAAAGGAAGCCACTATAATATCTCGTCTGGCATGATTGGCAACCCTCTTTGATAATTCAATAGGCACACAGAGATCTGTGCCTGGTCCCCTATCGTCTCAATCAAGTGATCTTTCTTTTAAAGCCCAACAGCGGATAGAATCCAGCCTCAGATCTGGGCAGGCGAAAACGGAGGATTATACCTTACCGGACATTGCTATGCAAATGGAAAAGAATGCAGATCTAATGATACAGTTGAAACAGATTGGCACATTGGGGATGGATCCAGAATTGTACCCGGTTTTTGAAGAGTATTCGGCACCAGCAGGAGCTCAAACACATATGCCTACTATGTATAGTAGTACACCTACTAATCTATCCCAAGCTGCTGACTTATTAGACCTTTCTGTTGAAAGGATATCAGGAGTCTCAGTGGTTAAGGGGGATGATAAAGGGGCAGGAAACTTTTTGAACATAAGCGAGAATGCTTGGCATGGGGGGATTATGGAGATTTTTTATGCATTAGAAAGAACCCTCTCTGCAATCTTATCTCTGTTGGAAAAAGCACATTAAATACTGATCATATATTGGAAGTTCTCTCGCCCATATTGGTAGGGGTTCAAGATCTTAAGCAGATTAAGCAAGCCCTAAGGAACCCAGAAAAGGCTCCTTTAGTATCCAGCCAAGCACGTCAAATACATAATGGGACGCAAAATAGTGATACCAAACCAGTGGAGGGGGAAATAAAAGAAATGATCGTGGGTCCTGAAAGTGCTTCTCCCGAAGGAAAGCTAATTATAAGCTCGTTTCGAGCTAATCTTCACAAGAGTGCACAGGTCACTACAATAATGGAAAACTTAGAATTAAAGGTACCCTCAACTCCAAATCCATTAAGTGTTTACCCAAATAAAAAGTAATTTAAAAAAATTAAGTCTACAGGTACCTGAAGAATCAGCTAACATCTTAGTTAGTGAACCTTTAGGAGAGGTCTCGATAGCAGGGGCGGCTGGTGACATTTGAAAGTGGTGTGGTGTAAATACTGCACTGTGGCGGGAGAACGAGCCCAAACCACTTATGGGGGGTCTCCCCCCGAGAACATTTTGAAAAAAAGAGTGGGCAAATGTTGCATTCTCAAGCAAATTTGAGAAAGAAAATAGGTGGCTTGGCGAACACATCTCTGGAAGTAGCCAGACAAGTCTCTTTGTACTTGCACAGATACATCACTCTCCCTGCATTGACATAGGGACAGTCACCCTGCACTCATAGACCCATTACTCACCCTTCTCTGACAGATCACTAAGCCAGCATTCACCCATCCACATCACTCACCGTGGACTCACACAGGCACACTGCTCACCCTGGACTCACACAGGCACATCGCTCACCCTGGACTCACACAGGCACATCTCTCACCCTGGACTCACACAAGCACACTGCTCAACCTGCAGTCACACAGACATCACTCACCCTGGACTCACACAGGCACATCACTCACCCTGGACTCACACAGGCACACTGCTCAACCTGCAGAACACAGACATCACTCACCCTGGACTCACACAGGCACATCGTCACCCTGGACTCACACAGGCACATCGCTCACCCTGGACTCACACAGGCACATCGATCACCCTGGACTCATACAGGCACATCGCTCACCCTGGACTCACACAGGCACACTGCTCAACCTGCACTCACACAGACATCACTCACCCTGGACTCACACAGGCACATCACTCACTCTGGACTTACACAGGCACATCGCACATATAATTTAGTCTATGTGAGGCGTAATTGACAAGCAGCACAAAAGCCTTCCAGCATCTTAAATTGGAAGCACCATTTCCTAAGACAGATCAAATTGTAGTGCTTTGGAAAATTGCACAGAATAAAACGACGCAATATAAAGAGCACATCTTCTGCATTCTGGAGTACCGGAGAACGCCTCCCAAATCACTTACATCTATTTAAATTTAATTTCATCATTTCAAAAAACAGTCTATCTCTGGCCCTCGTTTACCTTTCCCCTGCTAAATTCGTATGAAAAACATCAAACTAAACGCTATCTTTTCCAACTGTGTTTCAGTTTTCAAAATAAATACTGACCTTGCTTCAGTGATCATTTATTAAAATATGTCCTCTTTCCTATGTGAGTTATACAGCTTACGCATCCAAAAGGTTTCACAGCACATTTTTTCCTGCTCGGAAAGACAGATAATGGACTGTCCTAGTCTGATTATCAAAGCTTTTTCTGAGACTAGTATCTTACTCCTGTATCCTGCCTTTCATGTGAATTACATCTCAACGTTAGAGCCTGATTCACAAATCCGTCTTCCGGTAGTGAGCACTATTCCTCCTGAAATTGTATGGGGTTCACACGGATAATTAAGTGGGCCTAAACTTTGAAAGCGCTTTTAAACTAAATCTCTCTTAAACCTGTTCCTTCAGTCTATGAAATCCCAGCAGCATGATTCACACTTGTATACGTGCATTTCATTTTTAAATAAACAGCGGTGACTCGTGACTTCCATTAAGTTCCTAGATATGCAACTATGAATGGGGCGGCCTTTGTATACAAGTTCAATAGCCAACAGAGCCAAAGGTTGACTCTGCGACTACAAAACAGTTGAAGTTATTACACAGAGTGCTTTGAGGGGCGACAGACAGTGTACTTGCAAATTGTACTTGGTGTGTACCAGTCCAGAATTATTCTGGCACATAAAAATATGGTACTAGCCTATCGGCTCCTGCTCTCTGAAAGAGACTAAATGACCAACACTTCGTTCCAAATGTACATAATTTCAGTCGTGGCTTGCGGGGTGGCGGGGTTACATAGTTTCAGTCGCGGCTCGCGGGGTGGTGGGGTTATCGCGCGTGGGGGGTTATTAAAATACATTTAAAAAATCCTACCTGAGGTCCTGAGCAGGTCCGCGCCACCCCGGGTCCGTTGGCGCCACTACAGCCCCTCGCTCTCAGCCAATCCTGGCCAGGGCATGGCTATTCCGGGCATGGCTTTTCTTCACCCGGAGCACACCCAAAGGGCTCCTAATGGGCATGCGCAAACAACTCAAAACACAAGTGCGCATGAGTGGGCACGGTGCGAAAATTCGCTCTCAGTCCCCACTCATGCACACTTGTGTTGTGCTGCTGCCTGTTGCCCCCACTGTCTGACAATCATGTCAGTCAACATGATGTCGGACCGCCCACCGAAGGGGTGGGTGGTCCGACATCATGCTGACTGACATGATTGGCTGTAGGGGGAAGAAGATGAAGAATCGCGGTTTCCCGAAACATAAACAGAAAAAACTGCAGTTCCATCTTTAAAGTGAAATAGCAAATTGCTTTACATCCCCATCTATCAAAGAGAATATAAGGCCTCTGGGTCAAACTACACTGAATGCGAGTCAAAAACAGGGGCAAGACAATGACATTCAGCCGACTAGCTCGATTTTAGTGTTGATTGCCCCTTCTAACCAAGAGGGTCAGGAAGAAAGTGGGCTAACTCATGACATAAGCAGTGACCTTATATTAAGAGGTATATTGGATAATTTAGGTGACCCTGTAATAGATCCAAATACAGCTACTGGAGGTGCCGTACGGCACCCCTGTGGGCAGGTACTGTCACCAATGAGGCACAAGTCCAGCCAGGGGATAGGTAGAGGGTGGGGAGTGACTTCGGCTGTTAACAGTAGAGGGGGTACGTTAGAAAGAGATTTATCCCTGGGACAACCAGGTATCAATCAAATAAGGTATATTGGTACAGGCGCTGGTCAAGTGAGTAGGGTTTTAACTTTTAGCTCCCTGTTCGAAGCTGAACCAATGCTATTGAATAGAAGTGCCCTCCTTAAGATATTGACTGAAATAGAGGGCAAAAACTTCCACCATAAAGCCCACCGAGCGGGGGTAGCCACTTGGGGAACATCATATCATGGAATGTGGCGGGGTTAGGAAAATCAAGTTATAAGCTTAAAGCTTTAGTAGAATTAGACCCCAAGATAATCTGCCTCCAGGAAACGTGGGCAGGGGAAGAGTTTGAGTTTGAGAACTTTTATGTGTACTGTAGCACAGCAAAAAATCTGTAAAAGGGCATGCAAGTGGAGGCTTAGCCATCTTACTCAGTTGCGACATAGCATGGGACCCTGTGATCTATAAGCATCCCTCAAATTGCTGTATTTGTGCAAAGCTGAAAATAGGAGAAGATAACTTGGGGCAAGTGATGTTTCTGTTATTGGTAAATGTGTATATTCCCCCGGGGAGGGCGTCTAATGCATTGGTCGACTCCATTTGCACTTTTGTGCAAAGCTTAGGTAACACTGAAGAATGCACATGTATAATGATGGTAGGGGATTTTAATGCTAAGCTATGTAATAGTGCACTCTTGTCGTTCTCTAATACGGACCTGGAGGAGGTGTGGGCTATCCCAGAGTCTGTATTTCCGGCCCAATTAAAATTGGATAAACGTGGCCTATCCCTTTTGCAAAATCTTAGGAAACTAGACCTTGTACTTTTAAATTGTAGATTCCCAGAGGACTCTCCCGCTGCTTACACCTTTAATGGGACATATGGCCACTTTTTAATTGATTATATGGCAGTCTCCTTTCAATTGTTTAGTGCATGCTCACAGTTTAAGGTACTCCCCACAAACTTGAGTGACCATAACATTCTAGAGGCAAATATGGTTATAAAAATTGAGAAGCCTGAACTCTGGAATCAGAGGAATGAAAACGTCACTTATTCCCGAAATAATGGGCGTACTTGCTGGTCATATAAGTCGCTTCCAAACTTTAAGAGGGTTTTCAAGAATATTGCTTTTAGCCCAAGTCCAGAGACACCGGTCCTGAGGTATGAGAGGGTTTTGGCAGCAATTAGAAGATTAGGAAAGAATAATCAAGGTGCGAGAGTCCCCCCAATAGCAATAATACCATGGGAAAATAAAAAATTGAACAAGGATATTAATGGTTTAATTAGAGACCAATTTAGAGAGCCCAGGTTACAAAGGCAGAGAGAGATATATAGGCTTCAACAGGTTTGGAAAAGGAAAATAGCATCAGACCGGAGGATGGCTGAAGACGAAAAATGGGTTAATTTTCGAGAAGTGGCTTTATCCGGTGATACTAGAAAGTATTGGGCATTGATAGCAAAGTTCTGTGATGGGAGAGATAAATCAAAACCCATTTTTATCCCAGAAACTGAATGGTTTATTTTTATTTCCCAGCTTTATGCGCCAAATCACCCAGCTGATCAGATCGAAGAGATCATTAATGCTTCACTAACGGGGGTGATGTGGGAGCACCGACATGTTTGGAGATTGAAGGTTATAATAAAGGGGCAATATATTCTAGTGCAATGGGGCCAAATGATGTTCCTGTAGCCATAATAAAACAGGACAGTGATGATTGGGCAAAATTTTTACATCCGTTGTTTGTCCACTGTTATAATGATGGGGACATCCCACAATCTTGGAAGGGAAGTATATTAGTCCCGTTATATAAGAAGGGCCCTAAAAACTCCTGGGCCAGTTTTAGACAAATTTCCCTTTTAGATGCCACTGGGAAACTGTTTGCAAAGAGTATCCTTGGCCACTTGCAAGAGTGGGCATTCGGAAACAATTATATCCCCTTGGAACAAACAGGATTCCGTAAGAATAGTGACACACTGGATAACATCTCTATTTTGCAAACCTTAACCGAAAAATATCCAGTGTGTCGGGGGGTCCCGTTATACTCAGCTTTTATAGATTTCTCCACAGCGTTCGACAGGGTAGATCGGGGGACGCTGTGGAGGAAATTGGTTACAATGGGGATACCAGGGAACCTCCTAAGATTAATAATTGCTCTCCATTCTTCGACCTGGACAAAAGTTTTATTGGGGGACACAAGCCCTCTTAAAGAAAATAAGAACACATAGCGGGCTGAAGCAGGGGTGCCTCCTGGCCCCTTTAGTCTTTTCCATTTACATCAATGATCTGCCGAGTAGTGTAGGACAGAGTAAAGGGGACCCTCCTCAATTAGGTAACCAAAAACTGAGTTTTCTGTTATATGCAGATGATGCAATAATAATGGATTTAACACCAATTGGATTGCAAAGACAACTGACCGAGCTAGTTAGGTATACACAAAAGGTTTTTTTTTTTCATATAAATATTTCGAAAAGTAAAGTTATGATTTTTAGTTATCAAGGCTGTAAGGTCAGAAAAAATTTGAATTGGTTTCTGGGAAAGGAAAAACTGGAAGTAGTAACCTTTTATCCATATTTAGGAAAAAAAAAATTCAGCCAATAGACACATGGATCATTGCAGAGGTAAAGCGATTTTACAAGCATCTGCAATTAATCGCCTGTACACGCAATGTGGGAAAAGACATTTCTCACATATTAATTCAGTCTATAAAATGAAGATCCCACCGACTCTGAACTACGCTAGCGAAACAATAGATGCGCAAGAGTGGGCCAAATTTGAGAAAGTGGAAGGAAAGATCTGGCGTCAAATATGTAACCTAAATCGTGCAGCGCCGACTGCAGTGTTAAGACTCAAATTTGGTCTCCTTTCCACATATGTGTTTTCAATGGCTGCGTGCTTAAGGTGGTGTAATGCTCTGATAAATGGGTCTGACAATTTACTAAGGGCAGCATTGCACAGGGAAATATTTGTAAATATGTTGGGAAAAAGTGCTATTTTTAGAAATTATTTAAAAGCATTAAGAATGTTTGGTTTAGATATGGACGGGGCAGCGGTTCTATGTAAAACAGCCTTAAAGAAGATAATTAAGAAAACAATATATGTGGTTTCCCGTGAAAGAGATTCTAAATTGTGCTCAATGAACAGAAGTATGGATTGTATTGTTGGGAGTACCATTATTAAAAATCCCCAACCGTATGTCTTATGGAACCTGAAACATTGGAGTACGTAGGGTGATCCTGTTATTAAGATTGAATTTATTACCCCTAAGAATTGTAACCGGTTCCTGGGAGGGTATTCCTAAAAATGAAAGGTATTGTCAGCTATGTAATTTTGGTATACAAGATTTGAATCATGTTTTGTTTGTGTGCCCTGCACTCCACTCAATACGACACAGACATTTAAGGATAGGTTTTCTAAAGTATAACATTTCCACAGCAGAACAGGCCCGCAATTGCCTCCTGTCCCCTCCATGCGAACTGATGTGTTTTTTAACTTTTTCACTTTTTTAAAGAATTTTTAAATAGTTTTTAAGATTGTAAAAAGTTCATATGATTTGAATGTTTATAGCACTTGTATTCTGTGTATGTGCATCTTTTAAGAAACCGTATGGCGCTAGTTATTTTTGGTAAGGACCATTCTATGTGAATGCACAGAGCACTTGCACTTTATTGCGTATTTTATAAAAATACCCGGCTGCTATGGGTGGTTGAGAAATTCTTTCCAAAAAAGTTGCACGGAGCACTTGCACTTTTTCGACGCGTTAGTCGTCTTGCTCAAGTTCTTACGTGCACTTTATAAGATATTTTTTGCTGCTAGTTAATTGTTGGTATAGAGTGTTCCATAGAGGATGCTTAGAGCATTAGCACTTTATTGCGCACCTTATATAAACTTTTTGCTGCTAGTATTATTTGGGATAGCTTTTCCAAAAGAAGATGCACAGAGCACTTGCACTTTTTTTTCGACTTCAGCCCCTAAGTTTAGGCTCTTATGTTTACATCCAAAGATGTACATCTTTTCAAATGTCGTGTGTTGCTTGATATTTATTTTTGGATTATAACTTTATATAAATTTTTCTGTGTACCTTACTATGGGGCCGATTATGATTGCGGTTTTTCCGCATCCTCCGGGCTGGCGGAAGCCACCGCCGGCCCGGAGGATGCGGAAAAACCACGGTGGAGCATCCAAAGACCCACCGCCATATTAGGATGGCTGGTGGGTGTGGAATTCCGTCCGCCGCTTTTCCGCCGCGGTCGGATTACAACCGCGGCGGAATAGCCCTAATATGGTGGCGGTGTCTAACAGACACCGCCAGCCATATTAGGATGGTGGGAAAGACATGCTTTTCCGCCGTGGAAAAGCATATGGACTTTCACTTCGGGGGCCCTTTGCGGGCCCCCTGGGTGAAGGGGGGGTGGGGGGTGCACATGGGGGGTAACTATGGTACCCCCCTGCATTTGCGTGCACAAATGCGATGCATGCATTTTTCACCTTGCGGCGGTTGCATCTTGAAGCTGGACCCGCGCAATGTTAAAGATAGAGGATGTGACCGCCACCCTGGCGGTCACATCCTAATCTGCTCGGAGGGACCGCCGCTGCCCCTGCGGACGGTCCCTCCTCCTCAGGGGTCGCGGACGGACTCAAGTTCGTCCGCGATCATAATCGGCCCCTTAATTAGGTTTCTCAGATAAACTGTAGTGTGCTGTATCTGAAATAAGCATGTATATGTTGAAAGACCATCTGCATTGTAATTAAGTTGACCACCGCAGAGTATGGTTTAGTGAATAGAAAAATTGTTCTCTTTTAATGAATGCTTTTGGAACAGAAATAGCTTAAACAATCTGCATAAATTGGTAATAATTCATATGCGGTAACTTTATTACCCAAAGCTCATGTATTTTTAAATGAAAATGAGAATTAGTAATTTTGATTGAATTTTTTGGTGTATGGAATTGTGTTTTAATTATGTATTTTATGTGGAATTCTTCGGAATTCTAACACATAATAAAAATTGAATTGAATTGTCCTCCCAATGGCCACGTATCTATTGATTTGCTTAGCGCCAATCGCAAATGTTTTCCCCCGGCATAGAACTGCCACTAGGGGACCACCAGGACTGCTATAGCATTGTAATTTGGCAGGCGGAAGACTGCGGGGCAGATGGCGTAGGAGTACTATTCACATGCATTGAGGACAGCTGGCGGGCAGGTTCTACAGCGCGGTGCTCTGCCGCTTACACTCCATTCATCATAATATGGCAGGCAGAAGACTGCAGCCTTGGCAGTCTTGGAACTGCCACCACTGCGGTTCGAAAGGAAGACCGCCAAAGTAGTACTCAACCCCTAAATGGGTTTCATTCACTATTTCAACTCCAACGTACACCAATTTGGGGGTGGTGTTGGAGACTAAAAGAGTAACATTTACTATTCCCACTCCAATCTCTACCAATTTGAAGAAGAAGTGGGATGGTAAAGTGGTAAAAAATGGTGTTCCCACTCCAATCTAAACTAATTTGGAGACAGTGTTAGACACTAAGGAGCAGATTTACAAGCCCCTTGTGTCACTTTTACGCTGCTGTTGCGTCACTTATGTGACTTATGTGACGCAACGGCGGCGTAAAAAATGCAGCAAATTTAGTACGTGATGCATTTAGGGAGATGCGTCACGTTGTAAAGCCCTGCGTGACATTATACCTGCGCAGTTATAATGTATGCAGGGTAGGCGTTCCCAAGCAGGAAAGCCTCATAAAAGTGACGAAGTGAAATCTACAAGATTTCACTGCGTGACTTTTAGGACGCCACTGAGTCAAAACCTTACGCCTGCTTGAAGCAGGTGTAAGGAGTGACGCCGTGTTTTGGAAATAGGTCACAACACGCATCGCTGAAATTGCGTCGTGCTTGCGAAAGAACTCCGGCAATGCATGTCTTTTCCACCAACAGATGCGTCAGAATTTCTGACGCAGCTGTTAATCCTTGCGCTATAGTGCGCCGTATTGTAAATACGGCGCATCTATGGTGGCGCAAGGGTTTTTCACTCAGGCGCAGGGAAACTCTTCTTGTAAATCTGCCCCTAAAGGTGTGGCATATACTATGCCCACTCCAATCCAAACCAATTCGGGGACAGTGTTGGACACTTAAGGGGTGACATTTATTTTTCCCATTCATACCTAAACAAATGTGAAGAATTTGATGGGCACTAAGTAAGTAAGTATTTATTTGTTGATTAATTAAAATCATTACAAACAAGGAAAGATAAAAACATCCAAATAAAACAAACATATACTATACACAGAGTTATTAGCATCTTAAAGTGATACTCCAATAACACGTTGATAGATGACCATTCCATCAAAGCGTTCATACATTACGCAATAATAAAAATCCATAAAACCAACTAAAATGCCTTATGATTGCCCCAAAAACTATTATAGCAGCATTTACATAAAGTGACTTGTGTTAGCAAATGCAATTACAAATACAAATTTTAGCTGTATTTTATGTACAAGCGATAATAAAGTGCAACAGTAATATATTATGCAATAAAATAAATAAAACTTACTAAAATGCCTTATAATTGCACCAGGAACTATTCTAGCAGCATTTACATAAAGTGACTTCTGTTGGCAGTTGCAGTTACAAATACAAATTTTAGCTGTGTTCCATGTGCAAGCGATTATAAAGTGAAATGTGCACAACTATATTAAAATATACTCCCAGTCCCTTAAGCTAGCTTAACACTTTGCATCCAATTAACATTACATTATGTTTCTTACGTAGCTTATATCGCAATACAGTTATTTACCCGTTCTACTCCTTTGAGTTTCTTCTCTGCAATAATGATAAACTTAACAAAAAGATAAGTAAGTTTAATATTCGCCCCACTCAAACAGGTAATAATTGCTTGTCTACATGTTCTAATTCCTAATTTATTAAAGATCGGTTTTAGGATGGTCTTCCGAGCATCTGCCAAAACTGGACATAAGGTTACTATATGAATTATTGTTTCATCACTTTGCCTCGAAAGCCTGCAAATGCTCGATGACCATTGATTCTCCCATTTTGGTATGCCATCCTTAGTCGGATATCTTCCCAACCTTAAGTGCATGAATTTATTCTTAAACCTTGGTTTTAAATGATATGCTAAATAGGGTTGAGGCATCAGCTTACCAAAGGAATTAGCAATTGTCCAGAAATGATTTCCTTTCCTTAATTTTTGCTTGTCAGCTATAATCGTTAGTAGAGCAGCCATTTGATTCATTTCCTTTTTAAAAACTACTTTACTCCTCATTTCATCTTCTAAATTAGAGCAATCAAAATTACATAAGCATTCAGTTAGGTACAGCTGCCAATTTTTTGAATATTCCCCTTCTGAAATTTCAAGCCAACATAGCTTTGCTAAAGATCCTTCCTCGGAACGGGCTAATGATATTAAGGACTTCAGAAATGCTGATTGACGCGCAACAATTTGGTTTTTCAATCCAAATTCCAATCTTATGTTTGCTCGACTGATATATTTAGGGATTTTAAAAACAGCTTTATAAGTTCTAATTTCTATATCGTCGAGCACTTTCGCGTCTTTGCCCCGAAAGATGAGTGAGCAATAGTCCAATGATGGAATTATCTTTGCTCTCATCACCTTCATCAGATGATCATAATTAGGGCATAATAATTTGTCTCTTAATTTCCTGAAAGCAAATGCAAGAGAGCAGCCCCTGGCTTCAAGGTTATTAAAATGTTGTCTAAATATCAGACCATCGTCAAACGAGATCCCAAGATATTTATACGATTTCACATTTTCAATTACCAGGCCATTGATATTCCACTCCTTAATCCTCTGTTTCCCTTTTCCCATAGTCATTATTTTTGTCTTTTTTGTTAGTCCATTTTGAGTGAAATAACCATTAAAAAGAGTCAATTAACCTTTTTAACCCTATTTCTGTTTGGCTCAATAAAATGGTATCATCTGCATATTGCAGGTATTTGATTTCTTGACCGTGAATAAAAGGCGAATGTGAATTACTATTTTTAAAATGGGCTGGCAGGTCGGCCATAAAAAGATTAAAAAGGCAAGGAGCCAAAACACAGCCTTGTTTCAATCCCACATTCGTATCCAATCGACGGGTCATATGCTTTCCATCGCCAATTTTGATCTGCACCCAGGTATGGGTGTATTAAAGTATAATCATCTTTAATAGAGATTCCGGAATACCCCAATTCCTTAACTTACCCCAGAGAATATTTCGCGGCACAGAGTCAAAAGCGGCTTTTAGATCAATAAAACACACATATAATCTTTGCATCCTGGTTTTGGCTCTCTCACCTAATAATGTTAATAAAATCAAATTGGTATGGGTAGATTCTCCCTTTCTAAACCCAGTTTGAAACTTAGGGATAAGATCTTCCTTTGTGGCCCAAGCCTCTAGCTCTTCCAAGAGGCAACTAGCAAACAATTTTGCCTCTACATCAGTAAGCGTAATTAAACGATAATTAGCCGGATTATCCTGTGGGCCACTCTTATATATAGGTTGAATAACACTCCCATGCCAAGATAGCGGGATAAGACCTGTTTTAAGAACTTCATTAAACAGAAGCATTAGCAACTCCGGCCAGTTACTTATATCAGGTTTAAATATTGCATTCGGGATACCATTTGGACCTGGTGCTCCGTTGGATCTAATCTTATTTATCGCTTTTTTTACTTTATCGAGCGACCACGGCCCCAAATCCACTCTACATTGAGGAGGGGGAATATAACCCTCACTCCCTCTATCTATTACTTTATGCATATCAATTGGACTTTTATTGAAACAGTTATCATTATATTGACATTGGGTATCTATTTTTTTATTGAAGAAGCTCACCCAACTCACTTCATCAACATTAGCACTATTGCTTCTATTATTGCCGTTCTCGATGTCATTAATAATGCTCGAGAATAACCGTAAATCTTTGGATTTACAAGCATGATGGACTTTTGCCCATGTTGTTTCATAAAATGCTTGCTTAGCTCTCCAAATTTCCCTTTTGTGTCTCTGTTTTAACTCTCTAATTTTAAGCGATGCAGTTTGAAGCGATAGCCTATTTTTATTCCGGTGCAGTGATCTTATTTCTTTATAAAGCTTTCTTTTTTGATATAGTAGGTGGGAAGACTACAATCCTGGTTTCTTGGGATTTAGCAATATGCCATTGGAGGGCTCATTTCTAGCAGATTTAGCTATCAAATCGTCACACAAATGTGCCCATAGGTCAACCATAGATTTACCTTTATCATAAGCAGCATGGACATCCTTGATTAAACAGTCAAGCATTCTCAAAATGTTATCCTCAGTTTTATCATTCCACGTTAACCTTTTAAGATTAAAGGATGTTGGAGCTTTTGCCAGACTCTTAGTTTCTGGTAAATTGTCTAAATCAATATCAAAATTGATCACTTGGGGATTATGATCACTTTCAATCCTTGGGGAAATCTCATAGCTTTTTACTAATTTATATAATTTCTCAGACATTATAGTATAGTCTATTACAGAGGAGCTATCTGCTTTGGTAAAAGTCGGGGTATTATCAAGGTCATGCATAATCTTTAAGTTGTATTTTTTAAATTCACAGTCTGTCCATTGAGCTAACCATTTTAAGTTAAATGTCTGCTTTTTAAGTGCAACAAAGTGCATATTAAAATCACCTGAAATAATAAATGCTGAATCCAAGTGCTCATAGTATAATTTTTTACCATCCCCCATAGCTGAGTAATTTGGGTGGATCTAACCTTCTTTTTGCAACTTAAATACACATTTATTAGAATAATCGAGTGACTTGCTATTAGTTTAACACACTGTAGCCATTTTACATGAAGGTCAATTTCAAAGTAAGAGGCTTTTAGTTTTGATGATATATACATAGAAAGACCACCACATGGCCGACCTGAGTTGGCTTCTCGTGTTGCGGCATTACAATATTCCACATAACCTATAAAAGGTTCTTTTGACGTAGTCCAAGTTTCCTGAAACATTAATATACTAAAAGCCTTCAAAAAATCAATTGCATATTGGTCTTCAATTAATGATTTTAAGCCATTGGTGTTCCAGGAACAGAGAGTCAAAGGATTTGGTAGACATCAATCCTTCGTTTCAAAATTATGTTTTGTTAAAATTCCTGGAAGCCAACTCCAATCATCTACTAACTCTGGGACATTCTTCAACTCTTCACAAGTTCGCCGACCGGATTGGCTGCTCCTTATCGTTTAATTCCTTAGATGCGCCTGACGCATTTTTTAAAACTCTAGTGAAGGACTGGGCTATTTAAGGCCCAGCGGTGCCAGGGAACAACACCTAAAACCTTCGTGGGATACCTGTTCTGGCGCACTAAAAACAGAGACACGGGAGACTTCCTTCGGCGTCAAAGATCAGCGTTTATTACTGCAGGGATGCAAAAGTCATGGGAAGTACAACAGAGTGTAGGTTCCAAGAGTCTGCTTCAAATTGCATTTGTGTGTCGCTCTCTTTTATACAAGATCTTGTCATTGCACAATATGTAAGCAAAAGGTTACAGCTCAGTTCCCACAGTAAAATTCAAAAGGATCGCTTTCATGTATTCAGAACCCCGGAACATAATTACATTAACATCACCAGTTCCAACTGTAAAAGCACATCTTCCCACCATTAGGTACATTCCACTTGAGTTGTAAATAAGCAAGAGAAAGAGACAAGAACAGCTGCAGGGAAAATCAGACAACAGGGAGGAGAGAATGTGAGGATAATATTGGATGCGTAATCGTGGCTTAAAAGGGCTTGATCCCAGCACGTGCAAGGCTGAAACAATAGACCGGCACGCCAGGATCACCTCCGGGCGGAGGCAACTGCTTTAGCAGCGTCCTCCCCCTACTCATAAAAGACGCATGAAAGGACTATACTTCCACCGTAAAGCTTGGGAACAGAGGGTCACGATGTGGGCAGTTGCCTGTTCGCTGACTACGTGAGGGGAAGAAACAAAATGGGTGCCGTATCTAAAATGGAACGCAAGGGTTCAGATGTAGAAACACGTAAATGAGATGAATTCTTCTGAGTAGCATGGCGATACCGTGTACACTTACTAAACTCGTCATTTACGGTTCATAGATACCACACTCGTCCATATTTGGCGATGCCCAAAACGTCGTGACGATTTTCACGGAACCTCAGACGCTCCTTTTGCCCTCATGTAGGCAAGAACTAGTCAAAGTCGGAGTCAATCTCGATTCTCATTAGATCATTCAGTTGTTGTTGGAACATAATTCTATCCATCAATGTTTCTTTGGTAACAGATGGCCTTCTTATACACGTTGTAGCACAAAGGCCACATAAGGCAGGACCACACTGTCGCAAAGACAACACGTGAACAGAAACGTCACAACAACCCCTATAACCATCAGAATCTTCCAACCCCAAGTCGACATAAGACCCCAGAACCATCCTAGAAGCGTCCAATCTCCCTCGTCCACGTGTATGGACTCCGAGATTTTGTACAACTTGGAGATGGCTTGATAAACCGTTGGAGCGTTATCAGGTATGAATATGCAGCAGCTCGAATGGATGACCTTACACACACCTCCTCTATCTGCTAGAACAATGTCTAGAACCATACGGTTCTGTAACGTCATAAGCCTATCCGCTTGAAGCTCTGCTGTCAGATTACCAAGGGCGCTTGCAGTTATGTTAGCGGTTGACTCTACTACACGAGTTAACTGTCTCAGGTTTCTGCTATTGACCATAGGGCCCCAAAACGGTAGAAAACCCTTGAAGAAGTCTCCTGCTTCTTGACCGGAAGTATCCTCCTTACTAATGACACCTCTCACAACTCTGGTTTTGTGATAGTCGGCAGCAACAGTGAAAGTCGGGGGCAAGAGATTTGCAATATAGCAGGTACCTGAGAAGTCATGAGGTAACCACGTATATGCTCGGTCATAACATACAAAATAGGTACCCTTGGCAGTCAGAAAGACAGGAGAAAAGAGCATCGGTAGAACGTAAGTATCCACACAAGCACTCTTCCCAAGCTGGGCTCTTGGATTTCGGCCACGACCTTGCAGACAAAAGTGGCCTAGGTGAGGTACAATCCAGATCGGAGATGAGCTTTTAAGATGCCTATCACCCACTGATTTACTATACTCAGCCTCACTAAGGTACTTATAGGCCTGCACTTCCTCCTCTGGGATGAGCGAAGCATCAAAAATGTCTCTATCTAAATCAGCCATCGCTATCGCCAGA
Organism: Lissotriton helveticus; assembly: GCF_964261635.1. Classification (NCBI taxonomy): domain Eukaryota; kingdom Metazoa; phylum Chordata; class Amphibia; order Caudata; family Salamandridae; genus Lissotriton; species Lissotriton helveticus. The sequence continues at coordinate 845,464,148 of NC_136063.1, read as the reverse complement.
GACTTATGGTACGGGCCAGGACCAAAGTTTGCTGAGCGTGGTTCTCGATGGGGGTAGGAATCTAGTGCACTACGGAACATGATTTGGAATGCCCGAGCTGACCCTTGGGGGCTGTACGGAAGAACCAAATATGGGATACCCCTGTCCATGGTATGTGGCATTAGCCCACACACCCAACAATTTGTAGTATTTACCACCAACTGATGCTGATGCAAAAGTTGCACAAAGGAATTGTTTCTAAATTCCGCACGTCTGACTTGCTCATGTTGGGGCAGTAAGTGAAAAGAATGTGGAGAAACGGTAGAGACGAAATTTAGATCGTGAGAAGGAGAGGTAGGTAAGGCAGAAAGCAGTAATGATTGAAAACCAAAATATACTCCACCCACCAGCAGCATAGAAACAGTTAGAAACAACATGAAAACCTGTAATAAAAAACATTTTGTTCGAAATGTGCTGTGCAATTTAGATCTTTGCGCCGCCTTTTCCTCTAGCTTCGACAGCTTGGAGAACTCCATCCTCTAACAACCGTCCGCAACGTTCTTGACACACTTCGTTCTGAGTAGCGATTGCCAATTCCCAGGAGTTCCCAGAAATCGACAAAAGAAACCGACCTAGTGTCGATAGCTGCTAAACAGAAGGAAGTACCCGCACGGCCCGACGGCCAACCCAGATGATAGGATAAGTGGATTAGAATCACTTCAATAATAGTCTCTTAGCTGCCTGAAAGGAAAAGGTAAACACAATATAAAATGTCCACAATGTTCATGACAACGGTAAGGGGTACTGTAAATTTCAAAAAGGGAATAAAAACAGAACTCTTTTATTTGTCCTTAACGCGCGGTCGAAGAAAGTATCGACTTCTCCCGGGTTGAGTCTGATCTTCAAACAGTGGATTGGATGGCGAACAAGTGTTGGATGGTCCAGGCAATTGTTCAGTACTTGTACTTCCCAGTGTTGAAGGAAGGGAAATTGTTTGAGGGGAATCAACAGGGGTGTCAGATAACACTGAAGTGTTCCCTATGGTTTGAGCTTCGCTAAATGGGACAAAGCGTTGGGGAACGTCAGTTTCAGACGAAGAAAAACCTTTGCGCATCCATGTGTCTGCCGGCAGAGGAAGCGGAACCTTCTTGGTGTGGGTGGCATGCACCCAGTGTTTCCGTCCCTCCAGCCGAACCGCCGTCCTCGTGGCTAGTAGCACCTGGAAGGATCCCACAAATCTCGGCTCAAGGTGACGTTTTCGTCCGAAATTACGGGTGAGGACCCAGTCCCCTGGTTGGAGCCGATGACCAGGACCCTCTGTTTGTGACGGCAGAGCCTCAAAGACCTGTTGATGAATCAAACTCAATTTAGCAGTCAGATCATATAGATAATCGATTAACATCGGATATTCAAGTCTGTTCAATTCTTTAGGCCTTGGAACCCCCCAAATGTTCGCAGGACGGCCGAACACAATCTCATATGGGCTAAGCCCTACTCGAGAGTGTACAGTAGCCCTGGTCGATAAGAGAGCTAGAGGCAAAGCGTCGGGCCATGATAAACCAGTCGTTGCCTGGATTTTAGCAAGCTTCAATTTCAGGGTGCCATTATATACTTCCACCAAACCTGCTGACTGAGGATGATTAGCACTATGAAATTTTTGGGATATTCCTAAACCACGACACACACTCTTCCTCACACTTCCCACAAACTCAGGTTTCAGGTTTTAATGTCTTTATTTCGATAATAAAATCATAAAAGACAGAATAAAAACATTTTTAAGAAAATCAAAAAATCAAAAAACCACCACAACATGCAAACAATTATGAAGAACCAAATTTAAAAATGTTATCAAATTTATACTAAGGCTAAAACCACAATAAAAAGATTATTAAACATTAGTGGATTCCACAAGACATTAAATGAACCTGATACCAGAAATATAGTGGCACACAAAAATCATTACAGAATGTAATTACGAAAAAGTTGGGTTCTTTCTGACTCTAATTGCCCAGGCCCAGCCTAAAAATTTGGCCAAACATATCACGATGATTTCAGAGGTGTTTGTTTTTAGGGCCCATATTGCATCCGAAGATTTTCTACAGGGTAATCGTTTGAAGAGGGGTTTTAGCCACTTGGAGCGGGGTTCTGTGTATTGAGGACAAGCAAACAAAAAATGGCCCTCGGTTTCTTTATGGTTAGGGCAACAACTACAGAAGCTTGAGGGAGTTTTACCCCAGGATGAGGTAAAGGAATTCAGGGGTAATGAGCCCACCCGAAATTGATGATAAAGCTTTTTATCCAATGGCCTGGTGATGGAATCCCAATAGGTCTCACGGGCAGGATCCAGCTTAAAGCTTAGGAAACGCCCTGTTAGACCCTCAGAACTAGAGGCCTGTACCAGGTAGAGGCGGGTTGAGGCCCAAAATAAATCCTTGAATTCCTTTTTCGAGGGAAAATTATTAATATCTGGGGACACCCACAGATGATTTAAGCCCATGTCACACAGGCTCTTTTTCACCGAGCGGAGCCATGGGATCCGCTCAGAGCCCCACATAGCCTTTACTTCTGCTAACTCTTTTGCAAACAGTACAAGATCCTCAGTGGTCCATAAGCGCCTCCAAGTAGACACTACTCTATATCTTGCCATATCCGTGATTGGGGGACAACCCATATCATGACAGAGAGGGATCGATGGAGTTGATTGTGGTAACCCTACTAGGTTACGAAGAAATCTACACTGGGTTCTGTATAGACTCGAAAGATCCATAAACCCCCATAGCTCTGCCCCATAGAGTGTGGCTGCATTGATTTTGGTATCATATATTCTCAAGGCGGGGATAACCCGTTTTGTGAGGGATTTCTTCTGCTCACGCAGAAGGCATCCAGTCAGTTGGGCGAATTTCAATTGCTGTGTCGCTATTTGATCTTTCCAAGACAGACGACGGTCCAGGGTGACCCCCAAATACGTCATGGTTTCAACTTGTTCCAAGTTGACCCCATTTAATTGTACGCTGCTGCGTATTAGATTTTTCCTGGAAAAAACCATAAACTTGGTTTTACCCACGTTTATCTGGAGGTCATTTTTTTTACAAAACTCCTCAAAATGGTTTAAGGCCCGCTGTAGGCCTCCCCGGGTTTTAGATAGGAGTAGGGTGTCGTCAGCAAAGATCAACATAGGAAATTTAGTCCCCGCTAGGGATGGAGCATCGGTATTTATGGACATAAAGAATTTACCTATTTGGTCAATAAAGAGTAAGAAAAGGGTGGGAGCGAGGACGCACCCCTGACGGACTCCTCGAGTTACTGGGAATGAGTCCGTGAATTGACCTTGAGCTCCCCACCTTACCCTGGCGTAGTTCTCATCGTGTAGTCTGATAATCAACTCAACTAATTCCCCCGGCATACCCAGATCCCTCAGAACCTGCCATAACTTTCCCCTCGGTACTAGATCGAATGCTGACTTCAAATCTATGAAGGCAGCAAAAATGGTGCCACCGCCTAGCGTAACGACCTTCCAAAAGATCATACAGAAGCGTAGCACCTGATCGATGGTACTTGTACCGGATCTAAACCCCGCCTGCATTGGGGACAGTATATTTTCAAGATCCATCCACCCCTGTACTCTCGCCAGGATCATACGGGCGAAAACATTTTGAAAACAATCAATTAAACTGATCGGGCGATAGTTACCTGGGTTTGATCTATCTCCCTTTTTGTATATAGGCAGAATCTCGGCCCCCTTCCATGTTTTGGGGATACAAGCTCCTCTCGCTATAGCGTTGGCTATATTTGTTAGGTAAGGTACCCAAAGGGCAGTATTAGCCTTAAACAGATCAGCTGGGATATGATCCAACCCAGGGGCTCTCCCCCGCTTTGTCAAGCCTAATGCTATCTCCGTTTCAGTTTCGGTGAAGGTCATCGTCACATCACAGGGGGGCATTACGTATAACAGGTTCAGTGTGATTGGAGGATCGGCAACCTCTGCGCAGAATTGGGATGAATAATAATTTATCCAGGCTTCAGGGGATACGTTATTGGATGGAGTACGAAAATTACCATCCTTACCGCATTTAACAATGTCCCAGAATTTAGTCTGATTATTAGACTTACTGGCATCCAAAAGGTCCGTCCAATAGTCATCTTCCCATGCCCTCTTAGCTTCCCATTGTACTCTTTTGTACCTTTGCCTGGCCACCTTTACTTCGCTCATGTTTCTGGATTTCACTTTCTCGATCAAGGAACTGTGGGCCTCCCTACACTCTCTGTTATACCATTTTGCTCTAGGGACTTGCAAATGCCCAGTACTTTTCTTACAGGGTTTCAAGAGAAGTTGTTTAAGCTCGATAAAACATTTGTCATGAATACCCATAATCTTATCTAAATCCATCTGGTCCCTCTCGACAACATCAGACCTCATATTATTTAGTGCAAGCTTCACCACATTTTCTATATTAGCCTGTATAGTTGCATCATTTGATATGGTGGACCATTTAAGTCTCCTCCGGTCATTTGATAGAGTTAGAACCCCTTGCCCCATCGGATCTGGTTCCGCCAATCTTATTAGATCATATATTTTAAGTTTCATGGACAAGGGATTGTGATCGCTTTCCGGGCGCATAACAATTTCCATATCAACAATTAGGCTCCAAAATTCCATTTTTAAAAAAATATAGTCAATGCGGCTTTTTCTCACACCATTGTCAAATGTGAAGTTGGCACCAATGTCTGATTTAGTACGGCCATTTAAGGCCCTTAACCCCCAAGTAAGACAAAAGGCAGTCCAGCTCAGGGCGGCCTCCGTTGCTTTAACAAGAGTTCCATTCGTTAGCTCCGGGATTTTCCATGTTGCGTCCTCTGCAAATCCCCAATTGTCCTCAGGCAGATAGAGTGGCTCGATAGTGCAATTTATATCACCAGCTATCATAATGAAAGTATCTTTATTCCAACCAGTTAGAAGGTGGTCTAGGACACCTATCAACTGGGGACATCGCCCACCAGGAAGGCCACGAGAATAGATATTAATAATAAGCATATCCTGGCCCCCTTCCTTGCGCAACCTAATTGCCAAGATGTCAGGATTATCCACATACAATTCAGAAACTGAATAACCCCAGGCCTGTTTTACCCACGTTGTCAGTCCCCCTGAAGCACGCCCTTTATTGCTCTTTATTGCGGGCTTAAAAAAATTTATAAACCCGACTCTGTGTGAGGGTACTGTAGCCCAAGTTTCTTGGAGTAGCACAACCTCGTATTTGTCAATGAACTCTAACCAATCTTCGGAGTCCAAGCGGGACTTTACTCCGGCTACATTCCAGGACACAAAGTTAGATATCAGAGAATCAATTTCTACAGGGTCGTTGCTGACATTGGCAGGGGAATAGGTATTAGGTGAACTAACACTTGTTGGCCCAATACTGGCTCTCTTTTCTACTATCTTAGCAATCTGCGTCTTTGCCCCAGCTGACACGGCCGGTATTCTAACTTTCTTATTGGACATAGGCTGGTGATCCATATTTAATTCCAAAACAGGGTTAGGTGGGTATTGCACTGCTTCCCCATTCTCTATAGACAGGTTAGATGACAAGCTGGATGCAAGCAGTCAATCAATCCACTCTAAATCAGACAATGCCTCGAAGTGGTTAAAGAGCGGGGGGTACTGTTGGGGATAGGGTGTTATTGGCTCTCGAAACCTCCCCCCCCTTGTTTTCCACTGATTGGAGCCCATTTGGTAGTTAATATGGGTGTGGGGATAGAAGTAGCCGAGGGACAGGGTCTGAACATCACCCAGGCGGGCAAATCTAGCTTTCCTTTGAATTCTGTCCACCACCCAGGGGTCTTTAAAAGAAATCAAAATACAATCCCCTTCTAAATCTTTTGTGCCTTTACCCACCCAATCAACTCTCCTTACATACAGGATTTCGGTTGGTGATGAGGGGGGGAGGGGACGGTGTTTATTTAACCAAAATATGACCTTGTTCCGCAAGTCCCCTTGTGACTCTTTGGTACCATCTTTTAAGGGGGCCACCCCAGTTAAAACAATGGTGTATTGGGACGCTTCTGGTGGTAAGTTGACTCTAGGTGTAGGACGTGTTTTTCGATTATCCGACCTCTGAAACCTAGACGGTTGTGAGTTATTTTGGTCTTTACCCATTGTTGGTAATTGCACAGAAGTAATATTTGTATGGTTTAGAGGCCCATTCGACACGGGATGTTTCGCTGCGGCATTGTTACCAGTTAATGGGCGTGTATCCCTCTGATTATCCTTTGTGGGCGCTCTACTGGCAGTGGTCAGAGTGGCAGCGGGTTTAGCCCCTAATAGGGAATTTTTATTATTAACAGCTGAAGTCCCCGCGGGGATCGCTGTGGATTTCCCCGCTTGTTGATTTGTGCCCCAAGTTGAATTACGATCCCCCGTCCCAGTAGCGGGTTTAGTTAATTTTAGTAAAAGACCCATGTTGGTATTGACAGCTGATTCCAAAACGTCTATTTTGGCAGTCATCAACCTTGTTCTCTCTAAGACCGGGAGCAATATAGTTTTTAACATAGCTTCCATCTTAGCCAACAGAATATCATCACTGCTAAGACAGGTTGGGCACGGATTTGATAAACCAGAGTGGGCTAACGATGGGCAGTACACCGTTGGGGGGCTATAGTGGGACTGGGAGGGAGGTAAACTCACCCTATGGGTAGGATCAATTTTGGGTTGTTTTTGGACCTTTTCCCCCTGTGGGCTAGAAACGTATTTTCTTTTCCGGGATCTTGGGTTTATGTTATCTTGTAGCAAGTTGGGCACACTGGGGGGAGTGGGAACAAAAGACTGTGATGCATCAGACGGGCTACACTCATCATCCTCAATATACTGGCTATCGTCCTCATAGCTTGTCTGATTGGTATGAGGGTTCAGTTCTCTGTTATCATGGGGTGGGGAAGAGATAGCTCCATTGCCATCTATATGGACTATCGCCTCTGTCTCTGTAGTAGAAATACAATTAAAAGCTGCGTTTGTTACGGGGCTTTTAACATGGGCTAGAGCACCAATTGAAGAACGCTTCCCGGTAACTAAATCCAGGGACAGTCTATGTTCTGTAACAACAAAAGGGAACCAAGAAGGACAATGTTTTCAGGGGTCCAGTGTACGTGTCCGATAGATTAGCCACAAAGTAATGTACAAAGTTCCCCAGATCGGGTAGAGAGAGGGTAGAGTATGTCGATATGAAGTGTGTACAGAGAAAGAGAAAGGAAAGCCAAAGAGGGGAATCCCCTAGTTGGGACTAAAACCCTCACACACCTAGCAAGCTAGATGTCATGCTTCATCATATGGGTTTGCTCCTCGCTGAACTGGCGCTGCAATGTTCAGCGGGCACCCACAAGGGGGCTCTTTAACGGAGATCTTTAATCCCTGCCATATGGTGCATGCGGGTGTGCGGGGAAGAAAGGGGTGTAGTCGTGAGAGATGTGGTGAAACTAAAAAAGGTGGGTCAGTCCACAATGAAATTTATTGGAGTGGCTGGCGCCCTTGGTTAAAATAGTGGGAGGGGAGATAGTTGCTACTGGTAATGTTGGGCAAGATATCTACAACCCCCTGGTGTGGTCAACATGTTTCATGCCTACGCGGCATTTCATCAGGACCTAAGTGGGACGTACTACACAGTGAAAATAGTATAAATGATATAAAGGTTTAAAATTGGTCATACAACCTTATGCCATGAGGTCATAAAGGGGCAGGCAAGAGAATCCTGCTCAGTATGAGTGACCTAGAGAAAAATACATAACAAAACATAGTGAAGGATTGTCTGTTTGTCAAACTCACAGGCCACACACTGAAAAGACATACTCGTATTTGAAAAACCCAAACCAATAGGTTAGAAAAATTCTTGCATTGACATTAAGCTGTGCCTGCTTGGTAGAGCACACAATCATTTATCATGCACAGATTAGTCTAGTGGTCTATCGGACACGTACACTGGACCCCTGAAAACATTGTCCTTCTTGGTTCCCTTTTGTTGTTACATATTTTGCACGGGATCTTTCCAGCGGAATCCTCTTTAGGCTACCTCCAGTATACTCATCACTGTGAGGACCAATTGATCCCCTTTGTTATTTCGATACATCGGGTTGATCCTCAAAGCTCATACTTATTTGTCCAGGTAAAACCTACCAAACATGGAGGACGTCCCTGGTTTGAGCTTCGACGAAGACACTATTGCAGAAGCATTGAGACAGGCCCCCCCACTCTTTGCGGTGGGTGGAGCTTCTTCCTCAAACACAACCAACAATGATGATTGGACTAACTTAACAGCCCTTAAAAAAGAATGGCTAAGGATCACTGTCCACGGATTAATGATGACTGAGTACCTTAGAGCATACATCGCTCCACAAGGACTTATAGTTAACATTTTACCCAGACTCTTTTTAGAGGATGGGCAATTCAAGATCGATTGGTGCCATGTATCATGGAAGTGCACTAAGGACTTGCTATTCCTGATAGTCAAGACTGCCAAAAGATTGGCAGATGCTCTACAGGTTAAAATAACAGCCATGGAGGTAGCTATCAGGGGTACATTAACTAAAACACCTTTTACCACAAAACTAGCAGAAATAAACCAAGAGATTGAAGATAGTCAAGACTTTCTGCTTAAGCAGAAGATGACTAAGCTCCAGAAAGAGGTGGATAGATTCGATAAAGAAAAAGTCTATCCTTACCTCAAAACAGGATACTCCAACAAAAAATCTACTTATTCATCTGATGAGAACTCAGATACCGGGAGCCGGAGGGGTTCATCCAGCAGTGACTCTAGTGGAGGCTTCCCCGCAAAGAGTAACCGCAACCAAGGACGTGGCAATTGGAATCAGGGCTATCATAATGCACCACAGTTTCATGGTCCTCCACCACAAATGATGCCTCCTTGGCAATATCCCTTTTATCCCCAGGCAGCACCTCAATTCTATCCCATGAACCCTCCTTTTTTAGGCAGAGGCTGGGGCAGAGGAAGAGGGCGAAACAGAGGAGGCACGCAGAAAGGAGTGCAGTGGCAGGACCAACAAACCACAACCCCCTCAGTGGAGACACGGAGCACGACCAGGGGAAGGAAAGCCTAATTGTGAATCTTTCGGAAAGGTCGCTCACTTCCATTGAAAGCGGGGTGCTAGAGAAGGGTCTAGGCTTCGTACCGACACCCGTCCCTGATAGCTTCACAGAAATGTGTGAATTAAAACAACTGTTCAGAAAAGTGCGCTTGCGAGCATTCTTTCATGACAGACCCACCATGGAAAGTACTGATACTGGTTTACGAAAACCATCGACCTTCACCCCCAATGAAAGCATGGTTCCACCTGAGGTTCTAGCATTTGAGAAGGCTGTCCTGAAAGGTTTTGAAACGATGCCGGCCACTAACAACTTCAACAATCTGAGCAAAATTGAGAGACAGGCAGTCCAAGATCTTTCAAATGACACTTCCATTGTTATAAAACAGGCGGACAAGGGTGGGGCCACTGTGATTCAAAACAGTGGTGATTACGACACAGAGTGTAAACGCCAGCTGGCCAACACAACCCATTATAAGCCTCTCAGAACAGACCCAACAAAAAGATTGAGTACATCAATCTCGAGCTTAGTTTTGGAAGGAGAAACCAACGGGTGGATAACTAAGAACGAGGCAGAGTTCTTGATAACCACCGACCCCGTCACCCCATACTTCTACACCCTTCCTAAAATTCACAAGGGTCAGAGTCCAGTCCCGGGAAGACCCATTGTCTCAGGGATTGGCTCTCTCCTTGAACCACTGTCCAAGTTTTGTGATTCCTTTTTACAACCAGTGGTGAGAAAGATACCCTCATTTCTCCAGGACACTAGGGATGTGCTCCGTCTGATAGACAACATCAATGGGAGGGAGGGAGTTGACCTCCTCCTGACATTAGACGTAGAAGCGCTGTATACCAGCATCCCACAACAGGCTACGCTAGACGCAGTCGAGTCTACTTTACTTAAGGAAGAGTGGCACTCGCCTACGCCTGTTCATTTTATACTGGCATGTGCTACCATAGCATTAACCGAGAATTTCTTCCAGTACGGTACCCAGCTTTACCACCAAGTCAGCGGGACCTCGATGGGTTCGACATTTGCTCCTAGCCTAGCATGTATTTATATGGCTACCTTTGAAGAGGATATCATCAACTCTCCTAATAACCCCTTCAGTGACAATCTGACTATGTGGCGAAGATATATAGACGATATCTTCGTACTATGGAGAGGTACCCGCATGCAATGTGAAGCTTTCTGTACTTGGATTAATCTACAGAATCGCTTTCTCAAGTTCACTAGTACCATTTCAGACACGGCCATTCCCTTCCTAGACCTGCACATTAGTCTTGGACCGGATGGGTTGAAGACTACTTTGTACCGCAAAGAGACGGATAGAAACAGCCTCCTTCTCTATGGGAGTCATCACCCAAGAGCCTTAAGGGACAATTTGCCTTTCGGGCAGTTCCTGCGAGTCCGCAGGAATTGCACTGAGAAGACTGACTTCAACCATGAAGCAAGTATCCTACAACACAAATTACAGGATAGGGGGTATCCTACACGACTGTTACGCGACTCTCGCAAACGAGCTGGTAACAACCACAGAGAGGCACTGTTGGAGTCTATTCCTAGAGAAGCTGACAATGCGATCACTTGTGTGACCTGTTTCACTAAACATTCCAGCCATATTAAGAAAATTATCAATAGTAATTGGCACATCTTGAACTCAAGTGATCTTGATATCCCACCACCTCGTTTTGCCTTTAAACGTACGGCTAATCTAAAAGACTCTCTCATACACACACGCCCAAAAAAACAGAACAGTACGAGTCAAACCACACTATGGGGCCAACCCCCAGTGACAGGGCACTTCCCGTGTGGTGGTTGCGTGGTTTGTTCTCAAACACGCACCATCAAGGAGATCACGCTCACAGAGACTTTCAAGTGGCAATTACGTAAACACACGAATTGTAACAGCACCAAGTGCATTTATCTCATCACTTGCCCCTGCAGCAAACATTACTTGGGGATGACCATGAGACCGGTCAAACTCCGTATCATGGAACACAAGAGTAACATTAGATGTCTGAAAACCCACACCAGGCTCTACGAGCACTACACCCAGCATGGTCATCAGGCAGACAACATAAGATGGGTAGTCTTGGAGTCCCATCCCCACATTTCACAACAAGCCCTGTTCAGAATTGAACAAAGATGGGTACATCGTCTTCGCCTTGATATTGTTGGTTTGAATGATTGTGTGCCATGGTCGGTATTGTCACGTTAACATCTTTAATCTTGGCCCTGCTTAAGATACTCCTTTTGTGCCAATTATACCTCCTTTGACATCCTGATTAGCGAATAACAACACACAATGTCATACATAACTCTTAATACGGCAATTACTCATCCGTATCCACCTCTATTACCATATATGATGGTATTCTGAATGTACAAGTTGACCATCAATCACCACCCTGACTTAGCGGACCGTTCATTCACTTCTGACCCCCAATATGGCCGCCACGCAGCACCGTCATCATCTGACTGCCCTTTTTAGTGGTTGAATAGGTTCACATTGTGAGATATGCGCGAATGTCTGATGAGGCTCCGCCTTACTGATGATACCCTTTTTGTGCATGTATACCTCCCTTGACACTTTGTTCAGTCCACACACGGTGTTATATGAAATCCATAATACGGCAATTCCTTTTCCGTATTCATCGCTATTACCAAGCCAAATATGACTGAACTCTGTCTAAACTATTTCCAACCTGATATAGCGGACCCTTCACGCACTCTTTACCTCCAATATGGCCGCTAACCAGTACCGTCATCATCCCGACCGCACTGCTTCAGTGGTTGAAAAGCTCCACACTGCGACGCATGCGCGAATACCTGCTGAGGCCCCGCCCCCACGCGGACTCGGCGAGACTTGGGCTACTAATACCGCTCACGGATACCAGGCTGCTCTGTCCTGACCAGACGGTGGGGGTAGGTGTTAGCGGCTCTGACCGCACGCTATCCGGGTAAGTGGCTCGACTTTTTGAATCAGTGCGTTCCGCTCTTTTTGGCCGTAGTTGGTTTTGCGCATGCTTTGGGAGTGCTACCTACACGCCCATGTTTACCTTATGCCTTCTACTAAACACGAGCATGGCTTGGTCCCCGGTGGCCTCGATGGTGGTGTGGCACATCGTCTCAGTGATTTCTGACCTTTACGCCCGTTGGGCTTGCGGGGTCGCTTTTCGCTGTTTCATGGTCCGCTCGCCAGTCTTGACCGCGGGGTTGTCTCACCAGCTCCTCTGATCGGTTCAGGCCCCAGAAGGCAAACCAATGGCCGGTCGGTTGGATTTCCTCCGCATGAGTCTTTTCCTCCTTACGAGTCTTTACACCCATGATGCTAATAACTTCATTATGGGAAGATATGGATGACGTTGTGTCATCAACACTGTCTTGCTCCCCTCCCAGGTTCCTGACCTTTACGTGCAGGTCCCACTGGAGCAGACTGCGGGGCATCTCACGATCTCCCTTAGGGTAAGATCACTTACATTGTGCCCCCCAACTATGAATTGAGTGTTCCTTAGCCTCTCACCACTAGACTAATCTGTGCATGATAAACGATTGTGTGCTCTACCAAGCAGGCACAGCTTAATGTCAATGCAAGAATTTTTCTAACCTATTGGTTTGGGTTTTTCAAATACGAGTATGTCTTTTCAGTGTGTGGCCTGTGAGTTTGACAAACAGACAATCCTTCACTATGTTTTGTTATGTATTTTTCTCTAGGTCACTCATACTGAGCAGGATTCTCTTGCCTGCCCCTTTATGACCTCATGGCATAAGGTTGTATGACCAATTTTAAACCTTTATATCATTTATACTATTTTCACTGTGTAGTACGTCCCACTTAGGTCCTGATGAAATGCCGCGTAGGCATGAAACATGTTGACCACACCAGGGGGTTGTAGATATCTTGCCCAACATTACCAGTAGCAACTATCTCCCCTCCCACTATTTTAACCAAGGGCGCCAGCCACTCCAATAAATTTCATTGTGGACTGACCCACCTTTTTTAGTTTCACCACATCTCTCACGACTACACCCCTTTCTTCCCCGCACACCCGCATGCACCATATGGCAGGGATTAAAGATCTCCGTTAAAGAGCCCCCTTGTGGGTGCCCGCTGAACATTGCAGCGCCAGTTCAGCGAGGAGCAAACCCATATGATGAAGCATGACATCTAGCTTGCTAGGTGTGTGAGGGTTTTAGTCCCAACTAGGGGATTCCCCTCTTTGGCTTTCCTTTCTCTTTCTCTGTACACACTTCATATCGACAGTCTATGTTCTACCATTTCTATTTCCTTTTCTAGGATTCCTGTCGCTCTAGAGATAAAAGCATCAAGGGGACCAGAAACAACACCCTTAGAGGTTTGAATGTGTACTAGACGTTGTTTCCCAGATCTTAACGCCATGTGTGCTGGCTGCGTGGGATAATATATAAAATACAATATGATATAAATATTGATACATCCACTATGCCACCTAAAAATACCAATACAGCCCCTCTCTATTAAATACAATAGGGCTAAATACCACACATACAAAAATAGTATAATACTAAAAGTGGTTTTAACCAGGGTTCTGGGCCCAACCCAACCTTGTCCAACCACGGACGGCCACAGACGGTCCCGCCCTTGTCCCGGGCTTCTCCCGGTCGCTCCCGCGAAGCGGGGATACTGCACTCCTTATGGCTCTACAGCTGTGTGTTCATTGGCAGATAGGCGGGTAGGCGTGGTCAGCAGGAAGAGCAGCCCAGGTGTTGCTGGTTGGGCGCGCAGGGGCTCCTGGACACTGGAGTCCCTGCCTGTGCTCGCAGCCCCGCTGGTTCACTCGCCTGTCCTCGCGCTCCTCCTGGAAACCTCACTGCAGCCTCCTAAGGCAAACGACGCGAAGCGGGTCCGGCGAGTCGTGGAAAAGGTGAAGGTGATGGCAAAGGTCAGTCCTCCGTACTCCTCTAGCGACCAGATTCAGGCAGCAAAATCCTTTCAGAAGCGTCCCACAGGCTCAATGCTAAAGCCCGCTTTTGACTTCCTCGGCGGGGGGCGTGGCCAGCGGGGAGAGCAGCCCAGGTGTTGCTGGTTGGGCGCGCAGGGGCTCCTGGACACTGGAGTCCCTGCCTGTGCTCGCAGCCCCGCTGGTTCACTCGCCTGTCCTCGCGCTCCTCCTGGAAACCTCACTGCAGCCTCCTAAGGCAAACGACGCGCTGCGGGACCCGCAAAGCGGGTCCGGCGAGTCGTGGAAAAGGTGAAGGTGATGGCAAAGGTCAGTCCTCCGGACTCCTCTAGCGACCAGATTCAGGCAGCAAAATCCTTTCAGAAGGGTCCACAAACTCACTTCCGTTGTCCGACCATACAATCCGAGGCATGCCGTACCTGGGGAAATACTCTTTGAGCAGAATTTTAGCTGTGGATAGAGCAGTATTATCCTTAAGAGGGTAAGCTTCAATCCACCTGGAGAATGCGCATACTACGACCAACACATACTTCAAATTGTTGCATCTCTCCATATGGATGAAGTCCAATTGGATAACTTCGAAGGGACATGTAGGAGGGGCAAAATGACCAGGTGGAGTGGGGGTGCCCTTACCGGGATTATGCATCAAACATACCATGCAATTCTTAACCACTCTCTCTGCACATTTAGTAATCCCATCATTCTTCCATACAGGAGACAATAACTTGCAAATGCCCTTCGAGCTAATATGTGCTGTGCCATGGGCCATTGTAACAACAGCAAGCACATATGCATCCGGTAACATCCATCTCTGTTTCTCTGACAAGTCAACCCAACATCCATTCTCGTCTAACTTTCCCGTGCTTTCTTTCCACTTAGTCTTTTCCATTTCAGTGGCCTCATTCTGTATTTCCTTCACACTCTCCACTGTGTCCTCACACATGCTAGTTTCTGCTGGCCATCTTACTGAATTCGCAACGTACATTCGATTTGTCAGATTTCTAGCTGTCTCTTTAGCAGTTTCGTCTGCAAACGCATTACCACGACCAACATCATCCGTCACTTTTCGATGCTCACTACATTTAATTATGGCCACCTGCTTAGGCAATGTGAGTGCACCTAAAAGGTCATTCACAAGCTGTCCATGCTGAATCTTCGTGCCATGCGACGTTAAGAATCCTCTTTCTTTCCACAATCGCCCAAAACTGTGTGCCACACCAAAAGCATACTGGCTGTCTGTAAACACATTCACCCGCTTTCCTCTGGACAACACACACGCTCTTGTCAAGGCGACCAACTCAGCTGCCTGGGCCGAGTTTTGACTCAATCTCGCAGTTTCCACAATCGTACTCAACGTCACTACAGCATACGCAGTCGTCACATCACCATTCGGTAACTTAAAACAGGAACCGTCAACATACAAAGTACCATCGTGATCTACCAATGGAGTATCTTTTAGGTCGATACGACCCTTCGTTTCTTCCTCAGTTCTTAGATAACAGTCATGTGATGCTACATCACTTGACTCTGTGTTGATCGGCAATAATGTTGCTGGATTCAACACATTACACCTTTTTATCCGTATATGACTTGCCAGTAACGTCAGCTCATACCCAGACAACCTTGCGCCCGTCAAATGTTGAGTTTTCGTTCGGTTTAAGAGAGTGTCAACTGCATGCGGAACCATCACCGTAAGCATATTATCCATGACCAGACCTGCGGACTGTCGAATGGACGCCGCAGTTGCCGCTGTTGCTCTTAAACAACTCGGCAAAGCTCTAGCTACTCGGTCTAAGGTCGAAGAAAAATATGCGCAGGGACGCTGTTTGTCACCAAATTGTTGCGCCAGAACACTCAACGCACAACCATCCCTCTCGTGAACGTACAGTGTAAACGGCTTACTGTAATCAGGAGTACCTAACACAGGAGCCGAACACAACGCATCACGTAATTCAGAAAAACCTTTTTGACACTCTTCAGTCCATGGCAAAGGAGTCGGAACATCCTTGCAGGTGAGAGCTAACAATGGTTTCGCCAATAGTGAAAAATTTGGGATCCATTGTCTGCAGTATGACGTGATACCTAGAAAGGCACGTACATCTCTCTGAGTTTTTGGCACAGTCATTCGGGTAATCGCTGCAATTCTCTCTGGGGTCAACCTTCTCCCTTCTTTTGACAATAAGTGACCTAAGTAGGTTACTTCTTGGCAACAATATTGCAGCTTGGAAGGTGACACCTTGTGATGTAAGTCACATAAATGCCGCAACAACGATACTGTAGCAGTTCTACAAATATCTTCGGTATCAGCAGCTACCAACAGGTCGTCAACGTACTGAATCAAGGCTGCGTCTGCCGGTAATACAAATGAATCAAGTTGACTTTTGAGGGCTTGACTGTAGATAGACGGACTCTCACAATAGCCCTGTGGTGCACGTTTCAGTCTAAAACTGCGACCACCTAATGAGAATCCGAATAGGTCTCTGCTTTCCTCAGCAATCGGGATACTAAAGAAAGCATTCTTTAGGTCGATCACCGTGAACCAGGAGGCAGATGCTGGAATCATGGTCAACAAAGTCGTGATATCAGGGACCACGGGAAATTGTGGAATCACGATTTTATTAACTTCTCTCAAATCGATTATGAAACGGTACACAGGAGGTTTAGATGGATCAGTTCGTTTTAAAATGGGTAACACAGGACTATTACACACATTTCCCCGAGTTTCTTCGACGACGTCCTTTTCGATCAGATCGTGCACAATCGTTAATAGCGCCCGTTCTCCCTCAATGGAGATACGATACTGAGGTATACGTGGCAATCGCACATTGGGTTTCAGCTTGATCATATAAGGTGGGATGTCCAAGAGTCCCACGTCATTGGGACCTGTGGCCCAAAGAGACGCAGGAAGGGAGCTCAATTCCGGCGGGAGTTTATCGATCGACAAGTACATAGGAGAGATTACTCTTCGACCTAATGTAAGCTCCACTCCTTCAGGAGAGCAATACAATGTCGCATATAACCGTTTTAACAAATCCAAGCCCAGAAGATTCTCACCACAACCAGTAGATAGAATCAATGGAGCCTCTAGCTCACGAGGGCCAATTGTAAGGGGTAAAGGGCTAGAGACAGGATTGCTAACAGGGGCGCCAGAGAATCCAACGGAAACATTTGTTAAGCCGGACAAAGGTGCGCCAGGGAGTTTCGAATGCATGATGGAACTTTTCGTCGCACCAGTGTCTAACAGAAAAGGCTCAACTACGCCAGATGTAGCAACTGCGACGTAAGGCCCACTCTGATCAACCGGAACTGATACTACTCCCTCTCTCTGTCGGTGGCTGTCCTAGTAACGATCGTTTACAACAGTTTCATGTTCAACGTAATAGTCGTCCGCATAATACTGTGCTGATTTATCGGACCTTACATTTCGCTGGTCAAAACAATTAATCGCGTCCGAGGACGTATTAGGGCGCTCAGTCTGATTTTGGAAGGTACCGCGACCTCTACCTCGAGATGATTGTTGAGGACCACCACGACCCCCTCGTGCCGATACACCATTAAGGCGATCACGTAAAGCCGGACAATCATATTTTATATGTCCCTCTCTTCTACAATATGCACACTGGTTATACCCAAGCGTAGATCTGAAGTCAGAGGAGTCAGGACGTGACTGTATTCTGGAGGATTGCGATTGTGGTCTA
Source organism: Lissotriton helveticus (assembly GCF_964261635.1). NCBI lineage: Eukaryota > Metazoa > Chordata > Amphibia > Caudata > Salamandridae > Lissotriton > Lissotriton helveticus. The sequence goes on along the minus strand of NC_136063.1, from coordinate 845,446,443 downwards.
TATTGCTGATGCGAATCATTTTGATTTGAACGTGGAGGATATGCTTGCTGCAACAAAACCTTCGTTTTGAGCTCCTTCGTTTTCTTATCTACACGATCACTTTCTTCTTTTTCCCTATTCTCATAATATTGAGCCGTTGCTAATATCTGTGCAGTGGTTGAAACAGCCCATGCACTTTCTGAATTCTTCAATTTGTTGCATAGTTCAGGTAACAAATTTAACACAAACTTATCAACGAATAACCGCTGACCTCCCTCAGTGCTCATATCCTGACCACTATGATCGACAAATGCTTCCTCGAACCTAGTAAAGAAGTCCGAGACACTCTCGTCTTTCTTTTGCTTACAAGCTGATAATTTATCCCAGTTCACCCTCATCGCTGGCATGAGAGTTTTCATAAGTGTAATTATTCTCTGAGGTAGATCCGTAAGTACCTGCTCAGGCTTAGCCCCACCAACTTGTCGGCCATCAGCTGCTATTAGTGCAGCCCAATCACCGCCTAACTCATTCGCATGATTTTCCTGGCGAATTTTCGCCCAAACCGGTTAAGGCACAACATTACCGAACAGCATGTCGATGTCGGCAAGGTTCATAATAGTAGCATCTACCAATTGGGACAACTCCTTATAGTAACCCGCCGGATTCTTGCGTGGATCAGGCAAGGACTGTTTGACCTGTAAGACTTCTGATCGCTTCCATGGGAGGTGTATCCAGACTCTTTGAAAATGTGGCAAAACTGGGGGAGCAGCACCAGGATCACCTGGCATCCACACTGGCGGGACCTCTCTCATAGGGTACTGACCAGGAGCCGCTTTCCAATTCTCAGAGTCGTCATCAAACGCCACTCGAGAATGCACTGTCGACCTATGGGCTAACAGTCGCTCTAAGGCACGTCGTACATCTCCACCTACAATCATACCGCTCAAAAATTGACTCTGAAGTTCAATCATATCGGGCGGTACGTTATCTAAATTGTTATTATACCATTCTTCCCTCAAAAAGTTACACATTTCTTCGAACACGAATCTCTGTGTAGGCTCATTAAACTGAGAAAACGTCTCAAAAACCATGCGTGGACGGTAGTTGGCAGGATGTCTTATCGACCTATGTGCCATTGTCACTAACGTCTCTTTTTCCCTTTCACTAGGGATCTGACTCCGTCTTTGGGGAGTTTCAGAAGTATCGGATGGAAATAACTGACCAGAAAGCGGTGAATAAAGGGTAGCAACAGTGTTAGGGATACGATTACGAACAGAAGGAGAAAGGAGAGCAGGAGCCACAACGTTTGAAGTGACGGCCGACTCAGCAGAAGCAGGCAAGGCAGTCGGGGTGGCAGGGACAAGAGGCTGAGAAGGTACAGGCAAAGGAGCAGTAGGAATAGAGACAGGTGGTGGGACAAACGTAGGACCAACACCGGGCTGACCCACAGCCGCAGGGACAACAGGAGGGACAACAGGAGGAACAACAGGCGGAACTACAGGAGGAACTACAGGGGCTGTAGCACCCTGTGCATAAGGAGGTGGCGATTTCATCAAATACGCTAACAAGGAATCCTCCTTTAAATCCTCTTCTTTCTTATCCTGACTAGCTGGTAAAACCGGATAACATTTGTCTATCCTCATGTGATGCAGTCTAGTGGAAACTTCTATTTCTTTTTCTTCTTTATCTCGCTGACATTGTTGTACAACTTGCATTATCGGGACGAAACCTTCTCTTCGATTCTTTTTAAGCTGTTTGATTTCTTTCTGTTTGGCCTCTTTACGCCACAATCGAAAAGAATCAAACATAGCTGGCCTCGCTTTCTTTTTAAATAATTTAGCTTCAAGATTATCTAAAATCGTAAGTTCAAAACTTCCATGCGGTGGCCAACTAAGGACACCATCTTTTTTCGTGTAACGGACCCAATATTTATTATATATAATAGGGCCCACACCATGTCGACTATAGAGCTCATATATCGGAGTTCCAACTGGAGGTATCGGACACGAGTCCTCCAACCGGGAATCATTGTTGCAACATTTAAAGAAACCAAGAATACCACTATGGCTAGGCATCGTGCACACTAACCTAGTATCAAACTTCAAGGGTTACCGAAGCACTAATTCTCCGTGGAAGACAAAACCCTCGGTTTTGGCAATTGCAACTGTCAAATAACAACTAAGAACCAACAACTAAGAACCACAAATGCAATGGAACCATGCAAACAACAAAGCTTCAACAAGCTGAAACAACAACTAAGGACTGGGAGCGACCCACAAATACTTAACTGAGAGCTTCAATGGCGTCACCAGGAAGGCCCGTCTATCGTCTCGCTGTACGAAAGGTCTACGCCAGGCGTCGAAAACAGGTCGACAGTCAGGGCATCGGTCCGTCACAGCCGTCAGGAGGCGGGAATCTTCGCGGGAAAAAAATCTTCGGACCACTTATTTCGACAACAGGATCGATGAAGCGGGGTGCACCTTTTCCTCGGAGATTTCACACGAAGTTCCTCACAATCGTCAGGCTTTGGACCGGTACCGCCGATGTCGCCCCGCGTTGGGCGCCAACTGAAGGACTGGGCTATTTAAGGCCCAGCGGTGCCAGGGAACAACACCTAAAACCTTCGTGGGATACCTGTTCTGGCGCACTAAAAACAGAGAACCGGGAGACTTCCTTCGGCGTCAAAGATCAGCGTTTATTACTGCAGGGATGCAAAAGTCATGGGAAGTACAACAGAGTGTAGGTTCCAAGAGTCTGCTTCAAATTGCATTTGTGTGTCGCTCTCTTTTATACAAGATCTTGTCATTGCACAATATGTAAGCAAAAAGTTACAGCTCAGTTCCCACAGTAAAATTCAAAAGGATCGCTTTCATGTATTCAGAACCCCGGAACATAATTACATTAACATCACCAGTTCCAACTGTAAAAGCACATCTTCCCACCATTAGGTACATTCCACTTGAGTTGTAAATAAGCAAGAGAAAGAGACAAGAACAGCTGCAGGGAAAATCAGACAACAGGGAGGAGAGAATGTGAGGATAATATTGGATGCGTAATCGTGGCTTAAAAGGGCTTGATCCCAGCACGTGCCAGGCTGAAACAATAGACCGGCACGCCAGGATCACCTCCGGGCGGAGGCACCTGCTTTAGCAGCGTCCTCCCCCTACTCATAAAAGACGCATGAAAGGACTATACTTCCACCATAAAGCTTGGGAACAGAGGGTCACGATGTGGGCAGTTGCCTGTTCGCTGACTACGTGAGGGGAAGAAACAAAATGGGTGCCGTATCTAAAATGGAACCCAAGGGTTCAGATGTAGAAACACGTAAATGAGATGAATTCTTCTGAGTAGCATGGCGATACCGTGTACACTTACTAAACTCGTCATTTACGGTTCATAGATACCACACTCGTCCATATTTGGCGATGCCCAAAACGTCGTGACGATTTTCACGGAACCTCACTAGCCTGTTCTACTATGGCTCTTCTTTTGTCATCAGTTTTTTTAGTAGCCATAGCTAATTTTTTATCAACCCCTTTTGGTTCATCTGGAATTAGCAACATCGGGTAGCAAGATGCTTGGGCTCACCAAACTTTAATGCCCCATTTCTCAAATACGCTACAGTTCGCCATTATTTTATCAACAATTTCCATATTTCACCAAGTTGTAACTGTTATTTCCCTGTCACAATTTTCACTTTCTTTCTTAAACTCCACAACTTCCAGATCATTCGTTACCACATCTTTAAGGTCTATAATAGCATGTAATAATTTCAGGATGTTACCGCGGTTTAAAATTTCATGTGGGCCTCTAGAAGTGTATTGGGGACTGAAGGCTACTTTCCTCATATCAGTCGACAAATTTAAATGCTCAATATTATCTTTTACGATTTTAACTAGCGGGCATGAATTATCCTTAACGGGCACAGGAATCCTTTCCGTCAGCAGATTGACCTCTTTAACTACCTTTATTGATCGCTCTTGTGTCCCACAGAGGACCACTTGACCGGCTCTATTAACACCTTGCTGATGAATGTAATTCACTAAATTGTGATTAACAATATTATTTTATACACCTTGGTCGACCACTACTTCATTATTTGGATTCCTGCTTAATTTAGACCCCATTTCATTGCTCATACTACCCACTTGACCATTAGAGTCCACTAATTTCTCAATGTGACTAGATTGCACACTATTTACTTCCACACTTATCAATTGGTCAGATGCTTTTTCTTTTATTATTATTGGAACTTCACCTATGAGGCCAGAACTAAATTTGTGATCTACGTCCCCTAGTTTTTCAATGCCACACTTTATTTGATTTACCTTTACCTTAAATCCCGAGTTCTTATTGGGCCCAAAAATCGGGAAATATGATTGCATTTCAGATTCCCTTACTTTCAAAAGTTTAGGTTCATCACTCACTTTCTTACTAATAGGTTTTAATTCATGTGCTTTCTAATTGTGACCTTTCCTTAACCTTTTCCTAGCCCTTTTCTAAAGGTTTGTTGGTTTTAATGGGCTGCTTGGATCTTGGCGTTGTTTTGAGCATGACGATTTCGTACTACTTGAATCATTGGTTGACCTTGAAAAATCACTAGTCACACCTTCCATTACCAAGCTATCATTAATTATATAACATTCAATTTTCGGATGAGGGATCTCAGTTACTTGTGTGTTGCTATCATCCTTTACATGTGGCAATTTATCAGCGTCAATTAATCTGCTTAAATTATTTGATGGTTCAATGATTTTATTACTAGCTTGCACATTTCTATCCGACAGCAGTTTAACTTCTTGCACCATGGAACTTACTATTGAGGGCAAATCAGAGATCTTATCAATCAACTGTGCACAGGTACAGGTTATAAATTGACTATCCTTATCTGCTTGCATCTTCATAATCAAGTTAGTCAGATGTAAGAGTTTGGTATCAATACCCGCAACATGGGATGCTAGTGTGTTTAAAATATCCACCTGAACATCCAATTTGTCTGAGTGGAAATTAAGCGCATTAGTAATTGAGCCCATGGTGTGTAAAAGGCAATTCCATAAACCCTGCTCTGTGCTAAGCTCACTCCTTTTTGAGTCACATGGGGATGTCTGAGGGTCAACCCCTGCTTTAGATAATAACAATATATTCACTGATTTAGACTGCCCTATAATGTCTAAGCTACATTGTTTATGTGTTTTAGTAATCTTATCAGAACTGCCATCGCCTTGATCGAATGATGATGTATCGATATTAAGGCTATTTTCCATTATTATATTTGACTGGTCCTGGTTAAAAAAACTAACATTATCACCTTTAACTGAACAACTAATTGGGCTAGGTAGTATGCCCTCTGTAACTACAATTGGTTCACTGGGTCCGTCCTTGAGAGCTAACTTTCCCACTTCGGTACATACCTCAGCTCCTAGGTCATGCAAATTATCATGTTTATTTTCGTTCCTAGACATACAAGGAGACAAATCACACATTCTAGACCCCCCTTTATAATCCAACCCTTGAAAGGTAATTTCTAGATCATCGGCCAACCGAGTCGCCACCTGAGCTACAGGGTCACAGACGTGAATTTGCGCTTGGGCCTGTAAATGACCTGCTATAATTAAAGGATTGGAAGGGGGTGAGGGGACAGGAGCCAATACTTTATCTGTTACAGCTTCTTCGCCTACTGTCCTCCTGATCTGATTAACCACTGCATCATCCAATTTTTCAGGCAATATAGGTTGGGTCAGATCACTAACTGAGCTACTTATTTTCTCTTTTTTACACAGCGGGGAAGGCAAAGGAGAGGACAATGAACATTCACTAACCCCCCCACTGGGATCTTCCTTTTCGGAGGACTTCCTTTTATGATTATCTTTGTGATTATCTGACTGAGTTTGATGGTACTTAAAGAAGTAGCTCTTTATAGATGACTGCGCCACACATGGAGACCTCATATGACAGGATTCTTTACTAAGAAAGACGGAAGAGGATTTTTCCTTGGCTGGGGTGCACAGATTCTCCTCTGTACAGGCACTTCTTTTATTAATTAGCATATTTCCCTCCTGTTCTCCATTATCCTTATCCCCGCTCAGTCGGGTTAATGCTTCCGTAGGAGCTTCTGTTATCTCTGTTATCTCCTCTCTCTTTTGAATTTGCTTAGAGTTTTGTATAGAGTTTTGTGGACCCCCATGCTGGCAACCGGACCTCATCATCGTTAGACACACAAAGACCACTTCGCACAACAGACCTCCTCCTTCACTCTCTCGAGTTCGTGTGCTAAAGATCTTGAATTCGTGCAGGTTTAACAAATTCACCACCAATTGCAGGGAGGGCGAGACAGCTTCCAAATATTCAATCCCACAGAGTGTGCCACTACCACTCCCACTCCCCACTCCACGGAAGTTTCCTCAATGATCCTCACTGGTCAGGCGACGGGAGTCAGAGTACCTCTTAGATCCCACACACCGCCACTCCCGGCACCTGGGCGATTCGGCAGCACGCCGACCCCCGTCTGGCACTCGGGACTACACGGTACACGGTACACTACTCCAGAAGTTCCTGTGTGCCACACTGCAACTGCAACTGCTACCTTAATGCAGCTTCCCACGGCTCACCGACAGGAATGCCCCCTGTCAGCAGTTATGTCCCCTGTTCGAAACTCACCGCAGCTCTCTGCTCTCGTATGCTCCCGCTTACAGAAGGACACAGCCCTAATAGCTGCTGCTGCTGTGGTCGTGCCCACGATTACAGTCCGGCACCTGCCAGCCTGCCGGCTCGTCTGTAGCCTGTAGCCAGGGCCTGTAACCAGGGCTCGTAGCGCCCTTGCTGTGCTCGTTGCTCGCAGCTTATCTCACCCGGCACCATGCGCGGGTAGCCGCTCCCACGGCTCTTATGGCTCGCCGCGGCTTCAACAGTTCAGCGGTCTCAGCGGCTCAGCCGTTCACAGGTGCTCACAGCGCGGCAACAGTGGCAACAGTACGTAACTCCTCCTCTGTTGTCCTCTGACTCTCTAACCCAGCTCCGGCTCCTACTCCTCTGTTCCTCAGCTCCTATGTGCGCTTGTGCTGCTGCGCTGTAATCGTAAGAAGTCTCTGTGTTTTTTCCAGTAATGTTTGTTTGTTAATTATATTAAACTTAGCAGTATATTAAATGTTAAATGTTACAAATGTACCCAGGTCAATGGCAAGATAGGTACTATTAGCACTAATTTTGCCAGCCTTGAAAATTAATTATTGTAACGAGAATTGAAAGTATCTCCGAGGTTTGCACTATTTTCCAGCAACAAGCGTAGCACCAACCTGGTTGCCCTGTAGGTGCGGTGCAAGAGATAACACCGCAGCTCAGCGCAACACTGCAGTACCGCAACTCCTGCTCAACTCCAGCCCAACTCCTACTCCGGCCTGTACTCACAGTTTTTTCAGCATTGGAATCCCATTGTTGGGCGTAATTGTCGGTGCAAAGCGGGAGCGGAAGCGAACCGTGATCAGCCGTGATCAGCCGCGGCAATCCGAGCACCCGCAACACCCAGAGGAATCCGCGGCCGTCCGGGGTATCAAGCCGAGAGACCACAAGCCGCCGAAGCAGAAGCGGGAGCAGGAGCAGAGGCTGCAAACTGTGTGCAGCCGCAACCAGCCTCTCATCTGTCAGCAGCAATCCTGGGAAAACAAGCCGGGAAAACCGCCAGCCGCAAACCGCTCCCACTCCTCTCCGCTCAGTCCGCTCAGTCCGGAATGGAGATGGGCACTGAAATGGTGACATTTACTATTTCCACTCCAAACTATACCAATTTGGGGAAGTTATTGGACACTAAAAGGGTAACAATTGCTATTCCCACTCTATTTAGAGTGGGAACATTTGCTATGCCGACTGCAATCTAACCTCATTGGGGGAAGGTTTTGCACACTAAAGTGGTTACATTTACTTTTCCCACTCCAAAATCACCATATTGGGAAAAGGTGTTGGACACTAAAGGTTAACATTTACTGTTCTAACAACAATCTATACAAATTTGATGTAGGTATGGGACACTAAACGGGTGAAAAATGCTATTCCCACTCCAATTTAATTACATTTGGGGACAGTGTTGGACACCAAAATGGTGGCATTTAATATTCCCACTCCAATATAAACCAAGTTGGGAAGGTGTGGGACACTAAAGGGGTTACATTTACTGTCCCCACTCTAATCTAACAATACTGGGGAAAGCTGTTGGACACTAAGGGAGCTACATTTACTATTCCCAGTCCAATCTAACCATATTGGGAGAGGGTGTGGGACACTAAAGGGGTAACATTTACTATTCCCACTAAAGTCTAAAGCTATTTGAAGACGGTGTTGGACGCTAAAGAGGTGAAATATATCATTTCCACTAGAATTGAATACATTTTAAACAAGGTAACAAAAAGTGAGCATTTTATATACACTATCAATACTACATACGCATACACAATTTTCTAGCCATAAACTAAACAAAAATGTAATCTAAAAATACACTAAACAAACCTACAAACCTATATATTCATATTCAAACATTAACATATAAAAACGATTCCATAACTATTAATAATAATATTGTTTTAAAAATATTTCCTTTAATTCCTAAACTTTAAAAGATAAAATAAAACATAAAATCATAATCTAAAATGAACAATCGCAAAATAATAAATATATAAAAACAATTTTTTTAAACATTCTAAATTATCTTTTTAATATACGATATTAATTAAAAACAGATTTGCAATATTCACATTATTTTTCATATAAATGGTTACATTTAAAACATTTATGTTAAAAAGTTCAAGTTACATAAGTTTATTAAAATACATTTCTATATAATATAATTTTAATTTTCAAAGTATTGTTACATTGTAAAGTATTTAATGTTTCAATTTTTTAAATGTTAATAATTAAAATATATTTAAATTACTTTTTATTGAAATTCATTTAAAATTATATAGAAATTGACTGTGGTAGCAAAATGGCAGCAGTGAAGGTAGATGGAGGCAAGATGGCGGCCGCTACGCTAGCGGTGTGAGCTGCTCTCTCCCCCGAATTGAGCCTTGCTTTGTCTTTTTCTTAAAGACGGGTCACAGAATATCAGCTTCTTGCCGTATTATCGATTGCTGAACTTACAGCATTTTCTCCTGACTTCTCTGGCTCCCCAGGCTCCCCGGCTTCTCCGGCTCCTCCGGCCTCTGACTCTGGACTTCCGTTCAGGTGTTCTCTTCGTGTCCGACGCCAGGATTTTGGCCCAACGCCAGGATCCGTTGTATGTCATTTGATGCAGCTGCTCCTGTTGCTCTACTCCCGGTGGTTTCCCCAGCATACAAACTTGCATTGGGGATTTCTTTGCTGGTGTCTTGTTCAGCCGCCGACCGGCACTTTTCAGTATTTCACTAAAATGCCTCCAAAGAATGTTAACGCTCAGTCGAAGCCCCCTAATACCAGGAGCGGCAAATTGAAGTCTGTAGCGGTACCGGACATGAATGGAGCCGAAGAGACTGTGACGGCTGGCTCGGTTCGGGGTGCCCAAAAAAACGGTGAGTCTGCTGCTGCTGCTTTACTAACTAAACGGGGAGGAGAGCAAAGTAGTAAGAATATAGCACAAACTTTACCTGTCCTTTTTGAGAAACAAGCGGCAAGAAATGCTTTAGTACAGTGCTCACCTCGAGGGGTTTTGGCAGAAACTTCGCAATCTGTTGCAGAATCTTCTTCCCAAACTATTCACCCGGATAGTGTATTGTTGTCTGTCTCAGAGAACACAGAAAGCTCAGCCGGACATTTTCTATCTTTTGAGGAGACCGGGGTTAATGAACCTGGAGCTGAACCCGAACCCGGAGATGGAATTATAAGTGAAGTTATAAATGTACAGGATATAGCCCAGATTTAATTTCTGTCACAGACCCCCGGCTAGATTCTGACTCATCATCAAACGGCATTCTGGGACCTGTAGTCCCTACTGAACCTAATGGTGCTGTTGGAACTGCTGGAACTGAAATTGCTAACAAAACCTGTACCATATCCGAGACGGATATAACTAAATTAGTGGCAGAATCTAGTGTACTCTGTGAAGTTGATGAAGCTTCAAACCTAACCACTATACAGGAGGCCAATGAAATTTTTTTTTCTATGTCCGATATAACATCTGACGAGAGCCTGGATAAAGATTGGACTGATTATCCCGTAGAAGATAGTAGCATGGAAGAGGAAGAAGATGATGGGGTCAGTGAGATCTCGCCCGGCTCAACTGTTACAGTCAAGAAACACCGGTTGAGGAAACTACCGTCTTCGAGAAACAAATCCAGCAATCAGGAGGACCAGCAGTCGACACAATCATGCTCTATAAATGAACAAGTGCTTTCAGAAACAATTGATTCTAGTTCTGATCCGGAGGTGACTTTGTCAATGATCTATCAAACTATGTTAGCCCATCGGTCTGACACCAAAACCGAGATTGCACATGCCCAAGCCACTTGTCAAAAAGTAAAAAATGCTGTTTGTCGCATCACCAAAATATGTAACGATATGTCGGCTAGGGTATCAGAGGTTGAGAACAGAATATCCACCTTAGAGGATGAAGTTGCTGCTCAAAAAAATGAACTTAAACAAGTTAAAACACAAGGAGACAACATCAGTTTTAAACTCACTGAGCTTGAAAATCAGTCTCTGAGGAATAACCTACGAGTTTTAGGGGTTAAAGAAAACTTAGGTGGTTCTGATGTCCGCAAATTTGTTTGTGGTCTTTTTTCCTTAGCATTTCCTGAACTCACTTCTTGGGATTGGCAAGTGGTAATCGAACGTGCTCATCGTTTTCCTTTTTTCCTAAAATCAAAACCAAAAGAAGGAGACTACCCACGAGCGATTTTGGTTAGGTTTAACAACTTTTTGGCCAGAGAAGCTGTCTTTGCTTTAGCCAGACCTGACAAAAAACGTTCTGCAAAAGGATGTCGTTTCTTTGTGAGACCTGACTTTTGTCAGGCAACTGTGTCTAAACGTTGGCACTTTAGACAGCTAATTTCTGGTTTTCAAGAAAAGGGCGCCACAGTCTACCTTCAGAATCCAGCCAAACTTAAAGTTACTGTAAAAGGACAAACAAGAATTTTTGTATCTGAAATTATTGCTAAAGAATACCTAGCTTCTTTATGATCGTTGTTAAATATGTTGTTAAATGTGTATAGATAAATACTATCATGTGTAGTCATATATAGTTTCATTTTAGTGCAACTAACTACAATGATTCCATGTTGATTTAGAATTCTTAGGCTGGTTCTGGCTGGGTTTGGTCGGGCTAGGCTGTCAATCTGCTTGCTTTTTTTTCTGTTTAGCTTTAAAAAAAAAAATCTTTCTTCGAGTCAGCCGGGAGGTGGGGGGGAAAGCACTCGGTGATCCCAGGGACTGGCTGTCCCTGTGCCTCATAAGGTGGGTTGGGGGCGTGGGTGGGGTGGTAGGGTGGGCGTGGGTGGTGTGGGGGGTGGTGGGGGTGTAAATCAACAGCAGCTGGAACTGAGCAAAATTTGTATATTACGGTATTTATTTTGTATGTTTTTTTTTCTTAGATAGTTTAGTTTGTTTTAGTAAAAGTTTCGATAATAGTATAACAAGGAGATTTTTAGCAAATAAAATCTCACATGGCAAGAATAATAAATGTTTGGTTCTTGGTAAAGATTTGCCGATATTTAATTATCACTTTTACTGATGGGTAGGGAAGTTAGAATTTGTACCTTTAATGTTAATGGTCTCAACAATGGTAAAAAAAGAGGAATCCTTGCCAAAATGATATATCTGTTACAAATTGATATTCTTTGCCTCCAGGAAACTCATGTTTCTTGGGGGAAAAGAGACTTATTAAAGAATCTGGGACTAGACTTATTGATTTGTTCCAAACAAACAGGAATTAAACGAGGAGTAGCTATATTTATGAGGCGGAATTTAGGTACTGTTCTTCAGACATCAGCTGATAAGTGGTGTAGGTGGGCCTTGGCTGAAATTTTAGTGTCTCAGAATAAGATTATGATTTATTCTGTATATGGTCCCAATTTGGATGACTCAGAGCTGTTTAATTCGCTCAACCAGGAGCTAGCATTATGTAATACTCCTATTATTTTCAGTGGAGACTTAAATATTCATTTGGAAGCTAGTTTTAGTATTAGGAAAAATGAAAGCTATGTTGGCTCCAAACCACGGACGTTTAAGGCTTTAAGGTCTTTGGTAATAGACAATGGTCTTTCTGATGATTGGAACACTTTACATTCTGCAGTTCCTGGGTATAGCTTTTTTTCTGCCCCACACAGGAAATTTGTCCGTCTCGATTATTTTTTTCTTTCCCAGTTTTTTTCTAATAAATATAAGATACAAGTTCTTCCAAAATTATTGTAAGATCATAACCCTATTTTTCTCAATTTTAACTTGCCATCTATTGGACCCTCCCTGCAATCAACCTGGTCATTCCAGAGGAACCTGTTACTACAACAAGATTACATACTTTTTATGACGAATATTATTTAAGAGTTTTTTCAGATAAATAATGGATCTGCATCAATTCCAATAGTCTGGGATACATTTAAATCTGTTATAAGAGGCAAGACCTTAAAGTATTCGAATTTTCAACATAAATCCAAACGGGATAAATTTAAAAAAGATTGCGATATGGTTCTAGAAGCAGAATTAAGACTGGCAGAAAGTATTAAAAATAATAAGAATGTAGAAGAATCTCAAATCGATTTATCAATTAAATGTAGTCAAGTTTACTCTCATATTGCTGACCAGGTAGCTTTACGTTTCTCTCAATATCGTACAGAAAGTTATGAATTGAGTGAACAAACAGGGAAAGTTCTGGCCCAAAGACTTCGTCAGCGCGCAATGTTAATGAGATCTTTAAAATTTTCAACATAAGTGGAAATGCGAAAACCTCGAAAGGTGATATTGTGGTCGCATTTAATGAATTTTATAAAATATTATATCACCAAGTTAACCAACCATCCGACTTAGATATCAAACAATACCTTGAAGAAATTTCTAGAACTGAACTATCGACTGAACAAAAAGAGATACTTAGTGCTCCAGTTATCTGGGAAGAAATTGAAACAGCCATTTGTAGCTTAGCTGCTGGCAAGGCAATGGGTATTTACAACAAGGGGTGGTGAGGGACAGAGTCTCAGAATTAAGCAGAATACTCTCACCCAGTCAAGAGATCTGGGCTAGATCCAACACCGTTTTTTAGCTCATTGCACCATCCCAGTTTCAGAACCTGGCTGTATGCAAATTAGTCTGTCCCTGGCCCAGTGCGTCATGGGAACAGGGCAGACCAGACTACAAAAGCCAATTCTTACACTGGGAAGGAAACAAGCTTCCGGGGACCGGTTTCTGGCATTACAGCCGTCTTCGGCCCGGCTTGCTTGAATCCTGATGGTGCAATGAGCAAGGGACTCATGTCTGAGTATACCCTTCCACGCTTAGGGTGGACAAAAATATTTACAACAAGGGGTGGTGAGGGACAGAGTCTCTGAATTAAGCAGAATACTCTCACCCAGTCAAGAGATCTGGGCTAGATCCAACACCGTTTTTTAGCTCATTGCACCATCCCAGTTTCAGAACCTGGCTGTATGCAAATTAGTCTGTCCCTGGCCCAGTGCATCATGGGAACAGGGCAGACCAGACTACAAAAGCCAATTCTTACACTGGGAAGGAAACAAGCTTCCGGGGACCGGTTTCTGGCATTACAGCCGTCTTCGGCCCGGCTTGCTTGAATCCTGATGGTGCAATGAGCAAGGGACTCATGTCTGAGTATACCCTTCCACGCTTAGGGTGGACAAAAATATTTACAACAAGGGGTGGTGAGGGACAGAGTCTCTGAATTAAGCAGAATACTCTCACCCAGTCAAGAGATCTGGGCTAGATCCAACACCGTTTTTTAGCTCATTGCACCATCCCAGTTTCAGAACCTGGCTGTATGCAAATTAGTCTGTCCCTGGCCCAGTGCATCATGGGAACAGGGCAGACCAGACTACAAAAGCCAATTCTTACACTGGGAAGGAAACAAGCTTCCGGGGACCGGTTTCTGGCATTACAGCCGTCTTCGGCCCGGCTTGCTTGAATCCTGATGGTGCAATGAGCAAGGGACTCACATCTGAGTATACCCTTCCACGCTTAGGGTGGACAAAATTATTTACAACAAGGGGTGATGATGGACAGAGTCTCTGAATTAAGCAGAGTACTCTCACCCAGTCAAGAGATCAGGGCTAGATCCAACACCGTGTTTTAGCTCATTGCACCATCCCAGTTTCAGAACCTGGCTGTATGCAAATTAGTCTGTCCCTGGCCCAGTGCATCATGGGAACAGGGCAGACCAGACTACAAAAGCCAATTCTTACACTGGGAAGGAAACAAGCTTCCGGGGACCGGTTTCTGGCATTACAGCCGTCTTCGGCCCGGCTTGCTTGAATCCTGATGGTGCAATGAGCAAGGGACTCACATCTGAGTATACCCTTCCACGCTTAGGGTGGACAAAATTATTTACAACAAGGGGTGATGATGGACAGAGTCTCTGAATTAAGCAGAGTACTCTCACCCAGTCAAGAGATCAGGGCTAGATCCAACACCGTTTTTTAGCTCATTGCACCATCCCAGTTTCAGAACCTGGCTGTATGCAAATTAGTCTGTCCCTGGCCCAGTGCATCATGGGAACAGGGCAGACCAGACTACAAAAGCCAATTCTTACACTGGGAAGGAAACAAGCTTCCGGGGACCGGTTTCTGGCATTACAGCCGTCTTCGGCCCGGCTTGCTTGAATCCTGATGGTGCAATGAGCAAGGGACTCACATCTGAGTATACCCTTCCACGCTTAGGGTGGACAAAATTATTTACAACAAGGGGTGATGATGGACAGAGTCTCTGAATTAAGCAGAGTACTCTCACCCAGTCAAGAGATCAGGGCTAGATCCAACACCGTTTTTTAGCTCATTGCACCATCCCAGTTTCAGAACCTGGCTGTATGCAAATTAGTCTGTCCCTGGCCCAGTGCATCATGGGAACAGGGCAGACCAGACTACAAAAGCCAATTCTTACACTGGGAAGGAAACAAGCTTCCGGGGACCGGTTTCTGGCATTACAGCCGTCTTCGGCCCGGCTTGCTTGAATCCTGATGGTGCAATGAGCAAGGGACTCACATCTGAGTATACCCTTCCACGCTTAGGGTGGACAAAATTATTTACAACAAGGGGTGATGATGGACAGAGTCTCTGAATTAAGCAGAGTACTCTCACCCAGTCAAGAGATCAGGGCTAGATCCAACACCGTTTTTTAGCTCATTGCACCATCCCAGTTTCAGAACCTGGCTGTATGCAAATTAGTCTGTCCCTGGCCCAGTGCATCATGGGAACAGGGCAGACCAGACTACAAAAGCCAATTCTTACACTGGGAAGGAAACAAGCTTCCGGGGACCGGTTTCTGGCATTACAGCCGTCTTCGGCCCGGCTTGCTTGAATCCTGATGGTGCAATGAGCAAGGGACTCACATCTGAGTATACCCTTCCACGCTTAGGGTGGACAAAATTATTTACAACAAGGGGTGATGATGGACAGAGTCTCTGAATTAAGCAGAGTACTCTCACCCAGTCAAGAGATCAGGGCTAGATCCAACACCGTTTTTTAGCTCATTGCACCATCCCAGTTTCAGAACCTGGCTGTATGCAAATTAGTCTGTCCCTGGCCCAGTGCATCATGGGAACAGGGCAGACCAGACTACAAAAGCCAATTCTTACACTGGGAAGGAAACAAGCTTCCGGGGACCGGTTTCTGGCATTACAGCCGTCTTCGGCCCGGCTTGCTTGAATCCTGATGGTGCAATGAGCAAGGGACTCACATCTGAGTATACCCTTCCACGCTTAGGGTGGACAAAATTATTTACAACAAGGGGTGATGATGGACAGAGTCTCTGAATTAAGCAGAGTACTCTCACCCAGTCAAGAGACCAGGGCTAGATCCAACACCGTTTTTTAGCTCATTGCACCATCCCAGTTTCAGAACCTGGCTGTATGCAAATTAGTCTGTCCCTGGCCCAGTGCATCATGGGAACAGGGCAGACCAGACTACAAAAGCCAATTCTTACACTGGGAAGGAAACAAGCTTCCGGGGACCGGTTTCTGGCATTACAGCCGTCTTCGGCCCGGCTTGCTTGAATCCTGATGGTGCAATGAGCAAGGGACTCACATCTGAGTATACCCTTCCACGCTTAGGGTGGACAAAATTATTTACAACAAGGGGTGATGATGGACAGAGTCTCTGAATTAAGCAGAGTACTCTCACCCAGTCAAGAGATCAGGGCTAGATCCAACACCGTTTTTTAGCTCATTGCACCATCCCAGTTTCAAAACCTGGCTGTATGCAAATTAGTCTGTCCCTGGCCCAGTGCATCATGGGAACAGGGCAGACCAGACTACAAAAGCCAATTCTTACACTGGGAAGGAAACAAGCTTCCGGGGACCGGTTTCTGGCATTACAGCCGTCTTCGGCCCGGCTTGCTTGAATCCTGATGGTGCAATGAGCAAGGGACTCACATCTGAGTATACCCTTCCACGCTTAGGGTGGACAAAATTATTTACAACAAGGGGTGATGATGGACAGAGTCTCTGAATTAAGCAGAGTACTCTCACCCAGTCAAGAGATCAGGGCTAGATCCAACACCGTTTTTTAGCTCATTGCACCATCCCAGTTTCAGAACCTGGCTGTATGCAAATTAGTCTGTCCCTGGCCCAGTGCATCATGGGAACAGGGCAGACCAGACTACAAAAGCCAATTCTTACACTGGGAAGGAAACAAGCTTCCGGGGACCGGTTTCTGGCATTACAGCCGTCTTCGGCCTGGCTTGCTTGAATCCTGATGGTGCAATGAGCAAGGGACTCACATCTGAGTATACCCTTCCACGCTTAGGGTGGACAAAATTATTTACAACAAGGGGTGATGATGGACAGAGTCTCTGAATTAAGCAGAGTACTCTCACCCAGTCAAGAGATCAGGGCTAGATCCAACACCGTTTTTTAGCTCATTGCACCATCCCAGTTTCAGAACCTGGCTGTATGCAAATTAGTCTGTCCCTGGCCCAGTGCATCATGGGAACAGGGCAGACCAGACTACAAAAGCCAATTCTTACACTGGGAAGGAAACAAGCTTCCGGGGACCGGTTTCTGGCATTACAGCCGTCTTCGGCCCGGCTTGCTTGAATGCTGATGGTGCAATGAGCAAGGGACTCACATCTGAGTATACCCTTCCACGCTTAGGGTGGACAAAATTATTTACAACAAGGGGTGATGATGGACAGAGTCTCTGAATTAAGCAGAGTACTCTCACCCAGTCAAGAGATCAGGGCTAGATCCAACACCGTTTTTTAGCTCATTGCACCATCCCAGTTTCAGAACCTGGCTGTATGCAAATTAGTCTGTCCCTGGCCCAGTGCATCATGGGAACAGGGCAGACCAGACTACAAAAGCCAATTCTTACACTGGGAAGGAAACAAGCTTCCGGGGACCGGTTTCTGGCATTACAGCCGTCTTCGGCCCGGCTTGCTTGAATCCTGATGGTGCAATGAGCAAGGGACTCACATCTGAGTATACCCTTCCACGCTTAGGGTGGACAAAATTATTTACAACAAGGGGTGATGATGGACAGAGTCTCTGAATTAAGCAGAGTACTCTCACCCAGTCAAGAGATCAGGGCTAGATCCAACACCGTTTTTTAGCTCATTGCACCATCCCAGTTTCAGAACCTGGCTGTATGCAAATTAGTCTGTCCCTGGCCCAGTGCATCATGGGAACAGGGCAGACCAGACTACAAAAGCCAATTCTTACACTGGGAAGGAAACAAGCTTCCGGGGACCGGTTTCTGGCATTACAGCCGTCTTCGGCCCGGCTTGCTTGAATCCTGATGGTGCAATGAGCAAGGGACTCACATCTGAGTATACCCTTCCACGCTTAGGGTGGACAAAATTATTTACAACAAGGGGTGATGATGGACAGAGTCTCTGAATTAAGCAGAGTACTCTCACCCAGTCAAGAGATCAGGGCTAGATCCAACACCGTTTTTTAGCTCATTGCACCATCCCAGTTTCAGAACCTGGCTGTATGCAAATTAGTCTGTCCCTGGCCCAGTGCATCATGGGAACAGGGCAGACCAGACTACAAAAGCCAATTCTTACACTGGGAAGGAAACAAGCTTCCGGGGACCGGTTTCTGGCATTACAGCCGTCTTCGGCCCGGCTTGCTTGAATCCTGATGGTGCAATGAGCAAGGGACTCACATCTGAGTATACCCTTCCACGCTTAGGGTGGACAAAATTATTTACAACAAGGGGTGATGATGGACAGAGTCTCTGAATTAAGCAGAGTACTCTCACCCAGTCAAGAGATCAGGGCTAGATCCAACACCGTTTTTTAGCTCATTGCACCATCCCAGTTTCAGAACCTGGCTGTATGCAAATTAGTCTGTCCCTGGCCCAGTGCATCATGGGAACAGGGCAGACCAGACTACAAAAGCCAATTCTTACACTGGGAAGGAAACAAGCTTCCGGGGACCGGTTTCTGGCATTACAGCCGTCTTCGGCCCGGCTTGCTTGAATCCTGATGGTGCAATGAGCAAGGGACTCACATCTGAGTATACCCTTCCACGCTTAGGGTGGACAAAATTATTTACAACAAGGGGTGATGATGGACAGAGTCTCTGAATTAAGCAGAGTACTCTCACCCAGTCAAGAGATCAGGGCTAGATCCAACACCGTTTTTTGGCTCATTGCACCATCCCAGTTTCAGAACCTGGCTGTATGCAAATTAGTCTGTCCCTGGCCCAGTGCATCATGGGAACAGGGCAGACCAGACTACAAAAGCCAATTCTTACACTGGGAAGGAAACAAGCTTCCGGGGACCGGTTTCTGGCATTACAGCCGTCTTCGGCCCGGCTTGCTTGAATCCTGATGGTGCAATGAGCAAGGGACTCACATCTGAGTATACCCTTCCACGCTTAGGGTGGACAAAATTATTTACAACAAGGGGTGATGATGGACAGAGTCTCTGAATTAAGCAGAGTACTCTCACCCAGTCAAGAGATCAGGGCTAGATCTAACACCATTTTTTAGCTCATTGCACCATCCCAGTTTCAGAACCTGGCTGTATGCAAATTAGTCTGTCCCTGGCCCAGTGCATCATGGGAACAGGGCAGACCAGACTACAAAAGCCAATTCTTACACTGGGAAGGAAACAAGCTTCCGGGGACCGGTTTCTGGCATTACAGCCGTCTTCGGCCCGGCTTGCTTGAATTCTGATGGTGCAATGAGCAAGGGACTCACATCTGAGTATACCCTTCCACGCTTAGGGTGGACAAAATTATTTACAACAAGGGGTGATGATGGACAGAGTCTCTGAATTAAGCAGAGTACTCTCACCCAGTCAAGAGATCAGGGCTAGATCCAACACCGTTTTTTAGCTCATTGCACCATCCCAGTTTCAGAACCTGGCTGTATGCAAATTAGTCTGTCCCTGGCCCAGTGCATCATGGGAACAGGGCAGACCAGACTACAAAAGCCAATTCTTACACTGGGAAGGAAACAAGCTTCCGGGGACCGGTTTCTGGCATTACAGCCGTCTTCGGCCCGGCTTGCTTGAATCCTGATGGTGCAATGAGCAAGGGACTCATGTCTGAGTATACCCTTCCACGCTTAGGGTGGACAAAAATATTTACAACAAGGGGTGGTGAGGGACAGAGTCTCTGAATTAAGCAGAATACTCTCACCCAGTCAAGAGATCTGGGCTAGATCCAACACCGTTTTTTAGCTCATTGCACCATCCCAGTTTCAGAACCTGGCTGTATGCAAATTAGTACTCTGCTTAATTCAGAGACTCTGTCCATCATCACCCCTTGTTGTAAATAATTTTGTCCACCCTAAGCGTGGAAGGGTATACTCAGATGTGAGTCCCTTGCTCATTGCACCATCAGGATTCAAGCAAGCCGGGCCGAAGACGGCTGTAATGCCAGAAACCGGTCCCCGGAAGCTTGTTTCCTTCCCAGTGTAAGAATTGGCTTTTGTAGTCTGGTCTGCCCTGTTCCCATGATGCACTGGGCCAGGGACAGACTAATTTGCATACAGCCAGGTTCTGAAACTGGGATGGTGCAATGAGCTAAAAAACGGTGTTGGATCTAGCCCTGATCTCTTGACTGGGTGAGAGTACTCTGCTTAATTCAGAGACTCTGTCCATCATCACCCCTTGTTGTAAATAATTTTGTCCACCCTAAGCGTGGAAGGGTATACTCAGATGTGAGTCCCTTGCTCATTGCACCATCAGGATTCAAGCAAGCCGGGCCGAAGACGGCTGTAATGCCAGAAACCGGTCCCCGGAAGCTTGTTTCCTTCCCAGTGTAAGAATTGGCTTTTGTAGTCTGGTCTGCCCTGTTCCCATGATGCACTGGGCCAGGGACAGACTAATTTGCATACAGCCAGGTTCTGAAACTGGGATGGTGCAATGAGCTAAAAAACGGTGTTGGATCTAGCCCTGATCTCTTGACTGGGTGAGAGTACTCTGCTTAATTCAGAGACTCTGTCCATCATCACCCCTTGTTGTAAATAATTTTGTCCACCCTAAGCGTGGAAGGGTATACTCAGATGTGAGTCCCTTGCTCATTGCACCATCAGGATTCAAGCAAGCCGGGCCGAAGACGGCTGTAATGCCAGAAACCGGTCCCCGGAAGCTTGTTTCCTTCCCAGTGTAAGAATTGGCTTTTGTAGTCTGGTCTGCCCTGTTCCCATGATGCACTGGGCCAGGGACAGACTAATTTGCATACAGCCAGGTTCTGAAACTGGGATGGTGCAATGAGCTAAAAAACGGTGTTGGATCTAGCCCTGATCTCTTGACTGGGTGAGAGTACTCTGCTTAATTCAGAGACTCTGTCCATCATCACCCCTTGTTGTAAATAATTTTGTCCACCCTAAGGGTATACTCAGATGTGAGTCCCTTGCTCATTGCACCATCAGGATTCAAGCAAGCCGGGCCGAAGACGGCTGTAATGCCAGAAACCGGTCCCCGGAAGCTTGTTTCCTTCCCAGTGTAAGAATTGGCTTTTGTAGTCTGGTCTGCCCTGTTCCCATGATGCACTGGGCCAGGGACAGACTAATTTGCATACAGCCAGGTTCTGAAACTGGTATGGTGCAATGAGCTAAAAAATGGTGTTGGATCTAGCCCTGATCTCTTGACTGGGTGAGAGTACTCTGCTTAATTCAGAGACTCTGTCCATCATCACCCCTTGTTGTAAATAATTTTGTCCACCCTAAGCGTGGAAGGGTATACTCAGATGTGAGTCCCTTGCTCATTGCACCACCAGGATTCAAGCAAGCCGGGCCGAAGACGGCTGTAATGCCAGAAACCGGTCCCCGGAAGCTTGTTTCCTTCCCAGTGTAAGAATTGGCTTTTGTAGTCTGGTCTGCCCTGTTCCCATGATGCACTGGGCCAGGGACAGACTAATTTGCATACAGCCAGGTTCTGAAACTGGGATGGTGCAATGAGCCAAAAAACGGTGTTGGATCTAGCCCTGATCTCTTGACTGGGTGAGAGTACTCTGCTTAATTCAGAGACTCTGTCCATCATCACCCCTTGTTGTAAATAATTTTGTCCACCCTAAGCGTGGAAGGGTATACTCAGATGTGAGTCCCTTGCTCATTGCACCATCAGGATTCAAGCAAGCCGGGCCGAAGACGGCTGTAATGCCAGAAACCGGTCCCCGGAAGCTTGTTTCCTTCCCAGTGTAAGAATTGGCTTTTGTAGTCTGGTCTGCCCTGTTCCCATGATGCACTGGGCCAGGGACAGACTAATTTGCATACAGCCAGGTTCTGAAACTGGGATGGTGCAATGAGCTAAAAAACGGTGTTGGATCTAGCCCTGATCTCTTGACTGGGTGAGAGTACTCTGCTTAATTCAGAGACTCTGTCCATCATCACCCCTTGTTGTAAATAATTTTGTCCACCCTAAGCGTGGAAGGGTATACTCAGATGTGAGTCCCTTGCTCATTGCACCATCAGGATTCAAGCAAGCCGGGCCGAAGACGGCTGTAATGCCAGAAACCGGTCCCCGGAAGCTTGTTTCCTTCCCAGTGTAAGAATTGGCTTTTGTAGTCTGGTCTGCCCTGTTCCCATGATGCACTGGGCCAGGGACAGAGACAGACTAATTTGCATACAGCCAGGTTCTGAAACTGGGATGGTGCAATGAGCTAAAAAACGGTGTTGGATCTAGCCCTGATCTCTTGACTGGGTGAGAGTACTCTGCTTAATTCAGAGACTCTGTCCATCATCACCCCTTGTTGTAAATAATTTTGTCCACCCTAAGCGTGGAAGGGTATACTCAGATGTGAGTCCCTTGCTCATTGCACCATCAGGATTCAAGCAAGCCGGGCCGAAGACGGCTGTAATGCCAGAAACCGGTCCCCGGAAGCTTGTTTCCTTCCCAGTGTAAGAATTGGCTTTTGTAGTCTGGTCTGCCCTGTTCCCATGATGCACTGGGCCAGGGACAGACTAATTTGCATACAGCCAGGTTCTGAAACTGGGATGGTGCAATGAGCTAAAAAACGGTGTTGGATCTAGCCCTGATCTCTTGACTGGGTGAGAGTACTCTGCTTAATTCAGAGACTCTGTCCATCATCACTCCTTGTTGTAAATAATTTTGTCCACCCTAAGCGTGGAAGGGTATACTCAGATGTGAGTCCCTTGCTCATTGCACCATCAGGATTCAAGCAAGCCGGGCCGAAGACGGCTGTAATGCCAGAAACCGGTCCCCGGAAGCTTGTTTCCTTCCCAGTGTAAGAATTGGCTTTTGTAGTCTGGTCTGCCCTGTTCCCATGATGCACTGGGCCAGGGACAGACTAATTTGCATACAGCCAGGTTCTGAAACTGGGATGGTGCAATGAGCTAAAAAACGGTGTTGGATCTAGCCCTGATCTCTTGACTGGGTGAGAGTACTCTGCTTAATTCAGAGACTCTGTCCATCATCACCCCTTGTTGTAAATAATTTTGTCCACCCTAAGCGTGGAAGGGTATACTCAGATGTGAGTCCCTTGCTCATTGCACCATCAGGATTCAAGCAAGCCGGGCCGAAGACGGCTGTAATGCCAGAAACCGGTCCCCGGAAGCTTGTTTCCTTCCCAGTGTAAGAATTGGCTTTTGTAGTCTGGTCTGCCCTGTTCCCATGATGCACTGGGCCAGGGACAGACTAATTTGCATACAGCCAGGTTCTGAAACTGGGATGGTGCAATGAGCTAAAAAACGGTGTTGGATCTAGCCCTGATCTCTTGACTGGGTGAGAGTACTCTGCTTAATTCAGAGACTCTGTCCATCATCACCCCTTGTTGTAAATAATTTTGTCCACCCTAAGCGTGGAAGGATATACTCAGATGTGAGTCCCTTGCTCATTGCACCATCAGGATTCAAGCAAGCCGGGCCGAAGACGGCTGTAATGCCAGAAACCGGTCCCCGGAAGCTTGTTTCCTTCCCAGTGTAAGAATTGGCTTTTGTAGTCTGGTCTGCCCTGTTCCCATGATGCACTGGGCCAGGGACAGACTAATTTGCATACAGCCAGGTTCTGAAACTGGGATGGTGCAATGAGCTAAAAAACGGTGTTGGATCTAGCCCTGATCTCTTGACTGGGTGAGAGTACTCTGCTTAATTCAGAGACTCTGTCCATCATCACCCCTTGTTGTAAATAATTTTGTCCACCCTAAGCGTGGAAGGGTATACTCAGATGTGAGTCCCTTGCTCATTGCACCATCAGGATTCAAGCAAGCCGGGCCGAAGACGGCTGTAATGCCAGAAACCGGTCCCCGGAAGCTTGTTTCCTTCCCAGTGTAAGAATTGGCTTTTGTAGTCTGGTCTGCCCTGTTCCCATGATGCACTGGGCCAGGGACAGACTAATTTGCATACAGCCAGGTTCTGAAACTGGGATGGTGCAATGAGCTAAAAAACGGTGTTGGATCTAGCCCTGATCTCTTGACTGGGTGAGAGTACTCTGCTTAATTCAGAGACTCTGTCCATCATCACCCCTTGTTGTAAATAATTTTGTCCACCCTAAGCGTGGAAGGGTATACTCAGATGTGAGTCCCTTGCTCATTGCACCATCAGGATTCAAGCAAGCCGGGCCGAAGACGGCTGTAATGCCAGAAACCGGTCCCCGGAAGCTTGTTTCCTTCCCAGTGTAAGAATTGGCTTTTGTAGTCTGGTCTGCCCTGTTCCCATGATGCACTGGGCCAGGGACAGACTAATTTGCATACAGCCAGGTTCTGAAACTGGGATGGTGCAATGAGCTAAAAAACGGTGTTGGATCTAGCCCTGATCTCTTGACTGGGTGAGAGTACTCTGCTTAATTCAGAGACTCTGTCCATCATCACCCCTTGTTGTAAATAATTTTGTCCACCCTAAGCGTGGAAGGGTATACTCAGATGTGAGTCCCTTGCTCATTGCACCATCAGGATTCAAGCAAGCCGGGCCGAAGACGGCTGTAATGCCAGAAACCGGTCCCCGGAAGCTTGTTTCCTTCCCAGTGTAAGAATTGGCTTTTGTAGTCTGGTCTGCCCTGTTCCCATGATGCACTGGGCCAGGGACAGACTAATTTGCATACAGCCAGGTTCTGAAACTGGGATGGTGCAATGAGCTAAAAAACGGTGTTGGATCTAGCCCTGATCTCTTGACTGGGTGAGAGTACTCTGCTTAATTCAGAGACTCTGTCCATCATCACCCCTTGTTGTAAATAATTTTGTCCACCCTAAGCGTGGAAGGGTATACTCAGATGTGAGTCCCTTGCTCATTGCACCATCAGGATTCAAGCAAGCCGGGCCGAAGACGGCTGTAATGCCAGAAACCGGTCCCCGGAAGCTTGTTTCCTTCCCAGTGTAAGAATTGGCTTTTGTAGTCTGGTCTGCCCTGTTCCCATGATGCACTGGGCCAGGGACAGACTAATTTGCATACAGCCAGGTTCTGAAACTGGGATGGTGCAATGAGCTAAAAAACGGTGTTGGATCTAGCCCTGATCTCTTGACTGGGTGAGAGTACTCTGCTTAATTCAGAGACTCTGTCCATCATCACCCCTTGTTGTAAATAATTTTGTCCACCCTAAGCGTGGAAGGGTATACTCAGATGTGAGTCCCTTGCTCATTGCACCATCAGGATTCAAGCAAGCCGGGCCGAAGACGGCTGTAATGCCAGAAACCGGTCCCCGGAAGCTTGTTTCCTTCCCAGTGTAAGAATTGGCTTTTGTAGTCTGGTCTGCCCTGTTCCCATGATGCACTGGGCCAGGGACAGACTAATTTGCATACAGCCAGGTTCTGAAACTGGGATGGTGCAATGAGCTAAAAAACGGTGTTGGATCTAGCCCTGATCTCTTGACTGGGTGAGAGTACTCTGCTTAATTCAGAGACTCTGTCCATCATCACCCCTTGTTGTAAATAATTTTGTCCACCCTAAGCGTGGAAGGGTATACTCAGATGTGAGTCCCTTGCTCATTGCACCATCAGGATTCAAGCAAGCCGGGCCGAAGACGGCTGTAATGCCAGAAACCGGTCCCCGGAAGCTTGTTTCCTTCCCAGTGTAAGAATTGGCTTTTGTAGTCTGGTCTGCCCTGTTCCCATGATGCACTGGGCCAGGGACAGACTAATTTGCATACAGCCAGGTTCTGAAACTGGGATGGTGCAATGAGCCAAAAAACGATGTGGATCTAGCCCTGATCTCTTGACTGGGTGAGAGTACTCTGCTTAATTCAGAGACTCTGTCCATCATCACCCCTTGTTGTAAATAATTTTGTCCACCCTAAGCGTGGAAGGGTATACTCAGATGTGAGTCCCTTGCTCATTGCACCATCAGGATTCAAGCAAGCCGGGCCGAAGACGGCTGTAATGCCAGAAACCGGTCCCCGGAAGCTTGTTTCCTTCCCAGTGTAAGAATTGGCTTTTGTAGTCTGGTCTGCCCTGTTCCCATGATGCACTGGGCCAGGGACAGACTAATTTGCATACAGCCAGGTTCTGAAACTGGGATGGTGCAATGAGCTAAAAAACGGTGTTGGATCTAGCCCTGATCTCTTGACTGGGTGAGAGTACTCTGCTTAATTCAGAGACTCTGTCCATCATCACCCCTTGTTGTAAATAATTTTGTCCACCCTAAGCGTGGAAGGGTATACTCAGATGTGAGTCCCTTGCTCATTGCACCATCAGGATTCAAGCAAGCCGGGCCGAAGACGGCTGTAATGCCAGAAACCGGTCCCCGGAAGCTTGTTTCCTTCCCAGTGTAAGAATTGGCTTTTGTAGTCTGGTCTGCCCTGTTCCCATGATGCACTGGGCCAGGGACAGACTAATTTGCATACAGCCAGGTTCTGAAACTGGGATGGTGCAATGAGCTAAAAAACGGTGTTGGATCTAGCCCTGATTTCTTGACTGGGTGAGAGTACTCTGCTTAATTCAGAGACTCTGTCCATCATCACCCCTTGTTGTAAATAATTTTGTCCACCCTAAGCGTGGAAGGGTATACTCAGATGTGAGTCCCTTGCTCATTGCACCATCAGGATTCAAGCAAGCCGGGCCGAAGACGGCTGTAATGCCAGAAACCGGTCCC
The DNA here is from genome assembly GCF_964261635.1 of Lissotriton helveticus. Taxonomy (NCBI): domain Eukaryota; kingdom Metazoa; phylum Chordata; class Amphibia; order Caudata; family Salamandridae; genus Lissotriton; species Lissotriton helveticus. Next base: position 845,419,855 of record NC_136063.1, on the reverse strand, counting down.
CGGAAGCTTGTTTCCTTCCCAGTGTAAGAATTGGCTTTTGTAGTCTGGTCTGCCCTGTTCCCATGATGCACTGGGCCAGGGACAGACTAATTTGCATACAGCCAGTTTCTGAAACTGGGATGGTGCAATGAGCTAAAAAACGGTGTTGGATCTAGCCCTGATCTCTTGACTGGGTGAGAGTACTCTGCTTAATTCAGAGACTCTGTCCATCATCACCCCTTGTTGTAAATAATTTTGTCCACCCTAAGCGTGGAAGGGTATACTCAGATGTGAGTCCCTTGCTCATTGCACCATCAGGATTCAAGCAAGCCGGGCCGAAGACGGCTGTAATGCCAGAAACCGGTCCCCGGAAGCTTGTTTCCTTCCCAGTGTAAGAATTGGCTTTTGTAGTCTGGTCTGCCCTGTTCCCATGATGCACTGGGCCAGGGACAGACTAATTTGCATACAGCCAGGTTCTGAAACTGGGATGGTGCAATGAGCTAAAAAACGGTGTTGGATCTAGCCCTGATCTCTTGACTGGGTGAGAGTACTCTGCTTAATTCAGAGACTCTGTCCATCATCACCCCTTGTTGTAAATAATTTTGTCCACCCTAAGCGTGGAAGGGTATACTCAGATGTGAGTCCCTTGCTCATTGCACCATCAGGATTCAAGCAAGCCGGGCCGAAGACGGCTGTAATGCCAGAAACCGGTCCCCGGAAGCTTGTTTCCTTCCCAGTGTAAGAATTGGCTTTTGTAGTCTGGTCTGCCCTGTTCCCATGATGCACTGGGCCAGGGACAGACTAATTTGCATACAGCCAGGTTCTGAAACTGGGATGGTGCAATGAGCTAAAAAACGGTGTTGGATCTAGCCCTGATCTCTTGACTGGGTGAGAGTACTCTGCTTAATTCAGAGACTCTGTCCATCATCACCCCTTGTTGTAAATAATTTTGTCCACCCTAAGCGTGGAAGGGTATACTCAGATGTGAGTCCCTTGCTCATTGCACCATCAGGATTCAAGCAAGCCGGGCCGAAGACGGCTGTAATGCCAGAAACCGGTCCCCGGAAGCTTGTTTCCTTCCCAGTGTAAGAATTCGCTTTTGTAGTCTGGTCTGCCCTGTTCCCATGATGCACTGGGCCAGGGACAGACTAATTTGCATACAGCCAGGTTCTGAAACTGGGATGGTGCAATGAGCTAAAAAACGGTGTTGGATCTAGCCCTGATCTCTTGACTGGGTGAGAGTACTCTGCTTAATTCAGAGACTCTGTCCATCATCACCCCTTGTTGTAAATAATTTTGTCCACCCTAAGCGTGGAAGGGTATACTCAGATGTGAGTCCCTTGCTCATTGCACCATCAGGATTCAAGCAAGCCGGGCCGAAGACGGCTGTAATGCCAGAAACCGGTCCCCGGAAGCTTGTTTCCTTCCCAGTGTAAGAATTGGCTTTTGTAGTCTGGTCTGCCCTGTTCCCATGATGCACTGGGCCAGGGACAGACTTATTTGCATACAGCCAGGTTCTGAAACTGGGATGGTGCAATGAGCTAAAAAACGGTGTTGGATCTAGCCCTGATCTCTTGACTGGGTGAGAGTACTCTGCTTAATTCAGAGACTCTGTCCATCATCACCCCTTGTTGCAAGGCAATGGGACCAGATCAGATTCCATAAGAATTTTATCGGGTCTTTATGAATGTCTTAAAGTCGGAATTGACCAAGATTTTTCAGTCTTCTTTCGCTGATCATCCACCAGCTTCATGATCGTCCGCCACAATAATTATTTTTAAAAAGAAAGGTAAAAATAGTGAAGAGCTAGGTTCATATAGACCTATCTCTCTTATAATGGCCGACAGCAAAATCTTCTCTAAGATTTTGGCTAATAGATTAAATATATTAATGCCATCCTTGGTTTATATCAGACCACACGGATTTATTTTTAAAAGAGACACTACCGATCATGTAAAAAAAATATTAGCCTTGCTGGATTGGGCCCAGGCCTCAGAGTCTCCTGTTGCGGTGGCCCTGTTGGACGCTGAAAAAGCGTTCGACAGGGTCACTTGGGGGTTTCTGTGGTCTGTATTAATTTGGATGGGATTTCCCCACTCGTACATTACTGCAGTCAAAGCTCTTTATTCTAATCCTAAAGCAGTTATTAGGGTTACAGATACTAACTCTGAAGGCTTTTCTATAACAAGGGGGACAAGGCAAGGTTGTCCTTGTTCCCCCTTGTTGTTTGCTTTATATTTGGAACCCTACCTTCGCAAACTATGTACTGCAATAGACATCATTCCTGTAACAATTGGTGAGAATCGCTTTAAAGTATTTGCTTATGCAGATGATGTCGCTATTACCACCACAGACATTAGACGGGCACTCCCAAATATAATTAGCTTAGCTGAAGAATTTGGCCCACTTTCTGGTTATAAATTAAACATAACCAAAACTCAATTGATTCATTCGGATTGGGGGCGCCCACAGGAAATAGCTTTTGCTCCAGAAGCCCAATATTTGGGGATAACTATTTCCCAAAAGATTGATGACATTATACGTCTTAACATCGAACCTGTTCTAACATCTTCTAATAAGGTGTTAGAAAGGTTAAACAATCTACATTTTTCTTTGTTCGGCCCTGTTAATCTTATTAAAATGATAATTTTTCTGAAGTTTTTATATTTTTTTCGCACAATTCCTTTATTAATTTCGTCATTCTACTTTACTAAAATTGATAGAATGGTATCTAGGTTCCTCTGGGGCTACCATCGCTCAAGGCGTGCCCTAAAATGGTGTTTTTTGCCAAGAATAAGAGGCGGGTGGAGAGTTCCTAATTTTCGGTTGTATTATTGGCTTATTTTTTTAAGACATATGGGCATATTACTTTTTAGGGATGTTATTATTGAGGAACCCGTATACCCGTCAGTCTACGAATTATTGTTAGGTGATAAAGTTTCACAAAGTTTGGTAAAAATTCTAGAACCCAGCTATTACAAAAAAACTAAATTTAAAATTGTATTAGCGGCATTTATTGTTTGGCGGCAAATAAGGCGGAAAATGGTAGGTTTAAAAGAACTTCATTATTATTCTCCCATTCTAAATAATCATAGCCAGCCAGTAGTTTTTCATGATCAAATTATCACAAGATGGTATCAATCCGGCATTTACGTATTAGGAGATTTATACCAAGATTCTAAACTTATTTCTTTCGCAGATCTCCGCGAAATTTTTTTAAATACCTCCAGATCCGGAGTTTTTTAGAATCTAAAGGCCTTCTAGATCATAACTGTATGAACAAAAACTCTATTTTAGAAATAAGCAAGAAAGTTAAAAAAAATAGGTTTAGTTTATGCTACTGCAATAAACAAAATTGAAGATGATCTTTTGTCAGTAGAGAGCAAATGGAAAAGGAAATTTGAACTTGAGAGTATTGACATCGGAAGATCTATTGAATTATCAATTAAGATTCTTTTTAATGGCTCACTTCAAAGTCAACATTACATATCAATCTTTAATTTGTATTATTCTCCTGTTAAAATAGCGAGATGGAAAACAGGTACTGGTGATAGCTGTAACCGATGTGATGAGACTGGGGCTGACTCTATTCATGTTTTTTAAATGCAGGAAACTTTCACGATTTATTGCTGATATAGAAATTTTTATTAATAATTGCCTAGAACTTGATGTAAAGCTAACCCCTGAATTAGTAATTCTTGGCATACAAACGGACCACAGCCAGATCGACAGCCGAAGAAGCTTTTTTGTTTATTTGCATGTCAATTTTTCGTTATTGTATTGCTTCTAGATGGATTGAGGTTGAACCTCCAATCTTTCATCATTGGCGTTCTAAATTGCCCTCTATATACCGCTTAGAAATTGCAATGTATAAACTTAAAGGGATAAAAAGAAGGTCACTGGGTCTAAAAATATGGGAGCCTATAATCAATTGGGTCTAATATGATTTAAGTACCTCACATTAATTTTTTGCATTTTAGAAGTATGTTTATTACGTGATATTCTTTCTTATCTCTCATGTTAATGTTATTTTTTATTTTTTTATTTATCTGTTTTGGTTGTGATATTTATTTTGTTCACTGTACAGCTGTCTGTTGAAATAAATGCAAAATAAAAAAAATTAAAAAAATTATATAGAAATTGTAAATTATTAATTTGCATATCATTAAAATATTTAACATAGCATTTACTTTAAAATGTGGACTTTTTCCAAAATCTCCCTTCCCTTATCGCCTAAAACCCAGTATCACGCTACTGAAAAAGAGGATAAAGACATTATTTATATACATTATTACGACCTAAAATGCAAATGTCAGCAATTTCAAAACTAATAAATGACCTTGCTAAAAACACAAATAAAAAAATATAGGATCAGACACACTATAATAAATTGCACACTGGTTAACACTTACGAACAATATTACATACAACAATTTGTTTACATTGCTTTTAACCTTTGAAATTCCTGTTGCTGATATCCCGATATTCTTGACAATTGCAGTGACACCGAATGTCAGCAGGAGAAACTGTGAAAGATATTGCCTTATAACAAGGTTCGACGCCTGGGAGGGATGGTAGTGGTGACTCCATGTGCCAGGAGGGGCTGCTGTGGTACAGACTGCTGTGCGTTGAGGGTCGGAACCGGGGTGGCAGTGATGAGGCAACCCCGTAAACCAGGTGAGGTGCCTGATATAATTGTGCTCTGAGGATTGGGATGACGCCTTAGAATTGTGAAGGTGTGATGACCTGTAGTTCATAAAGAGCATTGAGGACTGCAGCTGACCTGACCCATGGACTATATGAGGATGCATCACCGCATCACTGGAACCCAGAACAAGAGCATAGGAATCAGCCCACACCCCTATTGTGGAGAGCTGAACTTTCTGTGTAGGAGGAGCGTGCGAACACCTCCGATCGCTGATGGAATTAACTACGTAGGATCAGACGAGATCTGCTGGACCAAAGCTCGACAATAGCCTTTCGAGTGCCCGTGGATGGAGCACCTGCTGAGATACTGCATGATTCCTATCGGCTGAAGCAGATAAGACTGGTAACAGGCCTGCTAAGCCCCTGGGGACCTGCTGCTTAGAAAGCTGCAGGACCAAGCCACTTTTGCCTATTTTCTAAGGGTTGGAGTGGACTCGTGAGTTAAGGAATATTTGTGATCATTCCCTGGATGCAGCCACCAGTGAATGGGGAATAACCCTGAACACATTGCATTAACAAGAAGGACAGGGATTTGCCAGTGAAACACTAGAGCACTGACCTCAAGGGGAAAAGGTGTTGTTGTCTATAAATGCTATTCCTCCCTTTGAATATGCAGAGTAAGAAACTAAATATTTAAGTTTGTTATAAAAATAAGTATTTGATTGAACATAGATTTATTGATACCAAATTGCAGTCTTTGAGATATGAGTAATGTTCATTTCCTTATATACAGACTCCTTCCCCCCAAGGGAACCTTTGACTACTGCTCCACAGCTACTACTGACACGCACGTGCAGAAGGGGTACTTGGCCTAGTTGCTCTAGATGCATAATAAGTCGGGCCCTGTGACATCAGTAGTATCGAGCCTCAACCACTACGGTTGGACCATTTAACCCCTATGTGGCCCGTGGACCTCTGAAAGGAAATCTGACAGATGACTTTACCAAGATGTAAAGCCTTGAACTGCAATATACTCAAGTATATTTATCTAAGGGGCATATGGGTATTAGTAGATGAAAATATATAAAATTATTATGTTTGGTGTCCTAAAGTTGTTAACTAGACATATCATAAAAAATAGGAGTCACTTGGAGGTATTTCATCATTGGTATTCTTTACACATGTATTTCTTTTTTAGTTCCTTACGTTTACATCTCTAAAGGTGAACATATGCTGGTTTTAAAATATATCTAAATATGAGTTATACATATGGATAAGTAGTAATGAGGTTGTGTGTCATTTGTAAAAGATGCAATCCATGTGTGAAGGTGTATTCTGTTTTCCATGTTGAGAATAATGCAATTTTCTTGTCAATCCGAAAGTATTTATACAGCAACACCAATGGTATGAGAATCTTGCTCATCTAGCCTAGGGTTGAGATATACACTTTGTAGTATGACCTGAACCTTATGGCAAACCTCATAGACAGTACATATAGGTCTTGCATAGTAATCCACTATTAAATAAAAGATTAAAATGTACGGAACGTCCATACAAAAAGAAGAATAATCAATATGAAAATAAGAAAAGGAAAATGGATTTACAGGAAAGATAACACTAATACCAATAGACATTCGATAACAGAAGATGTGGCATTCAAATTAACCATAAAGGAAAACACCATACTCAATAAATAATTTTACTACTCAGGGCCTGATTCTGATGCAGGTAGGAAAACTTCCCGACGGAAACGGTTTGGAAATGGTTTCCGACCCACTCGGATCGGGAGAGTCCGACCGGCGAAGTACGATGCATCCGGATGCTTCCAGATACGATTTGGTTGGACTGCCATTGACTTCAGCGGGAGAATATGTTCCTAACCGCATCATAATTGGGCCCAGGGTCTGGAAGACACATTCCTGATCCAATTAAGAAGGAGCAAATGCTATTAGGAGGCCTTCCTAACTGCATCAGAATCAGGCCCTAGGTGGGAATGCTTTTCTAACCGCATCAGAATCAGGCCCTTAGTGTTGAGTTGACTACGGCAACCCAGTTCCTGGATTAGAGTTTGGCAAACAGGGTACTCCATCCCAAATGTGACGGATATCTTGTATGAATTATTACAAGTGCATTATATCCTACGGCATTTGTAATAAGGCTGATGGGATAGCCATGGAGTAATCTGTCTACCAAACTCTAAATCAAGTGTCTTCAAAAATTTTGACTTGGGCCTAGGCCCAATATATTGTTCATTTCCGAGCACTTGGGGTCAATAGAATGGCCAATAAAGTAGTTTATTGTTTTACTGGCAAACACACAACCCTTCGAATGACAAAAACAGAGGTTTTGTGCAATTTTAAGTCAATAAGACACACTAACTGGGTGGGACAGATTGCTTGTGTCACATTTCAGCAATTTAAAGCACACCTATTGCTTGAATGTTGAGGCATCTTTAATCGGAAATACACTTCTCTGCTTCAACTTTTAAACATGGGTTAAGATTAGTTTACCAATTTGCTAAACTTTGTGAAGACTTTTGAACAGGTCTTAACCTTTTCACTTAAGGAACTCACACAGATGGTCCTAACATAGCACCCTAATATCTTCTCTCAGGTATCCAACAGGCCAGTAGAATGGAAAACTCCCCAGTGTAGCAGCTTCCTCTGGATATGGACTTATCCAGCCCACAATTTACAGGGTGAAAAGGTTGCCAATAGGGACGCAAACCTTCCACAGTGAACTCAGATCACAATATCTTAAGAAGACCATATGCAAAGTATGCTTGTCTACAGTCCTGGTGCAATACCTTTCCAGCAGGAGAATTCAACTGAACAGCTCTGGACAATATCCAAATACTTCTACCACTGTTGTACAGGAATCCTTGTTATTCTCTGTACTTCACATTTTCAAATCTGAAAAGTGGCTGCATTTGACTTTGTAAATTGAATTTCAGTTAAATCAGTGGCTTGGAATGTCTAGCCAATACAGAAATGTTTTCAACCTTTAACACCCACACGTTTGTAGAATAAAATGGCGTGGTGCATGCAAAGGTCACTAAGGTTTGCTTATTGGTATCCAAATTCCATATATTCATCTGGATTGAAGTGCATATTGTGGATGTCTCATATGAAAAATATTCTTCAACTGAAGCTTTCCATAGAAACCAAATGCTTTCCTCCAAAAGAACAAAAAACAATGCATGTATGCTTAGCCATCCCTTTGCAGATTCCTGCAGACAGATTGTCCACACAATAATTCGTCATCATGGCGTTCCCAGCAAGGTTATTCAAATATTTCTAAACCTGAAACTGTGAATGAGAACATGACACAACCCATCACATGTGTCATGACTTATGGTACGGAGTCAACGCAAATTAGCAAAATCATCAGACGCAATTGGCACCTCATCAGAAAGGTAGAGCCACAATTAGCAATTCCACGATTTGCATTTAAGAGGGGAAGAAATTTGCGTGATCATCTTGTAAAAGCTTACATTGAGCCTAGGTCTAGTACCATCACTAACCTATGGGTCCTGACACCTATCGTAGGACATTACCCCTGTGGTGGGTGTGCGGCTTGCGCAACCACTGAGATAACAAAGACTTGCTATTTAAATGGGAGACTAATAACATTGAGGCACCATTCAAATTGTCTGACTAAAAATGTGGTCTACTGTATACAGTGTCCTTGCGCTTTGAATTATATTGGTAAAACAACCCAGGAAATTAAGAAGCACATCTTACAACATCAATCACGTATCCACTGCAATGTTAATACGGCTCCTCTGGTTGAACATTATAACAAAATGTCACACATGCCACATGAAATGAAATGGTTTGTCCTTGAAGTTGTAAAAGGTACAAAGAGAAGACAGAATGTAGACAAGCTGCTCACGCAGAAGGAAAACAAATGGATCTGGTCTTGCAACACGTTGAAAATGGATTGAATGCTTTAATTGAATGGCATACATTAGCCATTCTAAGATAATTATGACATACAGTATATACATCTTGTCCGTTTACGACTTGTTGTGGTTTCCCCTTTTTGAGATGTACAGATCGACCCCTTCTTGAGAGATATATTTTTTATATGTTTTGATATTGGGTGTCTTGGAAAACACTCGGCTGAGTGTTTTCACATCACATTAAGGGTTGTTAAATTGGTCGTCCATGACACTTACTACCATGTATAAATATGGATCTTTGGTCCAGTATATTTTTGAGTTGCGTTTTTGAACACTCGGCTGTGTGTTCTATTCTGGTGTTTGGACATAGTTTTCATGTTTGTTTATGTATTTGGTGATGGCACTCATTAGAGGGAGTTTCTTGCAACACATACGGTGTGCCATTGTACTTATATTTGTATGTGTGCATTCTTAGTTCTAATGTGCTTATGTGGCCCGATACTCAAGACCCATTCTAATATGGCCGCCATTCATTTTTCATTTTTTATTTTGTTTTAAAATAAAGTTTTTCTTGGCGTTTTATATATGACGGATCTAAATTACCTGTTTGACCTTATATTACGAGTGGGTGTCTTTACATTGAGCGTTTCCGATTAAGATGCTCTTTTTAGCGTGGATTCGCCTATGTATTTAGATACCTTTTGATGCACTCCAATATGGCCGCCTGGGTTTCTGGCATTTGACGTCATTCACTCGCGGCGTCTTAACCACGGGGTTAGCGGCTTTCCGGTGAATCCTGGACTGTTTGTCGGCAGTTCCAAAACTGAGTGTTGCCGGTTTCTCTGCCGCTTAAGTAAGAAAACTAACGATTAATTTAGGTTTGTTTTCTCTATTTGGCATTTTATTCGTTTGAGACTAATGGTGGTATGTAATATTCTTTGCCTCCAGGTTGTATGGTGGCTTTTCGTGACGTAAGTTACTTTCAAGTATTTTACACATGGGTGCTGCATAAACAGTGATGATGGTTTAGTGTGATGTAGACTTTGGTAACTAGGGCTTTTGTTGTTATCCTGTAGATGACCAGTCTGGCTTGTTTTTGACGGGAGTAATATTCTTTTTGTGGTCGATTTGTCAGTGTCCACTAACTTAATGCTGCATGTTAAATACATTGTCTCATTCTTCACTAGATTACGACTAAGTCTGATTCTTGAGACATGTGAGTAATTGGAGTCTGTCTGGTTACATTCTTACTGAACATTTTTGGAGGTTTCTGATTATGGTTTGGCTAAATCACTAATTGGTCTGAATCACTCACTGTAGTGGTGGTGTGGTGACTGGTGTTTCTACTATGTGGTGGCATGACCCTGTTTTAATTGGTTGCATGACACTGGTTTGTCGTATTTTGGTTTTGTTTTTCTTTATGTTGTGAGCAGACTACATAATTCTCCTTGTACCTTAGGGTATTATTTATGGTTGTTGTCATTGTGTTTATATTAGATATTCTTGCGCAACTGTTTTGTCCTGAAGATGTTCCTAAGGATCGGCTAGACCAATGGGGACCGAAACGTCGACGCACGACGCCGTTTTTGCATAAATACCAAATTAATTGGAGTTTAATTCACCAAATGTATTGTGTTAATTCACTCAAATGTGGTTGAATCAAATGTCCACATTTTATGCGAAAGGTGTTTTTCATACTACCATTGGATTTATTGTGATTATATCGGTAGTATTTCTGTTGCCAGACTTTTATCTTTGAGAAAAGCTACATATGTACTGAGACTTAAAAATTTATATTTTTTGATACAGTTACAGTATTTTGCACTGAATCCCTATGGTTACAAATAATTAAGTGTTCATACTTGTGACACTATGGAAAACGGGAATTAGTATTTGAATGTTTCCTTCCTACACAATAATTCGTCATCATGGCCTTCCCAGCAAGGTTATTCAAATATTTCTAACAAAAGGGGATAATCTGCTCACAATAGCATCCCCAACCTGCTCTCTGTCCCATATATACACTCATCTTCCAGGCGTTGGCTCAATTCACAGTTGGTTCACTTGCATAATTGGCTTTGCATCTGGACCGGACAATTTCTGTCTATTGATTCCATCAATAACTAACCAGCAACTAAGCTCACAAAATCTCTGCAACATCCATGAATTGTTGCACAGACATCCTTCACAACAAATGGTTGCTCAGAGATAATTCTGTATATAATGTTGTATCCTTAGGAAATTCCATTCCTTTCCCCTGAGACGGGTGAATGACTCAACATCAAGAGCAAAAATATTGTGATCCACAAATATGGCGAAATAAATATTGGAAATTAACAAAAACATGTTTGTATTCTTTGCATGTAAACTAAAAAAAGACCCAACCAAAAACATTGCAGTCCCGAATATTATCAAAAAACAGGTCAGTATATTGATTTTATTCTATTTACCGTTGTATTTACTTTCACTTAGATTTGCAAGTTTAAAACAATAATACAATTACAATAAATAAATATAACACATACTAAAAAATAGTATAAACACATAAAATCATATTTTTAAAATTAATAGAATATTATTTAAATAATGAATACAAATAATTAGAGTGAAATGAGTAATAATAAAATTAAGAAAAATAATAAGCACATATATATGTATAAAACATATTGTAAATTATTTCAAAACACAACAAAGAATATACCAATTTTTTTATGTACATTACAAAATGTGAAATTAATTCATTTCATACATTGAAAAAAGTTTAAACATAGAAAAAAGTTTAAATCAATATGGCCGTTCCTAACTAAGCAATAGTATGGAAAGTGCAGGACTTTGCAGGGCCCAGATTCACCATTCCCACTTCAATTTTAGCAACAGTTGAAAAAGTGCTGGATTTTGAAAGAGTCTGATTTACTAGTCCTATCCCAACATAAGCAAGAGCAGAGAAAGGTTTGGACTCTGAAGTGGTGAGATTAACTATGCCCACCTGTTGTAAAGCCCTAACTCTATTTCAAGTAGGCCCCCTGAATCCATATTAGGTACTGGGATTCGCCATTTTCTCAATTTTAGGTAATCCTTTTTACCCCATTTTAAGCAGAATAAGCATCATGTCTGCCATTGGCACAGAAGTTATCTAACCCTATTGTTCCAAAAAATGTGAAAGTGTCAAGTCAATCAGACTATGACATAGATATAACAACTGAGGCAACAGCAGTAAGGGGCTGATTAGGGAGTCGGCGGTCCAGCGATGCAAATTACGATCCGACTGCCGTGGAGGATTGAGGTTTGAGCAACGGCCGAAAAAGGGCTGCAACACAAGCCTCGCTGCTAAAAGGCATGTTTTGAAACATCCCTGCACCTTGTAACAGGCACCGTTCAGTGCCTGTCACATGGTGCAGAGATGTTCAGGGGGCACCATAGGTGCCTCCCAGGCTACATAGCGGAGGGCCGGGTGCCTAGCGGGGCCCACTAGGGGCCCCAAAGTCATTATCTTCCTCCCGTTTCATGGCAGGCGGACCTCCATGAAGGACCAGGCGGAAAGGGGCGTGGTAATCCCTACAGTGGTGGCTGAGCAGGCACCACCCCTATTGTAAGGATTACTGTCCGTTCAATGGTTCGGCGGGCTCCTTGAGCCCATTGGATGCATGGCAGAGGATCTCTCCACCAGATGCCTCTGCCTGCCGCATCCTAATGTGGTGGCCGGAACTGCAGGGGCCAATGGCGGGTCGACCTCCACCAATGACCTGACAGTGGTGGTCGCACCGCCATTGTAATCAGGCCCTAAGTGTCTAGTAATACAATGTCAAGGTTAAATAAGAACAAACACAGACATATAGCCAAAATACTGTAGTCTGAATTGACAACCATTTATCTTATATGTTGATAAGGATACATCTGGTACGCACACCTTGATGCACATAGTCTATGTTAGACATTCCTAGACTTAGGTCAGAAATTCCAATCTCAGATAATATTTAGTATATAAGGACTGCCTCATCACCACTTGTCAGGAGAGATTCTTTTTCGATGTTGTCACACAAGATACTGCCACAGATGTTCTTGGCTTCTGCGAGCGCACCAAGAAGATGGTACATTGCATTTGATACAGAAAACAAGCTGAGACCAGGAGAAAGGACACTTCCACAGCGTGGATTTTCCTTTCACAAAGAAGACTGACTTCATGCCTTACTAATAACCACACCCTTTCAATCAATCAGGATTTATATAGTGCTGCTAATCACCGGGTAGGGTATCCAGGCGATTGCAGGTCCCGGTGAGTTTATTCGAACAGCCAGGTTTTGAGGGCTTTTTTAAATTCTGGAAGTGAGGTGATGGTCCAGAGCAGCATTGGGAAGGCTGTTCCAGGTCTTTACTGCAATGTAGGAGAAGGAGCGTCCTCTGCTTCTGCTTCAGCAGATGCAGACATGCTGACGAGTGATAGGGAAGCGAAGCATAATCTCCCCAGTCGGCAACTGCCGTAATGTTAAAGGTAGGTAATGCGACTGCAACTGTGGCGGTCACATCGTTATTCCCATTGTGGGACTGCCGTATGGTTGGTGGGCGGTCCCAAATTGTAGACGATGGCGGACATATTGAAATCCGTCCACTATCGTAATGAGCCCCTTTATTTTTACCATTGATTTTAAGTCCTATGATATTCTTGAATTCTTGATTTTCCAGCCATGATATTTGTGACCTATGAAGGTTTTCATTCTGTATTTTGAAATTTGAGTGACTGCTGATTGCCTAATACATGTTGAAGATCTAGTGTCTACTATATGCACACATTGGGCTTTGGAGCAGCCCCATGCTCGCAAATAGATGGCTTTATTGTTTATATCACTTCCATGATATTTATTCAATGGCTTTCCTCCTTATTATTGTGTTTGTTCCACACCAAGCGCATTTCTGGTTTAATCAATCAATCAATCATGCCATTTGTATAGCGCACTACTCACCCGGGAGGGTCTCAAGGTGCTTGGGAGGAGGGGTATGCTACTGCTCGAACAGCCAGGTCTTGAATTGTTTCCTGAAGGCGAGATGGTCCTGGGTCAGCCGAAGGTGGATGGGGAGGGAGTTCCAAGTCTTGGCAGCCAGGTAAGAGAAGGATCTTCCTCCGGCGGTGGCTCTTCGGATGCGTGGTACAGCTGCGAGGGCGAGGCTGGTGGACCGTAGCTGGCGGGTGGGCGTGTAGAAGGTCAGGCGGTCGTTGAGGTACTTGGGGCCCAGGTCGTGGAGAGACTTGTGTGCGTGGGTGAGGAGCCGGAACGTGATCCTCTTGTCGATGGGGAGCCAGTGCAGGTTCCTCAGGTGGCTGGAGATGTGGCTGCGTCGGGGGACATCCAGGATGAGTCGGGCGGAGGCGTTCTGGATGCGCTGGAGTCTTTTCTGTAGCTTGGCTGTGGTTCCGGCGTAGAGGGCGTTTCCCTAGTCCAGTCGGCTGGTGACGAGTGCCTGGGTGACAGTCTTCCTGGTCTCGGTCGGGATCCAGCGGAAGATCTTGCGAAGCATACGAAGGGTGTTGAAGCACGATGAGGAGACGGCGTTGACTTGTCTGGTCATCGAGAGGGAGGGGTCCAGGATGAAGCCCAGGTTGCGTGCGTGGTCGGTTGGCTTGGGTGCGGTGCCCAGGGCTGGGGGCCACCAGGAGGCGTCCCAGGCGGAGGGCGAAGATCCCAGGATGAGGACCTCCGTCTTGTCCGAGTTCAGTTTCAGGCGGCTGTCCTTCATCCACTCGGCGATGTCTTTCATCCCTTCGTGTAGGCAGGTTCAGGCGGTGTCGGGGTCTCTGGTGAGGGAGAGGATCAGCTGGGTGTCGTCGGCGTAAGAGATAATGTTGAGGTTGTGCTGGCGTGCGATGGCTGCGAGAGGTTTCATGTAGATGTTGAAGAGGGTGGGGCTGAGTGAAGATCCTTGCGGGACGCCGTAGATGACTTCGGTGGCCTCGGAGCGAAATGGGGGAAGGCGGACTCTTTGTGTTCTTCCGGCGAGGAACGAGATGATCCACTCCAGTGCCTTCTCTTGGATACCGATGTTGCTGAGGCGCTGGACTAGGGTGCGGTGGCAGTCCGTGTCGAACGCAGCAGAGAGGTCCAGGAGGATGAGGGCCACTGTTTCCCCCTTGTCGAGCAGGGTCCGGATGTCGTCGGTGGCTGCGATGAGGGCGGTCTCAGTGCTGTGATTGGCTCTGAAGCCGGACTGCGAGGGGTCGAGGGATCCGTTCGTCTCGAGGAAGGCGGTCAGCTGTCTGTTGACGATCTTCTCGATGACTTTAGCAGGAAAAGGGAGGAGCGAGATGGGGCGGAAGTTTTTGAGATCGGTGGGGTCCGCTGTAGGTTTCTTCAGGAGGGCACTGATCTCGGCGTGCTTCCAGCTCTCCGGGAAGGTGGCGGTGTTGAAGGAGGCGTTGATGATGTTCCGGAGTTGGGGTGCGATGGTGGAGTCGGCCTTGTTGAAGACGTGGTGTGGGCAGGGGTCGGTCGGTGATCCGGAGTGGATGGTGTTCATCGTGCGGGCTGTGTCTTCGGTGGTCACCGTGGTCCAGGTGCGAAGGGTGGCGGTGGGGGGCATTGGTTCGACGGTTGGGTGCGTGGGTGGGGCACCGAAGCTGTTGTGGATGTCGGCGATCTTGCGGTGGAAGAACAAGGCGAGGGAGTCGCAGAGGTCTTGTGACGGAGTGATGTCGTTGGTGCCGGGGTTGGAGAACTCCTTGACGATAGTGAAGAGCTCTTTGCTGTCGTGGGCGTTGTTGTCCATTCGTTCCTTCAGGGATTTCTTCTTGGTGGTGTGGATGAGCTGGTGGTGCTTGCGGGTAGCGTGTTTGAGGGCGGTCATGTTGTCGGTGGTCCGGTCGAGGAGCCAGGCTTTCTCGAGGGTGCGGCAGGTCTTCTTGGAGTCCTTGAGGTCGTCGGTGAACCAGGATGCCTTCTTGCTTCTGGGTCTGCTGGGAGGGTTCTTTAGTGGCGTGAGGTCGTCGGCGCAGGCGGTCAGCCACTGTGTGAAGTTGCGGGCTGCTTCGTTGGGGTCCGTTGTGTTGGCGGGTGGGCTCTGGCTGAGGGAGGTGGTGAGCTGGTCTGCGGTGATCTTGCTCCAATTCCTGTGAGGTACCTGTTGCGGGTGGTGGTGGGTCGTGGATCTTTTGAAGCTGAAGTGGACGCAGCTGTGGTCGGTCCAGTGGAGTCCAGTGGCGTGGCTGAAGGTGATGTACTTGCTGGAAGAGAAGATGGGATCAAGCGTGTTGCCGGCGTAGTGGGTGGGGGTGTTGACCAGTTGCTTGAGTCCGAGGTTGGCGAGGTTTTCCAGCAGGGCGGTGGTGTTGCGGTCCTTGTTGTTCTCCAGGTGGAAGTTGAGGTCCCCGAGGAGGATGTAGTCAGTGGAGGGGAGGGCGTGCAGGCTGATGAAGTCTGTGATGTCTTCGCTGATGTGTGTGCGTGGTCCCGGGGGTCTGTAGACGAGGGTGCCTCTGAGGGTCGTCTTAGGGTCGGTGTGAATCTGGAAATGGAGATGTTCGGCTGCGGCGAAGGAGTCGTTGGCGTCGGTCGTGATGCGGATGGTGTTCCTGTGGACGATGTCGATGCCACCTCCGGTCTGGTTGATGCGGTCCCTCCTGATGATCTTGTACCCGTCCGGGATGGCAATGGCGATGTCGGGTGCAGAGGAGGCGTTCATCCAGGTTTCCGTGAGGAAGGCGACGTCCGGTGATGTAGCGTCGAGGAGGTTCCAGAGTTCCACGGCGTGTCTGTGGATGGAGCGGGTGTTGATCAGGATGCACTTGAGGTGGTTGCTGCTGGTGTTTGTCTTGGCGGGTGCGGGGCAGGTTCGGAGGCAGGTGAACTTGCAGGTGCAGCAGGTGAAGGGTCCGTGGGTGCGTCTCGGGGTGGCTCTGCAACAGGCGTGGGTCCGGCCGGCATTGAGTGCGTTGAGAGTGGCGGCGTCGTAGGTCAGTCGGGTCGTCTTACCTCGGTGGGGAGGGCCAGGGGTCCTGGCGCTGGGCGCGGGCCAGGCGCGGACGGGCGCAGACGGGTTTACCTTTGGCGCACCTTCGGCGCTCAATCGGTGCTCCCGCTGCGCGCTTCCGCTGCGCGGTCGCTCTGGGGGCGTCATAAGTAAGGAGCCGGGAGGGAGGAGCAGCTGGGTGGCGGGAGCGGGGCGGCGAATGGAATCACAGGGGGGCGGGGCCGCAGGGAGGCAGCGGCAGGAAATTCCAAGAAGCAGCGGGCGGCGGGAAATTCCCAGGAGCAGCGGGAAATTCCCAGGAGCAGCGGGCAGCGAGCGAAGGAATCTGCAGGCAGGAGGCGGCAAAGGCAGGCAGGAGCGGCAGCAGTGAGTGGGGCGATCAAGCCCTGTGAGGGTTTACCATTTAGCTGATTGGTATCTTGTATCCTTCTAATGCGGACATGAAGGACTATTTTAAAAAAAATCATACCACTCCATACCAGTATAGCTTTTCTTTCTCGCTCCTCCATATCGTTACTCGTGCTACTGCTCACACATCCATTTGCTCCCCCATTTATCCCAAATCCTGGCTCATTTCTTCATTATTGTTATTTGTATTAAAATAAAAAATGTCAAATTGTCTCCAGCTGCATCCCGACTCATGTGCATGCATTGGTGGCTATCTTGAAATGGCTTAACTTTAATAGAAAACATGTTCCAAAATGTCACACAGCATGATCATTTTGGACGTCGAGCAGGCCAATTCAAACAAGCAGCAGCATAGCCAATAGTTTAACCTCTTAACACTAGACCTATTGACTTTGCCAATACTTGTTTGAGATTGCAGAGCAGAATGTTTGAGTAAATAATAAAAATATGGCCTTTTCAGTTCTGGAAATAAATTGTGGAATGTCAGCGCCAGGCCTGCTTTCTGTCCTTGTGTGGCAAAGAAAATGGGCCTCACCACAAGCCATAAACCTGTCTTAAAATAGCACTTTCAGAGCTGACTTTATATGATAAGGTAATGTGTCACATAAAGTGAGTACTGGCAGCGGTCACAGTTTGGGGTTGACTGGAGTTTTAAGTGGTTGACGAGCTGGAACAAGTAGTAAATGGTTGCATGTCACAGAAACTTTCAACACATGTACTGCTTTTAGCTGGATATAGAGAAGCATTTGTGGACACATGTAAACAACTAAACATACCACAATAACATACACAAAACAACATAACACCACAATTAAACCTATTATGGCACATCACAAAAAAAGAGTTAAAACAGAATGCAACACAAAAGCTGCAGAAGAGCAACACAACATTACATTGCAATACAACAGCACACAAAACAGCAGCACAAAACACAACACAGTGTGTCATCAAGCACAACAAAATGCCACATAGCAAATGTGCAAAAACTTTCTTGCGACACATTAACCCCTCCAGAATCATGTTTCTAATATATGGTGGTAAAAGGTGATAAGAGAGATCTGTACTTTTTTTTGTTTAAATTTGTTTATTGGGATTTTGTTTGCATTATACAACCAACATGACAGAGATTATACGGAATAGTTGTGCATGACCAAAGGTACATAGTTCCAGAAAAAGCAACGACAAAATAGAAGGGGGTTCCCCAGTAAGGCTTTTGGATATTGGCAGGAAATAGGGGGAATAGCAGCTAAATAAAACAAGAGAAAACCCTGCCAGAGAGAATCCTGGTAGCTTGTGAGGTCCCACAAGGAGATCCTAACACTCAAACAGAAGGTGACAAGGGGTTACACGTCAGAGCTGGCAATTCATCACATAAAGTCCATACATTGGTAGAAAAATATATATGTTTTATTTTTCATTAGTCAAACTAACATTTTTATAGGGGGTTCAGCATAAATAGTCAGAAACATATACAACATCAAGTGATAATGAATCTATTATACAATGTGCCAAAGAAAATTACATTAGTTCAGATCCCGCTCACTCCCACAGTCATCCACTAATGATACTCTCACTCACATCCACTCAGAACACTATCAATCACAACCACACTCAAAATAATATTTATATGCTCATATATAAGCAATAACGATGGTACAATGCAGCCTGCACTGACGATATCTGATGGCCATTTGTGCTAAAGCTGTAATATGGAGGCAAACCAATGTGCATGAGATGGTAAAACAAACACTACACAGTAGCCATCCAGGGGAGTCACGCCAACGCGCGTTTCGATGCTGAGCCTAGTTAGGCTGCATCTTCATCAGGGCGAGGAGGACCGGGGGGCGGGGACATGATCGCGAAATTTCACACTGGGGGACAGTGAAGATGTTTTATGGAGCTTTCGGTATCCAACGACCCGTGGGCTCCGAGGTTCTAAGATAACACAGGGGAGGTGCGTGTCGAGGATCAAAACACGGGGCCACTCACTGAATGGAGTGAGGGGAACCGATGTTCCACGATGCACGGTTCTTGGAGGGGACTCCTATTCATTTAGATACCTCACTCGGGGTCGCAGTAATAGTCCCCTTAGGTATGCGATGATGAAGGCGCCGCAGTGGTATCGGTTAGGTTCTCAACAGGCGGCACGAATAGACTTGCAAAACGTCCTGGATCACAGGGCGGTGACACGGACCGCGAGGCGGCGTATTCCGGACAAGGTCGGCGAACCAGAGAAAGCCCTTAGGAGTCTTCCCCCTTCAGTGATCCTGTGTCCTTCAACCACACCCAACTGTGTGATCTATTAGCGTTTACCACATGATCCCCTGCAGGGTCGGTCATTCCCCCCCGAGGAGAGCAAAGGCAGTCCGTGGTGAGCAGTCTACTAGTCTCGCCATGGAGGTGTCTACATAGTATGTCAACTGTTATGTGGTCGTCGCAAGTGGAGCCGACAGAGTCGGCGTGCTCCGTAGCTGTGTGTGCTGTTGTGACGTCGTCGTCTATAGGTCTACCCAATTAACTATTGGTAGGTGGGGTACCCCCTCCAATCTAAACTTTCTAACTCATTCCAAAACTTTGGGGTGAACTTGGTGGAGTGGGAGGAGAGTCTAGGGGGGACGCAGGGGATGGGTCGCTGCGCCAGGGTGTAGTGTCGGCGCTCCTGGGGCAGAGGATACAACAGCGTGCGGGGAGTAAATGGCTCGCGTCAAGTCACAAGGGATGCAGGTGTGGCTTCTTACAATATTCGGGTAGTGTTTGTGGTTGTGTCATTAAGGTGTGGGGGTTGGTGTGGCTATTCGTGTCTGGGCCTGCGAGGCCACAGGTGATTCTTGGGGCGTGTTGCCTGTGCAAATTTGTACATTAACTGGGCCCAGTCTAAAGATATGGGGTGTTTGTAATGGCCCCTCACTTCCTCCTCTCGGAGAATCTCTTCCTCCGCCTTTCCCCACTTATGTACCGCGCCTATCCACGCCGTAGGGGACCGCCAATGCATAGCTATTCCCCGTTTTGCCAAGAGAATGGCTAGTGAGAGGAAACAATACTGTACTTTCTCGGTTTTCCGCCTGCGGAAAATCCCGAACGCGATGCTTCCCATGTGGACAAGTTCGTGATGGCAGTAACCTCTACAAGGGTTCGATGAACAGTGCTCCAGAATCTTTGGAGTGCGGGACAATCCCAGAACATATGCCTGAAATCCGCTCTCGGGGTTTGACATCGGGGGCACTCGAAGTGGGTATCTGGATAGAAATTCTGCAGTTGGTGGGGCGTGGAGTAGGCTCTATGAAGGACGTTGAATTGTATGTTACGGAATCTGGCGTTTCTGGACACTTTTTTGTGGTTTTCCAGGGCTGTGCTCCATTCTTTATCGTGGACCACTCTGCCGATGTCCGTCTCCCACTTCTGGCATAAGGGTTGAAGGGACGGGAGGAGTAGCGTACGTCCACCTTATAAAGCCAGGTTACCAGGTGTCGCCCCACTCCCATGTACAAAATTGTGTGTATCACTGGGTGCGTCGTGGGTTCCGCTGTCAGGATTCCAGTGCCTACGACTGCTATCTATCAATTGTCTATGGAGTAGGAATTGCCCGGGGGGGAGATCATATTGCTCCATCATCTGAGCGAATGTTTTCAGCTGCCCTTCTTCGTAGAATGATTCTACCTCCGTGACTGACAATTCTGTCCAGACTCGGAGCTCCCCCTGTGTGTAATATGTGTCTCCTCGTGGGAAGCCCACCAGTGGTAGCAGGGGCGAGTACGGTGGTTGTGTTTTGGCCAAGCGGTGGATGCGCATCATGCAGGTGCAGGCAATGGACAATTGCAGGGGACGAGTCCGTATGGGTTTAGTGCCCGGCAGCAGCATACGAAGAATCGCTGATTGTGACATGGGGCCGTCAGAAGTGATGGTCTCCCCTATGTGACGCCCTGCCGTCCAATAAGACAGCCATTGGAGCTGGGCCGCTAAGAAGTACGCCTCAAAGCCCGGTGCTCCCAGTCCCCCTTCCGTCGTAGGGAGGTAAAGTGTGGACAACGCTACTCGCCTCCGGCCACCGCCCCATACCAACTCTGTTAGGAGGCTGTTCAGTTCTTTAAAGAACGATCGTGGCGGGACCACCGGGAGATTCACGAAATGATAGAGTAATCTGGGGACCATGACCATTTTTGCCAGGGTCACTCGGCCTATAGGTGCTAGTGGTAGTGTTTTCCAAAAGCTCACTGCTGACCGTAGTCCGGCTAGGGCTTTACGATGATTCCCCTCGTATAGATCCTCTGGGGTGTGGTATAATCGCACTCCCAAGTAGCGGGGAGCCTCTGCATTCCATGCAAATGACCGGTCGCCAATTCGGGCCTCAAAAGGCACCATACGGGAGCTCAGCGGGTACAATGAGGATTTGCCCCAGTTGACCATGAGGCCCGAACGTCCGCAAATTCCTCCAGCGTTGTCCAGATACGGGTCAGGTCGCTCGTAGCATCCCTGACGTAAATTAAGAGGTCGTCTGCGTATAGGGACACGCAGTGCCATGTGTGCGCCAGGGAAATTCCCTAGTCCTCGCCCTCTCGTCGCAGGCGAATTGCTAGGGGTTCAACAGCTAGGGCGAACAGAAGGGGTGATAGCCGGCACCTCTGTCTGGTCCCTCGCTCTACCGCAAACTCCGGTGAAATGTAGCTTCCCATCCGGACTCTGGACGTGAGTTGCGTGTATAGGAGCCTAGTGTATGCTGTCAGGCGCGGGCCAAAGT
This sequence comes from Lissotriton helveticus, assembly GCF_964261635.1. Taxonomy (NCBI): domain Eukaryota; kingdom Metazoa; phylum Chordata; class Amphibia; order Caudata; family Salamandridae; genus Lissotriton; species Lissotriton helveticus. The sequence goes on along the minus strand of NC_136063.1, from coordinate 845,398,226 downwards.
TGTTCTTTCGGAGGACCTCAAACAGGTATGGCCATTGGAGAGTGTCAAACGCCTTTTCGAGGTCTAATATGAGGCAGGCCACGTTATGGAATCGTTCTCGTGTCGTGTCCTGGATATGAAACAGTCTGCGGAGGTTGTGGGACGTGTTGCGGTTTGGCACAAACCAGCTCTGGTCGGGATGGACCAGCTGAGGTATGACCTGGGCATATCTCTCCGCTAGCATTTTACCTAGGATTTTGCAGTCTGAGTTGAGTAGCGTGATCGGTCTGTAGGACGACGGGAGCTTGGGGTCCCTGTGTGGTTTCAGGAATGTATCTATTATCGATTCTCTAAGGGATCTTGGCAAGACCCCTGTCTTGAGCGCGTCCTCAAGCATAACGACCAATCGTGGGAGAGATCTGTACTTTTAGAGCGCCAGTCAAAATGTTTGTGATCCAGCTCTAGCTGTGTATTAAAAAAACACTTGCAATGCTCACTGTATTTGATAATGTGTGTTGTAAGTTAGCACATGCAATGATCACGTAATGTGATACTCCCTGATTTTTAAATTTCAAATGATTTTATTAATTTAAAAGAGCAAAATAAGAAATAATAATACCGACTTGGTTATATTGGGTGGAGATAAACGACAAGAGATGCGAGCAGTGAGGAACATACAAGTATAAACAATAAGACACAATACAAAAGGAGGTTGCAGAAAGTCTTCTGTGCATCCACCAGACAAGTAATTAATGCCTCGGTTTGCTCATAAAACAAAGGTTGTACTATTGAATATTGACACCAACAATATCAAGAAACAAGAATATTGAAGATCGAATATCCAGGGACAAAAACTCGAAAGGTAAGGGAATATTGGGACGAGTAGATTTACATTCCTAACTCCACATCTACGTATCTAAAAACATACTTGTACTGCATAGGTATATATATGTGGAGTTAGGTATAGAAAATCTAGGCTTACTAACCTGTCGGTATTTTTGGGAGGCTATTTTATCATCAATATTCTTGCCCACTATATTGTATGTTCGATATTCAGGGTGCACAACTAAAATAAGAACATACAAATGGCATAGCATGTATTAAAAAATGTTAACATCAATTAAGCATAAAAATGCTGGCATCAAAGTGTGTCTTGCTCCTTGGCTTTCAGTAATCAATATTAAAACATTTGTGCCTATTGTTGTGCTGATCCCATAGACTAAAGATTTTGATTTAATTTAATACTAGAATTCAGTAGTATTTATGAAATGTAGAAGTACTTTACGTATACCTTGCACACAGCCAGCAAACCGTCCACACCTCGATCATTTCGCCAGTAGCAAAAATGCCCAAGCTCTACCACGCATCAATGTAATCACAGCAGGTAGTTTAACCTTTATAAAATAAGTAAAAATATCGTTCTGCATTTACCAGTAGATGGCATGTTCCTCATGACGATGAGCAGTGTTTGATCACTATTTCTTTCCAGCACTGGAGCGTCCCTTCTCACTTGTTAAATGCTTCTGTGTAGCGAAGACACTGGAAGCTAGCAGTGCATTCTTATCTGCTTTGCTGCAATTTATTATTAATGCAGAGTCCTTTCCAGTAAGGAATTTACTTTATCAGAACCATGTTCCTTTACCACTATGCATCATTTAAAAGGACAGAGCAGAGGTAATGAGTAGATTCACAAATCAAAGGAACAAATCCCACACCTGCTCGTGGGACACATACTACAATACGTACCTTTATCCACCAATGAAATTCAAGGAACTAATGTTCGGTTATATTTGCATTCTGCGTCCTTGCACTGAACCTCTTAAGCAGGTGTTCAAATGGAGGGTAAGTCAGAGCTGCATATCTTCAATGAACACACGTACTGGTGTATGCACATAATAGCCACAGGTGTAGTGAAAATGTTCAGATAGGGTTTTCGCATTTAGTATAACCATAAAAAAGTGACTGCCAAACTGATTACATCTATCACCTCAATAAAGTCATGCTCTGGCACACTTATTAGGAAAGGAGACACTCTGAGCTAAGTAAGTTAAAAAGAGCAAAGTGAATAGGAAGAAAGACTTAAGAGCTGATGAAGTTTAAATGATCAGCCTCAATGTCAAGCTACCCAGTGGAGCAAAGAAGGTTCCCTGTCGCAGGATATGAGGTCATCGTAGACATCAACGTATATCATAGACCTAAAAATATAAAAAATATACATGTGTTGGTTTATCGACCATGAAGTAGCAAAATCTTGTTGCAATTTTTAAATGGTTAAAGGAATCTAAATAATCTAAAGAGCAGTTCATTATATGTACATTTCTCTTTCTCATATTCGATGTGGAGATTCTGAAAACTTGGGGGCAGATTTACAAGCCCCTTGCGCCTCATTTACGCTGCTGTTGCGTCACTTTTGGGACACAGGGGTGGCGCAAATCCTGCTCCATGGTGCGGGGGTACTTACAACGTGACGCATCTGGGAGATGTTTCACGTTGTAAAGTCCTGCGCCACATGTAGTCGTTCCTGTGCGGGGGGGGGGGGCGTTCCGGTGCAGGAACACCTCCTAAAAGTGGCTGAGTGAAATCTACAAGATTTCACTCAGGGACATGCTGCGTCAAAACCCTGCGCCTGCCTGAAGCAGGCGTAAGGATTGACGCAGCATTAACTAGATAGGGCCCCCAGAGCATTGCTGGAGCTGCGTCACGCTTGCGACACAACTCCAGCAATGCGCCACTTTTACGGCACAGATGCGTGACGCATCTGTGCTGTTTTTGCCCCATGGTGCGCCGCATTGTAAATGCGGTGCATCCATGATGGCGGAGCTGTGGCGCACAATAACTGGCGCATCCCTGCTGATTTGCAGGGATCCGCCAGTTATTGTAAATATGCCCCATTGTTTTTATTAGTCAGTCTGTCAACAAATCCCGCCTAACATTGATAGGCATTAATTAAGAGGGTGAGGCGTCACTAAAACATTCAAACCTATGCAAAGGAGGCCGGCATAGCTCATCTATCGCTCAGGGATTTTAAGGGAATTTATTTGTCATGAGTAACATTTTGTTGTAAACCTAGAAAACAGTCACACGTGGGGCATGTATATGATTGTTCCTCAAAATTATGCCCAAGTAAAAACACATCTGAGAGCTGGTCAAAAACCAGATACCCTGGCAGGAAACATTGAGAAATCCAGAAAAGCAGGAAGATTATCCATTGCTCCTAACTGGCAAAAGGAATATGTCATGAAATGATCACTTTATGAAATTCAATGTTTCATGTACTTTAATAGGAATGGCTCAATTGAATTATTCCGGTTTATTATGTTTTTTGCAATCTTAGTTAAGAGCCTCTTTTGAACCTTGTTTATTAACCACACTCTTATTCATTGTTGCAAAATTCCTTCTTTGGAGAATTGTTTTATATATCCATTTATAACTGTAGGCAGAATTTAATCCTTGATATTTTCTGTGTATGGAGATGTTTTGTAATTATCCTTCTTGGTATGTTCCACCCCCCCCACCTTCCTCTCACTCCCTTGGAATGTTCCTGATAGCTGTTATCTGAATGCTCTATGTCAGGCTCTCAGCTGACTGAAACAGGTGATGATGCATGACGTGAATAAATTATGTCAACCTATCTACTTTGAGTCTTCGTTTTAACAATGGATCCCTTACTTTGAATGGTGGGGTCGTCACATGTTTGCTAGTGGTGCACAGCCAGAATATCGAGTTTAGAATGTCAACATACACAAATATCAAGTTTTAAATATCGCAATACAAAAATATCGGCAGGAAGAATATCGTGGTTAAGAATATCGACTTGCAGGTAATAAATATTGATTTGGGAAATATCAGAGTTGTGAATACCATTAGCAAAAATTTAGTTGGTTAAAATATCGATGTTTTAATTAGTGTTATGTATTAGTATGTTTTGTTTTTTAATCTATGTGTTAAATTTTTTAGTAGTTATTAATTATATCTAAATTAAGTTTTGCGTTTTTAAGTTCTGTAGTGGGTTGTGGGTTTATTGGGGAATAGGGTGGAAAGTAATTTATTATGCTAAATTAATGATTTTTTTTGTATTAGCGTTTATTTAATTTAGATTTTATAGTTTTAATTTTGGGAATTAATTTAGTATTAATTATTGTTTAATTGACTGATAATTATTATTAATTAATTATTTGGCATTTTATGTTAATTGTGTCATTTTTTAGGAGCAGGTTGTGGGTTTCTGAGGGGATAGGGTGGGAAGTAATTTAATTATAATAAATAATTCTAATTTGTTATGTATTAGTGTTTAATTTAGGATTTATAGTGGTAACTGTGGGAAATAATTTATTATCTAATTGGCTGTTACTTATCCATTAATGAAATGGAAATTATGTTAGTTGAGTAATTTTTATAGGATTGGGTTGTGGGTTTAGAGTTGAATAGGGTGGGAAGTAATTTAAATGTAATAAATGTATTAGTATATTTTATATTCTTATATTTATTTAATTTATATGTTATAGTGTTAATTGTGGGGGTTATTTTATAATTAAATATTTATTAATTGGTTGGTAATTATTATTAATTAATTAATTTGTAATAACTGATTTTAATTGTGTCATTTATTTAGGAGTGGGTGGTGGGGTTTACAGGAGAATAGGGTGGGAAGTAATTTATTTATAATTAATTCACACATGTTTGTTAATTATTGCTAATTAATTAATTACATTTAAATGTGACAAATGTGTAAATCATTTTTGATGTAAGTTCTGGGGTTTATAGTGATAAAGGGTGGGAAGTAAATTCTTTTAAATTAATTACTATGTTGTTGTTAATTGATATTCATTTATTATTGTAATATTAGTTTTGGAAATTGTGTAATGATTGTTAGGTGTGGGTTAGGGTGTTTATCAGGATAGAGGGTTGAAAGTAACATATGTTTAGTTAATTAATAATGAGCTGATTTTTAATATTAATTAATCAATAGATAGATATTCATGGTTAGTGTTTATTGTTATTTTGTGTGTGTGTGTGTGTTTTGTTTTTATATGGGTACGGTTTGGGTAGCAAGTAATTTTTTATTTGTTTTAATTTCTTTTGAATTAATATTTTTTTTAATTGATAATTAATTATGTTAATTATGGAGGTACATTTAAAAAAATGTGATTGTGAATTGTGTGGTGTTATGGGGTAGGAAATAAAAAATATTACATTTATGTAATGAATAATGTTTTGTTAGAAAAGAATTTCTATTACCAAATTGTTGTTTGCTTGAAATTATTTCTGAATTTTTTTTAATAATCTTTCTAGGTATTTGTTAGATCTTTTTAAAATTCTAATCTGTTTCTATCTTTGTAATATTTAAAACATTTATATATGTTTCATTTTTTTGTTTTTTCTTTTAAATATTTTGTGCTGTTGTTGTTAATTTGTTTGTTTAAAATTTTGAACTTACTGCACTGGAAATATAAATTTTTACCCTCCGCTATCCAACACTTTCCCTACTGTTGCACTCACTGGAGTAGGAATAGTATTTTTTACCCCACCGCTATCCAAAACTTTCCCGACTGTTGCACTTGTTGGAGTGGGAATATTAATTTTTACCCCTCCAGTATCCAATGCTTTCCTTACTGTTGCACTCACTGGAATGGGAATAGTAATTTTTAACTCTCTGCTATTCAAGACTTCCCCTACTGTTGCACCCACTGTAGTGGGAATAGTATTTTTTTCCCATCTGCTATCCAACACTTTCCCTACTGTTGCACCCACTGGAGTGGGAACATTAAGGGGTCGATTCCGATTCGGGATACGAATCCGTACGACCATTTGAGTTCGTAGCCATTTCCGTACGAACCGTACAAATCCGTCCCAATCGCGTAGTACGATCCGTTGCGAGAAATGCGTCCGAATCATTGCGAACCGTACGAAAATTAAGGTTAAATCCATATGACATCGACCCGCACAGTGAACCGTACGATTCGTAAAAATGTTGTACGACCCGCCAAGTATGATCCGGACCGGAGAATGAGTACGCGATTCGTACCATAAACGTCGCGTATGAGCTATTCGTACAAAGGGCAACACTATCACATACGCACCGTACCCCTGAAATGAAGGGGTGTATGCACGGTGTGTACGCACCGTACACCTACGGTCAAGGGTTGTAAGCACGGGGACATACACACCGTACCCCTGAAATCCGGGGGTGTACGCATCGTACCCCTATGCACCGTACCCCTGCAATCATGGGGTGTATGCACCATACCCTGGGGGGTCCATTTTGTACGCATTTCAAAGCAATATCTGCTTTATGGGATGTTTTAAGCTCCCGTACAAAAAGAGTCGTACGGAGTGTTGTCGATACGATTCGTACTTGCTGGGTCGGAAAATGCAGCTTCGATCCGTACGTACATCGCGTACTGCACGTTCCAAATGCGATACGGATGGATTCGTGAGTTGTACGGACGTCGGTACGATTCATACGGAGAACTGCTTTGGGTACACATCGTACTACATCGTACGTACGGGTATGGTTCTGCATACGAATCGTACGGAACAAAACTCCGTACGGCTATTCGGAGGGCATTTTACCGAATCAGAATCGACCCCTAAGTTTTACCCCGCCGCTATCCAACACTTTCCCTACTGTTGCACTCACTGGAGTGGTAATAGTAATATTTTACCCTCTGCTATCCAACCTTATCTACTGTTGCACCCATTTGAATGGGAATATTAAGTTTTACCCCTCCGCTATACAACACTTTCCCTACTGTTGCACTCACTGGAGTGGGAATAGTAAGTAAAACTCCGTACGGCTATTCGGAGGGCATTTTACCGAAACAGAATCGACCCCTAAGTTTTAACCCTCCGCTATCCAAGACTTTCCCAACTGTTGCACCCACTGGAGTGGGAATAGTAAGTTTTACCCCTCCGATATCCAACACTTTCCCTACTGTTGCACCCACTGGAAAGGGAATAGTAATTTTTACACCACCGCTATCCAACACTTTCCCTACTGTTACACTCACTGGAGTGGGAGTAGTGATTTTTACCCCTCCGCTATACAACACTTTCCCTACTGTTGCACTCAATGGAGTGCAACATTTAATTTTAAAGACTATTAAATATTGAAATGTTTTAATTTATAATATAAATTTTTAATTAAGTTTCATGTTATAAGTGTATGTTAATATATATATATATATATATATATATATATATATATATGCCACATTCCCCTTCCGCAAGAAAAGAGACGTATCCCAGAAGAGAGACTTTTCAGGAGCACTTTATTACACCATGGGCTCAGGCGGATGCATTTCGGCTATTACTGCCTTCCTCAGTGCCCCTCTCCAACTGCTCCTGGTGCTGCGAGGCGTCGTCCCATCACGCTGCTGTAGACAATCACCTGGCTCCTCCCACTGGGTGTGGATCAGCTCTCAGGTGTAGTCCCGTGTGGTGGAACTACAACTCCCACAAGGCTAGTGTGATGCCTCGTGTGGACGTGAAAGTGCTGTGGGGAAATCACTATGGAGCCGGTATTCGTGATGGACGCAGCCTTCAGAGTTCATTGGGAGGTGGGGCCAAATTGCAGTTCAGAGCCCCCTCGAGTCCCCCTTCTTGACCGCTGCAACCTCTCCGCCTGGTTACCTTTACGGGAGTTGGCACAGGAATCCCGGTCACCCAAAAGAGGATATAATACCCTCTGACCGCGTTGTGTCACCAAGCGTCCTGGTGGGTGCTGGACTCCATTGCTGACGCAATGCAAACAAAATTGCTCCGACGAGCTGGCCAGTAAGTCCAAACCACTTGTGCAGCGGGGGATCACGTACGTAGCGCTCTGGCAAGGCGCTCAATGTCTGCCACATCCCCCTTCCGCAAGAAAAGAGACGTATCCCAGAAGAGAGACTTTTCAGGAGCACTTTATTACACCATGGGCTCAGGCGGATGCATTTCGGCTATTACTGCCTTCCTCAGCGCCCCTCTCCAACTGCTCCTGGTGCTGCGAGGCGTCGTCCCATCACGCTGCTGTAGACAATACCCTGGCTCCTCCCACTGGGTGTGGATCAGCTCTCAGGTGTAGTCCCGTGTGGTGGAACTACAACTCCCACAAGGCTAGTGTGATGCCTCGTGTGGACGTGAAAGTGCTGTGGGGAAATCACTATGGAGCCGGTATTCGTGATGGACGCAGCCTTCAGAGTTCATTGGGAGGTGAGGCCAAAGTGCAGTTCAGAGCCCCCTCGAGTCCCCCTTCTTGACCGCTGCAACCTCTCCGCCTGGTTACCTTTACGGGGGTTGGCACAGGAATCCCGGTCACCCAAAAGAGGATATAATACCCTCTGACCGCGTTGTGTCACCAAGCGTCCTGGTGGGTGCTGGACTCCATTGCTATATATATATATATATGTATATATATATATATATTTATATGTAATTGTTTATATATTTATACAATTATAATATACATTGAAATTAATACTTTATTAATTGTTTTAAATGAAATATATATATATATTACATTTTATATATGTATGTTTAAATATTTTTTAATACATTTATTTGATTATGTTTGTTAAAATGTATAATAAATCTAAATACTTTTTTAAAGTTAATTTTATTATTTAATATATTTAACATTCATTTTTATTAAAAATACAAAAATCGATATTTTGTACATCTATATTCTTTACATCAATATTTTTGAATCAATATTTTGTTACTTACAATTTTAAATATAGGATGTCGATATTTTTGACGTCGAAATTTTTGCATCGATATTTGTGTATGGGGATATTTTGGGAATCGATATTCTATCAGTGAACCATCATATAGTATGATACCTGCATTTGTATTTTTCTTGGTGTGTAGATAACCTCTCAGATATCTTGTTGCTGTCCACCTCACCCATATCCCTTTTCTCAAACCAAGTAGCTGACATTTTCATTCTAGGATTAATACCATTAAGGGAGGAAAAAGGGAGATACACCTGTGATGCAATTAGGTATTGTGTGGTACACCCATATAGTTTCCTGTTGTCGCAAACTTAGTGGAGATACCTGTAATCTCTCCCTCTGTAAACATTCTTTTACCATTCTGTTAATTCTTTTGACAAGACCATTTGCACGGGGTTAAAACAATGTGGTTTTGTGGTGTCGATTCTGGAGTTTATTAATGAATTATGTCATTGAATTAAAGCTAAATTTTATATCATTGTCCGTAACTAAAATATCAGGTGTACCTTCATCAAAAAAATTACCTTTGAGAAAATTGATCAGTGTCTCTGTGTTTATTTGATGTACACCTCTATCCATGACCCATTATGTATGGTAATCTATCACCACCAGAAATAATCCCTCTCTTAGGGGTCGATTCCGATCAGGTAAAAAGCGCTCCGATTAGCTGTACGGAGCCTTTTTCCTGTACGAATCGTACACCTACAACGTCCCCGTACGAACTAGCAAGTACGATCCTAACCCAAAGCGCCACTCCGTACGACTCGTACCAAACACCGTACGACTCTAATCTCCGTACGATTCTCCCTCGGAACCCGCTGTACGCGACATCTGTACGGTTCGCGGCTGGTTTTTACGACCCAGCAAGTACGATACGTGTCGGGTATACACCGTACGACCCTTTTTCTACGGGAAACAGGTATGGAACGCCGCCCCGCCGGGTACGGTGCGTACCCGACATGATCGCAAGGGTACGCACCGTACCCCTGCGTTCATGGGGTGTACAAGCCGTACCCCCATTGTACAATCTACTATTTTCTTGTTAATTCCTTCTGGAGATATTATTTTTCTGCCTCAATAAACAATGTCCCCTTGGATACTTATTTCAAATCTAACTTCACAAAATTTTGCTAAACTCTTGGGAACACTCATATTATTCTCTGGCCATCCTTCTTGTATGAGCTGTCAGCAATTTCATTTCTTGATCTCTTTGAATATACACTTCCCATTCAGTCTTTTTCATACTTGAAAGTTGAAGGAGTCACGGCCGGCATGACTCGTGGGTGGGGGGCAGGGGGCACCAGGGGATGTGTTCATGTGGGGGTGTGGTTTCATTCGCCGACCAAGTCCCACGTTTTCTTGGCTCCTGTTATTCTTTCCTCTGTCGGTTATAGAACGCAGGCAGCTTCCCTCCCCTCCCCTAAGCCAATCACAACGCTGCAATGGCAGCGTTGTGATTGGTCGGGGCGCCGACCAGCCAGGCGCCTATGGGGAGACCATTTTCTACATGTAGGCTGAATGCAGTCTACATGGAGAAAAGGCAGCGTGTGCATGACTGGTTTAGTCGGTCCCGGAGGGCTGCCCAAGCAGTCAGCGCCCTCAGCTGTGGGCAAGCCACTCCTCCCGTGCCCTAGAACAGGACTGCCCACCAGCCCGCCCCCAACCAAACACTTCTGCTTTCTCGCAGTGCGAGAGGCAGAAACATAAAATGGTAGTTTTACCATGTTATGTTTTTGATTGTCGCACTGCGAGAAAGCAGTGGGCGATGCTCCTCCGCCTTAGTGGAGGAGCCAACCCTGGGTTTAAGGACTATCTCTCACTGATTCTTCAAAATTGTTTTCTAGTTGATCTGAGGGAGCATGAGATAGGAAATCTGTAACAACTTTATGTGTCCCAGTGAAATATGGCGCCCTGAAATTGTAACTTTACAGGCCAAAAATCAAAGGAGATATCAACTCTTTGGTAGTGAAAATATACATCAACAGTTTTTGATCAGTTTTGATTGTGAATGGAAACCCAAGAGAGGGATGAACATGGCGGCTGGTTGACGCCGGCAGCGGGAGCTCCGTTTCAACTGGGAGAGCCTTGTTATGTCTGCGTCCTTCTGAGGCTGGATTCTACTCTGAAAAAACGGTGAGAGTGCCAAAAATATGCAGTATTTTCACTTCTAGCATTTTTTTATTCATTTTTCCTGTATTTTCTCATTCTCCTACGGCGGACAGACTGAGCTTCAGGCGACAGGACCCTGGGGAGTGCTGGATGGGCGCGGAGTCTGCCGAGACGAAGGGTTGAGGCGGGGACTGACGCTAGAGTGAGCAACGCCGGGGAAGCCTGCAGCGGATGCCGGGGGAGACTCTGGTGCCGGATTAGGGCTGTGGCTGGAAGAATCAATTTTCGCGTTTCCAAATGCGCTGGAGCCGCCATTGTACGGTCAGTGATGGGGACTGAAGGGAGGGATAGCATGCTCTACTGTGCTGCTGGTGCTGCCAGAATTGGGGATTACTTTGAAACATACTCATTGCCGGTCGAGCGGAGCCCTGAGGTTCCCCTGCTGTCAGGTGGTGAAGGGATGGACATTGTGTCTGAAGGGAGCCTCTGTACTGTGCCCGAAGAGTGCCCTGTGAGTCAGAAAGAGCCACGAGGGGGGATGGAGGATGGGGAGGGTAGCGGGTGCAGAGAAGGGGGGGTTCTGAAGGTTTCATTGGAGGTGTTAGTGAAGCCCGCCCCACCAGTGGTCCCCCTCAAACTCCAACTACCAGGGAAGATTACGGACATTTCACACCCCCGGGCCCCGTCACGCCCATGGAAAAAACTTGATACCAACTTATGGGAACACTCTCTGTCCTCATCCCTTCCCATCATGGATCCCGACCCATCAAAAGCTGAAAGCCAACTACACAAATGGATTAACGATTCTCTCGACACAGTCCTGCCACTTAAAGTCCTCCCCCCCAATAAAAAATCATCCAAACTACCATGGTTCACCGATGAACTACGGGAATTAAGACGGAAAGGCAAAAGGCTGGAACGCCAATGGAGAAAGCACTGGACAACAGAAGACAGAAATGGATACAAAGCTCATATAAGGCTATATAAAAACGCACTAAAAACAGCTCAAGCCTCCTTCTATGAGGATCAAATAGCAGCCGCATCTAACTCCGCAAAAGAGACCTATCGGATAGTCAAACTCCTATCCAAAATACAGGATCCCCCTCCACCCCCTGACCAGGATGGGACAAAATGCAACCAGATGGCCGAATTTTTTTCGAAAAAAATCGAAAAAATTCTAAACTCCCTCCCGGCGGCCCCAGTCGATCTAAGAGACCCCTACCATCTGGCTTCCCAAAATAGCCCGAGGCTACTCTCCTTCCCCCAAATCACCACCGATACTTTTCTCAAGGTCCTGCACAAAGTAAAAAGCGGAGCCCCATCAGACCCAGCCCCGATAAGCAAATTAAAGCTTGTTGCCTCTACCATTGCCACACCTTTTACCAGCCTGATCAATGCCTCTTTCAAAAATGGGTCAGTTCCAGCAAACTGGAAAAAAGCCACTGTGAAGGCTCTTATAAAGAAACCCCACCTCGACCACAATGATCCTTCAAACTTCAGACCGATCTCACTACTTCCGGCGATCAGCAAAATCGCTGAGAGAGTAGCAAACCAACATCTCTCCGAGTTCCTAGAGACCAATAACATCCTCCGTCAGACCCAGACAGGTTTTAGACCCGGACAGGGGACGGACACTGCACTGTTAGCCGTGGTCGAGGAAGCAAGGGGCATTCTGGACGAAGGAGGATCAGTGGCAGTGATCCTCCTCGACCTGAGTGCCGCCTTTGACACGGTGGACCACTCAACCCTTGTGCAGCGTCTAAGACTGATTGGAGTGGAGGACTCCGCGTTGGCCTGGATTACGTCTTTTCTTGAAGATAGGTCTTTTCAAGTGACTGATGGATTCTCTATCTCGAAGGCTCAGGCACTCAAGTGTGGGGTGCCTCAGGGCTCTTCCCTGAGCCCCACACTTTTTAATGTATATATGGCACCCCTCGAGGACATTGTCAAACCTTTCGGGATTAAATCAATAATGTATGCCGACGACACTCAGCTTGTCGTATCCCTCAACCAATCAGACAATGCCCTCCCCAATCTATTCAGATGTCTAGAAAAAGTTCACCAGTGGATGTGCGAGTCCCGGCTAAAGTTGAACGGGGAAAAGTCAGAAATACTTCTCCTAGGAAATCCAAAAAAAATCCCCTCACCCCTTCCCTGGCCACCATGCATGGGATCTCCACCACCCCCAAAATCTGAGGTAAAAAGCCTAGGGATATGGTTGGACCAGGATCTGAGCTTTAAAACGCAAGCGAGAAAAACTGCCGGAACGTGCTTTGGCCTTATGAAGATGGCCCGAAAGATCCTCCATCTACTCCCTCTTCAATCAAGGAAGCTTCTGATGCAGGGGCTGGTGAACTCCAGATTGGATTATGGGAACGTCCTATATCTGGGGGCCCCAGTCTCTGTAATTCACAGACTGCAATGTGCACAAAATGCGGCGGCAAGAATACTCACAGGAACCGCAGCAAGGAACTCGGCTAAGCCAGCCCTCAGAAGTCTGCATTGGTTGCCAGTTAAGGAACGAATCAACTTCAAGACCCTGTGCATTGCCCACAGAGTACTTCACAATGAAGGCCCCCTCATCCTCAGTACTTTTGTGTCTCACCAACAATCAACTAGGCATCCCAGATCCAACTCCCTCTCCCTGGCAAAAGTCCCCAGAATTAATAAAGCCAGAACAGGTGGTCGCCTGTTTTCATACAACGCCCCTAGGCTGTGGAATGCCCTCCCACTCCCTCTGAGGCAAGAACAAAACCACCTCAGATTCAGGAAGAGATTGAAGACCCTTCTCTTCCCCTGAGCTCCCCCCCCTGACTTTCTAACCTCCAGGACCGCGGTCTCCAGCGCCGGGATGCCCAAGGGTAGCTGTGCGCTCTATAAAACCCAAAATCAAATCAAATCAAATCAAATCAAGAACAGATACCAGCTACGCTCTCAGCTTGATAGAGAGCTACTATTACCCCATATCGGTTGTACAGGAGGGGTGGTCCCTCTTACCTCATGACAGAAAAAGAAGGAAAGGAGGGAAAAAAGCAAGTTAGCGGAGGCCAAGAAACGTAAAAACTGCCCCCCCTCCTTAAAGCCTACCCCCTCACTGAAGTCCTTTTTCAAAATAATGGAGCAGGTGACTGCCTCCAAGGTCCCTTCCACTGCTAGTACAGACAACGTCAGCCCCTTAAAAGTAGCCAAGCAGGCAGCCAAGCAGGCAGCTCCCCCGCTACCGCCCATGCCCATATTGCGGTCGAAAATAGGTATTCCCCACTATTGTCCGAGCCGAAGACAGATCTAGAAACTGGTCAACCTACTTCTTCCCTCGAGGTAGCGGAAGTTTCTGTGCCTCAGTTACCACCAGAGCCCAGTCCCCAGCCCTTGGCTAGACCACTATGTGACAATTCTGGAATAGATCCCATGGGGGCTCGGCCAGTAGAGAAGGGTAGTGGTCATATCCAGCTTGAGTTACTCCTCCAATCCCTTCGGGAGGACTTACTCTCTAAATTCGAAATTTCTGAGGGGAATCAGAAGGAGATAAATGAGAAATGCACCAGCCTTGAAACAAAACTAGATGATATCTGCAATCGGATGGAGGCGCTGGAAGGGGAGGCTGCTACCCTTTCTGAAGTGTCTCAAGCCCATTCGAGAGACATAGCTGATCTAAAAGCACAGAATAGATCGCTGCAAATGGATATGGAGCGACTGGAGCTCCACGCCAGGAGGAATAATTTAAAATTTCTCAAGATACCTGAAGGGGCAGAAAATGGCGATGTAAAGTCTCTGATATGTAAACTCCTCAGAGAAGGGGTATTAAAAGACAAACCGTACATTGACCTCGAGAGCGAAATCCAGAGGGCACATAGAGGCCCATTTAGGCAGCACCCAAATAGAAAAGCCCCAAGGAAGATTTTAGTTAACTTCCACACATACGCAGTAAAGGAGCTGATCCTAGGTAGGGCACTCACGGATTCGTCTCTTCAGATAAATTCAGCAAAATACCTTATTCGTTCAGATGTAGGCAGAGTCACAGCACAGAGGCAGTGGGAGCTGGGGTCACGAATGTCTGACTTAAGGAGTCAGGGTGCGCAGGTCTTGATGAAATTCCCTGCTGCATTGAAGGTGGTGTGGAGGAAGAAAACTTATAACTTTACCTCTCCTCAAGAAGTTGACACTTTTTTTATCAAAATGAAAGAAACTCAGTGCTAGAACGATCTCCTTCCCCCTCTCCTAAAGGTTCATGGTTCAAGCCCGAGAGGACAGACATACTAACAGCACCCCCTCACATCTAGTTTCTGTGAGAAAAAAATAACACACATATAAAATATGAAAAGTAAGGGGCTATGGGGGAGCTAGAGTGATAGTAGTTATAAAGTTTAGGGGAATATAAATTGTAAAAAAAAAAAAAATGTAAATGCTTTTTTTCTTTTATCTCACTTCTACACTAAGGAAGGGCACAGTTTTTTTCATCAGTTTTCCATATGCGGAGGTAGATCCTAAGTTGGAACAGAGGGTTCCCAATTGGCGATAAGATCGCCAAAGGTCACAAGGGGGGGTTCCTCAAGGGAAGTGGGTGGGTGCAGGGGGGTTGGGATTAGAAAAGGGAAAAACCATTCATCATATAAACATGAAAATAAATAAAGATAAGGCGCAACTCTCTAGTGGGAAAAGAATGGAAGCAGTATTAAGTCTTCTCCAAGATATCCTCTCAGATGACCACCACATTTAATAAAATAAAAATTGTAAGCTGGAACGTAAATGGGTTAAGGGACAGCAGGAAATTCTCTAGAATCTGTGAATTCCTGAACAAATCAGGGGCCCATATTTGCTTGCTCGAGGAAACTCATCTAGAGCCACAAGAGTGCAGGGCAGCATTTGGTAAGCATAGGTGGGTCCAGGACCTTCTCTGCGCCAACCAGAGTGGAAACACCAGAGGAGTGGCTGTTTTAATCCGTGCAAATGCCGGGATTAAGGTAGAGAGGTTTGAGACTGACCACTCAGGTAGATGGTTGACTGCATCTTTAGTAGTGGACAGCTTACGGTTAGCATGCGCAGTCTACTATGGGCCTAACCTAGACTCTCCAGGGGCCTTGTTGAGCTTAAAAGCTAGTCTCTTGGCTCTGGTGATACCCATTATTATAGGAGGGGATTTTAACCTGATCTTTGATGCAACTTTGGATTGCACTTCTAGGGCCAAATCACAAATCGAGCTTAAAAACATTATGAAAGATTTCAATCTACTAGATATCTGGAGGGTGAAAAATGGCAATGAAAAAAATCTCCTTCTATAGCCGCAGATACAGGCACCATTCTAGAATCAACTTCTTTTTACTAGATCAGGTGCTTTTTCCTGCAGTCGATACTATATCATACATTCCAGCTTTGCTTTCTGATCACTCTATGGTGGAACTAACAATTAAGCTCAAACAGGGGAAACAACTAAGAAGGTGGACTCTGGACAGGTCAATACTCTTAAAAAAGAGGAGGTAAAAGATGACTTGGAGATGCAGGTAGGGGAGTATTTTAGGCTAAACTGCGGTACTACGACTGATCAAGTGGTATGGGAGGCCTTTAAGCCCTTTATGAGAGGATCCCTGAGCACATTAATGATCTGGAGAAATAAAACTAGAAGAAGGGTGGAAGAAGAATGTCTTCTCAAGATCAAACAAAAAGAGCAGCAGCTACAGAGGGCATCGCTAGATCAGCAGACTAACCTGCTTTCTTATACAAAGTGAGCTAGATTCCCTACGGGGGGAATATCAGGCTAATCTAGATAAAACACTTAAAGACAGATGGGATGCAAGCAAATTGCAAAATTTTTCCTAAGGGGAAAAGTGTGGACGACTTCTTTCCTGGAAGGCCAGGACAGACAGGGTCAGAAATCAGATCAAGGGTCTATCCGTGCGCAGCACATTGGTCACCACTTATGATGATGATCAGATCCGTGAGGAGGCCAAATTTTTATGCAAAATCTCTATACAGAAGAGAACTGTTTTTCTTCTGAAAGAGCAGAAGATTGGTTAATTCAGCTCGAGTTGCCTCAGCTAGCAGAGACGGATAGAGCATTCTTGTGCTCAAATATAAGAGAGGGTGAAGTCCGAAATCAGATTAAAAAAAATGACCAAGGGAAAGACAGCCCGCCCAGATGGGTTCCCGGTAGAGTTATATTTGATAGGCTTAGACAAAGTGGTCTCTGTCTTAACGACCTTGTTTAATAAAATATATCTTTCAGGTGAGACTACCCCACAAACTTGGTCAGACGCCACAGTCACTCTGATCCTGAAACCTAATAAAGACCCCTTAACAATTGAGTCTTACAGGCCAATCTCGCTGCTAAACACTGACTATAAGATCTTTGCAGGGGTTTTGGCAGCGAGATTGGCAAGAGTCATCAAAACCATAGTACATCGGGATCAGAGAGGCTTCATTCCGGGCAGGCAGTTAAACAAACTAACCTTTCAAGCTATTGCTGCCTTATATGTCGCTACAGATAAGAAGCTTCCATTGACTCTTGTAGCTATTGACGCTGCTAAGGCTTTTGATCAAGTAAATTGGTCGTATCTATGGTTGGCATTATCCGGTTTTGGATTTCCTGAGAATTTTATATCATCAATCAGATCTCTTTATTCTAGCCCTCGAGCAAAAATTCTTGTAAAAGGACTCCTCACGGACTGGATTACAATATCGCGTGGAACCAGGCAAGGGTGCCCCCTATCTCCCCTTTTGTGAATTTGTATATTGAACCGTTTGTTTGCCAGTTAAGATCAGACCCTATGATTAAACCTTTTAAAATCGCAGCTCTAGCTTTAAAATTTGCCCTATATGCAGATGATCTGCTTATGTTCACCTCTATCCGGAGGAAGCTATTCCCAGACTATTCGATCAGGCAGAGGCCTTTGGGGAAGTCTCGGGATACAAAATAAATAAACATAAAACCAAGATTATGCAATGGAACCGGGAGGTGGCGACCCCAGGTGTTAAGCCGCGAATGAGATATTTGGGCATACATCTGGCCCAAAATATCTCTGAGATATCCAAATGAAATCTAACAAGAGTCTATAAGGATGTTTGCGGTCTCTTGCAACGGTGGTCAGGCCTCCCGTTAAACATCTTTGCGAGGGTGAACCTAATTAAAATGATCATTTTACCAAAAATCACTTTTCTTTTCAACTCAATTCCACAAATTTTTAAGGCATCAGACATTGCTAAATTGCAGGGAAAAATTGGTTCCTTTATCTGGAACACTAAGACATCAAGAATCTCCTGGAAAAAACTAAGTAGAAGTTTAAAAACAGGAGGGTTAGCTCTGCCAGACCTACTCATTTACTGTCATTCTTTCCATTTTAAAAATTTCAGACTCTTGGCCGATAAGGCGGATGCATCCTCTTTAGGTTTTTTTGTTTCAGGTACTATCGCACAGCATTCCACACGAGCAAGAATATTTTCTTTTCAAATACGGCGATCCAAAGTTTTACAAAAAGGAGGCTTAAGATCTTGAGTGCAGCCTTGAAAAATTGGCTATATATTAGAAAAAGGCTTGGAATTCCATACTACGCACCCCAGGCCCCGATATGGGACTCTCCATGGACACCAGACTGCCTCAATGACCAGTTATCTCGCCCCCTTAAATTGGCAGGATTAATGTGCTGGCGTGATCTGCTAAAGAATCCACAGCTTATGGACTGGGAGTCCCTGTCTAGTTTGACTGGCGGGACTCTTAACGGGTTCAAATATTATCAGCTGTCAGGATGGTGGGCAATCATATCCTGGGATTTTGATACACCTAATCCAAAGTTTGACTCAGTGTCGAGGAAGGGTGGTTGGAAGAGGGAGGTATCTTTTTGGTACTGGGCCATGATCGAGGCAGAGGGAGTGACAGAACCCGAACTCCGAAAATTGTGGGGCAGTGTTACTAGTCTAAATCTTAACAATATAAAGGACCTTTGGGGGGACTCTTTCATTATGCTGCAGACAGTGGTCAAATCAGCCCCTCTTAAAATAAACCATCTTTTTACTATGTACAGAGTATATATATCACTGAAAAAACTAGTCAAGATCACTGGCTTAGAACACTATTGTCCCAGGTGTAAACAACCGGCAGCTAATGACTTTCATATGTTAGTAGATTGTCTGATGATAATAAGATATTGGACTAATGTACAGGATTTTTTGGCTGATGTACTACACACACAACTGGTGGTTTCCCCGGGGATTATCTTGTTTGGGTTAGATATAGATTATCATCTTAATGACATGGCGTCTAAATTTATTTTTTATGTTATCATCTTGGCAAGACGAGAAATATGTAGGCCCTTGAAAGATGTTAATGCCCCTACTTTTACAGAGTGCCTGAAACATATCATTTTCACAAGTGAATCCGATATAGCATGTGACAGCACAGCTATGGTAAGGTCTGGGCGGCCCTTGTGGCTTGGCGGAACAGATGACGGTATTCCAATTATTTCACCTGGGCACTGTTGGTTCTTTTCATTCAAAGTAACACTGGGTCACCAAGGTAGTGTGAAATGGAGTGGATTAAGAAAACAGTAGCTGCTAGAGGGTCATACCCCTTCCCACTCTCCACGGGTCTCAAACACCGGAGTCGGAACACCTCGATCAGAGGAGAGAGGTCGGGACTCCCCATCTAGAACACCCATAATGGTATATGAGGAATATAAAAATTGAAAAAAAAAGTTTTGATTGTGAATGATATGTCCCATAAAAAAAACGTAAAATGTCTAACTGCCCAATAACATTCCGGGGCTTCTTTTTCGACCACTGAAAATAGTGTTTCTCCGAACCTCCTAATGCACATGAGGTAAAGGCAATACCCTGTTCCTTTCCCTTTACTATCTGTGTAAACTGGCACCTAGGTCTTTGTTGCTGGCAACAGTGGTCCAAACCGGGGGTTTGCTAGGGTCAAACCTACTTAGTGATTGAGCTTTTGTAATAGATTGTTTTACTGTTTCAAAGGCAGATTGACCCTCTGTAAGCGCGGGGCTAGGAAAAGGGAGTAGACGGGTTTTTGTTGCAGACTGATTTATTTTAGAAAGCAGAGTATCTGTACAGGTCTTTCTCGTGGATCCCCTGCGGGGTGATCGGCTTCTCTCCCGGCGTGTCTTCCGAAGAACGCCTTCCTCTCTCCTTCTGACTGGGCTCCTCCTTCGGCTAGGCTCCGGAGGCTCCGTGGTGTCCGCTCTCGCCGACGACCGAGGGAACAAGCAGAAAAAGAGGACACGTAAGTATTCAAGCTAAGATGCTTTTCTTCCTAGAGGGGCTGGGGAGTGTGAGGGACGTGATGATTACACCCGGTGCATTTACACATGACCCAGCGTGACTAGTACACAGTGATGTGAATACAGGTGAGTTCCAATGGGGGGGGCCCAGATCTATCTAGAGAACGGGGATTTCAAGGCTGACCTCGACCTTTCCTCCACCACCCCAGGAAGCGTTCACGTACCTCGGCTAGCCGTACCCCTCCTGGCGTACGGCTGGGCGGATCGTGGTGTTGGCCTCCGGGCTTAGCTGGTCCTGCTGATAGGCGTTCCGTACTTCCAGAGCCCTCCTCGGATCCCGCTGGGTCTTTAGGCGCCGTACTCCGTCCTCGTCTCTCGCTTCTCTCGCCTTCTAGTACGCTCTCCTCGCTTCGCCACGTCTCTCCTCTTCTCGACTCCTCCTCGCTGCTTCCCGCCTCTCCGCTCTCCTTCACACTGTCCGCTCCTCTGGTGTAGTAACACACCTGTGGGCTGTCGGCGCCTTCTTTAAGTTCGGTACGAGGCTCCTCCTCCATCAGACTTCTCGTCCACTTAAAGGGCCCCCAGTCCTCTTCTTCCTCGTCGTCACAGCTGTATCTCTCCAGTCCCGACCATACCGGGGGCTGCTGAGGCTGGGGAGAAAAGAGGGGGGGGGGTCGCACATGGTTACTTGAGACCCCTCTTCGGGGCAGGTTGGCGGGCCCCGGTTACATACCATCCCCCCTGAACACTTCCGATCGGGAAGTGGATACCGTGACAGGTAGTCAGCCCCCTTATTGTCAGCCCCTTTCATGTGTCTAATACTAAAGGCATACGGTTGAAGGGCCAGGAACCACCGCATGACCCTCGCATTCTTGGATTTGTTGTGCGCCATCCAGAGAAGGGGGGCATGGTCCGTGTACAGAGTGAAGGGCCTCCCCTCCAGGTAATAGGACAGTTCTCAACCGCCCACTTTATGGCCAAACATTCCTTCTCCACGGTCGGATATTTGAGCTCTCTTGGAAACAGCTTCCGACTTATGAATAAAACGGGGTGATCAGCGCCATCCAGACCCGGTTGAGACAGCACAGCCCCGATACCGTAGTCCGAGGCATCGGTATGTAGTGCAAAGGGCCGTGAAAAGTCTGGTGAAGTGAGGATCGGGGTTGAGGTGATCGTGCGTTTGAGGGAGGTAAAGGCGTCAGACATGGCCGGGGTGGGGGTCTGTAAGGCCGCCTGTTTCACCTTCGTCTGGAGGGCATCCGTAAGGGGGGCCGCCTTCTGCGCGAACCCTGGTATGAACCTCCTGTAATATCCAATGAGGCCTAGAAACGCACGCAGTTCTTTTTTTGTTGTCGGGAACGGGGTCTCGGCAATGGCCCTTACTTTCTCTACTTGGGGCTCAATGAGGCCATGACCGAGTACATACCCCAGATACTTCACTTTCTGAAAAGCGATCCTTGTTTTCTTTGCGTTTATCCGCAGTCCGGCCTGGTCTAGGGTTTCTAATACCTGCTGTAAGTGTCGCAAATGCGTTTCCCAATCCGGACTAAAGACTACAATGTCGTCCAGGTATGCTGACGTAAAGTCCGAAAGGTCCTTTAGAACAGTGTTCATCAACCTTTGGAAGGTGGCAGGCGCGCCGTGTAGACCGAATGGGAGAACCGTAAATTCGTATCTGCCGTCTTCCGTGGTAAATGCTGTTTTGTGCCGATCTTCTTCTTTTAGCGGGACCTGCCAATACCCTTTGGTTAGGTCGATTGTACTTATGTATTTGGCTTCACCCAATTTCTCGATGAGTTCATCTATTCTCGGAATGGGATAAGCGTCGAAAGTGGAGATGTCGTTCAAAGCTCTAAAGTCCATACAGAACCGGCGGGTCCCGTCTGGTTTCGGGATCAGGACTATGGGACTTGACCAGTCGCTGTGGGAAGGACGAATCACCCCTAGTTTCAGCATGTCTTCCACTTCTTGTTTGATCCCTTTTCTTCGAGCTTCCGGTATCCTGTAGGGCTTGATCTTTACCGTTTTTCCTGGTATTGTAGTTATGCGATGTTCGGCCAGTGAGGTCTTTCCGGGAATATCTGAGAACACCGTGGCATGGTTTTTCAACGTCTCCAGAAGGTCCTGCCTCTCGGCTTCCCGTAGATCATCGTTGATCACGAGTTGAGCGAGGGTATTAGAGGGGTCGAGTTTCCTGGTTTCTGCCAGATGTACCACTGCTGGGGGGCTACCAAGCCATTTTTTTAACATGTTTATATGGTACACCTGCTGTTTCCGTGGCCGTATCTGAAGTCTGTAACTGGTTTTGCCGATTGTTTCCACGGCCTTGTATGGCCCTCCCCACTCAGCCTTGAACTTCTGGGTCGAAGAGGGCAGAAGCACCAGAGCCCAGTCTCCTATGGAAAGGGTTCGCCACTTCTTTCCTTTATCGTAGATGGTTTTCTGTTTTCCCTGGCTCTTTTCCAAGTTAGCAAACGCCAAGTCTCGTAATTTACCTAGTTTGGACCGAAGGTTTCGGGTGTACTCCAGGGTCTTGGCTACCTCCTCTGGGGTCTCCTTCTCCCAGGCCTCTTTGGTCATGTCCAACAGGGAGCGAGGCTGACGACCGTAAAGCAGTTCAAATGAGGAAAACCCCAGGCTGCTTTGTTTTTGCCCTCTGATTACATATAGCGCTAGGGGGAGCACCTGGTCCCACTCTGTACTGTTTACCTCCAACATCTTACGCAGGGTAGTCTTCAGGGTGCGGTTGTACCGCTCGACTAGTCCATCCGTTTGGGGGTGGTAAACCGCGGTGCGGATTTGGTGGATGTGTAAGAGGGTACATACCTCTCTCATAAGTCGTGACACAAAGGGGGTCCCCTGGTCTGTCAATAGTTCCTTCGGGAAACCCACTCTGGAGAAGAGTTCCAGCATCTTCTCTGCGACGTTCTTCGTTGTCGCTGACGTGAGGGGGAAGGCTTCGGGGAATCTGGTGGAATAGTCTACCACCACTAGTACATATTGGTGACCTTTCTTGGTTTTGGGTAGGGGCCCTATGAGGTCCATCCCTACCCGTTCAAAGGGGACTCCTATGATCGGGAGTGGTTGTAACGGAACTGCGGGTGGTCTGGTCATGTTCCTTTTTTGGCACACATCACATTCTTGGCAATACGCCATGGCGTCCTTATATATCCCGGGCCAGTAGAAGCATTTAAGGATATTCTGTGTCGTTTTCTCGGCCCCGGTGTGTCCCGCTACTAAGTGTGAGTGGGAATAGAACAGAACTTGCTCGCGGAAAGGCACGGGTACCAACAGCTGGTGGGGTTCCTGGTCATTCCCCTGTCTGTACAATAAGTCGTTCTTAATGAAGAGGCGAGGATATAAGATGGGATCCTGATCCTGGGTTTGGTGGGCTTTCTCCCACGCATTGAACAAGGTCGCATCATTGGCCTGTGCGAACTGAAAACTTCTGTCTAGGGTCCATGGTTCCGGAGAGACCAGGGCGTCCACGGGTTTCGGTCTCAGAGAGGGAGGTTTCTTTCTTCCCTTGGTTTCTATGCTTTGTTTGAACATGTCCAGAAAATCCGGGTTATCCGTTCCGATTATTAGGTCCTCCGGTAGTGAGGACAGCACTCCCACTTTGACTCGGTAAGATTCTCCCTTAGGGGGAACTATCGGGAGCATGGCTACGGGGTAGGGTTTTACGTCCCCGTGTACACACCTGATGTACACCTTCTCTTTGGGCAGAACCTGGTGTGGATGCACGTGGTGGGCCTGCACTACGGACTGGCGACATCCGGAATCGAGAAGGGCTTTAACAGGATTACCATTCACCTCCATACTCACTCGATATGTTCGTCCCATCTCAGCCGAATATAAGACGGTCCGGGGTAGGTACCCGACCTCCATAGGCTCCTACTCTTGCTTCCGACGGGGGCAATGACGAGCAATGTGTCCCCAGGTACCGCAATCGAAACACTGCGGTCCGCTGTGTGGTAGGGGCTCCGGCCTCCAAGCCCGATTTTTCTGTGGTTCTGGAGCTTTCCCGTGCCTCTTCTCGGTCTTGGTGGGGATTTTCTGTCTCTCGGACTCTCCCATCCCAGGCGGTCTTTGTTGCACTCTGGAGAAGGTATTCGCCATCTCGACTGCCTGGCTGATTGTTAGGTCGTGGTGTTGTTTTAACCAGCGCTGTGTAGAGAACGGTAGAGCCTCCAGAAACTGCTCGAGATAAATGCGATCCATTATCTCTTCTTTCGTGCTCTCATTGGGCTTCAGCCATTTATCCGCAGCCATCTTCAGGCGGACGAACAATGTTTTAGGCGTCTCCCCCGGCACACCTCTCTCCCTTCTAAACCGAAGCCTATACGCCTCTTTGTCCAGGCCTAGATGGTCCAATATAATCTTTTTGATTTCCGTATATGAAGTGTCCCCTCGGGGGTTTGCCACCTGATAGGCCGCTTGGGCCTCTCCAACCAATAGCGGCGCCAGAAAGAACGGCCATTTCGCTCCAGGCCACCCGCACGCTCGTGCGGCCCTCTCAAAATTGAGAAGGAACGCGTCCGGGTCCTCCCCGGGCTGGTACTTCTGCAGTGATACCCCTCCTATGCTATGAGGTGTCCCCCCAACCGCTACCGGGTTGGTTACAAGAGGAGGATCCAGGGCCCGGGCTACGACAGCCGCCTTGATGATCTCCCTGTCGGCTTCTGCAGCACGCAGCTGCTGCTCCGCAATCCTTTCAAGTCTCTCCTGTCCGTGTACGAGGGCTTGTACAACTTCATCCAACTTTGTTGGACAGATGGAGGTTATGCCCGCATTCTCCACCACTGTAAGCGCGGGGCTAGGAAAAGGGAGTAGACGGGTTTTTGTTGCAGACTGATTTATTTTAGAAAGCAGAGTATCTGTACAGGTCTTTCTCGTGGATCCCCTGCGGGGTGATCGGCTTCTCTCCCGGCGTGTCTTCCGAAGAACGCCTTCCTCTCTCCTTCTGACTGGGCTCCTCCTTCGGCTAGGCTCCGGAGGCTCCGTGGTGTCCGCTCTCGCCGACGACCGAGGGAACAAGCAGAAAAAGAGGACACGTAAGTATTCAAGCTAAGATGCTTTTCTTCCTAGAGGGGCTGGGGAGTGTGAGGGACGTGATGATTACACCCGGTGCATTTACACATGACCCAGCGTGACTAGTACACAGTGATGTGAATACAGGTGAGATCCAATGGGGGGGGCCCAGACCTATCTAGAGAACGGGGATTTCAAGGCCGACCTCAGCCTTTCCTCCACCACCCCAGGAAGCGTTCACGTACCTCGGCTAGCCGTACCCCTCCTGGCGTACGGCTGGGCGGATCGTGGTGTTGGCCTCCGGGCTTAGCTGGTCCTGCTGATAGGCGTTCCGCACTTCCAGAGCCCTCCTCGGATCCCGCTGGGTCTTTAGGCGCCGTACTCTGTCCTCGTCTCTCGCTTCTCTCGCCTTCTAGTACGCTCTCCTCGCTTCGCCACGTCTCTCCTCTTCTCGACTACTCCTCGCTGCTTCCCGCCTCTCTGCTCTCCTTCACACTGTCCGCTCCTCCGGTGTAGTAACACACCTGTGGGCTGTCGGCGCCTTCTTTAAGTTCGGTACGAGGCTCCTCCTCCATCAGACTTCTCGTACACTTAAAGGGCCCCCAGTCCTCTTCTTCCTCGTCGTCACAGCTGTATCTCTCCAGTCCCGACCATACCGGGGGCTGCTGAGGCTGGGGAGAAAAGAGGGGGGGGTCGCACATGGTTACTTGAGACCCCTCTTCGGGGCAGGTTGGACGGCCACGGTTACACCCTCTTTACTCAATTCAATAATGGCTCCATAATTGATGCATAGTTTCTCACAAACTCCGAGTAGTATTCAGAGAGCCCCATAAACTATTTAAGTTCTTCTGTATTCATAGAAGATAATGTTTTGTCAATAGCATCCACAAGGTTTAACTTGGGTTTATACTGCCCTGGGAAATTGTTTGGCCCTGTTATTCCACTGACCCCACCCCGATCTGACATTTATCTTTCTTTGCAGTGAATCAAGATATCATTTTGGAAACACATTGTCCTTGGTACATCCCTCAGCACATGCTATGCTATCCTTTGAAATGCAGCAGTTGCTGAGGGAAAGCCAAACGGCCTGAGTATATCTTGGGATGCACCTAAGGGAGTTACAAAAGGTGTAAGGTCAATTGAGTCGGGTGTAATACTATTTGATGGCAAGCAGAAGAAAGGTTGAAAATGCTAAAGCAGCTTGCATCCTTTATTAATATCAAGACTTCATGAATGCTGGAAAGAGGGTGTCTATCAACCCATATATTTGCATTTAAGTCTCTCAGGTCAACACAAAGTCTAATGTCTTTCCCTAAAGACTTGGTCACAATAACTACCAGAGCCAACCACTTTTCTAATAGATCCATAAGGCCCAAATTAGGCACTTTATCCAATTCTTTTCTTAAGGGATCCTGCATTAGGTGTGGTTTAGCCCTTACTTTATGGGTGATAGGTTTCGCTTTGCTATAAAGTTTTATACAGTGCTACCAATCCTCATCATGATCATAACTTCCAATGGAATGAGATCGCCGTTTTACCCTCCTGGTTTTATATCAGGTTCTTCAAGTTCACTTTGCTCTGCTTGGGAATAGACTTGAGAAAATGTCCTTACCCACTAGAGTATAGGGTGATCATGATTCTGCAAAGACAGTGGCTGGTTCATTGTCAGGTGCGATTCTGCATGAGGGAAAACTATCACTCTCTACATTACTTCAACAGGAATACTAATTTCTTCTCTGCTTGAGTTTCTGGCTCCATGCCAAGCACAGACTTGCATTTTAAACCTCTGCAAACCTCAGGAAAGTGGGCTTTTCCCCCCACATTTGTGGCAGGTTGCTACTTTGGCCTGACACACGGTATTATTAGCTATATGCCCTATACTGCGGTATCTTTAGCATTTTGGTCTGTCCTTGCCCGCCATCTGGTTCCTGTTCTTGCTCTCTTTGTGATTTTCTTGTCTTTTAACTAGATTGACCTCTGGTGGAGAGTCAGTGCTTATTTTCATTTCTTTGATGCAGGTAGCAGCATATTCCACACTTACTGCAATGTCTATAGATTGCCTTAAATCAGTTTTATTCATTAAAATTTTTTCTTGTACCTTAGAGTTGTTAGTACAACTAACTAACTGATCCCTAATTAAGGAACTGGTCAAAAGGCCAAAATCACATGTATTAAATAACCCTAATAAGGACACAATATACATGTTTACTTTTTCTTTCTTCCCCAGGACCCTTGTAATAAACGTATGCCTTTCAAGCACATTTATTTTGTCCCCAAAATGTTGTTCCAGTTTTTTGAGAGTGGTAAACGTTTACTGTTTTGTCTTCTTCCTCTTTCTCATCATGTTGAAACTCTGAAATATTATCAAATGTTTTCTGTCCTTCCATACCTTGATTGTGAAGCAAAAGTGCTGTTTTTGCAAGTATGTTAATTTTTCACCTCCTATTGCAGTAATGTATGACTCAAATAACCTCCTCTACTGTTTCCATTGAAAGCTAGCTGTTCCCTTTTCACTTTAAAATGGAGGCATCAGTGACATGCTGGTTACGGCCATAACTACACAAAGAATTACAACAGCAATATTTACCACAGAGGGAAGATTTAGGTAACCAGAGATTCGACCAATCAATTATACTAGTAAACAGTGTTACATTTTATCATGAGGAAGAGTCTTGAGCTCATGTGAAATCCTAAAACATTGTGAAACACTATATTCCTCTATTTATGCAACAGTGTCCATTATTGTCTTTCAAAAGTCGGTAAAATATAACACCTCCTTCAGCCGTTGACAGGATGCTTCCTTTGAGAAAATCTGCTTCCTTTTCAGTCACCTGAACGGCAATTCCCTTGATAGTCTATAGCGGTGTGGCGACTTTGAAGGTAGTGAGACAAAATATCGAAATTAAAATATCGATATACAATAATATCGATGTTTTAATTTCGATAGTAAAGAATATAGATGTCCAAAATATCGACAGACAGAATATCGTTTTTTAAGGTATGTATCTTACTAATATCGAATTTTACTAATATCGAAATTTTGTTTAGTGTTATGTATTTTATTATGTTGTTTATATGTTTGTTAAACATGTTTTGTAATGTATGTTTGAAAATTTGTAAATTTGTTTACATTTTGCGGTTTAGTATCAGAGCGAGTTGTGGGTTTATAGGGGAATAGGGTGGGAAGTAATTTAATAATAATTAATTAATTAATATATGTTTGTAAATATTTTTTATTAATAATTAATTGGTAATTAATTAATATTAATTAGTTAATTAATTAATATATTTTGTACA
Source organism: Lissotriton helveticus (assembly GCF_964261635.1). Classification (NCBI taxonomy): domain Eukaryota; kingdom Metazoa; phylum Chordata; class Amphibia; order Caudata; family Salamandridae; genus Lissotriton; species Lissotriton helveticus. The sequence continues at coordinate 845,369,872 of NC_136063.1, read as the reverse complement.
TATTTTTAATTATTAAGTAATTGATTAATATTAATTAGTTAAATAATTAATATAATTTTTACATATTTTTAATTATTAATTAATTGGTAATTAATTAATATTGATTAGTTAATTAATTAATATAATTTTGTACATATTTTTAATTAATAATTAATTGGTAATTAATTAATATTAATTAGTTAATTACATTACTTACAGTAATTTTTTTATATATATAATTTTTTGTTATTGTTAATTAATTATTTGGGTAAAATTAATATTAATTAGTAAATTAAATTAATTATAGCTAATGTGCTAATATATTTACTTTATTGTTATTGTTAATTAATAATTAATTGGTAATTAAATAATGTTAATTAATTTTGTGTAAAGGAGTATTTTTAGGGTTCAGGGTCAGTTTTCAGTTCTTGGGTAAAGGGGTATTTTTGGGGTTCAGGGTCAGTTTTCAGTTTTTGGGTAAAGGGGTATTTTTAGGGTTCAGGGTCAGTTTTCAGTTTTTGGGTAAAGGGGTATTTTTAGGGTTCAGGGTCAGTTTTCAGTTTTTGGGTAAAGGGGTATTTTTAGGGTTCAGGGTCAGTTTTCAGTTTTTGGGTAAAGGGGTATTTTTAGGGTTCAGGGTCAGTTTTCAGTTTTTGGGTAAAGGGGTATTTTTAGTGTTCAGGATCAGTTTTCAGTTTTTGGGTAAAGGGGTATTTTTAGGGTTCAGGGTCAGTTTTCAGTTTTTGGGTAAAGGGGTATTTTTAGGGTTCTGGCTCAGTTTTCAGTTTTGGGGTAAAGGGGTATTTTTAGGGTTCAGGCTCAGTTTTCAGTTTTTGGGTAAAGGGGTATTTTTAGGGTTCAGGGTCAGTTTTGGGTTTTTGGTATTTTTACGGTTCAGGGTCAGTTTTCAGTTTTTGGGAAAAGGGTTTTTTTTTAGGGTTCAGGGTCAGTTTTGGGTTTTTGGGTAAATGGTTTTTTTTAGGGTTCAGGGTCAGTTTCCAGTTTTTGGGTAAAGGGAAATTTTTAGGGTTCAGGGTCAGTTTTGGGTTAAGGGGTATTTTTAGGGTTCAGGGTGAGTTTTGGGTTTTTGGGTAAAGGGGTATTTTTAGGGTTCAGGGTCAGTTTGGGGTTTTTGGGTAAAAGGGTATTTTTAGGGTTCAGGGTCAGTTTTGGGTTTTTGGGTAAAGGGGTATTTTTAGGGTTCAGGGTCTGTTTCCAGTTTTTGGGTAAAGGGAAATTTTTAGGGTTCAGGGTCAGTTTTGGGTTAAGGGGTATTTTTAGGGTTCAGGGTGAGTTTTGGGTTTTTGGGTAAAGGGGTATTTTTAGGGTTCAGGGTCAGTTTGGGGTTTTTGGGTAAAAGGGTATTTTTAGGGTTCAGGGTCAGTTTTGGGTTTTTGGGTAAAGGGGTATTTTTAGGGTTCAGGGTCAGTTTTGGGTTCTTGGGGTACAGGGGTATTTTTAGGGTTCAGGGTCAGTTTTGGGTTTTTGGGGTACAGCGGTACAGGGTAAAAATCAAATAAAATTAAATTTCAATTAAATAAAATTAAAAAAAAAATTACATTAAATTATATTAAATTTAATTATATTATTTTTTTATTTTTTTAAATTAAAATAAGAAATATATTCTTACCAATACTTACGTTGTAATGGTATGCGTTGTAAAGGTACCTGCGTTGTAAAAACATGCGTTGTAAATACATGCGTTTTAATAGTTTTTGTGTTAATTTATATGTAGAGTTTTTAATTTATTTTAAATGTATATGTATTAGTTTTAATTTTTTAATTATGTTTTAATGTTTTTATTTAATATTTGTAAAATTATATGTATTTTAAAATTATTTTTACATTATTATTAATACATTTAAAAAACGATATTTTTAATTTCGATATTTTTGTACTACGATATTAATTTTTCGATATTTTTGTACTTACCTTTATGAAGATATGACTCCGATATTTTTGATTTCGATATTTTTGTGTCGATATTTTTGTATGTAGATATTCTGTCTGTCGATATTATGTCATAGATTCGACTTTGAAGACCTCCCAGAATGAGTAACAGGAACATTTGCAGCAGCAGAGAGAAATTGCACTCTGGGGTGTGGCCAGACTCTGAACACTGCCCAGATTGAGAAGCAGGAAGATTGAAAAGCAGAGTACGGTAGACACAGTAAGAACTCTCCAGTGAGCACTGCATTTATCATATAGAACAGGATAAAATCGTGTGAGCATTACACAAGCCTCCAGGATGCAGTTAGGGATTAATTGATTTATTAACTGAAAATGATCCCAAGCGCTGGCTCGGCAATTCTTCATAGCACGACCCAAGGTGGAGATACGGCGGTGACTCACCCAGGAGAAGCACGCTGACAGAGGGGTAGGGGAACAGCTGGCAGCACATGCTTACTCAATGCTTGGAACTGCGCTTGTTAGTATTCCTTCTGATTACTATGATGGCCACTGGAGATAATCAGCTGAGGCACATGTTGCAGACAGATGTGTAGTGGCCGGTGTGACACAGGGTGCCACTCGGGAGTGCAAGTAGGCCTTGGTTGTGTTACTAAAATAACGGACACATGCACGCACTTATGTGATAAGGGCCAAAACCCCGAGCAGTCATGCGCCCTTTCATGTTCTACCTTTGGGCGTGCCGGCCCTCCAGGTGACTGTACTAATAAAATTGTATAGTGCGGGCTGGGTGGCTCTGTCACTACATTCCTCCTTTTGTTTGGATGGAATGTTGCATAGTGTCCTCCTTGACCTATTTCGGCACATAACACAAAAAGTCTCCGAGTCCCTGGCTGGGAGTAGAGTTCGACCGGAAACCATACTTCTGGCTCCGGGAGTTGTTTGTGTTCCCCATCCAAGCCGTGCCTTCTGTAGTCAATGAGGGCTTTGTGACAACCGTGGGTTGTTCTCCAGCCGAGGGTGCACACCCCTCCGGATTCCTTTAGGTGTCATTGTCATTTCTGTCTGGGACACTTGGTGATAGCACTTCTCCGTCTGCTTCTGCCTCACTGCTGTCAATACTGCCGTCAATACTTTCACTCTCCACTTTCTTGAACCAGGAGACATTCCTTGCGACTGTGCTGTGCCCACATCGAGCGGAAATCATGGTTCCCCACACCTCTGTGCCTTACCACACCTCCGGCGCGTATGGAGTACAATTGTTCCACCCAGGATGTCGATCCTTCATTATGACATGGTCCCACACTAGTAGGTCAGCCACTTGCACCTTGCAGACCTTGCTTGATTTCTGATTAGAGGTAGCCCTCCCGGCCTGCGCAGCCACTGAATCCAGTTCTTTTGGAAGCCAAGATGGTTCAGCAGGAACAGAGTCTCTGGGAGCTCTCCAGAACATCAGGAGTGACGGAGCACTCTGTGCCGCACAGTGAGGTATCTTATGATATCGGCTCTTTCCACGCCAAGTGGCAAGGCCCTGTTCAGAGTACGCATAAAATGTTCTACCTCGCCATTAGCCTGAAACCACTGCGGCGTGATCTTGTGGTGCTTGATGCCCTGAGACGTGAGGCACTCTTGAAAATCTCTGCCCTTGAAGGGGGGCACATTGTCCGACTTGATCTCCAAAGGAAGCCCCATCATCGTGAAGATCCAGCCAGGGTGGTCTTGACCCGGGGAAAAGTAGTGGATCCTATCACCTCCACTACTGGGAACTTGGAGTGTGAATCGATGAGGACAAACGTGCTCCACCCATCCGGGAACAAACCAAAGTCAATGCTCACTTGAGCCCACCGGACGTGGTATGGGTCTTCCGTGATGACGGGGTGAGGAGCCGGGTCATATCTGGTGATGTTGCATGAATGGCAGGTGCAAATGGTATCTTCCACCAAGGTGTCCAAGCCAGGAAACCACACCTTGCTTCAGAGATGAGCCTTTGTTTTGGCAATCCCGGGACCCACTCTCTGGTTGATGTCTGCTGAATAGAACAGCCCCTAGCCCCACTAGACTGGCGTCCACTATCACTTCAGTGCGTCTGTTGGGCTGGAAGTAAGCCATGATCGTCTTGTCGATGAGGGCTTCTTATCGGATTTTGGTATTATGCATGTCATACAATAATCAGATTCATCTGCTGGGCATTACAGTTGATGTCGACATTTCTGTATTGGATAGCCGAGTGTCTGTTGATGGGGGAAGGGCGGATGCCTCTCCGCCTCTAGATGAGATGCCAGGAAACATACTTCAAGATGCTGTTGATGGGGTTTCTGTGTCACCCAAACCCGTATGACAGTCACTAGTCCTTTGTTCCCTGTATAGGGAAGTACTAAATGGTAATCCAGGTTCTTAACTGAACTGGGGATCTATAAATTGGAAAGTCATTGATCGGGGAAGGGGCTTGGGGTGGGGGTAGGTGGGGTGTTGCTCCATGTTGTTATGCTAACTGCGGGCAATGATTCCCAACATTACTAGTGGTGCGATCCACTGAGGGTGGCCTGGGGGTGAGCTAGTGTGAAGGAGGGGAAATTTTGGAAGGGTCAATGTGCGCTGGGCCCTAGTTCTGTCTGGGTGGCTAGCGGGGGTTCTTCGCCGGTAGTTTGTGCTTGCCTGAAGTCATGAAGGAGCATCGCACAGTCCAATGATATAGGGTGCTGTCGCATGCCGCAAGCCTCCTCCTGCCTGATGATATCTTCTTCGGCCGTGCCCCATTTCTTTACCGCCCCCACCATGCTGCTATTGGGGGGCCACCCGGTGAGCGCCAGTGCATTGCTGTACTGCGTTTTGCTAGAAGTATGGCCAGCATTCCAAATTTGGTTTCACCTTTTTTGTCTTCTTGCACTTAAAGATGCCAAGGACGCAAGCTTCCCACATGTGGAAGTCAGTCAGACCTGTGACTGTTTGTATTGCAGTGTTTACTGTTGCGCAAAGGACTTGTATCGTGGGGCATGTCCAAAGCATGTGGATGAATGGGGCGTCCGAATGTGGCAGCAGGGGCAGTCAAAGCGGGACGTCGGGTAAAAGCGCTTAAGCTGTGCCGGCGTGAGAAAAGCACGGTGCAGCACGTTGAACTGGACATTTTTAAATCATTGATTGCGGGACACTTTTTTGTGGTGTTCTAGGGCTATAAGCGACTCTCTATCATGGAGGGCTCGGCCGAAGTCCTCCTCCCAGTGGAGCCGTAATGGCGTCAGTGTTGCGCGTGTTAGTTCCACAATGGATTTACATAGATCCAAGTAACGTGATATCTGCCTGTTCCCATTTGTAGTAGTGTGTGTAGTACTGGGTGTGTCTTGGGTTCTCCGTCCCTGAGATCCCAGTTCTCTCTGCAGTCCGCCACCAGCCGCCGGTGTAGCAAGAATTGACCGACTGGGAGCCCACTTTCTTCGGCCAAGCCTGTGAACGATGTCAGCTGGCCGTCAGTGAATAGTGCTTCAGCTTCGGTGAGCATGTGTGCGGTCCAAATTCTGAGCTCTCGCGCGGTGTAGTAGCAGTTCCCCTTGGGAGGCCTACTAGCAGCAGTAATGGGGAATACATGGGAGTCCCCTTGGACAGATGGTGAATCCGTAGGGTGCAGGATCTGGCCACTTTGACCAACAGCGGATGTGCAGGGTTGGGTGTGGTCCCTGGGAGGAGCATTCGGGTTAGTTCCGGGACTGCTACCTGTCCCTCCTGGGAGTCCGTCTCCCCAAGGTTGCGATGCGCTGTCTAGCTCGACAGCCACTGCAGTTGTGCTGCCAAAAAATAGGCTTTAAAGGATGGGGCGCCCATCCCACCCTTTTCACGGGGCAGTTGCAGGGCTGATAGGGCCACTCTGCATCGGCCCTAGCCCCAAATCAGGGAGATTAGTAATGAGTCTAGCTCTCGGAAAAAAGACAGGGGTGGGATGACCGGGACATTGGCGAAGCCGGGGCACCATAATCATTTTGGATAATGCTAGGGTCCGCCAGAAGTTGATCTGGCTTTTAAGCCCTCGAAGGGCTCGGTAGTGGTTGCCCTCATAGAGGTCCTGAGTTGTCTGGCACCCAAGTATCGCGGGGCATCCCCCGTCCATGCTAGTGTGGCATCTCCCAGCCTAATTTCTCTGTGGGGTATATTCGAAGCAGGAGATAGATGGAGGATTCATCCCAATTCACCTTAAGCCCTGCGGCTCTCTCGAAGTCTGCAAGCATGGTCCAGAGAGTAGTGAGGTCTGCTGTGATGTCCCTGCTATAGATGAGGAGATCATCCGCATATAGGGACACACTATGTGTATGGCCTCCCAAGGGAAGGCCCTAATGCTCGCCCACCTCTCGCAGTCGTGCTGTCAGCGGTTCCATGGCTATGGCAAATATGATGGAGGACAGGGGCAACCCTGGCACGTGCCGCGCATGATCGAGATGGGGATGAAAAGTGTCGACCTATTCTAACCCGTGTGGTGAGGTCAGTGTACAATAGCCAGGTATATGTTATGAATTGGGGACCCAGGCCAACCTTCTGGAGCATCACAAAAAAACACTGCCATGCCAGGATATGGAAGGCTTTCTCGAGATACAGCACGGGGCACGCCGCATGTGGGAACCTGCCCTGCACACCGTCCTGGATCTGGAATAGCCAACGTATATTTTGGGAGGTATTTCTCCCAGGGACGAATCCACTCTGGTCCGAGTGTATCAGTATGGGGAGTACCTCTGTGATTCTGTCCCCTAGGATCCTCCCTATTACTTTGCAATCCGTGGTCAGGAGGGTGATGGGGCGATAGGAGGCCCGAAGTATGGAATCTCAATTGGGTTTGGGGAACGTCACCAGCACGCATTCCCAGCATAGCTTGAGGGAGTAATCCTACCTCCAACACTTCTTGAAAGACGGCATCGAGCTCTGGGACCAGTTGCCGGGAGAATGTAGAGTATAATTCTATGGGGAAACCGTTGTGTCCTGGAGCCCTATTTTTGGCCAGGCGGTGAATGGCAGATTTGATCTCAGCTGTCATAAGTAAATCGTCGAATGACTTCCGCTCCTCATCTGTTATTTGGGCTATGGTGTCTGTGGTCAGCATACTACGAATATGTTCCCCCCTGTCCTGGATCGGCTCCTTGTATAGTGTGGTGTAGTAGTCGTGGAAGGCTGAGAGAATGTCAGCTTGCATTTATACTACCTCCCCAGCGGCATTTTGAATGCTGTGGATCGGCTGCGTCTTGTCTAATGAGCCAAGCTAGTAGGGTGCCAGCACGGTTCGCTTCATTGTGGACTCTGGTGTGTCTGCACAAAAATTTTATCGCCGGAGGTCAGCACACGCCTCGTAGTTGTTTTTAGCTTCTGCTATTTCCGCGGGAAGGAGCTCCCATTGGTCTGCTGCCTTAGATAAATGTGCCACTTGTTGTTCTGTGGTTTGTACCGCCCTCTCTAGTGTTGGCCTCACTCCTGTAATTTTCCAGATGAATGCTCCCCACATGACTACCTTGAAGGCGTCCCAATTGAGTGATCGAGCTGGCGTAGTGCCCGTGTTTTCTGAGAAATAGTGTTGGATGGTTTCTGACTGCTCATTTTAGAACACTGGGTCTGTAAGGCAGTCCTTGGGGAGGTGCCATGTAGGGATCGGTGGCGGGGGTGGGCGCCATGTGAGAGTCATGACATGCGCGTCATGGTCCGATATGATCCTGCCCAAGTAATCCAAGTGTCGAATGCATGGGAGGATAGACTGTGTGCACATGAAGCGGTCTAAACAAACTCCTAAGTTGTGGGGGATAGAATGGAATGATTAGAGTTTGATAGTCGAGTGTGTATGGTGCCACACGTCAATTAAGGACCAGTGGGAGGCCCAAGCACAGAGTCCGACTGTGTGTGTGTGGGCTAGGGAGTGTTTGTCGGGGGGTAAGATCTATCTAGTGCAAGATCTAGGGAGCAGTTGTAATCCCCTCCTAGTATCCACAGGGAGTATGCGAACCGTGCCAGGTTGCTTGGTAGGATCCCCCAGAAAGGTGCCTGGTCTATGTTGGGAGCGTAGATGCTACCTATGAGGATGGGCTGCCCATCCAGTAACCCCATCAGCAGCGCGTAGCCTCCCTCGGGGTCCACCTTCCTGCCAGTTTCATGGAAAGGAACTCTGGGCCGAATCCAGACCAATGTTCCTCGCCGAATGCCGAGTAGGTCATGGCACAGAATGTGCCCCGCCATTTCTTCTGGAGTTTGCCCAATCCCTCACGAGTGAGGTAGGTCTCTTGTAGGGAAATGATCTGCGCTTGTTGGCGTTTAATATATGCATAAATCGCATAGCGTTTCCTGGCCGTGTGCATCCCCCTCACATTTAGGGTTAAAAAGTAAAATCCGTGTGTGTCATGGCGGGGATAAGTTGTGTTACTGACGTGTTGGGTCTCCGGGGGTATGTAGCCTCCCTTCTCTTGCCATTGGATGTTACTCACAAAGCCATGTGGAGCTGTGGGTGAATACTCCCGCCCGTTATGGGGGAGGTAACGAGAGGTCATAGTACATGGGGTGGGTGAACTAAGAACTGGGAAAGAGTCCCAATACTGGGGACCTATCGCTGGGGGCGATACGTCCAAACTGGCTCTCCTGGAAGAAGAGAATGTCAAAAGTAACCATGGGGTGGTGGTCCGTGCGTGCGAGGCTGATCCTTGGAAGGGCTTGTGAAGGATTAGTGTTCATCAACTGGTTCAGGGAATCGTCAGGACAATGTTGCATGTGGAGAATGGGAGAGCTGCAGCTTTGTAGGGGGCTGGGGAGCTGTTAGTGGGGTTGCCCTGTGCCTATCTGCTGTGGGGTAACCTTGAAAGTGTATCGGCGGCAGCCTGGGAAGTTACTAGGGGCGTGGTGTTCTGGGCCCTGTGGGGGTGCATTCCTTTGCAGCTGTCAACTGCATTCCAGGAGAGAGGGGGGCGACGGGCTTTGTCTGTGTGGTGCCAGCAAGCCGCCAACTGCCCTGAGATGCCTAGTGTGTTCATCAAGTTATGAGTGTCGCTGTCTGGGGGGTGGCCTTAGGTAGCGTGATTGAGTTTCCCCTAGACAATGTCCCGTCACTGTATTCCTCTCCCGCCGATGAGAACAGGTGCGGGGCTCGATCCAAGTCTCTGGGGGCATAGAGACCTGCAGTGCTGTCACTGCCCGTAGAGCGTCCGGGCGCTCCTGCATAATTTGCTCCAACTAAGGGGAGTCCAGAGTAGGGCTCCCTGCTGTTGCGTTCCCTCCGTTCCGCCCCAGTTCGAGTTGCACCTCCTGGGTCCCGGCGCCCTACGCCTCTGCTCTCATGCGGTCTCTGTCCCGCACAGGAGCAGGCAGTGCTGGTCCGCCCACTTATGCGCCTCTTCTGCGTGTGTAAAAAATATAGCAGAGCCGTTATGGATAACTTTGAGTCTGGCGGGAAATAACAAGGCATACTGAATATTGCTCGCCCTTAGTCGTCGTTTCACCTCCAGGAATAACGATCTCTGTTGCTGCACCGCCCACATATAATCAGGGAAGATCATTATCTGTTTGTCTTTAACCCGGAGGGGGCCTGATTGTCTGGCGGTTCTTAGTAACGCGTCCCGGTCTCGAAAGTGGAAGAATTTTGCCAACATCGGCCAGGGGGGCTCCGGGCTGAGGTCTGCGTGCTGGGACCCTGTGAGCGCACTCAATGGAGAAGAAGCCCGATCGGTCGGTAGTTGGAGTGAAGGATTTCACCCATGCCTCCATGTGCCCCACTGTGTCTGACATTTCAATTCCTTCCGGTAGCCCCAGCACCTGGATATTACAGCGCCTCGAGCGTCCCGCCAGGTCGTCCATTCGTTCCTCCATTGTGGATAGACGGGTCAATACAGCTTGGATTTTCGTCTGTTTGGCCTTCACTGTGGGCTGCAGGTCAGTCACAATCTTCTCCCATTCATTTACTTTGTCTGCCAGCTTTCGGTGGTCGTCCCTGATAAGGCTTATGTCGGTTGTCAGGGTGCCGAGTCGCTCCTCCATAGACACTCTAGAGAGTTCAATAGCCGGCAGTACTTGGTCGAGCTTGTCCGATATGGATGAGTCAGACGGGGTCGCGGTGATCTTGGCCCCGGCCCTGGGCTGCGGCATATTCTCCGGCACAGTCGAGGTTTGCGTGGCTCTGGGCTTCCCCATCGTGCCTCCTGGGGCACCTCGTCCCGTGTGGGGTGATGTGGTGCCGGGTTCTGGAAGACACGCTGTTGAGCCCCTGTCCCTCTGAGATGGGTCCTGGGTATGCTCCGCTCCACACCAGCCCCGTGACATATGGTGGTTGACCCAGCTGTCGGATTGTGTGTCCTCCCCAGGAACGCCGAACCCTGGTCGAGCGTCCCGATGCTGGTGCTGTGTGTGTCAGCCTGTATGGTGCATCCACAGCGGTCGCAGGCTCCTCTCACCTCCCCCGCTCACCGCTGCTGTCGCCAGGCGTCTTGTGGGGTCAGGAGGGCCCAGTCCTAAGTGGCCCTCCAGTGTGCTGTGGGGCTGAGAAGGCATGTGCTGCGCCAGGTTCTCCACAGCCGTTGGATCGTTTCAGGCTGAGCGTCGGGGTGGGCACCGAGCGGGACACAGACCCTCCATACCAGGGTCAGGCAGTGGTCGCGCTGGGCCTTGGCAAGGGGTGTCGCTGTACGCGCTCTCCCCTGGTATCGGGCAGCCCAGGGGAGGGACCCGTCACTCACCATCTCAGAGTCTGTGCAGCCCGCTCCCAGCGGGCCCGGACCTCTTCTTCCCCCCAGGGTCAGCCACCGCGCTCACCAGGCACCATGTTGTGGTCAGACGGTCCTGGAACAGACATTTCTCCGGTCCTTGGCGGCCCGTGAGTGGGAGTCGTCCCAGCATCACTGGGCCTCCGCTGTTGGGTGAGTTTCTCCTGGCATCACTCAGCTGCGTACTGTGTAACTCTGTAACTTGGATCCCATCTGCTGCATTTTGCACAGTGGGCCTCCGGGCACCCACTCGGTGCCCATCAGTTATCCTGGTTCCGTATCAGTTGCTAACTGTGGTCGGGTGCGCTGTCTTTTCCGTACCTCCGGGTCCCGGTCTCGCTGGTCCCGCAGTCTGCGCTTCAGGGCGCACCTCACATCTCAGGCCCAGGTCTCTTGAATTCGTGGTGAGGTGCGGGCGGGCGCCATCTTGCCGCCGAGTGCTGGGTCCTTTGATGGTGCGGTTTGCTCTGCAGCTCTGCCCTGTTTCAGAATGGGTTTAGCACCATGGGATGCTCATGTGTTCCGACGGCTGGATGTCAGTTTGGTTGCCAGAATGGATGCAGTGGAGTAGGCAAAATGCACGCCCGATTGCAGAGCCTCAGCAGAGCATGACCACCATCGTAGCCTGCTTTACGAAGGCCTCCCCCATGAGGACTTCTTTGATAGCGTTGAAAAAAGTGTCTTATTTTCCGGTCCTCTCCCATGGAGTGCCGGTCTTCATCAGCTTCCTGAGAGGTTCAGAGAGTGACGCCAAGTTGGAGATGAAGTGTCCACAGTATGAGGCCATACCTAGGAAGTTGCAAACCTCAGTGGGAGATGCTGGCCTGAGAGCAGAGTGTATGGCTGTTGCCTTCTTGGGGTCCACTTGGAGTCCATTCCGTGAGAAGATGTACCGAAGAATTCTACAAACTCCTGATAGAAGGAGCACTTGGCTCGATGCAGCATCAGCTCATTGTCTGCAAGTCGTTGGAGCGTGTCTCTCAAATGGGCGTAGTGATCCTCCAGAGTCTTCGAGAACACCAGGATGTCATCACTGAAGTTGATAACCCCTGCAGCCCTGAGAGTGTCTCTCGAATGGCGTTTGGAAACACCTCAGCGGCTGAGGACACCCCAAAACTCAGCCTTTCGTACCTTCGCAGCCCATGCGTTGCAAAGGTTGTGATGTTCCTGCTCTCTTGGTGTAGTTCCAATTGATGGTAGACCGCATTGAGGTCCAGTTTCGTGAACCACTTGGCCCCATTAAGATCTGGTAGGCTTGAGGTGTTGCTCCCGTTTCACTGCCAGATTGTGATTGGATATAAATACCATAAATACATGTTGTTGGCCCTTGTATATACAATATAACCTTATAATCGTATGTTAGTATTACATTATTCACATTGTATTATTATGGTTAGAAACGATTCACTCCCTGCTCACTCAAGCCTATTGGCGTGACCGAAGCCATGCTCTTTCGTTTCTCTTTCGCTAATACTGTTTCCCTGAAATCACGTGATTAGGCTTTCTGCATGAAACCATGAAGGCAGACTTAGCTGTCTGCTCCACTCGTTAGTTCATAGCTCAGGGAAACTCAAGGTCACACCTGCCCTTTTTTGTTGGGATGCGCACATTCTAGCAGAGCCTGTTCTTGTCCTCCTCGAGCTTCAGATAGAAAGGGAGGCACCCTACTGACCTGCCCCCGGAATACCTTAGGCCGAGCTACTAGCAATCAATTGTGCCTTATATGGGTCTTCCTGTTGGCCCTCTGACAAACTGTATCTTTCCTTCTAAGGTGACATCGTGCTATGTGTGAAATGTATATATGCTTGTATTACTAGTGTGAAGTCAGTCTCCTCTGCGCACCTCTGAGGGTTGTGTAGACTGAGGCTCCCCTGTCAGGGTTTGTATTATGGAATAAACGATTGAACCTTCTCCATTGCCGACTGAATTATTATTAATGGATGAGTTATATGGGCTATTGGTAAGTATAGTCCATTAGCAAAATAATTTGGTTCCTTCAGTTGGCGACTCCCCCGGGACTCCGCCATAGGGTCGTCCCCTCCTGTAAACAGGAGTAAAGGGGACAGGGAGGAGGTCTGGCCAAATGGGTGGACAGAAATAGGATCATGATTTGAGACACCCGTTTGTGGTACAAAACCAAGTATTTCCACTCTCGAGCCCAGTATCCCTCCCAGCTGCTGAAGACCCTATGCCGGAGTCCTACGGGCTTAACCTGAGAGAAAAGAACAGACTGTCGGTCTGTTTAGGACTCGGCAGTGGAGAACTCGCAATCGACCCGAGTGCACCAGGTGAGTGAACTTTGATTGTATCGGATATGAAATACTCAGAAGAAGTGTTTCTTTGGTAGCGGTTAACTGCTTTTGAAGGTGGCCGGGGAAGCCGGACCACGAGGGAATCTGGGGATCTGTCATTGCAGCGAAGGGGCTGCATGGGTGGATACCTCACGGACTTGTTTGGTGACAGCTTGAGACTACACCTGGTGCCTTAGCGGAGTACGGCGTTACTCGCTCGGCCGACTCCTCTTCAGGAAAGCCCTGGGAGCAACTGGGTAAGCTAGGGTTCTGGAGCTACGTGCCCAGATGCTCGGCCCAACCAGAACAGGACCATGGGATGGCCTGTAAGAGGGTTCGTGGTTCACCTATCAGGTGATCTCAGAACAGTCTGATGACTGTTCCTTTTTGGTTGAATTTTGTTGGTCTGGAATTCTTTTGAATCGATTCCCCGACAGGAGTCGACGGGCTCTGTTCGTATTTTGAAGATGTCATTTGCATAGAACTGGTAGCGGCCTTGTGATACTTTACAGCACTTTAGGGATGGAAGAAATATGAGAGTGTGAGTGGTGAGAAGGACGCGTCCGATAGTGAATGGTTTTTGGGGTATGTGAGTCGAATTGAGTACATATTATTGAAATGCCTTGTTTTAGTAAAATATGTTTTGGGTGCTGCTGTCGGCGAGGCGCAAGGTTGGAAGAAAGACAGCCTGCCCCTCCCGAAGGCAGCCCCAGTTTCGATATGTATGTGAAACACGGTCTCCAACCGATTTTATTTAACACGCTCTGGCATAAATATACAAAAGATAATTCAGATTTGCAACGGCCTTTAACGGGGTCATTTGATGAGAAAAAGATCACTTATATCCAGAATAAGCTATTTATGAAGAAAAGCCGCCAGTCGATGTTTGACTCTTTGAACCTATGGTTAAAATAGGCAAAACGACGACGGATAAGGGAAGAGAAATTAGGAAAGCTTAAATCAGGACAGACAGTCACGCAGAAAGCTGTGGCTTATGACAAAGCCAAGGTGGAGGAAAACATTGTACAAATGGATAGGCAGTTCCGTTTAGAAACGGACAAAAGTTATGTAGCCCGACCTGATACTAGAGATGAATTAGAGGACCTATCGGAAGCCAGACCACCTCCTCCTTATGCCCCTCAAGGTTTATATCCCGCCGTACCTTTGGTACGGGCGGATCAACCTGGAGCAGCATCGGCTGTTAGAGCGCCGGCGGGAACGGTTGCCAAAGCCCCTGCTGATGGGTCAGTACGGAGTGCGTTACTTCCCCCTCCCACTCTCCGACAGACTACCTCACCCTTGATATCTTTACAGCCGGACGCGGCTGTTCCTTCCCCTTCGTACCCTGTATTTCTCTCCCCTCCAATTCAGACCACTATAGATCCTCGATATACGGCTTGCCTGGATACCATGCCCAAGCGCCTCAGGTCTGATCCAAGCGTTCAGCGAGTATATACGAGGTCACGGATGGGTGTGAAAGAAAGAAAAGCTATAGTAATTCAGGCATCCCAGTGGATGCAAAATGCTATTTACACCTTGGAAGATATTTGGAGTACTATGAAAGACTTTGAACCTGTTGCACAGCAACTGGCTTTGGAGAATATGGCGATTCGATTGATTTCACTATGGGAACAGTGTTTCGAGGAAGGATTTCCTCCTCAGGTACTGCGTGATATAAGAGATCGAGCCCATACATTCCAATTACAGGCTGATGAGGTATATCAGAATGTATAAACTCTGGTACATTATCGTGAACGCATGCACCGAAAGTGTGCTGACTGGGGAGCACAGCACCCCATGAGAGAAGTACATCCACTATTTTTTCCCGAAGTGCCCGAGTTAAAAGATGCTAATAATGTAGTAACTAGGGCTCGTGTGGATACCAGGCTTCAGGAACAATGGGTTTATACCCCTTGGAAACGAAGCGAGGTCCTCACTCTAAAAGCTCAGCTCCCCGACCCCCGTAAGAATCCCACTGCCTACTATAATGAATTAGCCGAGGCCGCCAATTCTGCTATGATGACAATACCTGATATTGAGCTATTTTTTGGCCTTCTGATCCCGGTAGACATCTGGAGACAAATACATGACACGGACCATGTTCCCGAATTAGGAGAGACATGGGACCAACTAAAGTATTGGGACAAGGAGCGGAAGCCGGGAGAGAAACCTAGGGACGAGGTACTAGCAGTATCGGATAAAATTATTATGTATATGAAAACTCTCCTCCCTCCCAGAAAAGTTGATTGGGACAAATTGACGGCCTGTAAACAGAAGAAGGATGAAAGTGTGTCAGATTTCTTTACTAGGTTTGAGAAAGTCTTTATTGACTTTAGTGGGCAGGACCTATCCACGGAAGGTGGGATACGGTTGTTTGTGAATAGGTTTGTTACAAACTTGCTCCCCGAAGTTATGTCCCGCCTTCAAGTGGCTGAGAGCACATGGACTACGGCTGCCCCGCCAGTAATTCTTAGTATGGCTCAATATTATGAAAATCGAGAAAATGAGAGCAAAGAAAAGTCAGAAAAGAAGCCTAAGGATTTGAAGACTAGAGTTCTTTTGCAACAAGTTAGTAGAGGACAGAATACAGGACGGGGAGTACGAGGCTCATTCCAGAGGGGTGCAATGACGGGAAGGGGTAGAGGAGGTCCTCCGAACATTGGTATAAATCAATGTTCATATTGCAAACAGGAAGGGCATTGGAGGCAGATTGCCCTCTGTTGCTAGCCAGGATTGGTCTTATCAGAGGACGAGGAAGAGGTCGAGGAAATATAGACCGGAATAGTATGCGAAGAGAAGAAATGCAACATGAGGACTCTCGGAAGAATTATTTTGACAATCCCCAGAATCGACAGTATTACAATGAGACTTACGGGGACAGTGGGTATGACGGACAAGATTATGCATGAGATAGCCAAGGACAGAGCGGGGGCCACATTACAGTACCAGTCGACCAAGAGGGACCTTATGTTAAAGGAGAACTTTTGGGAGCGTCAGGAAAATTTCTATTGGATACTGGGGAAATGAATAGTTCGGTTGCCCATACGTTGGTCCCAGGGGCTGCTCTGTCTGGCCAAAATAATGTCTCGGTGGGATTCTCTGGAATACCTTTGATAAGCCCCGTATCTAAGCCTCTGTCATTTACTGTGGGTCCCATTTCTACACAGTCACCTTTCCTTTTGACCTCCAATTGTGGAGAAAACCTTTTAGGACTAGACATCTTGAAAAGATTACATGCGCGTATTTATTGTTCCCCTGATGGTGTCTATGTAACAATGCAAAAAAAAACTTTAAATGCAACCCAGTATTTTGCCAAAAATGAGAACCTTCCTCCTGAATTCTCTACTGTCCCTTCTACACTATGGGCCACGGGAGACACTGATGTGTCAATAACCTTGAAACCTAATGCACAGCTGCCTCGCATTCCGCAGTATAAAATTTCACCGGAAGGTGAACAGGCCTTGCTGCTCATTATTCGTGACCTCATTAAAAGGGGGGTAGTTGAAGAAACAGTTGCCAATGTCTGTAACAGTCTGATTTTGCCGATCTTGAAGAAAACCCCAATTGATGGTGCCCTGGATTATAAAGATACATATCGTTTTGTGATTGACCTCAGAGAGGTAAACAAAATTGTGGTCCCGCAATATCCAGTGGTGCCGGACATTACTGCGATTTTGACAATGATTCTCCCTACGGCTCAGTATTTCTCAGTAATAGATTTGAAGAATGCATTCTTTAGCATTCCAATTCATCCTGATAGCAGACATGTCTTCGGATTCTCATTAGCTGGCCGAAGCTTTAGATTTACACGTGCACCCCAAGGCTATACAGAAAGCCCTAGCATTTATAGCCAAGCTTTAAAAAATGTTCTTGACGAATTGATTTTACCCCCAGGAAACTCAATCATCCAGTATGTGGATGATATCTTAGTGGCTTCCGATATGGAACTAGGTTGTAAGGAAGCCACAGTCAAATTGCTACATCTGGCTGAAAAAGGGCATAAAGTGTCCCTTTCTAAATTTCAGTATTGTCGAAAGGAAGTGACCTACCTCGGCCACTTACTGTCGAAAGCGGGGAGGCGATTGACCCCCGAGTGAATATATGTAATTACTAACATGTCTGTTCCTCGTACTCAACGTGATGTTCGTGCTTTTCTTGGCATAACCTCTTACTGTCGCCAGTGGATTCCTAACTATTCACTCCTCTCTAAACCCTTGTTGTATTTGACCACCAAAGATGTGCATGAACCCCTACCCTGGACGGATGAATGTCAAGAAGCCTTTGATTCTTTAAAGTCTGCTCTTTGTTCTGCACCTGTCTTGGGCACTCCAGATTACCGGAAGCCTTTTTTACTTTATGTGCACGAGGTGGACGGTTGCTCACTTTCAGTACTGACACAGTGTTTTGGCGGAAAGCAGAGACGCTGTGCTTTCTTTTCATCAGTCTTGGATATTGTTGCTCGAGCCCTACCAAGTTGCCTGAGGGCCGCTGCTGCTGTAGCGATGGCCATCCGGCAATCAGAGGGGATAGTCCTGAATACGGATCTCACAGTCATGGTACCGCATGCTGTGGATATTCTTTTGAATAGAACTAAGACCCAGCACCTTATGAGTGCTAGATTAACAGGATATGAGTTGACTCTGTTTGCACCCCATATTACGATCAAAAGGTGTGCCACTTTGAACCCAGTCACATTACTACCCCTTCCCTCAAATGATGTAAAGGATGATGTCCATGACTGCATATTTAGAACTAAAGAGGAAACGAAGGGGCGCGTAGATCTCTCTGACATCCCTTTAACTGACCCCCAAGGAGAGTTGTATGTGGATGGCTCTTGTTTTAAGTTACCAGATGGCACTGCAACAGCTGCCTATGCAATCACGACACTAATGACTGTGGTAGAAACAGCAAGGATTTCTCACCACTTGGCTCAGGCAGCTGAACTAATAGCCTTGTTAAGAGCATGCGAGTTGAGTGAAGGATTAAGGGTGAAAATTTTTACAGACAGCCAGTACGCCTTTGGCGTGGCCCATAGTTTTGGGAGGCTGTGGAGGGAAAGGGGTTTCTTTACTACACATGGTCAGAAAATCCAGCATGATCCTTTGATTGATCGACTGTTATTTGCCTTAACGTTACCAGAAAAAGTGGCCATCATTAAGTGTAGCGCTCACAAGAAAGTTGTTGATTCCATTGGAAAGGGAAATGCGTTTGCTGATTCAATAGCAAAAGAAACAACCCAGACTAGAACGAATCCTATGTTCCCTAGTACATCGGCCCGATGGGTGGCAGAAACATCTTTGTTTGATAATACTATTGAAAGTGTGAAAGAATTACAGAAGGAAGCCACGCTAGATGAAGTACAGAGATGGGAACAGGAAGTAGGAAAACTAAATAAAAATGATTGTTGGATAGATCTTTCTGAGAAACAGCGATGGTTACTACCTAATGCACTGGTGTATGCTGTAGTGACAGTGGCCCATGGCCCGGCCCACATAGGCGCGAAAGGTATTTGCGCTGTGATAGACCCAGTATGGAACAATCGGAATATTTCCAAAACTGCAGCACACATAGTGAAATATTGTCCTGGGTTTTTGCGTCATAATCCAGGAGGTAGAGAATCTGTGTTGAGTGGAAGTTTTGCCCCGCCATCCTTGCCCTTCGAGGTAATACAAATTGATTATATACAGATGGAAAGAGTGAATAATCTCAAGTACGTATTGGTGGTGTTATGCGCTTTTAGTAAATGGGTTGAAGCCTACCCCACCAAGGAAGCCACTGAAGTTGCCACTTTGAAAGCTTTGATTAAGGAATATCTGCCCGGTATTGTTTGCCATGCATTATCTGGTCCGATAACGGGCCTCATTTCAATGCCTTGCTAGTCCAGAGTGTGTGTGTAGGGCTGCAGATCAAGCAAAAGTTCCACGCCGCTAGACATCCTCAGTCGGCTGGATTGGTTGAAAAATATAACGGAACATTAAAACTGAAAATAGCAAAAATGTGTGAAAGTACTGGACTAAAGTGGCCTGATGCCCTCCCATTGGCCTTACTGTCCCTAAGAACAACCCCCCATACTAGAACTGGATTGTCTCCTTATGAGGTGATCTTTGGTCAACCAGCTAATGTGTGGGGAGTCCCCAGACCCCGATCCTTTAGGGATATTGATTACCCATTGATGTCAGATTATTTGTTCGCTTTAACTAAAGATCTGCGTTCCATTCATCAACAGGTATCGGACACACTGCAGCCGCTACCAGAGGGTCCTGGACATCGCTTGGAGCCCGGCCAGTGAGTGATGGTGAGAAATGTTCAACGAAAATCAAGTCTGGAACCGAGGTGGTCTGAGCCTTATCAAATCATCTTGGTGACCAGAACAGCGGTGAAGGTGCATGGAAGAAAGCACTGGATCCATGTAAGTAATTTGAAACGTCTCCCGCTGCCCCTGCCATTTGATCTCAGGAATCGAGAAGGAATTCCGAGTCAGGAAAGGGAGCTGGATCAAAGTTTTGTGCCCTTTTCGGATGCTCAAGAGATAGGGCAACCAAGTGAGGTGTTGCCCATCGTGGAAAGTGCGAAAGCTCAACCAGCAGAGGCTGTTGTTCCCAGGGCACCACAGGTTTCGGATGCATCGGATACCCCTGCAGCAAAATTGTTTTCTGACCAGGAGCAACCTGGCCGTTGTAAATAAGACCTGCGGCCCAGAAAACAGCGCGGTACCCCAGCTTCCAATGGTCGGAGCTAGACAGAGACCTGAGTTGAGGAATATCGGATAGAGCTACTGGGATACTGAGCGAGACACTGGACTGAACCCGCTGAGAGCTAAAGACATTGTGTTAAATAGCTCTGTTCAGAAAGAAAGACTGTGTTGAGGGCCGCGGTTGTACTACTGGAATATACAAGTTGGTTCTTTGATGAACGATAGGAGTCTACCTGTGAGACTCTAACGGACACAGGGAGAAGATCCCTTAGTGGGAAGAAGAACCCTCTGGTGGTGTGCGTGCTTTGTGGATACAAAGTTAGTTTTGGACTTATAGAGAGGGACCGAGTAAGATTTGGACTTATAGAGAGCATGTTTCCTTTTGCTCGATTTGCAATGGAGGATGAACGACCACTTGCCCCTCGACGATATGTGGATAATATGCATTTGTTTTCCGGATGGCCCACCAGAGTGAAGGTGGCATTCGTTGCTTTTATTGTTATAATTACAGTGATTTTGATGTGTGTATTTGCGAATTTAGAATTTCAGCACCCTGTACAGAAACTGTTAGGAACTACTGCTGCCCCGGAGGAACACCTCTTTTATTCTTTACCCCCTCATAAGGCTCGACATAGAGAAACCTATGTGAAAAATGATTTTATTGAAATGTTACATCCGACCCATAGTACTACGAACAAAACAAATTGTTGGGTTTGTGGGCTACTTCCCTCAGTAATGCATCAGCAAGAATTATTCATTTCTTTACCATTATCTTACTTAGCTAGCTGTGAAGCCTGGTTCCAATTACTGTCATTAATGTATTCTCATTATGTAGCTGAACCTAAGATATATACTGAAAGGGATTACGAGGCCATTTTGAAGTATATAGAACAGCATCAAGGATTTGATGCCGAGGGAAATGGAGGAGAGGGATCCCTGGATCCAAATGCTTGCATGAATATATATACTGATTATAAAAATGTGACTTGGTTACAAGAGGAAATGCAGGATTTTGAACTTTTCAATTACACCATGTATTTTCAGCATTTTAAAGAACGAAATGTCACTAATGACAAAGCTTTGTCGATCCCTATTATTAATACCACCTCCCCCTTTTGCATACAGGGACGAGGTCATGTTAAGGTAGGGAAGAGTAAATGTAATTACACTTACACCCAACAGGTATATAGTACTCCTCCTATGATTACTCCTCCCGATGTATATTTTGTGTGTGGTGAGAACGCATATACTTGGCTCCCAAGAGGTTGGGCAGGGCGTTGCTACCTCTCATTTCTCTACCCTCCAGTTTACATTGCCCCTCCTGATTATCACAGGACTCCTCTATTGGTTTGGAGAGAGGTAGCGGCTAATCGAAGAGTTTTGATACCGAGGGTACTGATCAAACAGACACCTCCTTGCAACAATTCGAGGATTTTGCCAAAGGTCTAACCCCCTTTTGGGGACCTATTTTCAATAGCCGTAGTATACGACGTTTGTTGAGAATAGTGTAAAATGTGGTCCAGACCACGACTGGAATCCTGACCAACCTTACTGTTGAGCTTCAGGCGACGAGGGTTGTTTCGCTTCAGAACCGAATGGTTCTTGACGTCATCCTTGCAGATAGGGGCGGAGCCAGCCGCGTGATCGGCAGCTCCTGCTGTGTGTTCATTCCTGATTCGGCCCCTACCATTCATCTTGCAATACAGAAACTACATCGATTGGCCAGCGAAGCACACATGGAGAATGGTACCTGGTCCCTTAGTAGTTGGTTTTGGGGTCTCTTGGCTAATTGGGGTTGGAAGATATACATGATTTTGGCCGGAGCCTTTGGAGTAATATTGGAGTATTATTGGAGTAATATTTACTTGCGGCCTATGTCTCCATTGCGGCCCGGCTTGTTGTTCTTTCTGTGCAGCTAGAATTACGTCTGCCTTGAACATTTCACGACAAGCAAAAGTCGACAAACAAATGATTCATAAGGAGGTGTCGGATCTGATGCAAATTGACGAGGGAGTGTTTGTAGAATGAATCAAGTTATATTGGCTATAGTAGGCCAAAAGGGCCGTCTGATGGGATATAAATACCATAAATACATGTCGTTGGCCTAGTATATACAATATCACCTTATAATCGTATGTTAGTATTGCATTATTCACATTGTATTATTATGGTTAGAAACGATTCACTCCCTGCTCGCTCAAGCCTATTGGCGTGACCGAAGCCATGCTCTTTCGTTTCTCTTTCTCTAGTCCTGTTTCCCTGAAATCACGTGATTAGGCTTTCTGCACGAAACCATGAAGGCAGACTTAGCTGTCTGCTCCACTCTTTAGTTCATAGCTCAGGGAAACTCAAGGTCACACCTGCCCTTTTAGTGGGATGCGCACATTCTAGCAGAGCCTGTTCTTGTCCTCCTCGAGCTTCAGATAGAAAGGGAGGCACCCTACTGACCTGCCCCCGGAATACCTTAGGCCGAGCTACTAGCAATCAATTGTGCCTTATATGGGTCTTCCTGTTGGCCCTCTGACAAACTGTATCTTTCCTTCTAAGGTGACAGCGTGCTATGTGTGAAAGGTATATATGCTTGTATTACTAGTGTGAAGTCAGTCTCCTCTGTGCACCTCTGAGGGTCGTGTAGACTGAGGCTCCCCTGTCAGGGTTTGTATTATGAAATAAGAGCCAAACTCTCGCAACCACAAGCAGTGTGCATAAAAAGTACAACAGTGGTTTCAATCAAGTAAAACACAACAACAGATCTTCAAGTTCTTAAAGTTCTCCAGGACGTTTATTGGATCCACATTCAGCCGACACGTGTTTCGTCGTGTTCCCAAAAGTTGAGTCAACACGACTCTTCAGGGCTGGTAAATAGACCCAGGCATCTAAGGGTCGATGCCACACGTAGGTGAGTCGAGCGAAGAATCCAAATTCAAGATTGACAAGTAGTCAGTCTTTCATAAATGCAAAGAGCCCTGGTTCCGGGTTCCGAATAGATTGTGTATCTACTCTTACGACAGAGGCGCTAAGTAAAGTGCATAGGATAAGAACAAAACAGGGGAGACAAGACACGTGTAAGTGTCTGTCTATACCGGGAGGGGATCCCAAACGGCAGTAGCGGAGTAAGTTCCTTTATCGTAACAGCAACACGAGTGTGCACTGGGGTTTGTATTATGGAATAAACGATTGAACCTTCTCCATTGCCGACTGAATTATTATTTATGGATGAGTTATATGGGCTATTGGTAAGTATAGTCCATTAGCATAATATTTTGGTTCCTTCAATTGGGGAGCCTCATGTCCACACAAGGACGAATCGCCCCGGGCTGCTTTGGCTTCAGTGCTACCACAAACAGCGATATCCACAGGGTGGGGCCTGAGACTTTTCCATCACTCCTAACTGTTCAAGCTTCCGCAGCTCTTCCTCTACTTTAGGGCAGAGATGAAATGGCAATCTCCGGTGTCGGAGCGCAGTTGGTTTGACTGTGGAGTCGATAAGCAGTTTGAATAGCTTCCCCTTGATGCATCCCAGACCCTTAAATAGCATGGGGAAGTCCTCGAGGATATCATATGTGTGGTGATCATGTTCTTGGTTGGCAAAAAAAAACAACTGCTGTGTGGCAGTTAAGGAGTGTCCCTCTTTTCCCTTGGGTGACATGGAACTGCGTCTGGATGCACTGGCCCTTGCTGACTATGTTGACTTCAATGACACCCTGCAGCGGAAGCGGCTCTGTGCCCCTGTATGTGTAGAACTTTGCCTCAAGGGTGTTAGCGGTGGCCTCAGGGACAAACGTTCACACTGGTCACTGTCCATGATGTTTACCGATGCTCCAGTGCGCTTGTACTGTGGACCCAGCCACCTCAATGGAGCACATTGGCAGAGGTCTGTGATAGGGCCCATTGCGGCTCACGAAAGACACTACAAAGACGTCATCATCATCAGCGCCTAATCCAAACCCTTGTAGAGCAGTGAATGTTTGCTCCTATGGGTCTTCCAGCGACAGCTGTCTGACTGCTGTAGACATCCCTCGTTGTCCCGGGACATTGGTTCAAATTCGTCCTTTTGCGAAGTGGTTAATTTTTCCACATCGGGAGCAAGTCTCTCCATTTGCAAAACACTGCCCTGCTGGTGGGTGTTTGAGACCGCAGTTGCCACATGTGCTACTGCGTGGTGGCCTCCCGGCCCCACGATGTGCTGCTGGGCATCTCTGAATGACGTCCACTCTCTCCTCTTTTTTGCCTGTGGCTGCGGTGTGCCAGTGGTGCTTGGATGGTGGTGGAGCATCGCTTCCATCTCATCTGCCCGAGTGTTCAACAGCTCGTGTGATCTTGCAAGCACCAGTATTTCATCCAGCATGATCCCAGGTTGCCTGAGTATCAGGTGGCACACCATCACCGATTTGCAGCACTGGATGATCTGCGCTCTTATCTCTTCCCTCTGATCCGGGACGGTACAGGAACTTGCCAGATACCATAGTTGCGCGTAAAAGATGTCGATTGACTCAGTCTCACCTTGCCTTGCCTGGCAGAGTTTGAACCTCTCAAAATCGGGGTTGATCTGAGGGTCAAAATGCCTGTTTATGGTCGCCACTGCTGCATCACAGTTGTTGTCAGCCCCAGTGTTAGGTAAAGTCTCGATCAGATCATATAGTTCAGCTCCCCCGTTGCACATGAGTAGGGACCTCTTCACCCCTCCGTCCATCTCTCGTATTCCCACGAAGTAGTGGTCTAGCCATCCAATCCACGACTTCCACCATGATGCAGCCATGGCCGGATCTGCCAACTCACTGAAGGGGGGCAGAGGGGATGCTGTTGTATGTCCTGGCGGCTGCAGGGCATGCTGCAGAACAGGTTGTGGGGGCTGTTGCTCTGAAACGGGCGCCTGCCCCAACCTGATTCTGGTGACTCATCCTCCCAGGGGTATGTGCATGTGCAGGGGCTTGCACAACAGCTAACTTGCGGTTGGTGTGCTGTGATGAGCGGTGTAGGGTCTGTCACCTCTGGCTTCTGTCCAATCACCCAGGTGTAGAGGCTCCCTTTTCCTATATAGCACGCACAGTTCTTGCAGCTGCCAATGCTTGTTATCTGTAGCATAAGACTGACTGAGGTGCTTGGTGTTGTCAGTGCTTGTTTGCCAGCACTTTCCTCACCGGGCCCACGCCTGAGCTAACCTCCAAGGCCTGCAAGTTGGAGAAAGCAGAGCAGTAGCGCTTGATAAGTGCTGGTGGAGGACGATGAAGGGATGAATGGTGGCCTGGGGGTGCGCGTACAAGAGTGGGATGCACGCTGGGGCACTCGGGAATCCAACATGATTGCGAGCTCACCACTGACCTCGCGGGTGATACCGCTTGATGCTGCACAGCTTCCTCCTCCACCAGGCTTGTGGGGTTAGCACCCGCAATCGCCGCTCGCACCACCACTAACGGCCCAAACACAGGATCCATGGGGTGCACACTTCGCAGCGCTCCAGGGCCAGGGGCACAGCCGCACCTCTCCACAGCAGGCCAGACGGTCGGTCCACAGGAAGACGGCAGAGGCGTGGTTGGGACCCGCCTCGTCGCCAAGGTAGTGGCCTGTGAGACACAGGGTGGCCACTCAGAGTACAGGTAAGCCTTGGTTGTAACTTGTGTTACTAAAATAACGTACACACACACGCACTTAGTGATATGGACCAAGACCCAGGGCGGTCATGCACCCTTATATATTATATCTTTGGGCGTGCTCACCCTCCGGGTGACTGTACTAATAACATTGTATAGTGCGGGCCGGGTGGCTCTGTCACTACAAGATGCAGACAGTGCTTCCCCACTGCAAAGTTGACACCCTCGCAATTAGGCAGCTGGGCTGGTGGGCAGCTGAGAACACTGGCACAATCACAGGAACAGTATGAGGCTAGCTAATAGGTGCAGCACATATAAGCCGCAGCAGCCTTTAGGCGGCCTGACACATTTGAGAAATATACCACCAACAAACACTTGTGCTTGTGGAGTGTAACAAAGCAGGTAGATAATTTTAGTCAAACTGCGGTACATGCTTCAGCTTGCAGGCAAAGGCACCTTGGGAAAAGGACACATTTACCTTCCCATACATAGTCTCTATTCTTGTGTTTACAGCTTTAATTGTGCTCCTGTCACAGGAGCTAAAGCTGGGGGTGATGGTCAACTGCCCCCACACAGCAACAGAAATCATCGCCATTGTTAAAACGAATACTCAAAGTAGACATGGTGGTTTCATTTATTCATGGTATGCACCATCACTGGTTCCAGTCAACTGAGAACCTAACATAGAACGTTCAAATAACAGGTATCAGGTACATTCCAAGGGAGAGAGAGGAAGGGGGAAAAAAAGAACATATCATGGAGGATAATTATAACGGATTTATGTTGGGGTTTCTGAGCCATTGCCCACATGAAGGTGTGACAGAGATTGGGGGGGTGTGGGGAGAGATGTATCAGAGTGTAGAATAAGTCGCTGAAAAAGTAAACAAAAAGAGGGCTTAAACAGTCAGAGACAAGAAGGGCTTAGCGGAGGAAGGATAGGAGGAGAAATGGGACATTGTGTTGTGAGAGAAAGGAAACCTGTGTGTTCAACTGGGGCAGAAGAAGTGTGGGAGTAAAAGGGGATGATAACATAGAGTTTACTAGGTGAACATTAGATGGACAAAGATGACAAGTTTGAGCTACAGGGAAAT
This sequence comes from Lissotriton helveticus, assembly GCF_964261635.1. Taxonomy (NCBI): domain Eukaryota; kingdom Metazoa; phylum Chordata; class Amphibia; order Caudata; family Salamandridae; genus Lissotriton; species Lissotriton helveticus. Next base: position 845,343,613 of record NC_136063.1, on the reverse strand, counting down.
GACAGATGAGTCTTTAAACCAATAAAATGTAAATGAGTGTACCACTATCATGTGCTGCCACAATCAGGGAGAGGATGTGGTCTCACAGCTAGACTGCCGACCTTGAAGCTGGAAAACCAAGGTTCGAGCCTTGGGGTCGACTTCACATCCTGTGATCCTGGGCAAATCATTTAATCTCCCCGTGCCTACCAAAAAAATGTATGTGTCCTTGGGTAACCTAACTAGTGCTTATGTAATGTGCTCCAATACCTTTGGGTCGAGTTTGCGCTATATAAATCTGCAACAAAAAAATGCAGTGCCGACTTTACCCAATGGCATCCAGCAACAGGTACTCAGTCACGGGAGGAGCAAGGCCATAAGATGGAGAAGGAGAATGGGGAAAAGTAAACATACTGTGGCATACAAAGTGAAGATAGCAGAAGAGGTGGAGGGTGAGCAACATTATGAGAAGTAATGAAAGCAGCACACCAGTCCTACATTGGCAACTAAAGCACAATGACCCATATTGGTGGATCACAAAACAATGAAAAAATGGATAAAGTATTTCTTAAGGACACTTTCCAAGTTCATGATATGTTAATGCCTGCATTAATTAGAACAGAGCCAGTAGGTTTATACTGCTTGTTCTTCTTGCCTACTTTGTGAGAAAAGTAGAGACATCGGATTATGAATTAAATCAATATGAGAAATACTAAATAAAAGGATTAGCTTCTGGGCAAACAAATACAACTATATGTGTGTGTGTGTCCTTTAGAACGTCAGGAATGCAATCCCTTTTGGGATGGCTCTGTTCTTAATTCTCCATGCGTTCGTAAAGGTAGATACAATCAGGGGTGGGCATAACTCACGAAATTCATGTCGTGGAATCACACGGAATATTTTTAGAATTCTGTGATATTAAGCTTAATTAAACTAGAAGAGTAATTTTGCGTTTAGTGCTATGTTTTAGCACAAAAATGCCTCCTCACATCCAAAATGGGCACAGGAATGCATTTTGCGCTAAGAAATAGTGCTAAATGCAACAGTACATGAATAGCAAGCGCAAGCAGCCAATCACAGTCACTAAGGGGTCCAATAGCATGGCGGACGGATTGCCACCGCCCAACTGGCGATGTCGTTCCGCCCGCCAAAACACCCCACCAGACGGCCTTTTACACCCCGCCACATTAGCATGGCGGGGGTTACTGAGGCAGACAGAAAGACCGTCCGCTGCTTTTCCGCCGGTAGGCAATTGTCACGATTGCCTACCGGCGGAAAAGCCCTATAATATGGCGACGGAGCTGTGCAGGCACCACCGTCCATATCATGATGTGGGCGGTTTTATGCATTTCCATGGAGACTCAGCCATGAAAGGAGTGCGGGAATCGCTTTAGGGGCCTGATGTGGGCCCCACTGGGAGGGGGGTGAGGGGTGATTGGCTGTACTTGGGGGGTAGCCATGGTACCCCCTACATTGGTATGTAGGGGGTGCCTTTCAAGTTGTGCATGCCAATGCACATCATGTATTTTCTATGTTGTGGCAGGTGCTGTTCACAGCACCGCCCGCCACAATGTCGAATATACGGGATGCGACCACCAGGGTGGTGGTCGCATCATAATTGGTGGTGCGGGACCGCTGCACCACTGGCGACCACTTCCAGCACTGCGGCGCCCGCAATCCCAATGGACCCCTAAGTGTGCTCTTGGGGATAGGAGTTTCACTCAACTTACCCTTGACATTTAGCACTATTTTCTTATCGCAAAATGCGTCCTTCATATCCAAAATGGGCAAAGAAAGCATTTTGCCATAAGAAATAGCTCTAAATATGCTGTTGGGGAAGACTTTTTACCCCAACTTACTCCCGGCATCTAGCAAAAATGTTTTAGCTTAAAATGTACCCTTTAATCCAAAATGGGTGTGAGGATACATTTTGCATTAAGAATTAGCTCTAAATGCCCCAAAACACAAATAGCAATCATGAGCGGTTATTCACAGTCACGAAAGGAGCTCTTGTGGTAGGATTGTTTTCACCAAACATTATTCTCAATTACAGAAGCATGTGTAATCATGTTATTATCAGTAATTCTGCATCAAAGAGTAAGGCAGAATCAACAAAATCAGTCTGATTGAACCAGCACAATTAAAATTACATGCAGGCCCATACAAATGTACTAGGGGCATGTCTGTGCACAGCAAAGACCTTTTCAAGCAAAATCCAATGTTTAATGGACTATACACATTGTGTGTGTTTTTCTAAACATATAAATGCTGATTAAATGCACTGATTCAAAAAATAGTTTGAGGATCTTCTCCTTAGTGCATACTTTCCACATGTTTATTTGGTGTATGCTCTATCAATGCTAGTTAGGGGCATATTCCAAAGTCGGACATGTGAGTGTGGGGTAAATGTTTGAGTGTGAGTCTGGCTGCAGCATTTTGAATGACCTGGAGTCTCTTGGTGAGATGTGTGGTGATACCAACATAGAATGTGTTCCTGTAGTCTAGCTTGCTGGAGACCAGGACCTGTGTACGCGTTCAGAATGTGTTGAGTGGGAGCAACCTGAAGATTTTTCTGAGGTTGTTGAGGGTGAGGAAGCAAGAGGAGGTGGCCATCTTTATTTGGCTGATCATTGAGAGTTGGTTGCCCACTATTATCCCGAGGTTCCTGGCTTGGTTAGACAGGTTGGAAGCTAGTCCTAGTTCAGCTGGCCACCAGGCATGGGTCCCAGAGTGAGGCATCTTTTCCAAGGAGTGCCACCGCTATCTTGTTGGAGTTGAGCTATAGGCAGTTGATACTTATCCATTTGATGACCTCAGACATGCAGGTGGTGCACTTCATGCACTTGTTGGGTGAGCCAGAGAGGATGAGCTGGGTGTTGCCTGTGTATGAAATCGATGTTGATTCTGTGCATGCGGATGATGATTTTGAACAATGTCATGAGGACGTTTTTGACAGATTATATTGAAACATAAGCTATGGTCAGGTAATATATATTAAAAAAAGGTCTGAACTGAACCAGTGGTCTAGATAGACGAACTGAAATTCAGTAGTGGTTGAATAATAGTTTAGGTTTTTAAAACAAATATTTGTGACAAATTTGATGACTTGAGATTAAAACAATGTAAAAAGTTAGGTGTGGGAATGACGAAAGTCTGAATTATATTCATCTGGTTTTGTTTTTCATTCATTGATATTGCTTATAAAACATCTTTTGAAATACTCCAGAACACGTACAGATGTGCACAGAAACATTGAGTTCACTATAGCCCATGTCAAATACTTGAAATGTGCAGATTTTGAAAATAGTAGTGAAATTATTCAAATAAATGAAGACATATAATAGAGCATAAAAGAGTTTTGCATGAAATATTACTTAGTACGAAGGATTTCTCCTGACAAAAAGAGTACACCAGAGACTGAGAGTTCAAACAAGTCTCAGGCTGCCTACAAGCCGACAAGGTCAATGATATTTCTAAATTATTAACCCTAAAAAAATAACAATAAAAAACACAAAATATGTGATTTACTTGCTGGGGATGGTGCTAGCTAAAAATGGGTCAAATACAGCCAATAATCTTAAATTAGTAAAGCGATAAGTTTCACAAACGTTGGATCCAATAAATTGGCGGGCAGGTTCCATTCACGTAGTGAGGACCTGTGTAAATTACCTTGGTGGTATAAAGAACAGACCCCTGCTCAGGATAGGTCGCTCCCTATGCACATGGGCAGAGTCTTACTTAATTTCCCTGAAAGCAGTGTACTTCTCAGGGAGTTAAAACGTCCATACAGGCAATTTTAATCAAAATCTACCTTCTTCTCTTTCCATCTCAGTGAGGAGAAATATATTAGAGTACTCTTCAGTATGATGTGGCTGGACTGGTTTTAGAATGCTCTTCTACCTACATTTTGCACAGAAACTTGATGTCTGAATGATTGGGGGATGTATGCCCTAAAGATTCCTTGGCCCAAGGGTATTTTCTATACGTGTTCACCTAATACCCATCTCCTGAGGGTGTTTTGGGGGTCTGGGGGGCTGGGTGGCTGAAGGTCACAGTAATCAAATCTAATCAAATCAAAATCATCTTTATTCGGTTTCCATACTTCATAGAAAACCATAAAAGAATAAAGTAAAACGTAGTTTCAATAAAATCAGTTAAAAATGTACATGATTTAACAAAAAATTGAATAAAACAACATTTAGTTAGAATCAAGATTGGGACGGTGATTGATACAAGATTTTAAGAAACAAGCAATAGATTTAGCACATAATTCATTGTCCAACATTTGCAGTGCTATAAAAGCTGGGCGACAAGTTCGGAGCCCAATTATTCTTAATAGTGGTATAATCCACCGCCTACGTGGTAATTCGTAGAATTTGCAGAACGAAAGTATGTGGATTGAGGATTGTCTAGAGCAACAATCACACGGACAAGATGGTAAGTTCCTAGTCCAGTCATTCTGCTGTGGGAACGAAATCAACCGGTGAAAAATATCTAATCTGAATCGAACAAGTAAAAACTTTTCATATTGATTCAGATTATATTTTAAATATGGTTGGATCGAAAAGGTGGTTTGGATAGCCAACAGATGTTGCACTGAGCTTTTACCTGCTCCTTTAACTCCCTTCTTGACACTTTAAATATAGTGAGAGGATGAGTATATTACCTCAAGAGGTCTAGGTCGTTAAAAAAGGACTTTACATAACCCAACCATCTTATCTTTTGAGTGTTATCTAGTCCCATGCACTCCTCTATGAGGGCACGGGTTAGCACACAGTGCTCATTGGTCCAGATACGCCGCCACAACATTATTGGTTGGATCTTTAGAATATCTGAAATATGATCCAGCCCTAACTCTAAATGACACCCATATGTTGTGGTACCTTGGGGGACAGAGAGAAGGTATCGAAGAAAAGAATTCTCTACTCTCTGTAGTTCGTCCGTATTTGAATACCCCCATAAACCCGAACCATAGCTGGCAACACTGATGCATTTTGCTTGAAAGATCTTTAACATCTCTTCAGGAGATCTCTTTCCTAATTTTTGTGCGAATGCCACCAGTGCTGACGTAGTCCTTAAAAAGGCTAGCGTCCTAGCTTGAATGGCCTTTGTCCACGTTAGCTTGTTGTCTATTAGGATCCCTAAATAAGGATAAGATGTTGTAGACTCTAAGCTAGAATTATTTACGAATATATCCTTGTTTTCTTTTAGTTTCGAACCAGTGTGCATAGTAAAGGTCTTTTTTATATTAACTTTAAGTTTCAGGGAGCTCATAAAGTTACAATAACTATTTAGTGAGCGCTGAAGTTGAATCGGAGTTCTTGCCAGGATGACAGTGTCGTCGGCATATAATAATGCCGGTATTGGTCGACGGCGTATCGCTGGTAGGTCTTGGCTCTCTTTTAGCATTTCTGATTCCAGCCCGTTAGTATATAGTGTAAATACGAAGGGGGCCAGGACGCACCCCTGTCTGACCCCCCCTCTCTATCCTAAATGGCTTAGTGAGTTCCCCGTCTACCCCATATCTCACCCTTGCTGATGCCTCTAAATAAAGCTCTCGCAGAAAATTCAGCAGCGGAGGTTCGACCCCCATATCTAAAATTATTGCCCACAGTTTGGGGTGACTTACAAAGTCAAACGTTGCTGTCAAATCTAAATAGACCATGTACAAGGATCCTCCCTTCGCTGAAACATACTTCCCCATTAGAAGAGAGAGATTCAGGACTTGGTCCACTGTTCCCAAACTTTCTCGGAAGCCGTATCGTAAATCTGATACTATACTATTATCAGTGGCCCAGATTTGGAGACAGTCTAAAAGAATACGACCGGCTACTTTACCAAGGGAGTCCAGAAGCGATATGGGCCGATAACGGGCTGGACTATGACGGTCGCCCTTTTTAAAAATCGGCACCAAAATTGATGTAGACCAGGACTCGAGTAAGCCTGTACTAGTAGCTGCTTCCAGGACTCGTGTTAAAATAGGGGACCACAGGTCTAAATTCTGTATAAAAAGATCCACTGGGACCCCATCTGGGCCTGGGGCTTTCCAGATTTTGACGTTTTAAGGGCCATAATACCTTCTTTGTGGGCAAATTTCAAGTGTATGGGATAATTTGTTTGCTTGGGGAACTCAGCTGGACCCGGGATGCTATCTTCGTCTTGCTTAAAAATATTTGTGAAGTGGTCAACCCAAGCGTTGGCATCCACCGCCACCTCTAATTTTGGGAGATTGCTATCATCACAGAGAAAGGGAGATTTAACTACTCTCCAAAAGGTAGTACAATCTTTCATGGAGCAACTCTGATGCAATTGCTTCCATAGGGTGTCTTTGATCTGGACTTTACGGTTTTTTAACACTAGTTTATAGGCTTTCCTTAATTCAGCTATTTCATTTCTGTCCCTGATTTCCTTAGTTAATGCTGCCTTTAGTTTGGTGTAAGATTTTGTGCAGTCATTATTAAACCATCCCCTCGTAGTGGTCCTTTTTGGTTTCTTTTTACAAAATAGCTCATCTCTAATTGTTTTATTAATAATAGCATTACTAGACAGTACTTGCTCAGGGGTAGCAGTAAGATCTAGACAGGTATAAAAAGCGGGCAGAGCTTTCTTTATTACGTTGCCCATTACTATCTCTTGATCTACCTTCCCCCATTTTAATGAGAAGCCGTTAAGTCTGTCTAGATTCAGAGATTGCTGATCCAGCAGACTCCAGTAAGCGTTCTCAACCATGGGGGAGGGGCTACTTATTTGGACACTGTTAGGGAAGTGGTCACTTACTGCGTTTACAATTGTTTCAAATTTACTTAATCTTGATGTAATACACTGGGAGACAGGGATAAATCAATTATACTATTTAGACCTCTCCCGTTGAAGGTATTAGAAAAAGGGACTGGAGGACTGACCAATTCATTTGCAAAACCCAAGTCTGCGATAGTCATTATTTCATTCATGCGATCCCCCATAATCGAGTGGGCAAAGTGCGTTGAGTTGCTCCCGCCCTCGTCCTGTATACCACAATTGTTAGTGCTACTTCCTTTACATAATGTCAAATTAAAATCACCGCCCCAAATTAATATTACAGACTTATTAGTATGCCTCGCACATAAGTCTTGAATTAAGACAGAAATTTTATTTAAAACGTCAATTAAATCAGATGTATTAAGATTATTATAAAAATGTATCGCTATATGGATAGACGCCTTATTACAGACTATCATAAGTACCTGATAATTGGCTTCTAATCTTAAAACGTCGACTTTGTCAGCTGTCAGGGCATTAGATATATATATTATAAGGCCCCCCCTTTGACCTACCCGAGGGGGATGCAACAGCTTCTGAGAAATAAGTTTTATAGCCCAGAAGATGAACTGGGGTACAAAGCCATGTTTCCTGTAGGCCTAGGATATGATAACTAGTTGCCAATGCTCTGCAATCGTTATTTGTGATTTTTGTCAGTAGCCCTGCCACATTCCAGAAAATGATATCTAACGTTGCGGCTATACTACCTGTCTTAAATAAGGGATTGGAATTCTGCGAGGGATGTACTGTCTGGGGTTTTAAGTCTAGCTTAAACTGTTCAGCAACACCATTAATGCAGGTACACCCCGGGTCCACGTCAGATGTTACACTGGCTATGTCTGACGAAGTAGAAGGGAGCTGAGATGGGACAGCTTGAATATCATCATTCCCCTCTGCTTCCTGTTCAGATATTACACTTATTGGGGTCACTGCTGATGTATCTGCTGACACTATGTCCAGTCATTCGTTGTCATCTAAACCTGACAGTATGCTGAACCTGTTAAAGGTGGGCACTGGCTGCAATGGCCAGTCTGGTTAGTAGGAATTTTGCAGGAGCGTAGGGCCGTATTTCGTACCTTGAGGGGGATAAAAATAGCCTAGTGGGAGTATACTAATCCCAGCCATAGTTAAGGAGTGAGTTCGCTCGATGTTCAATATTTCCCTTACTAGGCACGAGGTTCTAAATGTGATGACTACACAGTCCCCTCTCAAGTCCTTCTCCCTTGCCCCCACCCATTGTACTCGTCTGACCATCTTTAACTCGTGAAATAGTTGTCTATGAAGCCCTATCCTGGTCCTTAGCCAATGTAGCAACTTGTTCATTAGAGCTGTCCAAGATTCTTCTTTAGGAAGGTGGTTAGAGGGGACATTTCCTAGTATAATAACAGAGGGGGTAGCTTCAGGTGGCAGATGTAAATGTGAATCTACGTGCCTTTGTTCCATGGAAGAAGGGACAGCAGTATGACCCTGACTAAAATACTGCGAACGAAGAGGCATTGGCGTTTGTGCTATTTTTTCCTGCACAAAGAGGTTTGGATGTTTATTGATGTGCCTTGGTGGCATGTGGGATATCCCTTTTTCAGATTGGTGTAAATTAAGATGCTTCGGCTCTACATTAGCCGGGGGAGTAGCTACGACGACTGGTCTTTCCATTCTAAGCCTTCCATTAACCCGTGCATTTTGGTTCGTTGCTAGGGTGTTTAAGTCCGCATTTACACTTATATCTGGAATTGTGATTAAATTTGTTGAATTAGGCTTAGACAGGAAGAGGATTTCTATGCTAGCCACTCTAGTGGTTAGCTGATCGAGCCTGACTCTTAAATACGAGTCCAATCTTTCCACTAATGCCGTTAGTTTGTGGATGTCAGACTTTACCTGGCTAATTCTATTACCTTGACTAGTAGATCTTTGTTTAGATTGATTTTTAGGGAGTTCTAGCTGTTTGTTTTTAGGTGAAACATTTTGCTGGGTTATAGGGTCGTCAGGGACAGAATGGACTATGACTGGGCGAGATTCTTTTGGGAGTTTATGGGCACCAGGGGCTCATAATCTTGGCTTTCGCTGTTTTTTTTAGGGTGTTGGGTAGGTGAATCACTGCCAATAGACTGAATTTTGTCAATACTTTCTTGGATACAGCCATTTGCTGCTGTGGTAATATCCCCCCTTGGATAGATTTAATAGAGTCTTCGTTCGTGGGTAGGGCCTGGCTCAACCCGGAGGAGGAACCAGCAATAGATTCCTCCACTGAGTGGATCTTTTTGTCCAGGACATCAACAGCCCCGGTTAAATAACTCAGTAGAGTTTGTTGTGTATCGGGTTTGGGCCTATTTCCATTGGGACTTATTCGTTTTCTTTTACCCATCTTTCTGAGTAAGCACAACCTGTATAGTCCTGCCCTATAATCTAATCCTTCCTGTTGTTACTCAAGCAAGACGGCCTAAGTTATATTGCCTACAACTGTCTGTATTTAAAGGTCCCTAGGGGGCGGGGCTGCTGCCGAGCGCGCGGTCCGCGGATGACAAGAGGCACGCCTGGCAGTATAGCTCACCCGCAGTAGATGGCAGGACTCCCAGCAATTAAGAGAGGAACGGGTAGCAACACAAGTATTGTCCCAAGTAAAAGTTTGGCTTTCCAAGCGTCCCACAGCGCGTTAGCCCGCACTGTATTTAAAGGTCCCTAGGGGGGGCGGGGCTGCTGACGAGCACCTCACGTGAGACCGCGCTGCCCACTGGATTTGTAGTTGGGCAGCACGGCCGCGGATGACAAGAGGCACGCCTGGCAGTATAGCTCCCCCGCAGTAGATGGCAGGACCCCCAGCAATTAAAAGAGGAACGGTTAGCAACACAGGTATTGTCCCAAGTAAAAGTTCGGCTTTCCAAGCGTCCCAAGGTGCGTTAGCCCGCACTGTATTTAAAGGTCCCTAGGGGGGCGGGGCTGCTGCCGAGCACCTCACGCGAGACCGCGCTACCCACTGGATGTTGTAGTTGGGCAGCGCGGTCCGCGGATGACAAGACATGCCTGGCAGTATAGAGCACCCGTAGTAGATGGCAGGACCCCCAGAAATTAAGAGAGGAACAGGTAGCAACACAGGTATTGTCCCAAGTAAAAGTTTGGCTTTCCAAGCGTCCCACGGCGCGTTAGCCCGCACTGTATTTAAAGGTCCATAGGGGGGCAGGGCTGCTGCCGAGCGCCTCACGCGAGACCGCGCTGCCCACTGGATGTTGTAGTTGGGCAGCGCGCGGTCCGCAGATGAAAAGAGGCACGCCTGGCCGTATAGCTCACCCGCAGTAGATGGCAGGACCCCCAGCAATTAAGAGAGGAATGGGTAGCAACACAGGTATTGTCCCAAGGAAAAGCTCGGCTTTCCAAGCGTCCCACGGCGCATTAGCCCGCGCTGTATATAAAGGTCCCTAGGGGGGCAGACCTGCTGCCGAGCACCTCACGCGAGACCGCGCTGCCCACTGGATGTTGTAGTTGGGCAGCGCACGGTTCGCGGATGACAAGAGGCACGCCTGGCAGTATAGCTCTCCCGCAGTAGATGGCAGGACCCCCAGCAATTAAGAGAGGAACAGGTAGCAACACAGGTATTGTCCCAAGTAAAAGTTCGGCTTTCCAAGTAATCAGGTAATCATGATAACTCCTTTCTGGCCTCGACAGCCATGGTCCCCATCTCTGAATCAGTTAGCAGTGGAATGGCATTTTCATCGCTCCTAAAACTATCCAGCTCTAGTCGGTTTGCTTCCAGCATTTAGCCTGACCTAAAGAGGTAGCTATTAATATTGAGACTTCAGAAAACCCTTTACTTTTATTTCCTATGCTAAATATTAGAAAAACGTTGAAGTGTGGTACAGGAGCAGAGGACTGGTAGTGGTTTCTGGTGATCCATCCTGATGTTGGAGTTTTTGATTGATGTTTTTTTAAAGTATTTGACTCTTTCCAGATTTTTGCCCTGTGGAACTTTTTGATAATCTTAATCTTTGGGAGATAGCTCTAAGATTGTGGCTTTAGCTCGTAGAGTACTTAAAATCTATGGTTGGGGGCATCACTTCACTAAGCTGGGGCCACCAGACTCAGTCTACCAGCTTCCCAAGCGGCAGCGGGGCCGGCCTCTGTCACGCTTTGTGACAGGAGGAGCATTTAAACACCTGCATTACTCCTGCAGTATGGGATGTGCCTAGGGGCATGCTCAGGCCAAGATTGGAGATTTATTTGCCCATCATTGGCTGGAAGAGGCCGGGCTGGGCCACCCCTCTTGGGGGTAAGACAGAAGTGGATTTTCCATTGGGTTCATTTTCTTACATCTTTTCCTTTGTCTCCCCCTTCACGGATACTTGTGATAAGACATGTCATTGTACACTGAAAATGGGGCCTGTTTACATCGCCCACAAGAGTACCTTTTCACCCCCCCTATGGATTCAGTTTGGAGTTTAAACAATGGTGTGCTGAGGCGGGGGGCTTTGTTGCATGATACTCTGCACCCAGCAGTGGCTGAGTGTTTGGTTTGCTGCAAGTGGAGACTGGCAACTTTCGAGGTCACCCCTGGTTCTAAGTTCCATTATACTTCTGGGTGGACTTCGAAGAAGGGATTTAACTCGTCTGACCAGATACTGCGAAGTTTTTTTTCTCCTATTTACTGTTAGATTTACGATATGGGGAAAAGGAAAGTGGATGCGAAAAACATGCCTGACAAATGGCCCGTAACAGGGAGCACCATCTTATGGATCTTAAACAATGGCACCTGTGCACTTAAAAAAGTAATCATTTGCGTGGAGGAACAATTAAACCATTCACACCAGGGCAGTAATTTAACTGTTAAAGAAGGGAACAGCCTGAGGAAAGACTCTAGACTGGCCCAGGAGGTTCAGGAACAAACTTACACCACCTCTGTGAATGCTTAAGTCCTACAACCCCTGGATGGCTCTTTTAATACAGAAGCCCAAGCAACTATGAACATGCGAGACCAGACAGCTGGGGAAGGGGAATTGGGGGGACAAGACCTAAAAGCAAAAGGGGTGTCTCGCCGCACATCCCACATCTAGCAATACGTCAACTAAGAGACTGATAAGGGGGCAACTAGACAATGTATCAGAGAACAGTTCTATACAGAATTATTTTGTTAATTAGGAAACTAAAATTCTTTCTGTCTTTGAGAATTTAGGTTGCAGGTTTGACATCCCGGAGGAGAGAGTTGACTCACTGGGGGAAGCTGTGGAGCTTTTCAGGAACCACACAGATAATATTATGACAAAAGTGTCTACTCCCTTGAATATCTCAACAAATATCCCATCCTTGTCTTCCATCAGGTGCGCTATGTAATAATAGTTTACAACTTTCATCAACATCTGGATGCCCCCAGGTCCTTCATCTGGTGGAGCAAGTAATTTTAGTCTATACCCTCCCTCAGCATCTAGATGCCCCCAGGTTCTGATGATGCTGCTGATCTTACCTGATGTTCCACCCTTATTGCAACCAGCCCATGAAAGATTCCAGCAACTTAAAAACAAGGTTGTCCACTGGTTTGCTAGCAGAATGCCCTTTAATGCTAGATAGTTGCTATTTGATGAAATTATAATGGTCAGGAGAGTGAAATGGATTGAAAGCGCTCCGAAATTGTGGGCAGGAAATTGTATTGTTGTCAATTTTTGTAATGCTCATAGGGCAGGATCCTTTTTAAGTAATGCCCTGCTTGGCCCAGTAAATTTCTAGCAAAGTCAGAGTGTTGCCCTTAGGTTTTTTTTTTTTACAAGCCTGTGAATTTGTAGCAGAACAGTCAGTTGAATTCTTGCCAGGTGATCATACCCATGTCTGATCGCGCTCATGCTTGGAACCAGTACCTTGATATCCCATTGTCCAATTAATACGATTTGCAAAGTGGGCTCAATGATCAAGGTTGATTGGGGGACAGCAAAACTTAGTAAGACATTGACAAAAGTGCCTCACAAAGTTAGAGGACTTATGGTTTTAAGCTGGAATGTTGCTGGGGTGCAAGGGAAACTTGATGATCCAGACTGGTTAAAGACGCTCACTTTTTGCGACATTTTATGTCTACAAGAAGTGTGGAATACGTCAGGGAATCTCCACTTTGATGGCATGCCAACTTATCACCAATGCTCTCCCATCACTCAGTGGGAGTGCAAAGGGGGGATTTGGCAACTTTTGTTAAACTGAACTTGATTAAAAAAGTAGAAGCAGTTTCAGTCAATTCCCCCCATATACTTGGGGATCTTCTCCGATTTGTTAATAACTTTGGCTTATTGTGCATTAATGTTTATAATGAGATTCATGGGAAAGAAATAGACGATGTGGTAATGATGCCTGGACAATTCCTAAACACTTTTTAGATCTCACATTCCACCAAATATATTGCACTGATGAAACTTGGTGATTTTAATCCTAATCCCTGCGGAGACTGCTACCTGTATGATATGTAGGACCAGGAGAATGGTAATAATGATCAAGCTCATCTTAAATATATACAGTAAAGGGGGATGCGATGAATGATATATCTTCTAATTTTATTTTGATTAATCTCTGTATTGACAGGTTATTTTCCAGTAATATTCACTACTCCGAGTCGTAGACCTCCCTGTCACAGTCATTACCATATGAGCAATAACTCCTCACAGAACTTCCAAGCAAATCTACTTAGCCCATCCCTACACTCCAAGCCACTCCCACATCCGGTCATGTTTTGAATCAACCAATGAATTGTATATTTTTTATTGTATTAATCGTTTAATTTTTGGTCTATTGAGGTCTTTAGTGACCACTGTTACATTGTCCATTCAATACCCTCACCGTCCCATCACTACCTCTTCCTATCCATCCCTTTAGGGGCACTAAATGTAAATTTGATGTACTATGTATTTATTTTATAAATCATTTTTATGGTACACGTTGTGAATAAAAACAATGTTGTTATAAATTTCTTGTATCTACTCAAATTATATAGTTACGGTCTAATTGTTCTAGTACCTGGGACCACATTGTTTGTACCAAATATCCCCCCAGGTCCCAGTGACTTCTTGGGTTAACCCGTGTTTTTACAGCCCTTGAGCCAAGGAAGCACATCTTGAACCCCCAAGCACAAGAAGCCAAACAGGGAGTGAGGGATGGGAACCCTGACTGTGACGGGGAGGTCTACAACTCGGAGTAATGAATATTACCGGTAAGTAAACAGTCATTACCTCCTCGTCAGACATATGAGCAGATAAAGCAAGAATCGGCTTTAACAGAAAGCAGGAAACAGACTTCATTGACACAAGCAGAAAGTCACACCACCTGAACAGAAAGCAACACAGCGTCCCCAAAATCAGCCGACCGGTCCCACCCACCACCAAACGATAATGGGACATAAAGGTGTAAGGATCATGCCAAGTAGCTACCTTGCAGATCTCCACCATAGATGCCAGCTAAAAACAAGGCCAGGAAGCATACCCACCCGAGTTGATTACCCCTACACCAACTCGGGTGCCATCTCACCACAAGCAACATAGGCCGCCCCCACAGTCCAACTCAGCCACAGATGTAGAGTAGCTCTAGAGGGCATCAGACCCCGCCAAGCCATGCCGAAGGTCACAAAAAGCAAATCCACCACACGAAAAGTACGCAACAAGAACACCTCAAGAGCCCGAATAATGTCCAAACAGTGCAGCCGCACCTCAACCTCCAAAAGAGGAACAGAAAAGAACACAGGCAAAACCAGATCCTCCGTGCAGCAAAATGAGGAAGGCACCTTGGGAACAAAGGAAGTATAAGGCCAGAAAACAACCCGATCCGGAAAAAAAAACGCAACAAGGGCTCTGAACAAAGCAAGGAACCCAATTCCCAACCCTCCCGGCCAAGGCAATAGCGATCAGAAAAACCACCATGATCGTCAAAAAACGCAGAGGCCCCTCACCCAGAGGCGTAAAGGGAGCGGGCTGCTAAGTCAACAGCACCAACGGAAGATCCCAACAAGGAGCCAAAGACTTAACCACGGGCTTCCGGTGGAAACAACTTCTCAGCAACCAGGACACCAATGGAACCACAGACTCACAGGCCGAACCTCTAAAGGCCCTCACAGCTGCCCACTGAGCCCGTAAGTAGGACACAGCCAGACCCAAGACAAAGCCATCTGTCAGGAAAACTAAGATACCCATAGGACCCCACTCCATAGCAGACCAGCCCGATCCACAGACCAACTCAGAATAGACACCCAATGCTTAGCATAGGACATAAGAGTCGAAAGGAGCCGGAACTGCTGGAGAAACTGAGCCATATCAGGAAAACACCCCTTAGCCACAAGGTTCATCCTCTCAACAGTCAACCCAATAGATGCAAGGGGACTATACAATCCCAATACAGAGGAGGACACGAGAGAGGACAGAACCCTCCTGCAATGGCCAGCAAGGGCCCACCGCCAACCTCATCAACAAAGGGAACGAAGGCCCCCGGCACCAAGCAGGCGCCACCAGGATTACTGAAGCCCGGTCCAACCTGACCTTCAGCAGGACCCTCGGAGGAAAGGCAAACAGCAAACCCCTCCCACCGGAAGGACAGCACATCCACTCACCAAACTCAGTCACTCTGAACCAGAGAGCAACCTTTCCCTCAAGGCGTTTTCCAGGGCAGCAAACAGGTCCACCACAGGGACCCCAAAACTCCCCATCAGCCCCCCAAACACCTCCGGTGTCAAGCACATGTCCGACAGGGAATGAAAAAACCCTGCTCAGGTGATCCGCCTCCGAGTTCAAACCCCCTGGCAGATGCAACGCCCTCAAATACAACACAATCAAGTCTGCCCAATGGCAAATCAGACACCCCAACAAGTAGAAAGAGGCCACTTTCGCACTCCCCTGGCGATTGACATAACACACCACCACCACGTTGACCGTCCTCACCAGCACATCCTGCTGTGGGACTCAAGGAAGAAAAATGGTCAAGGATGACTAAACTGCCTTCCAGTCCCTCCAAGTTGAAGAAATCCTGCCTCCTGGACTGACCAGATCACTTGAACAGACTCCAGGGCCAACAAGACCTCCAACCCAGCTCGATGGCATCTGTAGACAGCACCAACAGCTCCTGGGACACAAAGGGAAAGCCCTGAAAGAGGGACTGTTGGACTTGGCCCTTTTCCCCCTGAATTTTTTCGCTTTTGTGGGAATCCACGTCATGGTAATGAATGTGAAATACCAATGTTAAATGTGACGCAATGGTGTACGCACCTGTACTTCCCGCCTTGTAAGAATGCACCTTGGTAAAATGCTACTTTTAAAATGGATGCCATGGCTGTGTGTTGTGCCACCTGACTGAGGTGGGATACCAGTCTAGTTGTTGTTTCCCAGCAATCCCAGCTTTTGAAGGGAAACCTGGCACCCAGGGTGCCCTACTCCTCCCCCTAGACCAGTTAGAACCAGTTTCCCCAGATGCTTCTAGAAGCTTCTGGCACTGTCTGGTGGGTGGGGTGATGGGCGTATAAATAGGGGGCTGTGCCACCATGTGCTCAATCAGCGCATGGGCGTGAATGTGACTGAGGGGACCTGCTGCCAGGAGGTACCGCCACATGGGCCTGTGTGCTGGCTCCTGTGCCCAACTGTAACCCCTCTGCTGTCCACAGGGCTAGGGAGAACCCCACTGCCCGAGTCAAGGCTGCTGTTTCAGGAGAAGTGCCACGTTACAGAGGAGGATGGTTCCTGGGACCTACAGCCCTGTCCTGATGAGTGCCCACTGACTGCTGACCTTGCCCAGTAGTGCCTGCTGCTGTGCTACCTAGTGCCTGAAGAAGAAGAGCGCTATATTGGACTGGCCTGTGCTCCCTGCCTGCACCCTAGCGCCTCGTGGGACCCCGACTGCATGCCCTGCGTAAGGTGAGCGCTGTATTTGGTGGGCGCTGCACTTCAATTGACTATATCCTGCCTGCTTGGTTGACAGTGGGCAGCTGCAATGTATTTGGGGGCATCGTACTCCTCAGGAGAAGACAGAGAGGAGTGAGAGACACTCCTGCCCTGCCCCAGTGCTTTGCTCACTTTGCTTTTGCTGTTTTTGCAGCCAGCCCTGACTTTGCGAGAACATAGGGCATTTGAGCCCCGGAGAAGGGCCAATTGGCCTGGGGCTAGTTTCAGAGTGTTGTGCCCCCGATTGGGGCGAACTTTGTTTATGCTGGCGAGGCCTATTGCTCCATATGATTTCTTGCAAAATATTGTTGTATAATGCATTTGTACCTAGGATGATTCCTAATGCTTTTCCCTCCAGTTTGCAGTGCCGATTTTGGGCCATTGGTAATTTGAGAGTCGCCGAGTAGGGGCGCCTAGGGGCAGTAGTGCCAAAAGCGAATCTGCAACCTTGAGGCAGCTATTCCAGGTGTATTTACATAAAGTGTACAGTTAATGTCGCGTGTGCCTAATGCATGTGGTTATATCACTAATGGTTTCTATCCCCCCTAATGCTTACAGGATGTTTGGGGGTTACTAGGGATGCATCATTATGCTAATGTTCTGTCCTAATTGCGCAATGATGAAATGCCTCATGTGTAAGCAACATTCTAATATGATTAGGCCCCATGTACCGCAGGAGGTGCCTTATACATCTGCTAATGCCTAAAGTGATGTTGCCTAGCATTTTTACCCTAATGAGAATGCTTCATGCCTACTATGTTTATGCCCACAGGTTGATGCCTAATGCTTTTCCCGCCTAATAGGTTATTCAAACTGTTTGTGTGCCTAATGCATTAATGCTGGCAATGCTTTTACCCTAATGCTACCTTGTGGGGGTCCTGTGTAAAGTGCCTAAGCTAAGGTGAATTAAAGCTCCCATGGTTTAGGCCCCAGCTGAGTATGGTGTGCCTAAGGATATGCAGAATATGCTCAACCGTTATGCCTAATGTATTCGTGTTTTCAGGTCCACTGTGACGGTAAGCCGAAGGTGTTGATTCAGGCTTTATGCCTGACCACTGCGCGTTTTATGCCTAGTGCTAATGGTTTCTTTTCCCCTAAGGGTGCAATGCTGGTGTTCTGCATACTATGCCTAACCTGAGGTTCCCATTCCAGGCTACGTCAATGATGATTTATGCCTGAAGTTATGCATAATGTGTTTTCATGATTAATGCCTTTATGGTACAGTTTTTCCCTAATGCCTACGTGGCTGGTTTCATTTTTAGGCCCACCTTGACAAATTCCTAAAGTGATTTATGCCAAGTGCATGTCTACTCACCTGTAGGTACGGCCGGTGAGACGTATTGCTTATGGACTTTCAGTTATCCTTGGACTTGTGATGGTTCTGGCAGCAGCCCGATTGGAGCTGCCCTATATATAGTCCCCCTGTGAATTATTCCCCGGTGACAGCTGGCACAGTCTATCTGCACCTGTGATTTCCTGATGATGTGTTTATTTTACAATACACAGACTGTTTTTCACCTATCCTGGTGTGGAGTCTCTTTGTGTAGTGGGTCTTGTGTGTCGCCTGTGTGTGCTGCGGGGATGCTTTACACATTTCCTCCGGACTTTGGCCCGCGCGCTTTGCAACACGCTACCCGTTTCTCACTGGGACCGATCCTCCATCCAGCACAGCAATTCCAGGGAAATCTCCACACCCTCGGGAATCAACTACTTATAAATCTGAGACCACGGACACCAAAGCCCTACAACATGAGTCACCAGGGAGTAGAAGTGCAAACAGGCCCAAGGAGCAATCTTTATGGCAGGAGCTCATCAACCCCTGAACCCGTAACCACAGTCGAGCCTTGGAAGACTGGGCTACGAACCCCTTCCTCAGCTCATGCACCAGAGTTAGCCTACAGGGTCCTGACAGGAAAACTTTCCACAATTTAGTGTTGAAGACCCCCTCAATGAACAGAAATCTCCAAGTTCAGAATCCATCCGAACTGCAGGAAGAGCTGGCAAACCTCCTGGGTATGCGAATGAGCCTCAAGGGAAGAAGAGGAAGATATCAACCAGTCATCTGAGTAAGGAAACACCTGTATCCCCCAAGCATGCAACAACCCCACCCAGGGTGCCAACACCGTAGGAAAATACTCTAGAAGAGGCAGACAGACCAAATGGTAATACCTGGGATTGGGAAAAACCGACTCCCACACAGAACAGTAGAACCCTTAGGGAAGCCATGTGAACAGGAACATGTTAGCAACACCAATTTGAAGGACCGATGAGGAAAGCACAAATTCACCGCCTTCAGATTCAGAACAGGGCGGAAGCCCCCATTGGGTTTCTGGATCTGAAACAGAATTGAGTCAACCCCTGACCCTGTTGACTCCCAGGCACCCTCACCACAGCCCCTTTCGAAACCAGGTTCAACAGAGCCCGACATTTGACCTGAGAACTGGGAACAGGGGTAGCCCGAACACAACCACCGGTGGAACCCCAAATTCGATCTAATATCCCAGCTGGACAATCCACAGGACCCATCGATCTCGATTGGACTCCCCCCAGACCGGAAAAAAAGACCTCAGGCAACCCCTAAATGGCAACACATCCGAACCCCTCACATATTCATGTATTGGAAGACCCCAAAGAAGTGGAGGCACCATGCCGACCCCGGGACTTGTGGAAGAAAGGGACACCCCGGCCACATCCCCCACAACGAAAGGGCTGGATGGCCATGGACAATGAAACGCCCGTCCAAAGCCCGCTTATACTCAGGAAACTTCCCCTTCTGTGAAAAGCCAACCGGAGCCAACACATTTGTTCCTCCGCCGTCTTTTTAATCAATGTCTCCAATGGATCCCAAACAGTTTAGAGCCTGTGAAAGGAAATTTCAAGAGGGCAGGCTTCTGTGCTGCCTCTGCTTACCAAGGCTTAAGCCACAACCGCCTCCTAGCCGCCACCAAGACCCCAGCCGCAGTACTAAGGGAATCGAAGGGCAAAACAGCCAGGTAGTGCACTGCTGCTCCAATATAGTCAAAGAGTCAGAGGGGTCCTCCTCTTGAAAGAGCTGTTCTGAAACACCCTTACAGTCCCTCAGAAGAGACAGAACCAGGTAGCTAGTGCAAACTGCAGAACTATCTGCAAATTTAGAGGTTGCAAGGGACCTCTTCAAAGCCCATTCAACCCGCTACTCCCCAGGATCAGAGGGAACCACATCCCCGGACAACACCAGGCTCTGAGATGCAAGACCCACCAGCAGGGATTCTATCTTCACCACAGGCAGAAACACCTCTGAGAATCCTTGCAAAGGAAATCTCCCAGCCAGAAACAGGAGAAAAGAATGCATGTCAATATCTTTCCCACCCCTTCCAACTCAATCCACACAGATACACAGGAAGGAACTCAGGCCCCGACCCTGATAAATGGCAAAACAGTCCACCGACTCATCACCCACCGAGGGATCCGGGAACCCCAAATTGTCCCGCACAACCTCATCAGGATCCGGGACAGCCAGGGCATTCAACTTCTGCCACTTCAGCCACTTGGATTCCCTAGCAAGAACGCCGCTGTCACTGCAGCTTCAATCATATGCTGCACCTCTGATAAGGAAGGCGCTGTGGAAGGCCCAGCAACCACTACCTCCTTCTCCGTGATCACACTCATCTCTGACCGCTTACCATCCATGAAGAATAATGGCCAGAGGAGCACACCCAGACATATATATATATATATATATATGTATATATATATATATATATATATATCAATACTGACAACACCAATCAGAATACGACCCAGCAAGGGTCAACCCTAGGCAGGCAATTAGTGAAACCATCCAATACCTCCAGGCCCGGAGGTCAATCCAGGAGCCAACCAATCCTTGGCACCCAACACATATAAAAACCAATGACCTAACAAGGCCCAGGCTCTAAATGCCTCAGGCAGAGCACCAGATGACACCAATGCAGGACAACCATGACCATCCACTGTCCATGAAAAAGTGAGACAGTTTAGACACGACCATAAGCCAAACTAAAAGCATGACCTACAGTGGAACACCAGGCACGAACACATAACCAATGGGGATTGAGACCGTGACCATAACCACAATGTCAAAAAGACTCACCAGACACCTTAGACGAATGAGGCAGAGACCCCGATCACTGGGCCACAGGGACCCAGCCCAAGACATTGTACACCTGCCCCCTCGTACAGTGGAAATGCCGAAATGCTCCGTTATACACTCCTCGTGAGTACCAACAGCAGAACACTGTGGAGGTCAGCCCCCCCTCCCGCGAACTGGCTCAGCACCCGGCCGCTGCAAAGGAATGATAGGCAACACTTTTGCGCCGTGCTTTGCAGGCACCCGCAATAAGCCAGCTCCGAAAGCACAGAGCAAACTTTCACCTGCTGCAGCCGGGACCGTGCTCTGAAACCAGAGCCCGCCCTCCCAGAGGAGGGGCCTGTCCCGCCACAACCCAGGCATGCCGGAAAGTGCTGCAACATGCTGCAAAAATCTTCCACACACCCCAAGAGGTCCCCGCTACAGCTGGGAATTCAGTGGTGAAGAGCGGAACCTAATCACAATGAAACTCCAGGAAACCATAACGAACTACGAGGGCAAGAGGCAGTAAGCTGCAAATGACAGTATGGTCCCGCTATAAAAGGGACTTGACCCCCAAAACACACACAACGGTTGCTAGAGCATACCCTGCACACTCACCTGTAAACAGCATAGAGTCTTGCAAGGAGTAGTTTGCAGGGGAAAAAAAACAGGATGTGCTTCTTTGGATCATGGGTTATATGCCACAGGATGTGGGAGTGGCCTGGAGGGTAGGGATGGGCTAAGGAGTTTTGCTTGGAAGTTCTGGGGAGGAGCTATTGTTCATATGGTAATGACTGTGACAGGGAGGTCTGACGAGTAGGTAATGCAAGTACTGTGCTCTCAGGAAACTGTGCTCCGACATTTAAAGGTCATAGTACTGGGTCCATTATTTACTACATATATGTCTCAGCTGGTTTACATTCTTCTCTGATTACATTTTCAGTGGACTGGAATTTGCTCAGTGACCACAACCCCCTCTTTGCTAGCTTTCACTGGGATAGAATGAAGGTGGATCAGCACTTTCTCTTTAAACACCGACCATCCCTAAAGATCAGGGATGGAGACCAAAGTGGGACATAATAATCTCAGGAGGATTTTAATGCTAAACTAGCCTTGATTTGCTAATCTGGGTTTCAGGTCTGTCAGGATGTAGAATCTTCCCAGGATAGTATTTTGTGCGCTTTTTACTGGCTATGTGCCCATATTATGTCTTCTTTTACCAAGCCAGGGTTGCCAAGTACCCCAGCTCCAGGGGTTTGGTTCTACAGGAGCTGCACAAGAGCATGCAAGGCGCTCCTAGAAGATCTAAAAAACCTTCACGAGATAGCCATGAGGTTCAACGGCATAGAGCCATATATAGAGAACCTCTAAAAAATAGGAAGGTGAGCTGAAAAAGGGGTTTTGGGAGAACATTTTGACAGCTAAGGCTTTGAGGGATACAGCAATGTTATGGAGAGTCGTAAACCATCATTTTTGTTTTTGGATCAGGTATATATCTAGACAACAATTATCCCGGCTTAGGCCTGGGTGAATCAGTTTACCACCTTATACCATGGGGAGGACTTAGAACTGCCTAACCTAGTTGCAGCTGAGGGGGCCAAGTTGAAATTTCATTTCACTGGGAAGAGGTGCAATCTTGTCCCTTACTTAGGGTAAGGCTCCAGGTCTGAATGGGGTACCAGGACCTGTTTAAGTCCCTAGTGGACTTATGGGCCCCTCTTCTCACTCTTCATATTAATGTATCCATTAGTGTCTCTTTGCCAGAGACCTGACATCACTCGGTAATAGTGCCTGTTTTTTTAAAAGGGGGGACAGGAAGGACCCAGTACTCTACATACCTATTTCTTTAATCAACGCTTAGGGCAAAATCATTGGTCGAATTATCTTGGAGAGACTCACACTATGGGCGGATGAGCACAATATAATGGCTGACCTCCAGTATGGCCTAGCAGGGGAACCGTGGAGCAGAATCTTAACCTGCATCATTTAATTAACTAATATGCCCAAGCTAAAAATAGGGGTTAATACATCTTGCCTTCATGGACCTCAGCTCTGCCTTTGGTAAGGTTTAAAGAGATTAGCTCTGGGCAGTTCTGGGGTGCATGGGGGTGGAACCTGTGCTGATTGCCCTTCTGCAGGACCTGTACTGTTGTCTGACGTGCTCAGTTAGATTTGGGAATAATGGGGAATGCACTAAGCACTTTAACCTAGGGAGGAATGTCCATCAGAGATGCATTTTGGCACTGTTCCTCTTTATTATGTACATTAACTGTTTAGAAGTGGTGCTTCCCACCCAAGATGTAGATGTCACAAGAGCTGGAGGGAGATTGATCCTTGCCCTTCTTTACGCAGATGATGCAGTTTTGATCGAGCGCACCTCTAGAAGCGTCCAATGGCTCTTTGGCCTTTTTATTGATTTTATGGATACCTTGGGCCTTTTAAGCAATTTTATGAAATCGCATGTTATGGTTATCTAAAAGCACTAAAACCTCTGGCTTTTTGACGCAGGGTTAGGTTTTAACAAAGGCGGATACACCTGCCAGCTTACATGATTTTTCCTCCCGACTAGGTAAAAAAACAGTCAAAACGTTCTTAGAAGTTTATAGAGCTAAGTGCATCCTCATATCCACCTAGGGTTGTGATATGTGGGGTTATGCCAACCCTGACCCAATCTTAGTGCAGGAAAATACATTTCTGAGGGGGCTCCCATGTGTAGGCCTTTGCACACAAAGAGATTGGTATGAGTTACATCCCAGAAAGTATTTGTCTGCACCGAATTTTACTTTGGTGTGCAAATTGGCTTCCGGAGGAGTTAAGCCTTAATAGGCTGGTCATCAGAGACTGTTTGAAACTGGACAATATGTGACCTTTTCCCTGGCTGCACTATCTGAGAATTTTTTTTTAAAGGTCTTGGGAGATCAGATTTATATTTTTTACCATGAGAGAATTGAGAAAACGACATGGTTTAGTTGAAGCAGACCTTTGATCTTACAGTGGCAGCCAAGAGGGAAGCCTCTGCACTTCCAAAACAAATGTTTTTTCAGTATGTTTTGGTAACATAAGTAAGGGGGACGGAACCTAGACTCCTTTTAGAGATGTCTAATCATCAACGTTGTTTACTGACATTTTTTAGGCTGGATATCTGCTGTCAATTGCTGTATCAAAAGGCACCTAGAATAAAATAACTGATCTACCACCTTGTACCTGTGATAAAGTATGACTATGTGACACAATGCATTTAGTACCAGCGGCGTTTTCTTCATTGGGGCTTGGGGGTGTTGCCCCCCTAGCTCCCCCTGGGACCCATTTTAAATGTTTTTGTTATCTGCAGCAGTGCACAGCATCATGGAAACATTTGCCATTTTCAATAGTCAGGTGCGGGCTGAGGCAGATGTGGGTAGAGGGTGGAACTCTGTTGAGAGTGACACTCGCACGGCTTGGCCTCCTCGGGGTGAAGTGCGCATGTAGGGTTGGACAGGTGCCCTGCTTTGTCCTGCCCCGCATGTACACTTGAACCTTCACCTAACTTCAATGATAGGAGCCCAGGGTGGATTGCATGCACAGCCCCCAAGTCTCCAAGGAGCCTCGGCAGCCACTGATCCAGCCAATCCTTGTGCTGCTCTCATGAAGGGAGCAGGGTCAAGATTGGCTCAGGAGTCACGTGGAGAGAGGTAGGACTGGAGGACCGTCGGTGAACAGTGAACTCCAATGGAGGCAAAGTCACGAGGGTTCTGGTGACGGACGGTGAGTTTACCTGCTGCCTGCTTAAGCATTTATTTTTATTTGGATATATAGCTCCCAATGTGTTTGCTTGGCTTACTATGTAAGAATTCAAAACGTCGAGTCATCGGAGTGAAAGTGGGTGGCTGCAGACAGTAAGGGGTCCATTAGGATGACGGGCGGACTCCTAGCGGGGATTGGGAACGCCCGCCATAAGGGCGGGGGGCCCGTGGGGCCATTAGGATGTGCCCGCCACAGTGGCGGGCACATCCTGCATTTCTAGCATTGTGGCGGGCGGTGCTCTCAGCACCGCCCGCCACAATGCTAGAAATGCATTTCAGCATTTGCAGTAACAAAGCGGCAGGCACAGCGCGGTGCCTGCCGCTTTGTTTATGCAAAGGTGGGGGGGTACCACAGGTGTGCAGCCCCACCCCTCCTTCACTCTGGGGGCCCGCAGGGGGCCCCCAGAGTGAAGACTGCATGCCTTTCGGTGGCAGCATTGCCGCCACGGAAAGGCATGACTGACAGCCCATACTAATATGGCTGGCGGTGTCTATGAGACACCGCCACCATATTAAACATTTTCCGCCTGGGGCCGAAAAGCGGCAGACGGTCTTTCCGTCCGCCGCGGTCCCCCCGCCATCCTAATGTGGCGGGGGGAATTCGGGAATGGATGTCGGGCGGATTGCCTACGCCAGGCCGGCGGTGGCTACCGCCAGCCTGGCAGAGGCAATCCGTCCGACATCATAATGGGCCCCTAAGCCTCTAAACCGAGGCACAGCGCTGTCCGGTGAGAACGTCTTGCTTCTAGATGTCTGTAACTCGGGTGAACTTCATGCAGGCTGAAACAAATATCTTTACCGACAGCGGATCAGAATCCCATTTACACCATCTGAAACCGTGCTCACATCTCACGGGAGGGTGGGGGCTGGGATCAATGGAGGTTAAAAAATATAAGTCACAATGTTCCAGCTCTTTGAAAGTGATACTAAACAGCTCATTCTATAATGTTATCTCTGCAGACACACTAACTCGGTCCGGGCCCCTGCTGCCTGGTGGATAGCTGACTCTGCCCTCACCCCTAACAGACATGTCACCAGCTCCCTCCCAGCCCTTGCTGCCTTTCAGATGACCAACCCTACCTCAGCAC
Organism: Lissotriton helveticus; assembly: GCF_964261635.1. Lineage (NCBI taxonomy): Eukaryota > Metazoa > Chordata > Amphibia > Caudata > Salamandridae > Lissotriton > Lissotriton helveticus. The sequence continues at coordinate 845,318,001 of NC_136063.1, read as the reverse complement.
TCTGTGCTGGAAGTCATGATTTGAAAGAAACTCATAAATATTTTCAGTTCGTGTATCACAAGGTTTCACATTCGCTCACATATGACAAAATAATAAAACCAGCGGCTGATTTGCAGCCTTTTGGGTTCCTTCCAACTTACTTGCTTAAACTGAGAGCTCGAAGCCTCCAGCATTCACACAGCCTAGCCTAAGCCGTCTATCATTTTGTTTCATTTGAGCACAGTAGCAATTACAGGGTACAAAAGCACTAATAGGTTGCTCTGTACAGTATGGCTTTTTAGTAAAAAGTGTGCACATCTACTGTATTAACTTGCAAAAAAGTGTGAAGTGGCTGTCACATTTTCTTCATAGCCGAGGAAAGCAGAAATGAAAACTAGTCCACACATGTAAATAGCAAATGCAACGTAGTTCAAATATACAAACGTGTGTATGTATCTGTGAGGCTGAAACTAATGTTTGCCTGCATTTATCACGGGATGCGTGAGTAAGCGAGAGGAAAGCGTTGCAGATTTATTATGGATGTATTTGAGAAGTGTGTGCATCTGTGTGACATTGTAAATGTGTTTGAGTATGCACGATAGCAAGAAAGTATGTTTATGTGGGGTTTTACTCAGTATCCTTGCCCCTCCTCGTGAGTCCAACAGTAAAGTATGTGATTCTGGGCACGTGCCTATCTGCTACAAAATACGGATGCATGTATATGTATTTGTGTATGGCATGTATGCTTGTGTACATTTCCTTTTGACGAATCGGGTTTTGCCTCAGCATGTCAGCAATTATTGGTATAGCAACACCTGTCTGATTTTAAGGGAGACAGATTGAGAATGGGCTTAAGAATGGGTCTAATTGTGTCAGACACAGTGACTAAATACTTGTGCACACTGTAGTATGCTCTCTATGTCTATCTTAGGTTGGTTTCATGGAACTTAGAATGCTAAGATGAAGAGCATTCTTATGTATTCAGTTACTGCTTGACAGCTGATGGTGAGGGTGTTAAGAATAAACCTTACTTTAATCTACAACATATATCTATGGCTATTTACTACTTTTCACTGGCGACGAGGACGGTATAGACTGGAAGGATAAAGGAAGAACACCCTAACATCAAGCTAAGTAGTTTGTCACGTTTAAAAAAAAAAAAAAAGCAATTTACTGACTTTGCTGGAAATTAGAATGAAGATTGACATTATTTAAAAAATAAAACAACAGGAATATTGCGAGGAATAACTTTGACTCATATACTGACTTTGTGCTTCCCCAGCGGCAGTTAATTTAAATGGGAGATTAAATGATTTCCCCAGCGGCAGTTGGTTAGCAAGAGGAAGTGTGATGAAGGATTTATGTGAGGTTTAAAATATTTCTGTTGTGAAGAAAGGTGAAATTCCATCCCCAGCGGCTGTTAGTACTAAAGAGAGGTTTGACATTTTTGACAGTTTAAAGAAAAGAATTGCGACCTCTCCAGCGGCTGTTTATTTTTTTTTAAATAGATTTGGGTTGGAAAGGTATGGAAAACAGTGTGAGTAAAACAGCGTAATCCTAATAAAATAAAAAAATTGCTGTCGAGTAAAAAGTGTGACAAACGGTGAAATTGGTTACCGTTTTCAATCCAGGTTGGGCGGTTGATCAGTGGTGCGAGCTCCTTCCTCCTCGGAATATTATCTAAAGTGATGACGTTATGGAACGAGGGAAGGAAGTCGGCGAGGAAATGAATGACTCATCGTGAGACTTCAGACGCGAGTTCAAAGGGCACACGTCAGTCTTTGGAGAGCAGGAGCGGCAGTTTCTCTTCGCGCAGGAAAAACGGAAAGCTCAAATTTAAACGGAATCATCTCTTCGTGATATTTTTGGTGTACATTTTCAGAAGTGTGACAGTTTTACTACATGAAGCAACGCTGTCTAATGGTTTTGAAAGGAAAAAGTGAGGAAAGCGTTGTGCTAATTTAAAAAGGAAAACTGATTAATACATATACATTAAAATTATTTTTTTTCTCTCACTGCAATTGTTTGTTTAACATCGTTTTTGTTTTGATGGGGGAGGTAAGGTCATGTCAAGAGTTTTAGTGTATATGGTATACAAAACTTGCTAAAGGAAGAACTAAGTTGTTGTGATTTTTGTTTTTTTTAAAATAGTTCTGTAAAGAGCTGAGGAAGTAATAATTAGCAGTGTGAGGTAAAATAGATATATATAATTGGCATAATAGCAAAAGGAAGGGAAAATTGTAAAATACGAGGTGGACTGTATTTAAGTGGTCAAAGGTACAAGAATGCAAAATGTAACAACACCTCCGTTCTTTTTGAGTGATCCAGGCGAGACAAGGGTAAAATGGAGCAAATGGAAAAAGATTTTTGCGCACTATGCGAGAGTTTGCGGTGCAAACTTAAGTGCGGAGAGGATATACTCTTTATTAATGCATTGCCTTGGTGGGGAAGGGCAGGAGGTTCTAGAAAATGTGCCCGCTTTGTCACATCAAGAACAGAGAGGTTTGGATGAGTATGAGGTTTGTTTGCTGCAACTAGACAAACATTATTTGCCTCGTGTTAGTACCATAATGGAAATATATAATTTTGGAAGAAGGGAGCAAGGTAAAGAGGCGTCAGTAGAGGAATATCTGACTGCTTTAAGAAAATTATCTTCTACTTGTAAGTTTGGTCCTGCCAACGAGGAACGTTTGAGGGATCAGTTAGTTTTTAAATGCAGAGAAGATAAAATTAGAGAGGAATTATGGCTCAAAGATGAACCACCTCTTGACGAGGTGGTAAGCATAGCCAAGAGGGTTGAACACATGATTAAATGTGTTGATGAATTAAAAAGTGACAAAGGGAAGTCTGAGGAAAAGGTGAAAAAGTTAGAAGTGAAGGAGGATGTAACACAGGTCAAGGAGGTGAAAGATATTAAAGCCTCAGTATATGAGAAAGGCAAAGAGGAAGCTTCATCGTCAGCTGTAACTTGTTATAGATGTGGGAAAGGTGGTCATAAGGCGAATTCAAAGTTCTGTCCGGCTATGAGTTTTCTTTGTCATGGGTGTGGGAAAAAAGGGCATTTTGTAAAATTTTGTAAATCTAAAGAAAAGAAATTTGTAACCAAAGATATAAAGGAAATTATATGTCAAGTGAAGGACAAAGAAGAAAAGGATTATCCAACTGATTTGGTTAAGATTGAAGGAATTGATCTGGAAATGAAATTTGATTCCTGTGCACGAATAACAATTGTTTCTAAAGAGTACTATGAGAGGTGTTTAAAGGATAGAAATAAGTTAACCAAGATGGACGTATGTGCAGGAGGGTATGGTGGTGCACCTATAAGCATGATGGGATATTTTAATGCTACTATTGAGTTCAGGGAAAGAATTATAGTTGGGAAGGTTTATGTTTCCAAAGTGGGGGATTGTTTAATTGGGTGGCCACATCAACGTTTGTTGGGAGTCATCCTCAATCCTAATGCTAATCCTCAGATTCAAATTCAGGAAGTTGTGTCAAGCAATAACTATTTTATGGAAGAGTTTCCTAAACTCTTTCAATCTGTCTTGGGTTGTCTCAAAGGCTATAAACATTGTATAAAGTTAAAGAAGAATGCTGTTCCTGTGGTTGCTAAGGTCAGAAGGATTCCTATAGCAGTTCAGGAAAAAGTTGAACAGGAATTGAGAAAATTACAGGAGCAGGATATAATTACTTCCGTGGAGGCAACTGAATGGTTGGCTCCTATTGTTGTCGCTAACAAGCCCGATGGCGATATAAGACTCTGTTGTGATTTGAGATCTCTCAATAAGGAGGTTGTGGTACATAAATTTCCATTGCCCAATATTGACGAGTTACTATCATCTTTAGGTGATGCCAAGATTTTTACGACGCTTGATTTAACACAGGCTTATCATCAGATAGAATTGACGCAGGATTCACAGGATCTAACAGCATTTATCACCCCTATGGGTGCCTTCAAGTATAAGAGAATGCCGTTTGGTCTTGTGTCTGCTGCGTCGGTTTTTCAACGGGTGATGGCATCCATTTTGAAGGGTGTAAGAAAGGTGAAATGCTATCAGGATGATTTGTTGATTTATGGTGTGAATCAAGAGGAGCATGATAGAATTTTAAGAACAGTTCTAAAAAGGTTAGAAAATGCAGGTTTGACTTTAAAATTTGAAAAATGTAAGTTTTCAGTTCCTGAAGTGAATTACTTAGGTCATACCATATCTGCAGTTGGTATTTCTCCAAAGAAAGAGCTGGTTGATACAATAAGTAACTTAGCATCACCAAGGAATAAGGAGGAGGTTGTTTCTTTTCTTGGGATGGTGGAATATTATTGAAAGTTCATCAGAAATTTAGCTGGTAAATCAGGAGGATTGAGAGATCTTTTGGGAAAAAATAAGGAATTTAAGTGGTCGGATGTTTGTCAACGTGAGTTTGAGGACATCAAGAGGGATTTAGTTGCGGCTCCTGATTTGAAAGCATTTGTTCCTTTTGAAGAGACTTATGTGATCACTGATGCAAGTTCAAAGGGTTTGGGAGCAATTCTAAAACAAAGAAGGAATGGACAGGAGAAGCTTATTGCCTGTGCCTCAAGAAGTTTGAGAGGAGCAGAACTGAACTATTTGGTGATTGAGAAAGAAGCTTTGGCCATATTCTGGGCTTTAAACAAGTTCAGAAATTTTCTGTGGGGTCAGGAGTTTAAAGTTTGTTCTGATCATAAACCACTAAGGGAGATTTTAATGGTGAAAGGTTTGGATAATGTTTGTTCAAGGATCAGAAGATGGGTGATTGGTTTACAAGAATTTTGCTTTGAAATTGATTATATACCTGGGGTGGAGAATGTATCGGCTGATTGTCTTTCACGTCTTGTTGATGACTCTCTTGAGGTGGTTAATGAGGAAATGGATGGAGAGTGTGCAGTTAATGTTTGTGAAATTACCTCTGGAGTTATACTTGAGGAGGAATGGTTAGAAGAGTGCAAGAAAGATTGTGAGATTGTTGGTGTGATTGGTTCTCTAGTGAACAATACTGATTTTGAAAAAGGTCTGTCTAAGGTGTGGCATTTGATCAAGAATGAGTTATCTGTGGAGAATGGTGTTCTTTTGAGGGGTTCTAAGTTGATTCCCCCGTGTTCTTTGAGGAAAAGGTTGATTGAAGAGGCTCATCAAGGACATATGGGAATTGTAAAAACTAAAGAAAGGATTCGTTGTTCTTTTTGGTGGCCAGGGATGGATTTGGAAATTGAAAGGGAGGTGCAAGAATGTTTGCAGTGTAAAGTGAGCGATAAAATTTTGGTATCTTGTACTGCTCCCATGGTCTGTCGTGATCTCCCAAGTGGACCGTGGGAGGACATTGCTATGGATATTGTTGGTCCGCTCTCAGGTGAGTATCGTACCCCCTATTTGATAGTGGTGATTGATCTCTATTCAAGGTGGGTTGAGATTTCTTCTGTTTCTGAGGTAACCTCTTCTGCTGTTATTGACTTTCTAAAGGAAATTTTTAAAAGGGAACGTTTTCCCAAATCCATTTTGTCTGATAATGGTCCTCAGTTTTGCTCTGGTATGATGGATGATTTTTTGTTGTCCTGTGGCATTAGACATAAAAGGTCTTCTGTTTATCACCCAGAGACCAATGGGACAGTAGAAAGGTTTAATAGGGTGATAAAGGAGAACTTTCAGCTTTCAAGAGTTAATGGGTTAAATTGGAAGGTGGAATTGCAGAAATGTATTTTGGCGCATAGGTTTTCACCACAGACGACAACAAAGAAAACTCCATTTGAGCTGTTTAAAGGAAGAACTCCCAATACCAGTTTGAGTCGGGCTTGGATGTGCTGGGGAAAAGGGGTAAAAGATAATAGTATTGGTGAATGGAGAGTGAGAGAGATAGAACAACGTTTGAAAAATAAGAAGTGTTTTGATGAAAGAAAAAGGGTACAAGAAGGACGAGTTGAAGTTGGGGATAAAGTTAAGGTCAGGGCTCCTGTTGGTTCTTTGTCCTGGTCCAAATACTCTTGTCCCATGAAAGTTATCAAATGTTTCAACAATTCTGTGAAGTTGGAAAATGGTAAAATATGGAATTTAAATTGTGTTGCCATTGTAAAGAAATGTAATCCTGATATGGACAGTTGTGCCAGTCGGACCATCTCTACTACTGGCACTGTGGTATCTCCGAGGAGAACAAGTTCACGTGTTAGGAAGGTGCCAACTTATCTCAGTGATTAGACCTCTTAAATATTTCTTTATTCATTTTTGAGTTTATTTCTATTTCGATATTTTTGTGCTGAAATGTAATTTTGATGCTTGTTTATGTTGTGTTTCATTTGTATTTTACCTGCAATTTTAATCTTGATGTAAGAAGGAGGATGTGTAGTATGCTCTCTATGTCTATCTTAGGTTGGTTTCATGGAACTGTGGAGAAGTGTGGCTCAGTGGTTAGAGGCGGCAGACCCGGAAGCTGAGATCAGCCGTGGACCAGGGTTCGATTCCCCGCCTCGGCGGGTCTCGGGTTCAAAAATTCCACGGACTCGACAATTCTCGCTCCGGTGCCTACTCGACTCACGGGGTCACACTCTGTGACTCTGGGCAATAGCTTGCTTAATCTCCACTACGGCCCCTCGCGGCAGGATGCCTGGCTTTCACCTTGTGAATACCCTGCTGGGGTATCTCTCACAGGGGAATACCAGGACGGGTTCCCTAAGCAAGCGCCTTGAGACCCCTGGGTGAAATGTGCGCTATATAAATCGAAATACATTTACAATGCTAAGATGAAGAGCATTCTTATGTATTCAGTTACTGCTTGACAGCTGATGGTGAGGGTGTTAAGAATAAACCTTACTTTGATCTACAACATATATCTATGGCTATTTACTACTTTTCACACACTTAGCTAATATTTTGTTAATAGTATTCAACGCACACCTGGTGGGATTTTTAAAGGGTATTTGGGAAGTGTCTCACAAAGAGCGTTTTTTATATCAGTTACAGACTGATTGTTTTCTTTCTTCACTTACTCTCCAATCTGGGTTAATATTTTGCATTGTTCTTTGGTGCAGGTGAATCTAATCCAAGGCATTTATGGAGGGTTTGCCTTTTTTTTATTGTTCTACCACACGATCTTCTGCCACCTTCCCCTATGAACATGTCCAAGTGAATAACCAGTCACATTAAGATAGATGCTTTTCACTATAGCTGGATATACTGTTGCATGACAAGGTTTGAGGCCATCTCTTTAAAAAACATTCCCTACATTGTCCCCACTCCCTTACTCACCCCCAGCCTCACACTCCTAAGTGTTCAGTACTTTTTAATCCAACACCAATTTGGAGTGAGCCTTTAGACTGGTGCCTTCTAGCCCACGGTGGCTTCCTGTCTCAAGGACATACGGCTGTGGACCCCACACTACAATTAAGTGGTTGGATTGGTGTATGTACCTTTGGCTAATAGGCCAGGACAGATGCAGCAAATTCTTTAACCTCTGTGGGTTTCAACAGTGGACCTACTGAACTTCAGGGCCATTGGTTCAGTATATTACACCATTGCCATGTTGCACATTATTTTATTGGTGCATGTATCTACTAGTTGCAGTAGCTGTTAACTGATCCTGACGAAGTCCACAACACATATACAGGTCCAAAGGCTGAAACATGTTGATCAGATACTGTTACAGTTGTCTCTAATGACGGCAGCTGCATCACCAGCTATTTGTTTTTAATCCTGTCACAAGGTAGCTGAATAAAGCTTGCCATATAGCTAATCTTATATCCAGTTTTAACCCCTTACACCTTAGCACTGCACTCCACACAGAGCACACCACGCTCACATAGGGTTTTAGATTAACCCTCCTTCCCAACCTAACTCAACCCTGAACTCCTCCCTTGCAGCAAGGGGGTTGTAGCCCGCATTGAGACCAGGATCTCTACGAGAGGAGGCACCCGTATGATGAAGCATAACACCTTTGGTGTGTGAGAAAGGGAAAAAGGGAACCCTCTTAAGCACTTGGTTGACTAAGTCCACCTACACACCAGACCTCTGTCCTGGACCCGTGGGCTCTTTTTTGTGATAGGTGCCGGTGGGCGGCCATCGTTTAAAAATTAAGGATAGCATGCGTAAGAGCTAGGGTTGTGGCGGGGTATGGAGGTGCACCTTGGAAGTAAAGTGCCCGCTTGTGTTGGCAGCTGTGTACCTGCCTTACTTGTCTATGCCTAAGATCCTGGGTGATGATCTGTCTGAGCCTTTGTGACAGATCTTAAGCTAACCCTCATTTTCAAAATCCTGGACAAGTGATTACTTTAACAAAGTTGCCTCCTATGGTATTTGCAAGGCACTAGAATCATGTGATTGCAGTGGATTTTGCCTGATTATAGATTTGCAGCATTTGCCACATAATCCATCATCTACTGCATAATCTGCAGATTTTAACAAAAATATATTTGTGTCTAGCTCACACTGTTCAAACGTTACTAAAAACGCAGCAACGTGTTGCCGTGCAGTGGAAGGTCCTTTGCAAAGGTTGACTGGCCACCTTTCTGCTGCGTGTTGCTATATTTGGCTGTTAAACTAGTATGATTGATTTGTAACCAAAGCCCAGTCAGTGGTAACAAGTGTAAACAAGCATTTGCAATGCAATAGGTCTCGCATTAGAAAATTTTGAGCTATTGGTATTGTAAATGGCAATTTTTTTTATTTCTGTGTTGGTTTTGAAAATAGCTAAATTAATAGCTTTGTCATTTACAATGCCAATAGTTTTAACTTTCGCAAATGTGACACCTATAGCATTTGTAATGCAATATGTGTTGTATTTACGTGACTTAGATGTATTGCTATTACAAATAACAATGGCTTTTAATTTTTTTAAATAATTAATACTTAAATAAAAGTTATTGTAATTTATAATAGCAATAGCTTAAACTTTTGTAAATAACGTTTGTGAAGATTGTGTTCAGTGTATTTTATTGTGACGAAAATCCAAGAACAGAAGTGAAATTTTAACATCTTTCTGTGACATTTGCAATACAGCTTGAAACATTGAGAGAACATATTTGAACCAGTTGTTGTTGAATGGTTGCACAGATTGATGCTGTGGTGGCGCAGAGTGATGTTGTGGTGGCGACGAGTGATGCTGTGGCGGTCAGTGATGCTGTGGTAGCGCATAGTGATTTTGTGGGCCCCTGAGTGATGATGTGGTGGTGCTGAGTGGTGCTGAGTGATGCTGTGGTGGTGCTGAGTGATGCTGTGGTGGTGCTGAGTGGTGCTGTGGTGGTGCTGAGGTGGTGTGGTGGTGCTGAGTGGTGCTGAGTGATAATGTGGTGGTGCTGAGTGATAATGTGGTGGCGCTGAGTGGTGCTGTGGTGGTGCTGAGTGACGCTGTGGTGGTGCTGAGTGGTGCTGTGGTGGTGCTGAGTGATAATGTGGTGGTGCTGAGTGATAATGTGGTGGTGCTGAGTGACAATGTTTGTACGGAGCAACAATTATAAGGTAGTGAGAGAGACAAGAAAAATACTAGCTATTTACAGTGAAAAGTACAGACCTAGTATATTAATAAGCAGAGTAAGCAGGGGGTACTGCAGCACATGTCTGTGAGCGACGAGCAGCGGCGTACACCAAGAAATTTTAAAAAGCGCTTACAAGTATTTTTTAAACATACTATGGTGTAGCATTTATGACATCTTTGTTATCACCGAAAATGTCCCTTACCTGAGTCACCAGCAATGAACAGTCGCTATTGTAAAACCAACCACATCCAATGGTAAAAAAAGGAAATATTTTGCTTTAGTAGTATGCAGGTTTAAAGAAGAACCGGGGTCGAAAATTCCCAAAAGAGTAAACACAAAGTCGGCAATGAAATAGAGTCACTAGCAATGAACTGGCGCTTTTGTAAATCCTACGGTTAGAACAAGACTCAGAGATTGAGTTGTTTTTTTGATGGAGTGGGATGAAGCCAATCCAAAGTCAATGGATAAAATTGGAAGGAAGAGTCATCAGGACCCAGGAGAAGGATCCCAATTAGAAGCAGGGCCTAGGAATAGGACCTCTTTCTTTGGAACACTGAACCAGGGCTCATGAAGCAGTATCCATCTTATAGCTTAGGTTTGGTCTTGTGCAATCTACTAGTTGCCTCCCGTACCAGGGCTTTGTCTCTGGAACCCTCCCTAAAAGCTTCAGAGCCCGAGGCAGATTGACCCAAGACTGGTTAAGAATATGACAAACATGAGGCTGAAGAATGGCTCAAGCGGAATTCATTGGTACTGTTGGGGTACTGAAGAGGATGATTGTTGTGAGAAATAAAATTATTTTGCTGCATATTTTGGGATGGATCGCTAGTGTCAGAGATGCAGGACTGAGTGTAAGCATACAGCAACTACAGTGGGTGAGGTAATTTGTGTTTTTTACACCATCCAAACTGCTTTATTTCCAGTATTGCCACTGAGATCGTTCTGTAAGTTGCAATTTTTAATGACTTATTTTTGAGAGTATTGGACAATTTGACCTTCTGTATCATTAAATGAACAATGTGGGCAACGCTGCGTGTGTACCATTTTATATTTGGTCTAGGAGATGCAAAGGTGTGCACTTGGGATGTGGTGAAATTTAAGGCTGGAGATGTTTTGCATGAGAGCATCAATATTGATGGTATTTTCCTCTTGGCCCACAGTGAGGCGGGCCTCACAGAGTAAGGGTTGGCCTCATTGTCGCGTGCACCATGAATGATGAAAACGAGGACATGGACAGACCATGCAAAGAGCTGCCAGTCCCAGAGGCGAAGATTGGGTATCTTGAATTCTGAGATGTCAGGCCCCTTCCACTTCACTGGTGAACGTATTGACCACTTGAGTAAATCTAAAGGTGCTGTCATATCTTTGTTTACCTCTTGTGTGTCAGGTCAGGTGATGAGTTTGCTGAGCAGGGACAGCAGAATGAGATCATCTGCTAGGCCGCCAGGGTTAGAGGTAAAATGTTAATGCGTTTTCGTTGAAGGATTATAGACTGACTTACAGGTGACAGATTTTACCAGAAGGTGTCATGTAAACTGTGCATCATCTTTCAGCCGAACTGGGTAAGATTAAGCTTTTTTTCTATATTTTTTTAAGAGGATATTCTAGTTACAAAGTGGTAGCGCTGAGAGTATAGAACCAGATGTGGTTAGCCAGGAGTCACTGAGGAGTAAATAGCTAAAGCTGCTGTCATAGTTCAGGTTGTGAATCCTTGTGACATGTTGGCAATACCCATACAGTGAAGAGTCCACCTCTGATGAAAAGCCCAGAATTGCATGTGATAAGCGCTGTCAATGGTAGATTCAGCAAACATTGAGCAGAAGCATGTGAGACTGTGGGTCGAACAAATGAGGCTTCTGCTGGGATTGTTGTGCCTACTCCAAGCTTTGTGACCACTTGTGGAAATAGGAGCGCAATTTCCCTCTCATGGTAAATAGGTCACAAGCCTTTTGATTAGGCACGTGTCAGGTTTTCTTGTGCTATCTACTGGTAAAGAGTGAGACGTATGAGTGTATGGGGGAAGGGAGGTGCGCGTGGTATTGAGCAGGTGTGATTTGATAGTGAGATGCTTAGTGGGTCAGGCAATGGTGATTTCTGGACTTTTTTGCATGACTGGCCATACCTGGAATTGGAAGCTATGTCGCTTGTTTTGGTTGGTGACTTGATGTTTGTGAAGTGGAGATGCGCTCCCCTGGGTTTGCAGAGTTTAAGAGAAGGTTTAAAGTTGATGGTGACCTGCAGAAACACAGCTTCACACTCAGTGTACTACACAGGGTTCAACAAAGTACACAGGGTTCCCCATAATGCTTGGTGATAATAATAAACAAAAGCAGCAAGGTCACTGCCCCGCCCGAGAACAGTTGTAATTCAAGGCGCGTGAACTCGCGTTCCGTGGCTGCCTTACACGGCGCGCGCTCTCTGTGAGGGTGACAACGTTCAACTGGCACACGCGGTAAAGCCGCGTGCTCGGGCTCGAGTCAGAGCCGGCGGGGCGGGCGGATGGAATGCTGCTGCTGGTGGATCCCATTGAGAGGCAGCGGCTGGAGGCGGTGCCCGTGCGAAAAGCTGCATAGCCCAGTATTCCCCCACAGTATCACAACCCGCCGCTCGCACCCTAAAGGCCAAGGGATAGCCACCGCGGCCTCGAACTGGGCTATACCAGTGCCCCTCTATCACGAGCTACTGTTCCTAGAGGCTGTGCTCGGCGGGCCAGTATGAGCGTAGGGGCGACAGGCAGCCCGGCAGAGACGCCACACAGCGGGAGAGCAGCGTCCTGAGCAGAGCTCCCACCGGGGGAGGGCGGAGGCAGCCGCGCTTAGTATGTCTTTGTCCCTGGGGGCCCCCTGGTTTAGGGCCCGCGCCCGGCCCCCGAGATCCCTGACCTGAGCCACCTGACCGAGGAGGAGCGCAGCATCATCATGGCAGTCATGGACCGGCAGAAGCAGGAGGAGGAGAAAGAAGAAGCCACGCTCAGGTAAGCGCCCCGAGCACCGGTGTGTGTGCATGTGAACAGGGGAATTCTTGTAGGGAAGAAGCTATCGGAGTGCCTTTTGGGGATGCTTTGGGGGTGCCATATCGATGGTCTTATATAGCTGCTGAGCAGGCATCTAGGAAGCTCTACCTCCTGCACTTCTAGTCCTTCAGGGGAGTGGAGTAAAGAGGGTACAGAGTGGACCGAACCACCGCGAGACACTGAGCGAGAGAGCAGCGGCGCGCACACTCGGAAGCAGCCCCCACCGCGTGTCCGGCGCGCGCACAGAAAGGAACCCAGCGCCAGGAGGGGCGGAGCGCACGCACACACGCGGTGCCCAGCGCCGAGGTAGGACATAGGAAAAATCCTATGTCTTGGCTCTTTTTTAGGACCAAGTTAAACTATTGCACTGCTTCACCCTGAGGAAGACAACAAACGCTTGGGACTTGAGCAGGAAGGGCACTTTGCAAGGGCAGATGGGAGGGCACTATTAAGTTCACAGTAGAGCTCTTTGGAAGAGATGAAAAGTTGTCTTAATTCAACAGAAGGGGGTATAGAAGGGAACTTTAGAAATGAGGTGAGGTAAGGAGGGGAGTGTGTGCGTATGTGTGTGCATGTGTGAGTGTGGCTGCGCGCGTGATTGAGAGAGGCGAGAGGCGCTGTGTGAATGTGGGACAGGAGATGTGCACGGCGCCGGGCTGGACGTGCGCGTCCACAAAACTGAATCGCTGCGCGTGCCCCGGTTTGTCTCCCTTGAGAGGCATCTCGGCAACAATAGGTCTCGAGGGCGAGACCTAAAAAGCAAAGAGGTTAAAATGTGAGTGGGAAACCACAGTAAGTGTGATGCAAATGTTGGAGACTGCTGTAGGCACTAGGTAACCAGTACCTGTACGGATAGTTCACTGGAGGCTATTATAGATTTTTATATTTTGAAAATCGCACATGCTAAGACTAGCCAGCGTGTTCAGTTGAGTACTTACAACATTGTTTTTTTTTAGCAACTCTAGGATGCAAGGCTGTAGGGCCCGAACATCAGAGGGTTTTAATACCAACTAGAGTGCCTAGTGGGTATTTCGCGTATTTCAGCGACGTTTCTCAACTTTGGACCGCATAGCTGTAGAGCCTGCAAATCACAGGTTATAATTCAAACCACAGTGCTCCCTGGGGCAATGTACCTAGGACAGAGATCCTGCTCACAGAGGGGTGTACTGTCAATCTTGCCTACCGGTTCCGCCTAGAGTCTGACTAGACTTCACTACAACCCACGGCAGAACCTCAAACCCTGTCAGTGCTCTTAATTCAGTGTTGTGTTTTAAAGAATCAGACACGTTCACGCAGGTAACACTGCAGCTGTTTGTCACTTTCTAGTCCCCAAAAGGGCACAAATGTGAATGCAGATAGATATGTATTATTCTCCCTTCTCCCTGGTCTTACACATTTGTCTACTGTGCCAAGAACTCAGCTCCACCTGCTTTCTGAACAAGCATAAGAGCAAGCTTAAGTACTTAGCTAAAGCCAGCCCAGACTCCAGTGCTCAGATAAGTGCAATCCCCAAAGCCAACAGGTGCATGTTACTCCCACTGCAGACCAAAGCTGCAGCGGCATATACTGACAATGAGATGCACTTTCAAAAGGGCAAACCTCAGCCTCACAAGACACAGTTACTTCACACTGCAGATCTATATCAGGACACACGCATTGTACTGTTGTTGTTACTGCTAATAACACTGTGGCCAAAATCCACATCACAGCAAACAAGTTCCTAAACGGAAAATATTTAACCATTAAGCCTTCTTTCTAGGCGCTCGTAAAAGTAATTGAAATTAGAAAACCAAGGATATTTTCACAGTGAGTAACATTTACACTGCCAGCAATCACCATGACGGTATCGGACGGCTCCAACCACGTCTCGGCTTGGGGTATTTATTAATTTATGCGCAGGCAGAAGCTGCACTGAACTCACTGTCTCTCTCAGCGTCGAGTCCCCCGCTGTTTCTGAGACCTACGGTTCCGTGGCACAGCCAGTAGCAACATCTGTTTAGCAGGCCCCGCCGGGGTCCATGGAGTCTAATTGGGCATTGAGTGTCTGCCAGTGATTAATACCAGTGCCGCGGGCGGGACTGGGAATTAAATACGGCCAGGGCAGATTGTAACATTTGTCGCACTCTCAGCCAGCGCTCAGCAGACAGATCTTTAACTGTTTGTTAACTGTTTGTGCCAGCTACTGGCAAGTGAGTCTGCAGCGGGGAACAACTGAGCCGGCACACAGCTGTCACAGAGAGGACAGGCTGCCTCAGGTCACGGCGCTCAAACACTACAGCGAAATGATATATAATAAATATCAAAGTAAATATTGTACAGTAAATAACAAACTAAACAGTTATACTACAATACAGTAAATATCAACGTAAAAATAATACAGTAAATAACAAAGTAAACAGTTCACAGAACTTACCACAGTATGCGTCTTCAACTAGGGACTGGCTCCAATGTATGTCGCAGAATCGCCGTGTTTCAAAATGTTAGCTGCAGCACATTTAAATAGAGCATTAGTAATATTTGCAAGACTGAGTAAACAAAACTAAGTGCAAAAAAAGTCCTAAAACATGCCGCCCTAATTATCGCCTGCTGTGCAACTTTTAATTCTAATGAACGCGTGGCGCCAGTAAGACGCCTGCCCCCGGTCTGCTCCCGATCACAACAAAGAAAGTAATGACCACAGTAATTATCACAGCATGCCGACACGCCCCCAAGCACGTCTCCCGGAGAGGTTGCAATACTAAGTAAAAACAAAAGTAAGATGCCTGCTCAACAGTCTTCCGGACAGGAGCACTCACCTATAATTAACGCCCAGCAGGTCTTTCGGAGAGGACATTTCAACTCCAATTTAACTCGCAAAAGCTGTCTTTGGGAAGCGCGTTCCCATTCCAGAATCTGCTTGTGTAAGCGCGTTCACAGAGCAGATTCAGCTCGTGCACTGGTCTGTCTCAGCCGCCCTTCACGCTTGTCCTACTTTTATGTCTTTTTAGAGGCAGCCGCTTCAGCCTTCACAGCTAGTCCCTTGTCTATGTCTCTAAGGGTGTGAGCTGCCCCAGCCCATGGCTGCCAGAGAAGGTTCCCAGGTCCCCGGAGAGTACTGCCTGCAGTGCCCCCCCGTGGATAAAGCTGCTCTATGGGATCCTATAGTCAACCGCAGCAGAGGGACGTTACATCCAGTCACCAGCGGCCACTGTTTGAGGGGATGTCCTGCCCCCAGGATCCACAGTGGTGAGGTACGGGTGGATCCTCACTTTCTGTCCCACCAGAAGCCAACTATGTTTTCCTTCAAACCCCCGAAGCCTACCTTCCGATCCTACCTCCTGCCCCCTCCGGTGAGTGTCCTTTTCGGAGTGGTCTTCTGACGGGGATTTAGAGTGAAGCGTACAGTCGCCATTAGCAGGAAGGTCCCAGTTGTACTTTGCACCTGGTATTTCGTTTTGGTGGCGTTGGAAGGGGAGGAGGGGCTGTTCCTCTTGTGTATTGCATTTGCTGCATGTCAATTTAAAGGACTTTTCTACATAACGGAGAGTTTTTTGAGGGGGTTCCGTTCGTGTTTGCGAATAGTAGTCTGCACGGTACATTGTGCATTGCACTTTGAAGGAGTGCAGCACGGTCCTAAATTAACTTGTTTTAAAGTCCTTCAAGGCGTTGGAAGGGGGGAGGGGCTGTTCCTCTTGTGTACTGCACTTGCGGCATGTCAATTTAAAGGACTTTTCTAGATAACGGAGAGATTTTTGAGGGGGTTCCGTTCGTTTTTGTTTGCGAATAGTAGTCTGCAAGGTACACTGTGCATTGCACTTTGAAGGAGTGTAGCACGGTCCTAAATTTACTCATTTTAAAGTCCTTCAATTTCATAAGTGATGGGGTGGAGTTCAAGTGCTTTGAAGCAACGTGCTTTGTGATGTATATGAACTTGGCATTTTGCATAGAATTTTCCAGATATGAATATTACCTTAGGGCACAGATCCAGGTGATAAGTAACCTAGAAAGTAGGGCTATGTGAGATCAGCTAGGTCACACTTAAGGGTCAAAGTGCTGGAGTTGTATCTCTCTAGTGTTATCTCCCCCTCTGTGACAGGCAAATTACTATTTCTTTGACAAACAGTGGGTGACAATGCAGGCAAGAAAGAGCTTGTAATAGTAAATAAACGTGTGTGCATTTTTGGAATTTGGAGGAAGGCCCCTGCGTGACACTGGCTGCTCCCAAATATTGGTTTCAGTATTTAAACAGCACGCAGTATTTAAAGGCTGCCCAGGCTGATCATAGGACTGGTGCAATCCCGTTATAAAAGCTTGTCTTGAGTGTATATTATTGTTACAGGCGAGCTGTGACGTATGTAATTGCCAGTAGAAAATGACGTATTTCTAACCTCGGTCGCGGCTCTCCGAGCTCGTGCCCCATGAGACGAGTGTGTTACCGGACCCTTCCACTGCCCTTCCTCGCGGAGTCGGCCACGCACACCTTCTGCTCCTGAGGTACAGCTGATCAGTCGCGCCACCTCACCTTCTGAGGAGTCTGGAGGAAAAAGGACGACACAGCGCGAAAGTGAGCAGACAAGAAAGGAGGGGGTGTAGGCGGGCGGCGTTGTCTTAGGGCAGGGAGGTTGTCATGGGGGGGCTCTGTGCACATTGACCTATCACTCTATCTACGTGAAGGCGGTGAGGAGTGCGGCTTGAGGCTAAAGGATACCGGTCTAGTGCTTTGTAAGCTATGTGCATCAAGTGCCAGTTAGCGCTTCAAACCGAGTAAGGCCCTTTGAATATATGACCTATATACTTGAGCGAACTGACCATACAGGGTGTACTGGGCTTCTGACACACTTTGGTCTTGTTTAATTAACATTACGAACGAGGCGCATTAGTGGTGTCTTAAGTGTCACTAACTTGCATTTCTGCAGGGATTCAAGAGGATACACTAAGGGGAGCACTGCTTAGATATAATGTGTTTGGTAAACTTTGGAATGTTACAGAGAGTTGAAACGTTAGAAATCAGAGTAACCGTGAAATGAGAAAACACATTGATTATTATATACAGCTACCATCCAGCAAACGTATAAACTCTTCGCTGCGGTACCTAGCACATTCTTTAGAATTCATTAGAGTCTACATAAACAAGAATACAATGGGATGCTTGAATGGGGAGGGGGACGGGATGGTAGTGGGTGCGGAAATGGTCAGTGGCGCTTTCGACTGAAGGTTCTGCACCGCCCGCACACGCTTTGTGGCAGGCGCGTCTCACGTGCGAGTCCACAAATCAGACTCTGCAAGAATCTGCGCGTGCCCCGGTCTGTCTCCCTTGAGAGGCATCTCGGCAACAATAGGTCTCGAGGGCAAGACCTAAAAATTAGAAATAATTAAGTAATAATATGACAAATTCTGCTGCATTATGCTGCCTAATTTGTTGGTCCGCTCTCAGGTGAGTATCGTACCCCCTATTTGATAGTGGTGATTGATCTCTATTCAAGGTGGGTTGAGATTTCTTCTGTTTCTGAGGTAACCTCTTCTGCTGTTATTGACTTTCTAAAGGAAATTTTTAAAAGGGAAAGTTTTCCCAAATCCATTTTGTCTGATAATGGTCCTCAGTTTTGCTCTGGTATGATGGATGATTTTTTGTTGTCCTGTGGCATTAGACATAAAAGGTCTTCTGTTTATCACCCAGAGACCAATGGGACAGTAGAAAGGTTTAATAGGGTGATAAAGGAGAACTTTCAGCTTTCAAGAGTTAATGGGTTAAATTGGAAGGTGGAATTGCAGAAATGTATTTTGGCGCATAGGTTTTCACCACAGACGACAACAAAGAAAACTCCATTTGAGCTGTTTAAAGGAAGAACTCCCAATACCAGTTTGAGTCGGGCTTGGATGTGCTGGGGAAAAGGGGTAAAAGATAATAGTATTGGTGAATGGAGAGTGAGAGAGATAGAACAACGTTTGAAAAATAAGAAGTGTTTTGATGAAAGAAAAAGGGTACAAGAAGGACGAGTTGAAGTTGGGGATAAAGTTAAGGTCAGGGCTCCTGTTGGTTCTTTGTCCTGGTCCAAATACTCTTGTCCCATGAAAGTTATCAAATGTTTCAACAATTCTGTGAAGTTGGAAAATGGTAAAATATGGAATTTAAATCGTGTTGCCATTGTAAAGAAATGTAATCCTGATATGGACAGTTGTGCCAGTCGGACCATCTCTACTACTGGCACTGTGGTATCTCCGAGGAGAACAAGTTCACGTGTTAGGAAGGTGCCAACTTATCTCAGTGATTAGACCTCTTAAATATTTCTTTATTCATTTTTGAGTTTATTTCTATTTCGATATTTTTGTGCTGAAATGTAATTTTGATGCTTGTTTATGTTGTGTTTCATTTGTATTTTACCTGCAATTTTAATCTTGATGTAAGAAGGAGGATGTGTAGTATGCTCTCTATGTCTATCTTAGGTTGGTTTCATGGAACTGTGGAGAAGTGTGGCTCAGTGGTTAGAGGCGGCAGACCCGGAAGCTGAGATCAGCCGTGGACCAGGGTTCGATTCCCCGCCTCGGCGGGTCTCGGGCTCAAAAATTCCACGGACTCGACAATTCTCGCTCCGGTGCCTACTCGACTCACGGGGTCACACTCTGCGACTCTGGGCAATAGCTTGCTTAATCTCCACTATGGCCCCTCGCGGCGGGATGCCTGGTTTTCACCTTGTGAATACCCTGCCGGGGTATCTCTCACAGGGGAATACCAGGACGGGTTCCCTAAGCAAGCGCCTTGAGACCCCTGGGTGAAATGTGCGCTATATAAATCGAAATACATTTACATTTACAATGCTAAGATGAAGAGCATTCTTATGTATTCAGTTACTGCTTGACAGCTGATGGTGAGGGTGTTAAGAATAAACCTTACTTTGATCTACAACATATATCTATGGCTATTTACTACTTTTCACACACTTAGCTAATATTTTGTTAATAGTATTCAACGCACACCTGGTGGGATTTTTAAAGGGTATTTGGGAAGTGTCTCACAAAGAGCGTTTTTTATATCAGTTACAGACTGATTGTTTTCTTTCTTCACTTACTCTCCAATCTGGGTTAATATTTTGCATTGTTCTTTGGTGCAGGTGAATCTAATCCAAGGCATTTATGGAGGGTTTGCCTTTTTTTTATTGTTCTACCACACGATCTTCTGCCACCTTCCCCTATGAACATGTCCAAGTGAATAACCAGTCACATTAAGATAGATGCTTTTCACTATAGCTGGATATACTGTTGCATGACACGGTTTGAGGCCATCTCTTTAAAAAACATTCCCTACATTGTCCCCACTCCCTTACTCACCCCCAGCCTCACACTCCTAAGTGTTCAGTACTTTTTAATCCAACACCAATTTGGAGTGAGCCTTTAGACTGGTGCCTTCTAGCCCACGGTGGCTTCCTGTCTCAAGGACATACGGCTGTGGACCCCACACTACAATTAAGTGGTTGGATTGGTGTATGTACCTTTGGCTAATAGGCCAGGACAGATGCAGCAAATTCTTTAACCTCTGTGGGTTTCAACAGTGGACCTACTGAACTTCAGGGCCATTGGTTCAGTATATTACACCATTGCCATGTTGCACATTATTTTATTGGTGCATGTATCTACTAGTTGCAGTAGCTGTTAACTGATCCTGACGAAGTCCACAACACATATACAGGTCCAAAGGCTGAAACATGTTGATCAGATACTGTTACAGTTGTCTCTAATGACGGCAGCTGCATCACCAGCTATTTGTTTTTAATCCTGTCACAAGGTAGCTGAATAAAGCTTGCCATATAGCTAATCTTATATCCAGTTTTAACCCCTTACACCTTAGCACTGCACTCCACACAGAGCACACCACGCTCACATAGGGTTTTAGATTAACCCTCCTTCCCAACCTAACTCAACCCTGAACTCCTCCCTTGCAGCAAGGGGGTTGTAGCCCGCATTGAGACCAGGATCTCTACGAGAGGAGGCACCCGTATGATGAAGCATAACACCTTTGGTGTGTGAGGAAGGGAAAAAGGGAACCCTCTTAAGCACTTGGTTGACTAAGTCCACCTACACACCAGACCTCTGTCCTGGACCCGTGGGCTCTTTTTTGTGATAGGTGCCGGTGGGCGGCCATCGTTTAAAAATTAAGGATAGCATGCGTAAGAGCTAGGGTTGTGGCGGGGTATGGAGGTGCACCTTGGAAGTAAAGTGCCCGCTTGTGTTGGCAGCTGTGTACCTGCCTTACTTGTCTATGCCTAAGATCCTGGGTGATGATCTGTCTGAGCCTTTGTGACAGATCTTAAGCTAACCCTCATTTTCAAAATCCTGGACAAGTGATTACTTTAACAAAGTTGCCTCCTATGGTATTTGCAAGGCACTAGAATCATGTGATTGCAGTGGATTTTGCCTGATTATAGATTTGCAGCATTTGCCACATAATCCATCATCTACTGCATAATCTGCAGATTTTAACAAAAATATATTTGTGTCTAGCTCACACTGTTCAAACGTTACTAAAAACGCAGCAACGTGTTGCCGTGCAGTGGAAGGTCCTTTGCAAAGGTTGACTGGCCACCTTTCTGCTGCGTGTTGCTATATTTGGCTGTTAAACTAGTATGATTGATTTGTAACCAAAGCCCAGTCAGTGGTAACAAGTGTAAACAAGCATTTGCAATGCAATAGGTCTCGCATTAGAAAATTTTGAGCTATTGGTATTGTAAATGGCAATTTTTTTTATTTCTGTGTTGGTTTTGAAAATAGCTAAATTAATAGCTTTGTCATTTACAATGCCAATAGTTTTAACTTTCGCAAATGTGACACCTATAGCATTTGTAATGCAATATGTGTTGTATTTACGTGACTTAGATGTATTGCTATTACAAATAACAATGGCTTTTAATTTTTTTAAATAATTAATACTTAAATAAAAGTTATTGTAATTTATAATAGCAATAGCTTAAACTTTTGTAAATAACGTTTGTGAAGATTGTGTTCAGTGTATTTTATTGTGACGAAAATCCAAGAACAGAAGTGAAATTTTAACATCTTTCTGTGACATTTGCAATACAGCTTGAAACATTGAGAGAACATATTTGAACCAGTTGTTGTTGAATGGTTGCACAGATTGATGCTGTGGTGGCGCAGAGTGATGTTGTGGTGGCGACGAGTGATGCTGTGGCGGTTAGTGATGCTGTGGTAGCGCATAGTGATTTTGTGGGCCCCTGAGTGATGATGTGGTGGTGCTGAGTGGTGCTGAGTGATGCTGTGGTGGTGCTGAGTGATGCTGTGGTGGTGCT
The DNA here is from genome assembly GCF_964261635.1 of Lissotriton helveticus. Classification (NCBI taxonomy): domain Eukaryota; kingdom Metazoa; phylum Chordata; class Amphibia; order Caudata; family Salamandridae; genus Lissotriton; species Lissotriton helveticus. The sequence continues at coordinate 845,296,256 of NC_136063.1, read as the reverse complement.
GAGTGGTGCTGTGGTGGTGCTGAGGTGGTGTGGTGGTGCTGAGTGGTGCTGAGTGATAATGTGGTGGTGCTGAGTGATAATGTGGTGGCGCTGAGTGGTGCTGTGGTGGTGCTGAGTGACGCTGTGGTGGTGCTGAGTGGTGCTGTGGTGGTGCTGAGTGATAATGTGGTGGTGCTGAGTGATAATGTGGTGGTGCTGAGTGATAATGTTTGTACGGAGCAACAATTATAAGGTAGTGAGAGAGACAAGAAAAATACTAGCTATTTACAGTGAAAAGTACAGACCTAGTATATTAATAAGCAGAGTAAGCAGGGGGTACTGCAGCACATGTCTGTGAGCGACGAGCAGCGGCGTACACCAAGAAATTTTAAAAAGCGCTTACAAGTATTTTTTAAACATACTATGGTGTAGCATTTATGACATCTTTGTTATCACCGAAAATGTCCCTTACCTGAGTCACCAGCAATGAACAGTCGCTATTGTAAAACCAACCACATCCAATGGTAAAAAAAGGAAATATTTTGCTTTAGTAGTATGCAGGTTTAAAGAAGAACCGGGGTCGAAAATTCCCAAAAGAGTAAACACAAAGTCGGCAATGAAATAGAGTCACTAGCAATGAACTGGCGCTTTTGTAAATCCTACGGTTAGAACAAGACTCAGAGATTGAGTTGTTTTTTTGATGGAGTGGGATGAAGCCAATCCAAAGTCAATGGATAAAATTGGAAGGAAGAGTCATCAGGACCCAGGAGAAGGAACCCAATTAGAAGCAGGGCCTAGGAATAGGACCTCTTTCTTTGGAACACTGAACCAGGGCTCATGAAGCAGTATCCATCTTATAGCTTAGGTTTGGTCTTGTGCAATCTACTAGTTGCCTCCCGTACCAGGGCTTTGTCTCTGGAACCCTCCCTAAAAGCTTCAGAGCCCGAGGCAGATTGACCCAAGACTGGTTAAGAATATGACAAACATGAGGCTGAAGAATGGCTCAAGCGGAATTCATTGGTACTGTTGGGGTACTGAAGAGGATGATTGTTGTGAGAAATAAAATTATTTTGCTGCATATTTTGGGATGGATCGCTAGTGTCAGAGATGCAGGACTGAGTGTAAGCATACAGCAACTACAGTGGGTGAGGTAATTTGTGTTTTTTACACCATCCAAACTGCTTTATTTCCAGTATTGCCACTGAGATCGTTCTGTAAGTTGCAATTTTTAATGACTTATTTTTGAGAGTATTGGACAATTTGACCTTCTGTATCATTAAATGAACAATGTGGGCAACGCTGCGTGTGTACCATTTTATATTTGGTCTAGGAGATGCAAAGGTGTGCACTTGGGATGTGGTGAAATTTAAGGCTGGAGATGTTTTGCATGAGAGCATCAATATTGATGGTATTTTCCTCTTGGCCCACAGTGAGGCGGGCCTCACAGAGTAAGGGTTGGCCTCATTGTCGCGTGCACCATGAATGATGAAAACGAGGACATGGACAGACCATGCAAAGAGCTGCCAGTCCCAGAGGCGAAGATTGGGTATCTTGAATTCTGAGATGTCAGGCCCCTTCCACTTCACTGGTGAACGTATTGACCACTTGAGTAAATCTAAAGGTGCTGTCATATCTTTGTTTACCTCTTGTGTGTCAGGTCAGGTGATGAGTTTGCTGAGCAGGGACAGCAGAATGAGATCATCTGCTAGGCCGCCAGGGTTAGAGGTAAAATGTTAATGCGTTTTCGTTGAAGGATTATAGACTGACTTACAGGTGACAGATTTTACCAGAAGGTGTCATGTAAACTGTGCATCATCTTTCAGCCGAACTGGGTAAGATTAAGCTTTTTTTCTATATTTTTTTAAGAGGATATTCTAGTTACAAAGTGGTAGCGCTGAGAGTATAGAACCAGATGTGGTTAGCCAGGAGTCACTGAGGAGTAAATAGCTAAAGCTGCTGTCATAGTTCAGGTTGTGAATCCTTGTGACATGTTGGCAATACCCATACAGTGAAGAGTCCACCTCTGATGAAAAGCCCAGAATTGCATGTGATAAGCGCTGTCAATGGTAGATTCAGCAAACATTGAGCAGAAGCATGTGAGACTGTGGGTCGAACAAATGAGGCTTCTGCTGGGATTGTTGTGCCTACTCCAAGCTTTGTGACCACTTGTGGAAATAGGAGCGCAATTTCCCTCTCATGGTAAATAGGTCACAAGCCTTTTGATTAGGCACGTGTCAGGTTTTCTTGTGCTATCTACTGGTAAAGAGTGAGACGTATGAGTGTATGGGGGAAGGGAGGTACGCGTGGTATTGAGCAGGTGTGATTTGATAGTGAGATGCTTAGTGGGTCAGGCAATGGTGATTTCTGGACTTTTTTGCATGACTGGCCATACCTGGAATTGGAAGCTATGTCGCTTGTTTTGGTTGGTGACTTGATGTTTGTGAAGTGGAGATGCGCTCCCCTGGGTTTGCAGAGTTTAAGAGAAGGTTTAAAGTTGATGGTGACCTGCAGAAACACAGCTTCACACTCAGTGTACTACACAGGGTTCAACAAAGTACACAGGGTTCCCCATAATGCTTGGTGATAATAATAAACAAAAGCAGCAAGGTCACTGCCCCGCCCGAGAACAGTTGTAATTCAAGGCGCGTGAACTCGCGTTCCGTGGCTGCCTTACACGGCGCGCGCTCTCTGTGAGGGTGACAACGTTCAACTGGCACACGCGGTAAAGCCGCGTGCTCGGGCTCGAGTCAGAGCCGGCGGGGCGGGCGGATGGAATGCTGCTGCTGGTGGATCCCATTGAGAGGCAGCGGCTGGAGGCGGTGCCCGTGCGAAAAGCTGCATAGCCCAGTATTCCCCCACAGTATCACAACCCGCCGCTCGCACCCTAAAGGCCAAGGGATAGCCACCGCGGCCTCGAACTGGGCTATACCAGTGCCCCTCTATCACGAGCTACTGTTCCTAGAGGCTGTGCTCGGCGGGCCAGTATGAGCGTAGGGGCGACAGGCAGCCCGGCAGAGACGCCACACAGCGGGAGAGCAGCGTCCTGAGCAGAGCTCCCACCGGGGGAGGGCGGAGGCAGCCGCGCTTAGTATGTCTTTGTCCCTGGGGGCCCCCTGGTTTAGGGCCCGCGCCCGGCCCCCGAGATCCCTGACCTGAGCCACCTGACCGAGGAGGAGCGCAGCATCATCATGGCAGTCATGGACCGGCAGAAGCAGGAGGAGGAGAAAGAAGAAGCCACGCTCAGGTAAGCGCCCCGAGCACCGGTGTGTGTGCATGTGAACAGGGGAATTCTTGTAGGGAAGAAGCTATCGGAGTGCCTTTTGGGGATGCTTTGGGGGTGCCATATCGATGGTCTTATATAGCTGCTGAGCAGGCATCTAGGAAGCTCTACCTCCTGCACTTCTAGTCCTTCAGGGGAGTGGAGTAAAGAGGGTACAGAGTGGACCGAACCACCGCGAGACACTGAGCGAGAGAGCAGCGGCGCGCACACTCGGAAGCAGCCCCCACCGCGTGTCCGGCGCGCGCACAGAAAGGAACCCAACGCCAGGAGGGGCGGAGCGCACGCACACACGCGGTGCCCAGCGCCGAGGTAGGACATAGGAAAAATCCTATGTCTTGGCTCTTTTTTAGGACCAAGTTAAACTATTGCACTGCTTCACCCTGAGGAAGACAACAAACGCTTGGGACTTGAGCAGGAAGGGCACTTTGCAAGGGCAGATGGGAGGGCACTATTAAGTTCACAGTAGAGCTCTTTGGAAGAGATGAAAAGTTGTCTTAATTCAACAGAAGGGGGTATAGAAGGGAACTTTAGAAATGAGGTGAGGTAAGGAGGGGAGTGTGTGCGTATGTGTGTGCATGTGTGAGTGTGGCTGCGCGCGTGATTGAGAGAGGCGAGAGGCGCTGTGTGAATGTGGGACAGGAGATGTGCACGGCGCCGGGCTGGACGTGCGCGTCCACAAAACTGAATCGCTGCGCGTGCCCCGGTTTGTCTCCCTTGAGAGGCATCTCGGCAACAATAGGTCTCGAGGGCGAGACCTAAAAAGCAAAGAGGTTAAAATGTGAGTGGGAAACCACAGTAAGTGTGATGCAAATGTTGGAGACTGCTGTAGGCACTAGGTAACCAGTACCTGTACGGATAGTTCACTGGAGGCTATTATAGATTTTTATATTTTGAAAATCGCACATGCTAAGACTAGCCAGCGTGTTCAGTTGAGTACTTACAACATTGTTTTTTTTTAGCAACTCTAGGATGCAAGGCTGTAGGGCCCGAACATCAGAGGGTTTTAATACCAACTAGAGTGCCTAGTGGGTATTTCCCGTATTTCAGCGACGTTTCTCAACTTTGGACCGCATAGCTGTAGAGCCTGCAAATCACAGGTTATAATTCAAACCACAGTGCTCCCTGGGGCAATGTACCTAGGACAGAGATCCTGCTCACAGAGGGGTGTACTGTCAATCTTGCCTACCGGTTCCGCCTAGAGTCTGACTAGACTTCACTACAACCCACGGCAGAACCTCAAACCCTGTCAGTGCTCTTAATTCAGTGTTGTGTTTTAAAGAATCAGACACGTTCACGCAGGTAACACTGCAGCTGTTTGTCACTTTCTAGTCCCCAAAAGGGCACAAATGTGAATGCAGATAGATATGTATTATTCTCCCTTCTCCCTGGTCTTACACATTTGTCTACTGTGCCAAGAACTCAGCTCCACCTGCTTTCTGAACAAGCATAAGAGCAAGCTTAAGTACTTAGCTAAAGCCAGCCCAGACTCCAGTGCTCAGATAAGTGCAATCCCCAAAGCCAACAGGTGCATGTTACTCCCACTGCAGACCAAAGCTGCAGCGGCATATACTGACAATGAGATGCACTTTCAAAAGGGCAAACCTCAGCCTCACAAGACACAGTTACTTCACACTGCAGATCTATATCAGGACACACGCATTGTACTGTTGTTGTTACTGCTAATAACACTGTGGCCAAAATCCACATCACAGCAAACAAGTTCCTAAACGGAAAATATTTAACCATTAAGCCTTCTTTCTAGGCGCTCGTAAAAGTAATTGAAATTAGAAAACCAAGGATATTTTCACAGTGAGTAACATTTACACTGCCAGCAATCACCATGACGGTATCGGACGGCTCCAACCACGTCTCGGCTTGGGGTATTTATTAATTTATGCGCAGGCAGAAGCTGCACTGAACTCACTGTCTCTCTCAGCGTCGAGTCCCCCGCTGTTTCTGAGACCTACGGTTCCGTGGCACAGCCAGTAGCAACATCTGTTTAGCAGGCCCCGCCGGGGTCCATGGAGTCTAATTGGGCATTGAGTGTCTGCCAGTGATTAATACCAGTGCCGCGGGCGGGACTGGGAATTAAATACGGCCAGGGCAGATTGTAACATTTGTCGCACTCTCAGCCAGCGCTCAGCAGACAGATCTTTAACTGTTTGTTAACTGTTTGTGCCAGCTACTGGCAAGTGAGTCTGCAGCGGGGAACAACTGAGCCGGCACACAGCTGTCACAGAGAGGACAGGCTGCCTCAGGTCACGGCGCTCAAACACTACAGCGAAATGATATATAATAAATATCAAAGTAAATATTGTACAGTAAATAACAAACTAAACAGTTATACTACAATACAGTAAATATCAACGTAAAAATAATACAGTAAATAACAAAGTAAACAGTTCACAGAACTTACCACAGTATGCGTCTTCAACTAGGGACTGGCTCCAATGTATGTCGCAGAATCGCCGTGTTTCAAAATGTTAGCTGCAGCACATTTAAATAGAGCATTAGTAATATTTGCAAGACTGAGTAAACAAAACTAAGTGCAAAAAAAGTCCTAAAACATGCCGCCCTAATTATCGCCTGCTGTGCAACTTTTAATTCTAATGAACGCGTGGCGCCAGTAAGACGCCTGCCCCCGGTCTGCTCCCGATCACAACAAAGAAAGTAATGACCACAGTAATTATCACAGCATGCCGACACGCCCCCAAGCACGTCTCCCGGAGAGGTTGCAATACTAAGTAAAAACAAAAGTAAGATGCCTGCTCAACAGTCTTCCGGACAGGAGCACTCACCTATAATTAACGCCCAGCAGGTCTTTCGGAGAGGACATTTCAACTCCAATTTAACTCGCAAAAGCTGTCTTTGGGAAGCGCGTTCCCATTCCAGAATCTGCTTGTGTAAGCGCGTTCACAGAGCAGATTCAGCTCGTGCACTGGTCTGTCTCAGCCGCCCTTCACGCTTGTCCTACTTTTATGTCTTTTTAGAGGCAGCCGCTTCAGCCTTCACAGCTAGTCCCTTGTCTATGTCTCTAAGGGTGTGAGCTGCCAGAGAAGGTTCCCAGGTCCCCGGAGAGTACTGCCTGCAGTGCCCCCCCGTGGATAAAGCTGCTCTATGGGATCCTATAGTCAACCGCAGCAGAGGGACGTTACATCCAGTCACCAGCGGCCACTGTTTGAGGGGATGTCCTGCCCCCAGGATCCACAGTGGTGAGGTACGGGCGGATCCTCACTTTCTGTCCCACCAGAAGCCAACTATGTTTTCCTTCAAACCCCCGAAGCCTACCTTCCAATCCTACCTCCTGCCCCCTCCGGTGAGTGTCCTTTTCGGAGTGGCCTTCTGACGGGGATTTAGAGTGAAGCGTACAGTCGCCATTAGCAGGAAGGTCCCAGTTGTACTTTGCACCTGGTATTTCGTTTTGGTGGCGTTGGAAGGGGAGGAGGGGCTGTTCCTCTTGTGTATTGCATTTGCTGCATGTCAATTTAAAGGACTTTTCTACATAACGGAGAGTTTTTTGAGGGGGTTCCGTTCGTGTTTGCGAATAGTAGTCTGCACGGTACATTGTGCATTGCACTTTGAAGGAGTGCAGCACGGTCCTAAATTAACTTGTTTTAAAGTCCTTCAAGGCGTTGGAAGGGGGGGAGGGGCTGTTCCTCTTGTGTACTGCACTTGCGGCATGTCAATTTAAAGGACTTTTCTAGATAACGGAGAGATTTTTGAGGGGGTTCCGTTCGTTTTTGTTTGCGAATAGTAGTCTGCAAGGTACACTGTGCATTGCACTTTGAAGGAGTGTAGCACGGTCCTAAATTTACTCATTTTAAAGTCCTTCAATTTCATAAGTGATGGGGTGGAGTTCAAGTGCTTTGAAGCAACGTGCTTTGTGATGTATATGAACTTGGCATTTTGCATAGAATTTTCCAGATATGAATATTACCTTAGGGCACAGATCCAGGTGATAAGTAACCTAGAAAGTAGGGCTATGTGAGATCAGCTAGGTCACACTTAAGGGTCAAAGTGCTGGAGTTGTATCTCTCTAGTGTTATCTCCCCCTCTGTGACAGGCAAATTACTATTTCTTTGACAAACAGTGGGTGACAATGCAGGCAAGAAAGAGCTTGTAATAGTAAATAAACGTGTGTGCATTTTTGGAATTTGGAGGAAGGCCCCTGCGTGACACTGGCTGCTCCCAAATATTGTTTTCAGTATTTAAACAGCACGCAGTATTTAAAGGCTGCCCAGGCTGATCATAGGACTGGTGCAATCCCGTTATAAAAGCTTGTCTTGATTGTATATTATTGTTACAGGCGAGCTGTGACGTATGTAATTGCCAGTAGAAAATGACGTATTTCTAACCTCGGTCGCGGCTCTCCGAGCTCGTGCCCCATGAGACGAGTGTGTTACCGGACCCTTCCACTGCCCTTCCTCGCGGAGTCGGCCACGCACACCTTCTGCTCCTGAGGTACAGCTGATCAGTCGCGCCACCTCACCTTCTGAGGAGTCTGGAGGAAAAAGGACGACACAGCGCGAAAGTGAGCAGACAAGAAAGGAGGGGGTGTAGGCGGGCGGCGTTGTCTTAGGGCAGGGAGGTTGTCATGGGGGGGCTCTGTGCACATTGACCTATCACTCTATCTACGTGAAGGCGGTGAGGAGTGCGGCTTGAGGCTAAAGGATACCGGTCTAGTGCTTTGTAAGCTATGTGCATCAAGTGCCAGTTAGCGCTTCAAACCGAGTAAGGCCCTTTGAAAATATGACCTATATACTTGAGCGAACTGACCATACAGGGTGTACTGGGCTTCTGACACACTTTGGTCTTGTTTAATTAACATTACGAACGAGGCGCATTAGTGGTGTCTTAAGTGTCACTAACTTGCATTTCTGCAGGGATTCAAGAGGATACACTAAGGGGAGCACTGCTTAGATATAATGTGTTTGGTAAACTTTGGAATGTTACAGAGAGTTGAAACGTTAGAAATCAGAGTAACCGTGAAATGAGAAAACACATTGATTATTATATACAGCTACCATCCAGCAAACGTATAAACTCTTCGCTGCGGTACCTAGCACATTCTTTAGAATTCATTAGAGTCTACATAAACAAGAATACAATGGGATGCTTGAATGGGGAGGGGGACGGGATGGTAGTGGGTGCGGAAATGGTCAGTGGTGCTTTCGACTGAAGGTTCTGCACCGCCCGCACACGCTTTGTGGCAGGCGCGTCTCACGTGCGAGTCCACAAATCAGACTCTGCAAGAATCTGCGCGTGCCCCGGTCTGTCTCCCTTGAGAGGCATCTCGGCAACAATAGGTCTCGAGGGCAAGACCTAAAAATTAGAAATAATTAAGTAATAATATGACAAATTCTGCTGCATTATGCTGCCTAATTTGGGATATCTTGCTGCATAATTGGCTCTCCCCTCTGCATAATTCCAGTGGCCCTGGGTATTCCCCATCTCCCGATTCATGCTTTCAGCCTAGTATTCGAGAAAAACAGAGAACATTTTATTTTTTTTAAATATTCTCAATTGAGTTTAAATCTTGTATTATCCTGAATATACAGGCAAGATTGATGATATTAATAGCCACACAAAAAGGCTACCTGGGTCAGAACTAATGACAGTGGAGTGTGGGGGATTCCCTATTATAGGACGAATTCTCTCACCCACCTGTGGGTGGCATGCTTCATTATCAGGAATCTCCTTGCACTGTGAACCTGGTCGAAGTGCGGGCTACAACTATGAGGAAGGAGCTCAGGGTACCAGATTTGGTACAGTGGCAAGATTCACTCACATCCCTTCACTTTCTCACTTGGTCCTGAAGAAAGCCATGTCACCTTTGCGGAGGGCACTTAGGCTGAAACATGATGGCCTTTTGACCACGTTGGAACCATGCAAGGTTGAATTTTCCTGCCAAGGCTTACACAATTCTTTTAAGCCTGACCTTTGTTCCTCCCAGCTGTGCGCCTGGGCACGCGTGCATTCTGCCTTAACCAAGCACTCAGAACTAATCTGAAAGTGTGCAGATTGCTCGAGAAATTAAGAAGGAGAGAGACTGCCTTTTGTTAGCAGATTGACTTTTGGAAAGACGATCAGTGTGAAAGGCAATGTTGCTGAGAAAGAGAAAGCAAACACACTGGGAAGGGGCTCGGAGGTGTCGGACCCTTGTGGTGGTAGAAAGCTGCTCAACATCCTGGGCATGCAGAGCACACAAGGGGGTGGTGGGGGGGAGCTACAGAGGGACCAGGCAGGCATTTCTATTACACTATATGGCCTGTTCCTGCTTTTTTGTACTATTAGCCTGGGCGCGTGAGCTGCACAGATGGGCTTTTGCCAGGTCTGCCTTCTGCCACATCTGCTTGGTATAGAGCAAAAAAATCCTGTTTTTAGAAAACCTTAAACTTGACAGAGCTGTATTTCACAGCTCTGTCACTTTTAAGGTTTTCTACAAACAGGGCATTTTAGCAGGACAGTGTTTATTCACAGGGCAGTTGTCAAGAAGGAGCTGCAGCTAGGTTCACCACCATCCAAGGGGAAAAATACCAGCCATTTTTAGGAGCCTGCAAGGGCATGATACTAAATAGGACTGTAAACAAAATCGAATGTACTCCTTAGTAACATGAATTTTCTGCCTTTATTTACCCTAAATATTTTTAAGGCATTGTTAACTCCATTCAGGAACACCTTTGAAAAAGTTTTCTAATTATATTTCCTGTTTAAAGTTGTACTGATAAGGGCTAAAAATAATAGCTTTAGGTGATTCTGCTTGTTTTTGTACCGACCGGACATTACAATACCAGTGGTAGAAAACAAACCAGGTGGCTACCCTTGCTGTAGACCATTATGCATCCTACATGAAGAAAATACATCACATGTCAATTATATGGTACAGTATTTATGAAACCTCCCCAAACCCAACGAGGTACTGAAGCACTTAGATGCCACTGCGGAATATAAACAGCTTCACTAAATGGGACAGACTGAGCAAAGCGTTAATGTAGCCCCTGGCGAGGACCACTGGAATTATGAGGCAGGAGAGGACCAAATTATGCTGCAGGGTTGAATAAATTATGTGTCATGAAAAGGGAGTTTTTCGGCATACTGCTGCACATTTAGTGAAAGTATTACCTCATTGTTTTGTCCCTTTTACATCTGTTAACACTGTTTGGTAATAAGTTGCACCTCATTAGTAGCGGTTTAATATTCACATTTAGCAATAAGCCACAGAACGTTCCCTAGATGATGGAGGGTTATGTCTCGCCTTTTGACATTGGGACTATACACAACAGCGAGGGGAGCAAGGGCGGGTTAGTCTGTTTTTTGTTGGTTGTTTTATCTTTTAGGTTCTGATTTTAGGGTTGGTATGTGGACAAATGTTTGCCTTACATAACCAATAATGCTCAGTTGTTACTATTATTGCTATCATCCTGAGATCCTTCTTCCTTATTTGTGTTTAATTAGAGCCAGGAAAAGATTTTTCTTTTTCGAGTAATTCCAGCATGCCGGCCCCAAAACAAATAACAAGCATTTCAACTGTGTTGAATTTGAAATTCCTGTTTGTAGAGCTTCAGCAGTGGAATGCGATGCTATGTATTAAACTGAGGCTTCTACATTACACTAATTATGTAGCTTTAACCAAAATCCAAAAGTTTATTGGGAAAAAAAACCAATAGAAAGGTGGCCATTCAACCTTTGCAAAGGGTCTTCCACTGTAATTGACACATGCTGTTGCATTTTTAGTATCTTTTGAACTGTTTGAGCTTGAAACACATTGTTCACGTTACAATTTGCAGATTATGCAGTAGATGATGGAATTTGTTTCATAAATATAATTTTATTTCTTGAATGAGGGACTAAATGCAAGACAGCTAAAGGTATTTTATTACAAAACATTAGAAAGCATGAGAACAGCATGGGAGCAAGGAGGTTTGAACTTTCTGAGATTTTTGTAGCTGTTATAGAAGCAGAAAATGGTATTTGTGCTTCAAGTAGCATTGGTTTGTGGTTCAAAGTAAAACCATTTATTTTTCCGTTACCAAGGGTGGTTCCTCTCTGGATTGGACTGATAAAGAATATATGTTTACGAAATGAGGCAGTTTTTAACTTGTAAGGGCACACTCTATAAGTGTTTTGCAAGTTATGGAAGACTGTATTGATATGAGCTTGCTGCAGGCAATGGTGGTTAATATCAGGGAAATCAATGGTAAAATCTGACCCTCCACACCATAAAACAGGCCCCAAAACAGCCAACAGATTGACTGAAACACAGGCCTGTCAGGCCAGCCCATTGGGTGCTTCCTGCCTGCCTATAGGCTAGTCCAACCATAGTTGCTCTTATAAATGCAGGTAGTTCTATGTCCATTGTATTGCAAAAAGCAAGATCAGCCTTTGCTTCTGTAGCAATACATTATTATGTTCAAACCTCTAAGCAGGCTGTGTAAGCCATTTGGTAATGTAATTAATAGCTGTGTGCCAGCTGTATGCCTGTTTGCAATGTTGATGGTGTATTATACAACACTAGGAATATCAATTTAATGGTCATTTGTAAGACATTAAACCAGATATAAAACATGATGTGTGTCTGTTTAACAATAAATATTATACCAAGGCCCAGATTCTACAAGGTTTAGCGTCAGGTTAGCGTTACTTTTTCAATGCTAACCTGACACAAAGCCTGTTTTGGGATTTAAAAACAAAAACAAAAAAATGTTTGCCTTGGTTTGTATGGAAAAGTAACACAAAGCAGTGCTAAATGCTGCTTTGCATTACTTTGCGTTAAGGGGATGTTACATGGGTGGTACTTGGTGTTCCCATTTGTTTTGTACAGGTATGTCTTCATGTGGGACAGAACATCAGCCAATGACTGGATGAAGCTGGACGATGTCTCAGCCTGTAGAGCAATGCACTGCCTCCCAGTTAAGGTTTGCACCCCTATTTATTTTATAGCCTAAATCTGTGTCTCCTTAATTATTCTAAACCCTCATGGATGCTTAATTCAAGAATCCCAATTTCTTCGACAGAAATGCACCTTCATTTTCAAGTGATCTCATTTAATTGGTTGAATTGATACATAAGTGTTTTATCATATATTACTGTACTGTAGTATTTGTCCAGCAAACGATAACCCTCAGGAGGCCCCAAAGAGTTTTCTGGATGTTTGAGTAAGAAATGTTGTTGTAGTGTGGCATAACTGGCAGAGTGTTTGTTTGTACTGACCTAAATGTATTATGGTTTTTGTCATAAGTGAGGTTGAAGGTGTGCTCCAGTTAGAATGCAGTCAGTCTGTAGGAGCATTTATGCATGGAAGTGAATGTGAGTGCAAAATAGCACATTGGGTTGCCTACACCTCCTGTTAGATCCTGTCACCTGCACCTGATGGATCGTTTGCTAGGGAACAGTTAATTCTTTGCTTTTTAGTGATCTTGACAATTGTTGATTATCCTTACTCGTTCCAGGAGTGTTGACCAGAGCTTGAGATCCTCTGAAACTGAACAAATAGTGGAGTTACGGAATTTCTTCAATGGATTCCACACTGGTGGATCGTAAATATTCCATTGTTTAAGCCCAGAGACACCTTGAGGTGACAGACCAGCCTACAAATTAATTTGAATATGTTTGTCTCCCTATGACGACTGAGAGGGTGATTGGAATTAAATCAAAACACACATTATGCACTTGTTAGCTTATAGACAGCATTTGCTTGCGTAGGGATTTTTTGTATGTCGGCGCACGTAGCCTTACCTGTGGTGCACAAACAACCTTCTTTGCCGTAAACAGAGGAACAAAATTAGGGGGAACATTGATCCTGACCCCTGGATGTTCCATTAAAATGTATTTTAAACATACCAGGTAGTTAGTTTTAACCTCACCCTCACTACCTTTACACATTCCTTCTATGCTCGCCTCATCTGAAGGTTTTAGTATACCTCTCTAAAATCACAATTAAAAATCCCTCAGCTCCTCCCTCACAGTGAGACATCAAATTGCCCACTCTAAATTCAGTAGGTGTTCGAATGGCTAAACTCTGATGGTCCATACTCCATCAAGAGCCTTCGTAGGAGTATGTCGTCAACGGAGCCAGAGAGTGTGCTGTTTTTTTACATTATTTCCAACCTCCTGCTTCTAAATCAGACAGACGGATCGTGAGTTTGGTGCAGAGGGAACTCCATTGCCTTTACAATAGAGTACCTTCTCTGCCACACTCTAAATAAAACTCATTACTCTTCCATTTGGCTACACATCTTTTGTCTGACTGCTTCAGTTTACCCATTAATAGCAGAGCATCAAAGTTCACTATGTACCCTGCTGGGTAATTTCATATAAATATAAATGTGTTGCATAAAAAGGAAGAAAATGAAACTATATATCAAGATACACTCCATCCCACTACTGACTCCATAATCTTGCAATTGAATTTCTAGGATAATAAAAAGGTACATTCTTATTCTTTTTTATTGATGTGGTTTCATTACTCTAAAAAAGCAGTCACCATGGAAACGCTGTCTACGCTCATTATTCCTGCAGGAGAGAATTCAGAATATTAGCTAGAGGTTTCAAACGTGTATGGCTTCTATACTGGCATCATACAAACCAGTTGAAGCACAACAGGGAACTAAACGAGGAACAGAATACCTCTAAACAAATCAATTCTTTATTCATCTACGTCAAAAGGTTTGTGGAACTGGACGTTTTTACTTTGGCCCCTCATTACAATCGACTTGCACGCATTGGTAACTTACTGCTTTCGTGCTGTATGTTCTCGCTTTTGGCAGCAGCCATTTTGGGATTACAATTATGTCATTTTTTTGTGAGGCATGACTGCTAACGTGCAGTGGTATTGCATTTTCCCTAACAGTGATGTTTATTACAGGTGAAGGACAAATGATGCCAGTCAAGCAAAGCAATGCAAAGAGCGGACAAAGTCCCACGCGGCTAATCACAGAACTTTTGGGATTTTGAATTTGCAGAGACAGGACGCTTAAGTTCATATGACGCACTCTAAGGACCTCATTTATGAAAAGTGACGCATCGCTGCGAGAAAACAGCAATGCGTCACTTTTCATTGCTCCCTCCTTGCGACACCAATGATGCGTCATATTTACAGTATGCCGCATCATGTGGCAAGGAGTTACAGATACGTCAGTATTTCTGACGTATCTGTAGGCGCAAAAATTCGGCATTGTTGGAGTGTGTCACAAAAGTGACGCAACGCCAGCAATGGGTCATTCAACATGGGCAAGTCCCATGTTAAGTGTGCCTGCGTCAGTCTTACCCCTGTCATGAGGCAGGTGTTAGATATTGACACATTTGCGCCCTAGACGTGGCGCAGTGAAATCTTATAGTTTTCACTGCGTCACTTCTATGACCCTTTTGTGCATCGGACCCCCCCCCGCATACATTATACCTGGCGCAGGTATAATGTGGCATAGGGGTTTACAAAGTGACACATCTTTCTAGATGAGTCACTTTGTAAATATGGCGCAAAAAGACGCATTTTTTACACTGCTGTTGCGTCACAAAAGTGACATATCTGCGATGCAAAAGTGACGCAAGGGCTCATAAATAAGCCCCTCAGTCTTTAAGTTTTTTTAATCTATATTTATGTAAGCAACTGGATCGTTTCTTGGAGAAAGGATGTGTATTGCAACAAATAACCTGACATATGTCGATATTAGACTGTGTAGAAACACTTATAAAGTAAGTAGCTGGTTTAGCGATTAGTACCCGTGTGTTCGATAATCACACCTAAACTTTGCTAAATTGTGGCAGCTCGGCATGCTATAGGTCAGATTAAGATCAGAGATTATATCGTTTTCAAGGGCAATTACCACTATTTTCAGGCAGTATTTTTTCCGTGATGGTATTACTTGAGGTAATGTCACATCATTTTTTTCAAACAAACCTTTATTGTTTTTCATTACATCCAGGTGTTTGCCACCAAATATGACCATTAAGTATTCAATTCAATGTCGACAGTAAGGCATGCCCTAATCTTGCAAGTGACCTCGTCTTCCCATACTCAGACACTTAAACTTTCCATTATGCAATAGTCAAACTACTAAATGTAGGATGTTGTTACAGCAATCCTAGCATCCTCTTGAGCATACTAGGTCTTGGTCAGCAAATTTTAGTTCTCCCTATTATGAACAACAGATCCCCCCACCCCCTCTCCTTGCGTGCCATGGCTGGACCTGTTATGAATTAGAATACAGCAATCGAAGGTTTCCGCCATCATGGAGTCCAGAGGGCGTTAGACAAAGTCCCGTTATAACATTATTGCTCAGTCCCTGAGATCCTCTACCAGTGCACATATGAGGTAGGGCCTCATGCTCAAAGTATATGTCCGCATTTCAAGGTCTAAAGTGCTGTCTGTGTTCTCAGGGGGTATGTGAGGGCTCTTCTGGCAGCGAACTTTCTGGTTGTTTCAATCCCCCACTAATGCCTCCCATGCCATCGCAGCCTCAAGGGAACTCCAACCTCAACTGGCATCTCTAAGTCGAACCCCCCTCATAATCGACTACTGCAAAACCTCCCTTCTCCATCTTTCAGCATTAGGTCCTCTTTGTGTCTTCGAGGGCTGGGAAATCTCCCTTTTGGCCAAGAGGAGCACCAGGTCCTGTAAACCACTAGTTACTTCAGTCTTGGGGGTATGTGGGTACCAGTGGAGGAGACAATATCCTGGTGTGCAACGGACCTCCCTGCCTACTACCCCAGTCAGGGTGTCTGTCACCTTCTTCCAGAAATGCCCTAGTTCCGACAGCTCCAGAACATATGCAGGAATTCAGCTCCTGGTTCCTCACATGGAGGACATTTAGCTTCTGTCATCGCAAAATGTCAGTTTATCCATCCTGGTGTGAGGTATGCCCTATGTAGCACATACAAATTTATCTGGCATTTCTAGATACTGTACAACAGACTTTCCCGTACTTTCTCCTCTATGGGGGTCTCCGAGTCATTTTCCATAAGTTGTTGAGTGGGGGCATTCGTTCTCCTCGGAGTATCCAATACAGACATGTGACAGCTTTGAATGTCTCAGAGGACATCACAACATATTGGCAACCTTCTGACAGTGGAGGCATTGATATTCCCAAACCCCAGTGTTTTCGAATTGCCACTGTGAGTGCTCTATGTAGTAGGAAGTGTCCCAGTGGGAGCTCATATCTTTCTCTAGATTCTTCGAAAGGTAATAATGTTCCGCTCTCATATAGGGCCCCTAACGTAGATGCTCCAGCTGCTGCCCACTCCCTCAGTCCGCACCAATTGCCCATGTGTGGGAGTTTGGTACGGAAATTCATCAGAATATCCAGGGCATGGGGTCGTTTAGTTTTCATTCTCCGTAGGCTCCAGATCCAGCACTTATGGAGCACTTGATACTAGTACTATCTCCTGTTCTCAGGTGGATATCCATAACACCACTCAGTAAAACCGACACAGATCTGGTACATGAGCACCTAAATTCTTGGGACCCAATTCACAAAATCGAACGGAGACGAAAGTCTAACTTTACGACTTTCAGTATTCACAAAGGGCATTTCAGAGTAGTAAATGCCCTTTGTGAATACCAAAAGTTGTAAATTTAGACTTTCATCTTATTTTACCTTTGTGAATTGGACCCGCAGTTAGCTGGATTCTACCAGTTATCTACTGCGCAAGCCATCGGAGCTGGGCTTCCAGATAGTAACTTTCAAAGTCTGGGAGGGATAGACAGCGCTAACGTGGGTCTATGCATCATAGACAGTGCCATTCCATGTCAGCCAGTCCCCCATATAAACCCTATTACTAGCGATCTGAGCTCTCGAGATAAACATATCAGAATCCATATCGGGAGGACTACAAAGAGATACAGTAATCAAGGTAAAGCTAACATTTTGAAAAGGACTATCCTGCCAATCACAGATAGGGTCAATGATGCCTAGAACTCCATACATGCCTTCAGTCCTTGAAGGGCCTTTCCAATATTACCTTCCAGCCGATCCGAGGAGGCATGATAGATTCTCACTCCTAGGTGCAGGAGACATCTGGGTTCCCAGACTACAACTTGCCCTATGTCCGATCTCTCTCTGCCAGCCACTGTCAGAAACAGGCAAGGTTTTCTCCAGCTGACCAGTAAGCCTAGCACCCCCCAAGGCGTGTGAGGAGCTCCTTTGCTCCTGCAAGGCCTTCCCTCACGGATCAGAGGAACAGCAGAAGGTCGTCTGCATATAGTGCTATGTAGTGATGTTCTCCCCAGACCTGCAGGCCCCTGTAGGGGGTTCCCATTCTGGAGTGACAGGCCAAAGGCTCTATGGCCAGTGCGAATAGGAGCGGCGACTGAGGGCAAACCGGCCAAGTGCCCCTGCCTACCTGATAGCTGTCTGAGATCGTGCTCCCTATTTTCACTCTAGCTAGGGAATACGTATAGAGCAATCGGGTCCCAGCCACAAATCCCTGTCCCAATCCAAGCCTACTCATTACGCTATAAAGATAAGGCCATTCCAGGCTGTCAAAAGCCTTCTCAATATCCACTGCAAATATTCCAGCTTCCTCTTTGTTATAGGAATCTGCTTCTAACACTTGCAGTAGTCTCCAGACATTAATGGCTGTATTGCGGCCTGGAATAAATCCTGCTTGGTCTCGGTGGACGAGGGTCGCCATTTGTGGAAGAAGCTGCATGGCCAGAATTTTACTTAGGCCCTTATAGTCTAGTTTGAGCATTGACAATGGCCTATAGGCCATTTTATGAACTGCACATTTTCCCGGTTTCACGAGGGGCCCCACCAGTGCCTCCAGCGTAGTCGAAGGAAGCCTACCCTCTTCTCTCACCACTATATATAGAGCCACCAACCGGGGTCCCAACTCCTTATGTATGTCAAGTAGTACTCTACCCGCAGTCCGTCTGTACCCGGGGTCTTGCTTATAGCCATAGCTTTAACAGCGGCCCTAACCTCTGAGAGATCAATGTCTCCTCCCTGTAAGTTTGTTTTTTCTGCTGTTGCAGTCGGCAGGATTATAGGTTGTAAAAATCAGCCAATGTCTTCTTCTGTACAGGTCACCTTGCTCTGGTTCAGGTCAGTGTGGTAGTTGTGAAATGATCAATGTATGTCTTGTCGGCAGAGGGTGGGAGTATGTTCGTCTTTGAGCTCTAGGATTACTGAGCCTCTCGCGGCTGGATTGGCCAGCCACACCAAAAGTGCTCCGGTACTGTACCTGTCAGCATGTGCTCTAATCATGTAGTATTTGTAATCATTCACCTCAATCATTCAGCCTGTTCAACCATTTTCTCCTTAGCTTCAAGTAACAACTCTCTATGCTATGGCTTGAGTTGCTCCATGGGGGCCCGATTCACAGAATTAACTTAAGACAAACTCCTAAACGTACTACTTTTGGTATACACAGAATGCACTTAGTACTTTTGGTATTCACAGAATGCACTTACTACTTTTGGTATTCACAGAATGGATTTACGACTACTAACTTTACGTCCGCACTCGGGCCGGAGAATGAGGTCCGGAGGCGGAACTTCCGGCCCGGAGGCAGAGCTTCTGGCCCAGAGGTGGAGCTTCTGGCCCGGAGGCAGAGCTTCCGGCACAGAGGTGGGGATTCCGGCCGGTGGCGGAGATTTAGCCATGGCCGAAATCTCCGCCTCTGGGCCGGAAGTCCCACCTCTGGGCCAGAATCTCCGCCTCCGGGCTGGAATCCCCACCTCCGGGTCGGAAGCTCCGCCTCCGGTCCGAAAGCTCGGGCCCAAGTGCGGTCGTAAAGTTAGTAGTCGTAAATCCATTCTGTGAATACCAAAAGTAGTAAGTGCATTCTGTGAATACCAAAAGTAGTAGTGCATTCTGTGAATATCAAAAGTAGTAAGTTTAGGATTTTGTCATAAGTTAGTTCTGTGAATCGGGCCCTGGGTCTTCTAGGGACCATGTCGCCATGTAAGAATTCAATCGCCATGTAGGAATGCAAGGGCAGGGCCTCATCCATCTCAATCCCAACAACAGGCGTTATGGTCAGAGAATATCCTGGCCAAGTATTCACTAAGTACAACCAGTTTGTTGGTATCTGGAGGAGAGTGTATGGTGTCCAATCGTACGTGTAGGTCATGAAAATGTGAATAAAATGAGTAATCTCTTTCCCCTGAGTGAAGTGCTCTCCATGAGTCGACTAGGCCCCACTGGGATTGCCATTCTCTCAAGTCCTTTGCTGATCTGCTGAAAGGTGAGCCCCTCAAGGGTGGGTGTGAGCGATCTAGTTCCACATCTGCTACACAATTATAGTAACCCACCAAGATTACAGATCCCATTAGGTATGATGCCGTTGTCCTAGATAGGGCTGCAGGAATGAGATTTGACCTACGTTTAGCCCATATTGGCTCCCTATGGTGATATCACATTTGTCCAGCCTGCCACATACCACTACATAGCGTCCTGCAGGGTCATCTAGGTGCACAGTATATTGAAATGGTACTCCAGGTTTAATCCATACTAACACCCCTCTTGCAAAGGCTGAGTAGTTCGTATCATAGACTTGCCCACGCCATTTGTGTTGGAGTGAGGCCCCTTCTTTGGCTCTGAGGTGCAACTCCTGCAATAATACAATCTGTACCCCATCCATGCTAGTTGGGCATACACTTTGTGTCGTTTGGACATGCCATTCCTCCCTCTGACATTCCAGGAGAGGAATTTATATTCTACGGTGGGCACCATGTACTGATTCTCATTAATCATCCCTCCTTACTAGGGGCTTTTGGTATATTGTCTTTCCATTGTCTTCTCCACATAACAATGTCCAACCTGGCCTGCCAGGCACACCAGAACCCTAACTGCAACTTAAACAGAGAACTTGAATCCCAACTCCCATTACCCAGGACAGGCACATAACAACTATCCCCATCCAAGCAAGGCACCAACTGGTGTCTAATCAAGGGAGTACCCATTTAACTACTACTAGGGTTAGCTAGAGTGTCAAATGTTTACACAGAACTCTCCATCCGGCCTTGCCCCATCTGATTTAACATCACCCTCAAGTTATGGCCCACACTGGATACAGAGAGGCATCTCCCCCGGGGGGCAGTATGCTGGTAAGAATCATATGTGACCTTTTTCTACTGTGTTTGGCAGTCTTTGTTATTCACTGTTCCTTGCTAAATAATTTCATCAGCCAATCTTGGGGTGACCTTAGGTAGCTCAAAATTAGTGTCTTCTGCAGAACTAGTGTCTTTTGCTCCGTCAGAGTTCTGGTCTCCCTGCTCACTGTTCGAAGAGTGCGGGCTCCCTCCTGGGTTGCTGAACTCCCTTACAGCTCATAGCATGTTGGTCTCTGACATCGATGGTGCTCCTTTCTTGGTGGACCTTGGTTGTCAGCGGCGAGGCGTCTGGTCCTGGGGACCCTTCCCCAATCCAGAGTCTGGCCTGGATTCGATCCAATTCCATGCTTCTGGGGGGGGTTACAAAGGCATGAAAATCCACAGCCAAGGTGGAAAAATGATTACATAAGGAACGTTAAACTGATGGAGGTGCCCCTTGACCACCATAAAGGTCACACAATGTTTCTGCATCTCTCTGGTGAAGTCCGGAAATATCATCACTTTACTGTTCTGGAGGTCTCCTGGTGAATGGGCTTCTGCTAGCATATGGTCGCTGGTCTCTATAATGTATGAGTCTGGCTTCTATTGGATGCGGGGTGCACCGGGTCTAGGAGGGTGAGCAGGAACTCTTTGTGACATCTCCAGGGCATAGAAGAGAGAGAGGCTTTCTGGTGCCACTTCTTTACGGATCCAGTCTTCCATATAGGTCAGGATATTAGTGCCCTCAACTGATTCAGGATTTTAAACCAAACAAGGGAACCCAAAAGGTAAATAAGGACCTTGGGAGTTAGTATTAAAAGAAAACAGTGGTCCTTAATGAAGAAAAAATGGGTCTATAATTAATATAGACTAGAGTCAGTGCTATATTGGTGATGCCTAGCCGGGCAGTCAATTTAATGAATAATCAATGCAACAAACAAAATAAGAACACAACAATAAAGTGGGACACAGTCCTACGTTCTACATAAACACAAACCAAATATATTAGGACAAAACATTTACAGGCCAGACAAGGTTATCTTATAAAAGATGCAATTAGTTGGAACAAGCTTAAAGACGACAGCTGTTGCACATGTTTTATCACATAAGATTAAAGTGCAAGCTGTTTCAACAAGCCGACGACTTTTTGATCCTTTTAAAACAATAACAGGATCATCATCAGGATGGATTAATACAAGCCTGAATATTAGTGCCTCGTATGTAGTTAAAGACGACCTGCTAATCAGCCACCGAGCTTCGGACAGCACACTTCTTTATTCTGGTCCAGAAGTGCATTGACACCTTGACCGTTTTACAGCCGTTCCGCATCGGTAGTGGCTGCACCCGCGTAGCAACCTTTTCCATCCCAGAATCTCAACTGAAGCTGATCATGGTTTCGAGCTATCCCTGCTATCCCGGCTCCCACTATCCCACCCGTAACTGCATACGAGGCACTAATATTCAGGCTTGTATTAAACCGTCCTGATGATGATCCTGTTATTGTTTTAAAAGGATCAAAACGTCTATTGCTCTACCACCCCAGTCATAGTGCTAGTTTGCCGGGCTCCCTCACCCGGCAAGTCTAGTAGCTTCACAGCCTGCCATTTATGTAGTCGCTAGATTATTGTCCCCCATCCGCCTCTGGTTCTTTGATCAGGGCCTCTAACGGTGTTCAGGCCACACTCACTATCTGTGTAGACATCGCTGCAGGTCTCTTCGACAGCCCAGTCACCTCAAACCTGACACCACTTGTCTCATGGTGACCCCAGTTCCCGCAGTCTAGCAGTCACCTTAGGCCCACCGCTCGTAAAAGTGTATGGCGGCACATACGCTACGTGGTTAGTCTCGGGTTCTGCTCGGTGAAGCACACACCTTAGAAGTTCTTCCTTTCTTGGGCCTGCAGCTCTCCGCTCATTGATCTACTCTCCAGTACGTTCTTGGCTCCGCCCCCGATTCAAGGGCCTCCGGTCCCCCTGCCTCTACTTCCTGCTCATGCCCAGGGGCAGGGCTTTAAGTGGGAAAAAAACTGGGGGTGCTCTAAAAGGGGCGGGACAAACCTCAAAGGGGTTTGGCCTATCTAAACAGAGGCGTGGTCTAAGTAAAGATAACTAGTGTAGCAGTACCCCCCATCTCTGACAAGCCGTCAGCTCTAGGGCTCCTCAGAGCAGACACCCCCCCCCGCGCCCCTCTGTGTGGGAGCCCAGGCTGAGACAGCTTCCTGGGCGCACACACAGAGTACTTCACAGGTGTTTAAAAGACCATTTGCATGTTAATGATTCTTTGTCATTTTTTCACCCCTTCTTAGAGCCCCTGCATCTCCACACTTCCTACTACTGTGCCCACAGGCGTTTTGTTCAATAGTGCAAATGCTCCCTCCTCCCCTTCGTCGCCCTGTGGGTATGCCAGTGGGTGTTTGTCACCAGGACACTGAACAGGCCCCTCTGTGGCATTAACACTGGCGGTAAACACGCCGAGAGGCTTGTGGTGTTCCAAACAACTGGGCGATGCTGAAGGCCAGCGTCGCAGCTCACAAAAAAAGCCTGCTGTTCTCACACTTGCAAAATAGGGCTGTCACATCCTCGTTATGATGCGTTCACATAACATTTCTTCTGTTCAAGCACTTTTTGTATTATTTCACGTCTAACTTTTGTTTGACTGGACTTTTACAAGCAAGTTTCCATGATCAGAAGTAAAGAAGAGACATCAAAATGTAGGCAGTTTCTCACACAAAGTGGTTTAAGCTACTAAATGATCCCACTTGAGTTACCATTGATCTACACAATGGTGCAATGAAAGCACACTACCAAGGAGTTGTGGGCACTCTA
The DNA here is from genome assembly GCF_964261635.1 of Lissotriton helveticus. Classification (NCBI taxonomy): domain Eukaryota; kingdom Metazoa; phylum Chordata; class Amphibia; order Caudata; family Salamandridae; genus Lissotriton; species Lissotriton helveticus. Next base: position 845,273,140 of record NC_136063.1, on the reverse strand, counting down.
ATGGCGCCTCTGATCGAGCTGGTGTGCGGATGCCAGGGGTACTGGGAGCGCATTAGCTTAATTTGCTTAAGCAGTACACGTGAATGCTCATCCGAAACTCCAACAAAAAACTGGGACATCTGGTCACCCTACCTTTGAACTTTGAGGCCTGAAAATAGAGCCCCCTAGAGACCCGTGCCCCCCCAAAAAACTGGGGGAGCTCAGACCCCCACACCCCCCTCCCTCCACGCTTAAAGCCCTGCCCAGGGGGCCACTAGTCCAGGTGCCTCAGCTCTAGGTAAAGATCACCTTCATCTTTTCCAGCTGCCTCGTATTTTCATATCAGTGCAGGAATCTTTCAGTTTCTGCAGCATCTTCTATGCAGTTATATATTTGGCTCTATGTCCCTCTCTTCCTTCCAGGCCTCCAGGCGGGTCCCTTTCTCAGAGCCGTAGGCTGGGCATTTTCTCCGCTCTGCACCTCTTGGCTCTCTGTTGAGCTGGGTGGGCCTCCAGCACCCCCTGGCGCCTTTAGCGCAGTTCCCTAATGAGGGTCGGGGACTTTCTTCTTTAGCCAGCAGTTGTTTTATCACTTTGTGTAGTCAGACCCAGTATCAGTCTGCGGATCACTCCTGCCTCGTCCGCATTCGCACTCGCACTTTTTCCAGGTCGATGCGGCCCCTGCTCTAATGGTCATTTCCCGGTGACTGTCACTGCCGCCAATCCGGGGGCTGACGGTCCGCCCGTCCTTGGGTTTCATCTTGGGCCTCTTTCTTTTCACCAGGCGCCCATCATTGTGAGTGCTGATCCAGCGGCCTATAGAAAATATATCATAAACAACGCTACCCAACTTCATAACCTATAAACAAAGTTCTATACTAAATATGGACCCATTTATAAACCTGACATATTTTGGGCCTACTGAATCAGGTGGTCAGATTAAATCTATATACATATTATCTACAAACTATATACATTTTATACATCTGTGGAAAGAATATTGTCATTAGAATAAAACTTGACCATTTAAACGACCACCATTGGCGACGTGATCTAGCTAATAGTAACCTACACTCCTGAATAACCAAGACCAGCTTGTTTGTCAAAAGTAAGATTTTATTTACTAAATTATGGTATATAAGTTGATAGTATTATAAATGAATTTTATTAGCAATAAAGCAAACATGATTGTAAAGAAATATGAGAAAAATACAATTTAAGCAAGTAAATCAAATTTAAAATGAATATATAAAGTTTAGCATTTCTAAAACCTAATTCCCTAACTGAACTAAATAGATAGAAATTAAAGAAAAGTTCTTTGAGGATTCTTACGTGCTCCACGCAAAGTCCAACAGCACATCACCCTCATCGGAAAGTCAGAAAGCAGCAGCCAGCCCATCCCTAAGGGCTTGACTTTTTATACCTTTCTACGTTAACTAAACTAGCAAAGGAAAGTTTTCAGAAATCTTCGACGTCCCATTGGCTAAGAGTGACAAGTGACATGTCACCCACTTTTCAAAACTTCCATTAAATCACATTTCTTAGAGACCATTGTCTCTTCCACGTGAAACCAGAAGCTTCCTGAGTTTGCAACAAATGTATAAAGTCATTCTAGCAGCGTCCATTGACTTTCAATTGACTTCCGCGGATGCCAAGTTAAGGACTGACAAAATGTTCTTTTTCGACCTTGGCCATGTCCGACAGAATGATGACAGCACATTAGTTTTTGCTTTGTGAACGCAGCTTTTGACGAATAATTTATTTCAGAATGGGCGTCTCGTGACTTTTGCAGAATTACAAGTCAGCTCTTTTCTGCGACTCAAGTGACTAGGCCCAAAAGCAGGCAACTTATGATTTCTAGTATAAAACAAACACAAGAAAAGTATTAATGTAAGAAATAATGTAGATTCTGTATCCACCCCAGGATTTACTAATTAATTAACCCACCCGATTAATCAAAATGTTACCTAGCCATTGCAAACAAATAAAGCAGCGTTTATATCTACCAGTCTCCGTTATTCCATGAGACTCATATGCACCTAGAATAGTAGAAATGACATCACACAGACAAGGAAAAGCAAAACAAGCACATGCTTCTTTTAAGTTTGCAGCAGTTAGTAATGACAAAAACGAAAACAATAAATTATTTTATTATTTTGCACGAACAAAAAGATGCAACAATTATGCACGTTTATGAGCACACATGTTAGTCCCCCCATGTGTAAAGTTTAATCTAAGTTGTATTAGCACGACATATCACAAATCATTAATATTATTATTCATGTTATGGAAATATGACTTCGCGAGTTTAAACAAAATTTTGTTTTCTATCTCGCTCCATCAACTCCCTCATCTGGTGATTAACAAATCACCACACCAGCACTCAAAATTTTGATAATTTAAATTTCTAAGAAATCGATTCAAATTCATTTGTATCAGTAAACCTAAAAGTCTGTTTCTGCATAATCTTTGGAATTAGCATAACGCTCTCTATGTAACTCCTGTAATTCGATCTCTCTTTCTTCTTCTTTTCTGAGTTTATAGATTCTTTTCTTTTCTTTCAACTGTTTCTTTCTTTTATGTAACAAACAACCTAATTTGGTCAAAATAAAAATGAATACTATTATAATCAAAGGTGCCAGAATCTTGCCAAGAATTGAACTTCCGATATTATGAAACCAGTTTTTAATTGCTTGAAACCTTTTTGAAAGTTTCCCTGTAAAATCATCTTCTTCTAAAGGAATTATCTCTGAATGCATTTGTGTAATATTCTTAATATACATTTCAATATTCTTACTTTCATCAGGTATATATGTACAACAATGTTGTACATGTAAAATGCCACAGACTCCTCCCTCTTTTGCTAGGAGTATGTCTAAAGCAAGGCGATCTTGAATTACCATAGATCTAATTGCAATAACTTCAACATTCACTAATTGAAATCCATCAGCTGTGTCAGTTGATAATCTATCAACTATAGTGGACAATTTTCTGATTCTCCCTGCATTTAAGGTTATACCAACAAAAGGTATTACAGCTTGAAAAATATCTCCCAGAACTTCAGTAAAAGTTTCTCTTTTAGCTCTATTTACATAATTATGAATTTTAAACAATCCTTCTGAATCTCTGTCAACATGAAACACTTTAGGAAAAACAATTCCCACATAACAAGTTCCATACCAGTGGTCTGGAAGGTTGTAGTAGGCTTTGTCACCACAAACAAAATAAATCCCAGGAAAGATAGGATCCTTTCCACCTTTAAATCCCCAACCTCCCAAAATCTGATAAGTATCTTCACAGTTACTTGCACCTACAAAATAATTATCAAAAAGTGTATTGTCTCTTCTAATGCATAGCTTTCCACTAACTGGTTTGTCTATGTGAATTGCAATATTTTCAAGCATTTTGCCATTTAACTTTTCATCCTCTCTCTGCCAGAAGCTTGACTTAGTCTGCTTGACTAATTCATTCCTCTTATAAATTGCTCTTCTCTCCTCAACCATATTCAAAAATTTCTTTCCTTCAGCACTTAATTTGCAAGTTAAATTATTCTTGTAAGCATACTCGTAAGTGAGTTCGTTAGTAACAAGGAAAATTCTCTCATTTGTTTTGCTTTCTTATGCTTATTTAAAACATTATCAATCTTAATATTTGCAAAAATTTCATCATAATTTGAATAGTAATATTCTAAACGTCCAGTTTGATAAAATAAACTAGTTAATACACTACATGTTACAGCATAAGTGAGAGGAAGCATATTATATGTTACTCCCTCAGAAACAGAAGCAGGTAACTTAACGCAGACATAGCAGTCTTTTGCATCCATTACCTTAACATATTCACTCAATAGCTTTGTGAATGTATTACTTGAAAAATCACCAATTGATTTATCTTGATGAATGTTAGGCTGATGATCAATAACTTTTGTAGACGCACTATGTTTAGTTTGACTAACCAGAGCTTTGCTTGTTATGTTAACTTTGTGTAATTCTCTATTCATCTCCAAAGGGATAATCACAGCTAGAACCAACCAGAGCAGAACTAAAATGAGCAGACATACCAGAGTCATCTTACAGCATCTTTTAAAAACAGAACACTTTGAAGTGCTCTCCTTAACATAAGGCATTCTTGGTTAATTTTAGCCTCAAAAATAAAAACAAATTTTTAAAATTTATATATTAAAATTTATATACACCCCCCTTTTAAAAATTTATTTTTTTTTTTTTTTTTTTTAAAACCCTAAACAAGATTTCTTCGACCTTATGTCATACATAAGTTTTCTTCAACTAAACAGTTTTTCTTCGACCTTGTGTCAACTAACAAATTTTCTTCAGCCTTTTGCCAATTTAATATTTCTGTACTTCAATCATTGTCACTAATTTCTTGGATTTCGTTTTCTTCTTCACTACTATCATATATGTCAATAACAGGTGGAATTACTAAGTAAGTCCACTCAGGAGACTTGTATTTTTGGTTTGGTCTTATTATTCTCTTCCCTTTTCTCGATATCACTTCAATTTTTCTTCCAACTCCAACTTCTTTTCCAGGACTCTTTTGACTACTGATTTCTTCAACTTGTTCTCTTGGCTTTTTGATCAATCTGACTCTCAATCTTCCACCTGGCCAGTAGTCTGCTTTTCTCACGTACTTCTTCTTTGGTTCAGAATTATTTGATTCTGACTTCCAAGTCCTTTTCTTTCTATTTTCACTTTCACCTTCCACGTCACTTTCTTCAGTTTCGTAGTCTGAAATTTCAATTGACTCAGGAACTTCTCTATTCGGCAATTTCACTCCTTCAGGAATTTCACTTTGTCTTCCATCACTGGTACTCGGTAATTCGTTTTCCTCCTCTTCCTCATTTACCTCCAACTTCCCAGATTTCGGATATTTGTTCCTTACTTCAGAGTTTGTTCTCTGCCTTTCGATACTCTCCTGGTCTGAAACTTCTTTTTGTTCAGCTTCTTTGTCTTCAATGGAGACAACTGAATCCTCAGTTATCTTTCCTTTTAACAGATTCTCTTCACCTTCAGAATCTATTTCAATTATTTCCAAGTCTTTTCTTGTCAGATTTCCATTCACTGGCACATTCACTGGCACAGTTTCCAGATGTCGACTTTCTTGTCGATCTTCAGAATCTGGAATTGTTTCACCTTCTGTTTTGCCTTCTGCCTCAGAATCAGAATCGTCTGTAGTATCACTTTCAACATCAGAACTCTCAGGAGTTGGTACTGGAATAGTATGACTAGGATGTATCCAACGTTTCAATCCTCTGCACTTTACAGCATTAGTAGTGATCAAGATTATCTGCCTAGGTTTCTGCCATCTAGGAGCTAGACAATTCCTTCTCCGATGCACTTTTGTTCTGACCCAATCGCCAGGTCTCAGATCATGTGTCAAAACCTTTTCATTTGATTGTGCTTCAGTTCCCACCTGATTAGACACAGAAGTTACCATATCAGATAACCTTTTACAGTAATCCAAAATCGCACTGTCATTTATGCTCAACAGTTTACCTACAGGTACAAAAGCTTGCCTCATAACTCTTCCCATTAATATTTCATGAGGACTCAAACCTGTCTTTTTATCTGGTGTACTTCTTAATGACATCAAAACAAGTGGAAGAGCATCAGTCCACTTTATACCTGTTTCAAGACACATTTTTCCAATTCTGTTTTTAATTGTTCCATTTATTTGTTCAACTACTCCTGATGCCTCTGGTCTGTATGCACAGTGTATTTTCTGCTCAATGCTCAAAGCTTCGCAAATTAATTTCATCAGTTTGTTATCAAAATGGCTTCCTCCATCACTCTCAATAGTGACTGGAAAACCGTACCTTGGGATGATTTCTCTGAGCATTAGTTTTGCCACTGTAATTGAATCACAATGTCGTGTAGGGAAAGCCTCTACCCATCTTGAAAACAAGCATACAATTACAAGTACATATTTCAAACAATTGTGTAAGGGCATTTCAATGAAATCCATTTGTAACCTGGTAAAGGGACCACCTTCTCGACCAATTATTCCTGTCCCCACCACTGATTTTCTGTTTGGATTCATTTGTTGGCATGACAAACACCTTTGACAAAAAGATTCAGCAATAGTTCTAAACTTGGTATTGAACCATGTTTCTCTGAAAAGTCTAACCATAGAATCTCTTCCTAGATGCGCTGGACCATGATATAATCTGGCCATGTCAGCAATCAAACAATTTGGTAAGACTACTCTGCCATCTTTGTAAACCCACACTCCATCTTCTTCACGTGGTCTACAATCTGATCTTAACCATAAGTCTTTTTCATCATCTTCTGCTTCATTTTGTAAATCTCTAATCTCATGCCATGTTTCTACAACAGTTGTTAGCATTAATGAATTTGAATCAGTTTCTTTACTCCTTTCCCGATTGTATGAATAATTTTTCCTTGCGCAGTATTTAGCTGTTTCATCTGCGAAGGCATTTCCCTTGGAAATATAATCAGTTCCTCTAGTGTGCGCTGCACATTTAACAATGGCGATTTCTTTTGGCAATTGTATTGCTTCAATCAATCTCCTAATGAAAACTGCATTTTTAATTGGTGATCCTGCTGATGTCATGTATCCTCTCTGTGACCAGAGTTGTCCATAATCATGCACAACTCCGTACCCATACTGACTATCAGTAATGATGGTAACTCTTATATCCTTTGATATTTCACATGCACGAATTAAAGCAATCAATTCAGCCACTTGTGCTGAACGAACTCCTTCAAGACATGATGCTTCTTCAATATCAACGACTGTACAAACTGAATATGAAGCTTTTAAGACACCTCCTTCGGATCTTAAGCATGACCCATCTACAAAGTAGACAAAATCCGATTCAGACAAAGGTCTGTCTTTGATGTCTTTTCTTGGTTTAGTGCAGAATTCCATGACATCTAAACATTCATGTTCTGTTTCAATGTCATCAACAATTTCAGAATCAGGCAGTAATGTAGAAGGATTCAGATTCAAACATCTTGAAATCGAAACATTATCTGCTCCCAGTATGATTTTCTCATACTTTGTCAATCTGCTACTTGTTAGATGTTGAGTCTTACCTCTTGTCAATAATATTTCAACTGAATGAGGCACAAAAACTTTCACTGGAAATCCCATTATAATCCCCTCACTTTGTTCGAGGCTGATACTTGTAGCTGCAACTGCTTTCAAACAACCTGGTAATGCTTTTGCAATTGGATCAAGAACTGCAGAGAAGTATGCAATAGGTTTCTTTAAATTTCCGTGTCTCTGAATTAACACAGATAATGCACATCCTTCTCTCACACTGCAATACAGTTCAAAATCTTTTTCATAATTTGGCATACCTAAAGCAGGAGCTTGACATAAGCTCTTTTTCAGGTTCTCAAAAGATTCCATCTCAGTATCATTGAGAATAATTGGATCTTTTACATCTGACTTTGTCAGTCTTTGTAGTGGTTTTGCAATTACTGAAAATCCACTTATCCATTGTCGACAGTAACCAACCATTCCCAAGAACATTCTGACCTGTCTTTGTGTTCTTGGTGGTAACATTGCTTGAATCATTTTTATTCTCTCTATTGTTACTTGTCTTTTTCCCTTTGCAATTCTGTGACCAAGATATTTTACTTCTTGTTTGCAAAACTGTAGTTTTGCTGGGGACACTTTATGTCCTTCTTCTGCAAGGCGATTTAACAGAATTATTGTGTCTGTTACACAGTTTTCTCTTGTCTTTGCAGCTATTAACAAATCATCAATATACTGCACTAGCGTAGACCTACCAGGTAAGTCTAGGTCTTCTAATGATCTTTTTAACAGTTCGTTAAAGATTGAAGGACTTTCTGTATAGCCCTGAGGGATTCTTGACCATCCGAGGGTCTTACCTTGGAATCTGAAAGCAAATATTTCATAACTGTCTGGATGTAAGGGAACAGTAAAGAATGCATTGCAAAGGTCAATGACTGTATACCATTCAGCATCATGTGGAATCTGAAATAGAATTACTGCTGGATTTGGAACCACAGGACAACATGGAACGACAATTTGATTAACCTTTCTCAAATCTTGTACGATTCTAAATGTTCCGTTAGACTTTTTAACTCCCATAATCGGTGAATTACAAGAGCTACTCTCCATTTCTTTTAATACACCTTGCTTAATTAATTTTTCAATTATAGGTGTAATACCTTCAATTGTTTCTGTTTTCATTTTATATTGTGGAGTGTTTGGAAATTCTATTCCCTGTTTCAATGTAATTTTTACTGGATCTACGTTTTTCATCAGACCCATCTCATTTCCAGTAAAATCCCATATTTCAGATTTCACTGTTCCTTTGAGTTCTTCAGGTAAATCTTTTTCTTCAAATGCAGGAAACAATTTTGTTTCTTCTGCTTCCATCATCATCATTGTCATTCTGTATAAACCATCTTCCTCCATTGTTTGTAATTCAACTCCATCAGGAGAACAATATATTCTACAATTCATTTTACATAGGATGTCTCTGCCCAATAGATTTACTGGACTACTATTACAAACCACAAATCTGTGTTTATCTCTGTAGTTTCCAATTTCAACTGGTACTGGATCAGTTAAGTCAGTTTTAATTTGCTGATTACTTACTCCGACAACTTGGATGGTATCCCCAGAGAGAGGTAGGTTTTCAATTTCCACTGATCTAACAGTAGAACGGGTAGCACCAGTGTCCACTAGAAAAGTGATGTCTACATCATTAACTTTCCCGTTTACAAAAGGACCAGACTGGTCAACCTCAAGAGTGGCTCCAACGACACACTCTTCCTCCTCTCTCGGGCACCGTCAGCAATAATCATCAGAATCGCTATCTTGACTTTCTGCTAATAAAAATTGTTGTGAAGCATTTTGCATTTGAACCCTTTGCTGCTTTTGCTGTTTTTGTGGTTTTATTACCTGTTCACTTCCCTGAAATCCCACGTTTGGATTATATTTTTGAACTCCCCCACAATTCGGAAAAGGTGGTTGTGGCAATTGGTCTTGACGATTATTCACCTGTTGTTGTTGCTGTTGCTGTAACTGTCGCTGAATATTAAATTCGTTTAACCCCTGTTGCATCTGTAGCTGTCGCTGCAGGTCAACACCATTCTGCATCTGTGGATTCAATAAGGGATTCTTTAAGTTTTTAGGAGGATGAGGACACTCGTCTCTCCAATGTCCAATTTCGCCACAATTAAAACAAGGTAATCTTTGTTTCAACTCCTCAATCTTTGGGCTAAATTTCTTTGGGAAATTATTATTTTTAAACTTTCCTTGTATCTGGTTTGTATTTCCAGTTTGAACAAAATTAGTGTTCTTATTTCCCATGCTGGCAATCTGTTGCTCAGCCACCTTTACCTGAGCCCACATGGCTTTCTCCTTCAGCTTCTTCTGTTTTACTTCTATTTCATCACTGCAATACTTAGCCTTTCTTAGAATATCATCTACAGATAGTGATTGCCATCCGACAATACTATTTCTGATCATTTCTCCAATTTCGGGTTTTAGTCCATAAACAAATCTATAGACAAAATGGCTCATGTCTTTTTCATCTAATTTTTCATAACCACTGTATTGTTTAAAAATTAACAGTAGTCTTTCATAAAAAGAATGAACTGATTCTTTTGTTTCTTGTTCCGTCCTTTCTATTTTAACCCAATCGACTTCTTTGGGTGGAATTTTGTTTTTCATCCAAACAATTACTTTTTCATAAAAATCCATTACAAGTGGATCTGGAGCACCTGTTTCTTTAATTCGCTCAGGTTCTGTTTTTGGCCAACTAATCGATATCTTGCATTCTGTCCAAAGATCAGATGGAACGACAATATCAAAAAACCCATCTAAATCAATCCACAGAACTTTTGACACTTTGATAAATCTATCGACTTGCCTGTACCACTCAACTGGTTTTTCCCTCAATTTTGGAAAGTCATTTGTAAATAACAGAATGTCCTGTCTCGACCAAGGGACATGAACATATCCTCCACCTGCAATTTCTCTCATTGGAAATTGTTTTGACAATTTTTCCAATCTTTCATCTTCCTTCTTTTTCGTCCATTTTACTCTCCATTTGTTCAGTTCTCCTAGCTTTTTGATATAGACAATCAAATCTTTAATATGAACTATTCTTCCCATTGAGTTTAAACTCTCAATGTCACTTTCTGAAAAGTCTAATCTGTAATGTTTCGCAAAATTCTTTTGTTTACTCACATCGATTTCAAGTTCTGCTGCTAGATCCTCTAGTTGATCATATTTGTTTTTCGTTTTCCACTGAATGCTTTTGCAAATGAACAGTAGTTCATCATCTCGATAGTAATTTAAACTATCTGGACCAATTGTTCCAATTATTAATTCTTCGATATTCGCTTTTAATTTGGCCACATCTAGTTTTGGTGTGGTTACCCTGACTTCAGGACTCCCTATATCTGATATAGCACCCATTGGTGTTTTTGGAGATAAATCCTCATTAAAGGTTAAATCAGGCATTCTCGATTTAGAAGTGTTTATTTCAGATAAATCTGAATAAAATTTTTCAGCAGCCTTTTGAATTTCTGTATTTAAAGGAATAGTTAATCCAGTTTTGTTTGTTTCCCTTTGATCAAATACGGGCTGAACAGGACCAATTGTTACTGGAACTGTCACAGCTTCCATGCCTTTTGTCATTCTTTTTATTAATTCTTCTTTTGATCTTAAATATTCATTATAATCAACATCTTCAACATTTCTTGCCTCTCTTGAATAATCTTTTGGAGGTTCTCTTGCTCTTGGAGCCATTGTAAAATGTCTACCTTCATTTCGAGCATTCTCGAATTCTGGTCTTCTAGGAGTTTCAATGATTTCACAATTATTTGGATAAAGTTTAGGAGCTTCATTAATTGGAGGTGCACTCGGTGAAGTTTCAGTAGAAACCACCGGAGTAGACCATGATCTAGGAGGTCTCAAAGGCTGATTCTTTCTAGCAGTTGTATATATTTCTTCCATAACTGCATCCTCAGATTCACTTTCCATAGATTTCCCTGTAGGAGTACCCATTACCATTTCATGAATTAAATACAATCCTTCACTCATGTTTCCCTGTCTCCACATTCGCAATCTATCTTCATGAGTTTCCCTTCTCCAAGGTGGATTTTTAGAAGGTCTTTTAATCCCACTAGCTTCTCTTTGTAACTGATACATCTCGTCTTCCCACTCAACTAAAGCTTCAAATTGAGTTGGTCTCGGTTTTGGAACAAGAGCATTCATTTTCTCTCGTAAATTTCTTAAAACCTTTACATTAAATGAACCATCATCAGGCCAAGTTAAAACACCGTCGTTTTTAGTATAGCGTTTCCAACTGTCGAACCATAAGACAGTATGATATCCATATTCACCTTCCATATACGCTGCAGGTGTTTTATACTTATGAAGTAGTTTACCACCTCGCGTTTCGATTTTCTTGTCAGGTGAAAATAAATTCTTAAACTTCTGAAATAATGTTGGCTTTTTCTCAACATGTTTAAAATGATAACTCATTTTTAAGAGTTAAATCTAATTCACAAAATCGTTCGTAAAATATTTCCGGGATGTTCCGTAAAACAACCAATCCGTGCGCGAAACACACTAACAAGCCAATGACAGTTGAGCTACGTCACTTTTCTGCTCAACCAATAAATTTAGAGTTTTTCTGAAGGACCAATCAGCTCTCAGGCCGTCAGAGACTCAAGAGCCAATCAGAATATAGCTTGTGACGTAGGTCACCCAATCCCAGCGCGGCTCTGTGACGTACACAGCAGCTGCGGTTTCTCGTTTCTCACTCCTGGCGCTTACCCCTCCTTCACAAAATCTTTTCACAGCGCCATTTTAAGAACACTTTTCAGTGTAAATTAATTCTTAACAATGACTATAAAGACAACATCTGTTCGTTTCACTATTTAGGATAGTTTACATACATTCAAGTATCCACACTTCGGAATAGACGGCGCTATTCACACTAAGGATAATATTCAATTGTCAGTAGAGTAACTTTACCCCACCCTTCTAACACGTATAATTATGAACTCGCTTTGCTCTGAACCCACCGCGAAGTGAAAGTTCTAAGAGTTCCACTTGAACATAAAATACAATTCAAACTCGCACTTTCACACGGAAAATTTCCCTAATTTCAAACATACATGAAATCCGTACAGGACTCTCACCTGTTTATAGAAATCATGCACCGTTAGCAAAATAACGACGTTATCCGTACAGGGCTCTCACCTGTTTATAGATATGAAACATGTACCCGTACAGGACTCTAACCTGTTTATAGATAATCATGCACCGACGCTAATTTACCCTTCACTCAAGCTCGGATATAACTAATACTCTTATCACAGTGAGTTTTATGGAAGGCGCTTTGTCCCTATTCTCATGCTGCTTTAATTTCTTAGAAAACCCTCACTTTACAAGATTCAGACCTAGCCCTAAAACTGTGCTGCTCGGCGACAACACTATGGTACACGGCGATACCTCTTGTGATATTCGGCGATATCACTACAAACAGAACAGATGGCTTGCGTGACTAATTTCTCGCCACACAATCTATACCGGTATAGCTTACAGATAGCACGAAAAACGAACTTAACATGTGTTAAAACATCGATCCTATTTCCATACCATAACACTTTAGTAACCCTTAGCAACCAACATATTACCTTGGTTACCCTTAGCAACCATCAATTTCTGCTACCAGAGAATTGATCCAGCGGCCTATAGAAAATATATCATAAACAACGCTACCCAACTTCATAACCTATAAACAAAGTTCTATACTAAATATGGACCCATTTATAAACCTGACATATTTTGGGCCTACTGAATCAGGTGGTCAGATTAAATCTATATACATATTATCTACAAACTATATACATTTTATACATCTGTGGAAAGAATATTGTCATTAGAATAAAACTTGACCATTTAAACGACCACCATTGGCGACGTGATCTAGCTAATAGTAACCTACACTCCTGAATAACCAAGACCAGCTTGTTTGTCAAAAGTAAGATTTTATTTACTAAATTATGGTATATAAGTTGATAGTATTATAAATGAATTTTATTAGCAATAAAGCAAACATGATTGTAAAGAAATATGAGAAAAATACAATTTAAGCAAGTAAATCAAATTTAAAATGAATATATAAAGTTTAGCATTTCTAAAACCTAATTCCCTAACTGAACTAAATAGATAGAAATTAAAGAAAAGTTCTTTGAGGATTCTTACGTGCTCCACGCAAAGTCCAACAGCACATCACCCTCATCGGAAAGTCAGAAAGCAGCAGCCAGCCCATCCCTAAGGGCTTGACTTTTTATACCTTTCTACGTTAACTAAACTAGCAAAGGAAAGTTTTCAGAAATCTTCGACGTCCCATTGGCTAAGAGTGACAAGTGACATGTCACCCACTTTTCAAAACTTCCATTAAATCACATTTCTTAGAGACCATTGTCTCTTCCACGTGAAACCAGAAGCTTCCTGAGTTTGCAACAAATGTATAAAGTCATTCTAGCAGCGTCCATTGACTTTCAATTGACTTCTGCGGATGCCAAGTTAAGGACTGACAAAATGTTCTTTTTCGACCTTGGCCATGTCCGACAGAATGATGACAGCACATTAGTTTTTGCTTTGTGAACGCAGCTTTTGACGAATAATTTATTTCAGAATGGGCGTCTCGTGACTTTTGCAGAATTACAAGTCAGCTCTTTTCTGCGACTCAAGTGACTAGGCCCAAAAGCAGGCAACTTATGATTTCTAGTATAAAACAAACACAAGAAAAGTATTAATGTAAGAAATAATGTAGATTCTGTATCCACCCCAGGATTTACTAATTAATTAACCCACCCGATTAATCAAAATGTTACCTAGCCATTGCAAACAAATAAAGCAGCGTTTATATCTACCAGTCTCCGTTATTCCATGAGACTCATATGCACCTAGAATAGTAGAAATGACATCACACAGACAAGGAAAAGCAAAACAAGCACATGCTTCTTTTAAGTTTGCAGCAGTTAGTAATGACAAAAACGAAAACAATAAATTATTTTATTATTTTGCACGAACAAAAAGATGCAACAATTATGCACGTTTATGAGCACACATGTTAGTCCCCCAATGTGTAAAGTTTAATCTAAGTTGTATTAGCACGACATATCACAAATCATTAATATTATTATTCATGTTATGGAAATATGACTTCGCGAGTTTAAACAAAATTTTGTTTTCTATCTCGCTCCATCAGTGCCTCAGTTCATGGCGCTCTTTTCTCTGCTCCACGCCATCTCCGGACCAGCCTCGGGCTCCCGTCGTTCACTTCAGGGTTAATAAGTGCCACCCCAGCCCCTTCATATGCTTCTTGGGGCCTCAGTCCGGAAGGATGATTGTTGATGGGGAACCGCTGAGATGAAGCTCCACGATTTGCGTCCTACTCCATTGGCATCTAGCCACGCCTCCCTTGAGGTAATGCCACATAATCACTAGCAGCAATAATTAGCATTTATCAGCAGCCTTTATACCACCCATTTACTCATAATGCCCTCTAGAGAAAATGGGCCATGTATTAAAATGTAGTAATAGACATTTGTGAATGCAAATGTATATTAAGCAATCCTAATGATTGTTGTAATTTAAAGAGTGCTGAATTTAGTCACTTTCTTCTACTACACCGAAGGTTGAAATTTCCCAAGAAAATCGATGTAAAAGTGCCATACTCATCTTAATATTCATGAAATATAACTCGTGCTATTATGTGGCTGTTATGTAAAGAAACATGTGCACTAATAATGATGTATTGAAGCAAAGTGATGCTTAAAGCTTGTTATTTCCACACCACCCACAGAGATTAATTATGCAGATGCTAGTGACAAACACCCTTTCATGCACTTTAATGTGGATTACTAATATTATGCCAGACAAGAAATATTTTGCGTTATTTTAAATGTTTGTGTTAATAGTATCGAACAGCGACACACATAGGGGATGTGTAAGGGCTTTCCGCGTGTTATTTATCAGCGTGAAGCAGACCACCAGCATAGGAGCACTTTGAAATACAGAAGATAAATTACTCCTCACAAATCTAACACAAGCATAGACTAATAAAATGTAGGACATCAAATAATTAAGCAAACGCATGGAGCGAGAAAACAGGGTAAGTGGTATTTAATTTGCTACTGATAGTCAATATACTCCCATAACGTAGATTTTCACAATGAGTTCCCAAACACAGGCCTGTGTATTTGGCCTTCTGGGCAGTCTCCAAAGAGAACACCTTTACCACGGGATGACTTATAATTTCTGGAGCAACCCAATAAATGCATTGGCCAGCTCCGTAACCTTATAGGCCAGAGAGGTTAGCTTAAACGAGGGCTGGAGAGTAAATTGAGCCATATAAAATAAGCTTATGTTGCCAAATGTTCAGGGTCCCATCACCAGGTCTACAGCAGAATTTGTAATTACCTCATGATCCTTACCACCGCTTCCAGTCAATACAAAATGAGGCCATCGCACTTCATCAGACAGCAATTACCATGTCATACAAAACATAAAAGGACCCTCCACTGCTCCTGTTCAATTCTGTCTCACGCATCTTGTGTCAGACATGTGCGCAGCTGGGGCTACGAACAGCGTTTTGAATCTTGTGCAGCTGCTTACCGGATGTCGGAGTGTTGGGCTCTGCGGGGTGGCCTGGCATTCCATTCTTGACAGAGTCGAGAGTTGTGATGGGCAGGCTGGCTGGCCAGAGTGCATGCCGGAGCTCATGTGCGCTGCACAGCGCAGCGACTACCACCCACGACACACACCGAGTTGCTTTTGGTGTCAGCAATGGCCCAGAGAGACCATATGCCCCTGTATTTATCTCTTAAGGCTAAGCCCAGCTCTCAGAGTGGCAAGTGGATACATTTAAGCGCAGAGGCCGGGTGGCACTCTACAACTTTTCATCTTTTAACAGTTTCAAAATGGTGGCTCATGCCTCTTGGGTAACACATGCAAAGCTGTGCCTTCCCTGGCTAGGAGCGGTGTTCGGCAGAGGACTATACATCTGGCTCCGGGAGGTGTTCTCAGTTCTGCACCCAGCAGAGCTACCACTACAGACTTCCCTGACAGAGGAAGCCACTTGGTGTCTGCTTGCTCTGAGCGGCGACTCGTCGGCAGCAGAAGACCCTTCATTTTTAGCATATGTTTAAGGCTTGTTCCTCCCTGGAGATGTGGGTGGCGCTGGGTACTCTTGCTCTGCCCTTCGTCCACTCCAATATTATCCTATGTCCAATCCATGGCAGACGCCACCTCCTTGAACAATGAGATGTTCCTCGCTATAGTTTGGCTACCTCTCTGAACAGTGATCATGGTGCCATCAATCTTGGCCACATTCCAGAACTCCAGCTTGTAAGGTGTCCAAACCTTCCACCCAGGATGCCTGTCTTTCATGATGACTTGAGTCCCTATCTGCAAAGTGGTATTGAGCAGCCTACGCCATTGGCTAGCCCTGTCATTAGTTGTCTTTCTCCTCTTCTGCGTAGCATCAACATCTATGTCAGCTGGTTGTCATGTTTAGAGTCTTTCTTACCGGTCTTAAGATGGTGGAACGGTTCTCGACTTCAGCTCTTGGAGGCCCTGGTCTGTCTGAGATATGGGTGACTCATTCCTGTAAACACAGAGCTGCAGGCCATGAAAAGCCTAAGCAGGCAGTGCTCTCAAGAAGGAGTCCCAAGAGGAAAAAAACCCTGTAGGGAAAAGCCTCTGATGACGAGGAGACTCCAGGAATGAAGGAGAAGATATGAGCCAGGAAACACAGAGAAACCAGACGCCCAAAATGGAGCAGGAGATAAACTGGAACTCAAACTGGAGCAGGAGGTACCAAGGGAAGAAGAGCGTCAATAGAAGGAAAGGACCACCAAAAACTGGAGCAGGGAACCAACATGAGTGAGGACACCAACAGGAACAAGAAGTGTTGCAACACAAGGAAGGAACAGATTCTGCCCCTTTTATACCCAAGAACAGGAACTAAAAAACAGGAACAGGAAGTAACAAACATGAACAGGAAGTGACAAGTCAGGAACGAGAAGTGACAAAACAGGAAGAAGACCATTGCCATCTTGGATAGGGAAAAGAGTGAAGAGCAGAATAGGAAGGCTGCCATGTTAGGAAGGTAGAACAAACTTAGCCCAAGGCCCTATGCGAGCACGACTGTGAAGGAGAGAAGGAGAACAGGCAAAAAGATGGCCCCAAAGTAGATGACTTACAGGATAATACCATGCAAAAGGTAATTGCAAGTGTCCCTCAAAAGGCATAGGAAGCCGCAGTCCCCACCTGGGAACTGTAGTATTCCTAAAATGTTATGTGAAGCATCTAATGGGCCGCCACCCAAGTCCGCGGCGTGCCCGATGCAAAGAGGAAGCAGGCGTCGTGGGGTGCACCTGCGATGCCAAAATGGCAATAGCGGGCTGCCATGTTGCTCCACATTACGCTTGAGACGGAGAGAGAGGCGTCGCGAGCTGCACTGCGGCCCATGAAGAGTAAATGGGAAGCGTCGCAGGTCGCGGTTCGACCCTTGGCGCAACACTGGTCACCACTAGGGGTCTGCCTGGATGCTGTCCCTGGTGGACATCCTGAACAGCAGATTGGCTGAAGCACAATTAGTAGTGTTGTGTGGAGTCTGTCTGTAGGCCAGCAAGAATTTGTGCAGACAGCAATCACCGACCTCACCTTGGTCCACCCCTATTCTCAGGGCCAAGTTGAGGGTCCATATGAACCTCTCCATCTAACTGTTAGCTTGGTTCATTATGGAGTGATTTTCCTGTGGTGAATTGCCAACGATGAAAGGTGGGCCATTGTCCATCTTTAGTTCCTCTGAGAGCACCAGCTTTGTAAATGTTGTGTCTAGTATGGGTTTAACATGGGAGAATGTAGTGGATGGTACTATCTCGACCACAGGAATCTTTGTGTGTGAGTCCATCATCAATACAGTGAGGGCGTCCATCCGGGAAGCTTGCTCAGTCTATGCTGATTTTTTACCGTGGTTTGAGGCTGGACTCTTCGGTAAGCACCAGCGCAGGAGGCGGATCTCTACTGGTTATATTTCACAAGTGGTAGTTGTGCTCCTTCTTGTCAACCATTGCATCCATTTCCGGGAACCATACTTTGCTCCGAAGCCATGCCTTTGTTTTGGCCATTTCTTGAGGTCCCTGGTGCACCAGGTTAATCACTCTGTCCCACAGACTCCTCAACACCACTATTAACTATCCTCATAACAGCAGGCCATCTCGACTTCTGCTCAACTCACTCTGCACCCTCCAGAACTGCTGCCTGGAACTTTGCTCTTCCTGCAACAGAGAATTATATCCATCAAGGAAATGTTGCCACAGCCTACTTGCTAAGATCTCCTTTGCTTGGGTGAGGCTCTCATCTGACTTGATCGCTTCACAGATTTCCTCGATGGTCAGTGCTTTGGGACAGGCATCTTGGACAATCATCTGGAGGAATTCCTCTGTCCCTTCTTCATCACTTGTTGGCAGTTTCATGTCTTGGTGTGACTGGTGGCATGACAAATAGTTTGCTGGGATGTTGGCCCCTGGCCGGTAGATAACTTTGAATATATAGGGTTACAACTGCACAGCCCAATTCTTTATCCTTGGAGGGGCAAGGTGAGTTGTGCCCACTAAGAGAGGAAGAAGAGACTTATGGTCAATGACCACATTGAACTCAAGGCCACATAGGTACAAGTGGAAATGGTGGCATGCCCAACTAATGGCTAAAGTCTTGCACACGATCTGCACATAGCAAATCTCTATCTCAGAAAGTGCTCAGCTAATGTATGCTACTGGTACCCACTCCCTTTCGGCTCCCTCTTGCATGTGTACAGCTCTGAGTCTTACCAGGCTGGGGTCGATAATCATTTCTGTTCTCCTCTGGGGATGAAAGTAAGCCATGGTGATTTTGTCCCGAAGGTCCCCTATATGGCTCTGAAGGCTTTGTCTCCTGCTGGACTCCGCTCCTACGAGACAGCAGTTAAGGTAAGGGCTCAAAGTGGCTCAGACACCATGGCAAGGTTGAGGATAAATCTCCCACAGTAAGACGCCATCCCTAGGAAGCTGAGAATCTCTGTTGGATTTTGAGGCACGGGTGCTCTCTGGATGGCCACTGCTTTCCTGGGGTCAACTTTCAGTCCATCTCACAAAAAGATGTATCCAAAAAACTCTATAGAGTCCTGGTAGAAGGAGCATTTGTTTTTATGCAGCATCAGGCCACAATCTGCTAGGTATTGAAGGGTGGCTCTTAATCAGTTGTGGTGTTCTTCCAGGTTTTCTGAAATTAGGATGTCATCGCCCAGGTTGATCACTTCCATCAGTCCGGCGAGGGTTTCCTTGATGGCATTCTGAAACATCTGTGCCACAGACAAGACACCAAAACTCAATCTCTTGTATCGCTGAAGATGTACGTGTGTAGAAAAAGTCTTGATGTAGCAACTTTCTGGGGTGAGTTCTAGCTGGTATAGCTTGAGTTGAGATCCAGCTTTGAGAACCATTTTGCCACGGTGAGATCTGCCACAATGGCATCCATCGTTGGTGTTATGTGGCATTTGCATTGAATGACTTGGTTGGGTAGCCTCATGTCCACAAATAGCCAAATGTCTCTGGGCCGTTTCGGCTTGTCTTATGCTGTGGGTGTAATGAATTTATTGATGTATAGCTTGACCTGTTTCCCCTTCAACTTCGCCAAGCCTTTGAACATTTGCGGGAACTCTGCAAGTAGGGAATCATGCATGTCATTCATGCACTTGCCTTGCCTTCTGCAGTATAGCAACTGAGTAGCATGCCCTTACTAACTTCTGTGACATGGAACTTGGCATGTGTTGAATGCCCATCATTTAGGAGGTCTACTTCTATGGTTCCTTGGTGTGGTAGCGGCTCTGTACCTCCATATGTGTAGATCTTTTCCTGGATAGGGGAGAGTGGTTGGCATGGGTTTAGCTTCTCAAACTGATCAAAATACATTACATTCACTGATGTTCCTGTGTCGATGAGAGCCTTTACGGGAGTACCTATTATCTCCACCACACACATTGGGGGTGGCTGCCTCTTGTAACCCACTTGTCCAGCAAAGGATACCATGAAGATATTGTCTTCCTCCTTATCTTGATGGGTACCTGACATGCAGCTGCTAGACGTATTAGCTCCTACTGTGTCTTCAAGCGGTAGATGACGCAGGGCCGCTATTACTGTCCTCGGGTACTCGTTGTTGGGTCTTGATCTTATACATGGCACATTCCAGGGATATTGTGTCCGGGGCCGCAGTTTCCACAGCTCCCACTTGGTTTGGGGTTTGCAGCCTGTCGTGCTGGGCCTTGACAATGCTGTATGGCATCGACCTGCTCCTCCTTGATGTTCGTAGTCTTCTGGGAGCTGGGAGCTAGGAGCAGTCACTGACTTGCACATGGGCCACATCCATCACATCAGTTCGGCTATTTGATAGTCCATTTGATCAGGCCAGAATGAGAATGTCATCCAGCAAGGAGCCTGGCTGTCTCAGGATGAGCCGTCGTAGTACAGTTGACTGACAGCCTTGTATTATTTGCGATCGTATCTCCTCCTGTTCATTGTCATTGATGCAAGTGCTTGCTAGTTTTTGCAGCCTGGTATAAACATGTCAGCCGACTCAGTGTTTGTTTGCAAGGCTTGGAACAGCGTAAAGCATTTGTGGTTGAGCTAGCGGTTGAAATGCCTGTGTAATGCTATAACGGCGGTGTCATAATCGGTATCATCCCCAGTGTTTGGTGGTGTCTTAAATAGTTCATAGGATTCTGCGCCCTTGAAATGTATGAGTAGGGATCTTTTTAGGGTGCCATCCGTCTCCCGTGTGGCGCGGGAGTAATGCTGTAGGCGCCTAATCCATGAACTCCACTTGGGTGCCCCTGTGGCCGGATCCAACAGTTCACTTTAAGATGGCAGTGGCATCACTGAGTTATACGCATATGGGCCTGGATCAGGGCAAGCCTGGTTCAGTTGTTGGGGTTGGTTCTGTTGCAAAGCCTGATTCTGTTGCTGCTGTGGTGCACTCATGTTGGCACATATCTGTTTCTTTTGTCTAATGCCCCCTCAGCTGCCTGGGGGCACATGTTGGGAGAGCGCTGGTTGAGGTAGAGACTAAGCAGCAACACTGTAGGTGGGCGACTGATACCTGGTAGTGTGCTCTCACCCCTACTGCACTGTCTTCATACAGTGTGTGTGTCTTTCCTTTGGCTTGTGTAGCTGAGTGGGGAGTTATTGCAGCATTAGTGTCCCTTCCTTAGTTTACCTTATGTTCATATTAGCCAGTGAACTGTCTTCTGCTTGAATGCCTCTTCTCAGTTCAGACTAAATGCTTGTATTCATGGCTCATGGGGGCCATGCACCATCATAGCAGGGTGGCAGGTTTTACTTTTCTCCTTCCCCCACCAGGGAGAGGCGTGCAACGGTCGATTCCGGCAGCACCACGCTGCGACTGGGCTATTTGCCAGAGGCCTCTCCTGCGGGAGCGCGAGGTCCCACGTGCAGACACCATGAACAGCACAGGCTGTGTGTAAGAAAGTGCCCCTTTTTGCATGGTTAACCCTCACTTTTTGCCTGGCATCTGCTTGAATCCAGTGGCAAAGTGAGCTCACTAAGCCACTGGAGTCAAGCTATCTTGGCTGAAGACAGCTGATAGCCAGAAACCGGTCCTAGGATGCTTGATTCTGGTCCAGGGAAGACATGCCTTGGCAGTTAGGGCTGGACTGTTCCCATGAGGCACAGGGTCAAGACTGATTTGCATATGGCCATGTCTGAACTGGGGTGGCTTCGTGAGCAAAATAACGATGGATTAAACCCAGATCTGTGACTGGGGGTGAATGTTTTGCCATTGTGCAACATTCCGTCCATCATCTTGTGTGTTTTGCTGTTCACCCTATATGGAAATTGTATGCCCAGACGTGGGTCCCGTGCTCGCTAAGCCACTGGAGTCAAGCTATCCTGACTGAAGATGGCTGATAGCCAGAAACCGGTCCTAGGATGCTTGATTCCGGTCCAGGGAAGACATGGCTGGCAGTTCGGGCTGGACTGTTCCCATGAGGCACAGGGTCAAGACTGATTTGCATATGGCCATGTGTGAACTGGGGTGGCTTGGTGAGCAAAATAACGATGGATTAAACCCAGATCTGTGACTGGGGTGAATGTTATGCCATTGTGCAACATTCCGTCAATCATCTTGTGTGTTGTGGTTTCCCAAGACTGTACCTATGTAACCACAATTGGCATCTCCCTGGCAATAGGTAAGGCCTTTGTATAACCTACCATGGGAACCGAGGGCACTGTGAGTAGTGAAGGCCTCCAAAGGCTGTGGCACCTATTGTGACACCTTTAAGGACCCTGCACCTTATCACACACACTGCCACTGCAGGTTGCATGTATTGGTGCAGAGAAAAGTGAAGAGTCAACATGGTACACATCCCTATATGTCATGCCTGCAATGCACTGCCTAATGCCTAGGTAACTCACCCCTCTAGTAGGGTGCACTAGCCCCAAGGTGAGGGTACTGAGGCATGAGCCCTGTCCTACAGTGTCTAAGTCCATTCTTAGACACTGAAAGTGCAATAAAGCCACAAAGAGTATATGGCCTGGGAGGCGGTCAATATGAAGTCCACAGATCCAAAATGGCTTAACTAAAAACGGAGAAGTTTTGTACTAAACTTCTCAGCACATTAAACCCACACAGATGCAAGTTTGGGATTTAATGTAAAAAACACTCAGAGGGCATTTTAGAGATGCCCCCTGAAAATCAACCAGACCTGGTGTGATTCCTGAATGGTTGCCTGTCATTTGCAACCACCAAACAGGTTTCTGGACCCCTGGATAGAGAGCCTCCACTTTCTGGGTCCAGAAACAAAGCCCATCCTAGGCAGAGGTATCATGTTATGTTATGTTATAACAATTTATATAGCGCGCTACCACCCATAGGTGTCTAGGCGCATTGCGGACCACATACTACAGTGAAAGACTAGTTTTTAAAGAGCCAGGTTTTAAGATGTTTCCTGACTTCAAGCAAGGATGTAATCTTGATAAGAGAAAGAGGAAGAGTGTTCCATAACCTAATGGTACAGTGTCAAAAGCTCCTTCCCCCTCAGTTCATAGTTTTAACTCTGGGGGTAAGCATTAAGAAGGCCTTAGCTGAACGTAATGACCTGCTGGGGACATAACAGTTAAAAGTGTGATGAAGAAACTGTGGGCCCTCTCCATGAAGAGCCTTATGAGCGATGCAGAGTGCCTTAAACTTCACACGTTGGCCAACCGCCTGGGTCCATGAAAGGGGAAGCTTCAAAGGCCTGCTGCCTTTGGACACTGTCCCTGCCTTTTGCTGCCGCCAGAAGCTGGCTTCCACCAGTTCGGACCCCCACTTTGGGTGGGAGAATTGGTGGGAAATCCAAGCTAGGAAGAGAGTTGTGCCCACATGTGCCAACCCCACCCTTCAGGTGTGAGAGGTGAGGTGAAGCACATATCTTAGTCCCTCTATCCTGAAGATGAGGAGCCTCAGCAATTAGGAAGAGGCTCATGCCCCCTCCCACTGGAGGGTGGCATAATAGGGGGTTTACCCACCCAAAGTATGGGACCTTTTGACTCCGAATTGCAGACTTCTGTAACACGCCAAAATCTAGCATTTAGGGGCAATCCTGAACCTTGCCTATTGAGATTCAAGGAAGAAAGAAGAGGGACCGAAGAGCCATGCTGATCAGGGACAAAGAAGAGGACACCAACTGTCTTTGCCCCAGCACTACCGGCCTGTCCCATCTACAGCCTGACTACATCAAGAACCCTGGTGAATCCATCAGCCAGCAAGCCAGAGCCCAGAAGGCCTGCCCTGTGACCTTCCCACAGACTCTGCCTCCTGTAAGCACTAGACCTGGGCGGTAAATTCCATTCCGTTCGCGGAATTTGGATAATTTCGTGGTCCGCAGAGAACGCGAAATTGCCCAGAATTCTGGGTTCCGCGACTTCGGGAACTTTTTTGCTTGTTCGCGTTCACAAAATGTGTGTTTACGGGAGATATTTCCCCCGAGCACGCAAACAGCGATTGTGAACAGTAAAATACAAGCAATTCCACATGTTCGCGGAATTTCTGTGTGTTCACGAAGATTTTTTACCGGTTTGAGGAGATTTGCGTAATGCCATTACGCAAATTCCGTCCACCCTTAGTAAGCACCGGATTGGCTTAACCCAAGACTCTCCTCCAGAATCCAGATTCTGTTGACTCCGCAATTCTGCATCACTCTGCAGCCGATGTCCAAGGCCAAAGTTCGAGTGGCCCAACACCCCAAGGAGGTCTCCCCAGCGATCCTGACCTGGGATCTGGTGATCCTGACCTGGGATCTGGTGATCCCGACCTCCCTCAAGACCCGATGACTCCTGCAGCCTCACCCTGAAGAATCCCCCCGACCAAGACCAGAGCTGGTAAGAAAAACTTGAAGCCAAAAGACACCCCTGCACCTGATGCCCCACAGCCTTGGGTGGTACAACGGACGGTGTCCAAGCATCTGCCAAGATCCCAACTTACCTCTCCAGCTGGTGATCACCTTCAGAAAGTCTCCCTGCCCGAGCCTGCAGGAACTTTCTGAAACCCAAGGTCCCCATTTGAAACCACAGGGTTCCCGATGTCCGAATTGCTCCCTGCACCGACTGCCCCAGTGCCACTGGTGGTGTAGCTCCTGTGCTGGTAATTGGCCCCTGCAGTACATACCTTAACTCCAGGAGCTTGGCTCCCACAACCGAGTGGTCTGCTCGTCGGAAGACCCTAACCCAAGGCCCCCTTAGACCCTTTGGCTCACTTTGGGCTCCTGCACTCTACACATGTCCGCCCCAGTGCTGCTAGTGGTGCAACTTGAGTGCCATCCTAGACCTTGGGGAACCTTGGTCCTAACACCCAAAACTCACCCTTGTGAGTCGAGTACTTACCTCCAAAATCGATAACCATTTTTCTTCCATAAGAACCAATGTTATAAGATTTTTGGCCTAAAATAGTTCTGTGTGGCCTTGCTAATGTATGGGGTAAAGTTAATTCAATTGGCAAGTATAAAAAGTCATACTTAGTTTGTATGCAGAACTCTCAGGGTGTAGTATCTAGGTACACACAGAGTGCTCAAAGTAATCTAAAGTAACTCAAAAGTAATCTAAAAGTATTTACTGTATGATACAAACTGCATGTAAAAAAGATACAAACCTAAGAACTGTAATTACAAGCACAACTGCATTTCCTTGAACAGTCTTGCATATGAAAGTATATTTTACTCACCTGTGCCAAGTCCTGCTTGGTTCTAAAATACAACTTCAGTATATCTTTTTTAACTTACTTAATGAATCTGGATTCTGTCTCTGAGTGCATGTGTCAGTCTTTGATTGAATGAATACAATACATGCTTAACACACCCTCTGGATAAGCCTAACTGCTTGCCCACACTACCACAAAGAGAGCTGTTAATACCTAAATTAGGCTCTGCTATACCTCTGAGGACTCGCTAGACTCTGTGCACACTATACCTCATTTTGGGATAGTATATACAGAGCCAGCTTCCTACACTGTGACACGTCAATGCAAAATAGCTGTCAATGTGGCTGTAAAGATGGAGAGCAGTCTTGTGGCAGGAGGGAACAGGGACATCACGTGAGTACCATTCGGAAGCCACAAACAGGATGCAGGCATGCTACATAGGCTACTGGGGCACCAAACAAAGAGGCAGGCCTCTTTCGGCTACTGTGGGGTGCATGGAGTGCATCAGTACTGGACACTGCCCACAAACCCCTGCAGGTAGGGAGGTGGGAGCCGTCAAGAGCGTGTCACTAAAAACAGGGGCCACGGCTGCTACCCAAGCCCCGGGGCCTCTCTGAGATGCAGACGGCAAACACCACCAGGAAGGCATTCAAACACTCGTCAGAGCCCTCTGTAGGTCACTAGTGAGGCAGGCAGGGTTGCACTGACCTTGTCACCAGTGTAGTGGGCAGACTGGCTGGCAGGAGCGCATGCATGCTGCACATGCAGCGACTGGCAGACACGACATACACACTGTTGCTTATGGTGTCGGCAATGGCCCGAGCGACCATCTGCCCCTTTATTTATCTCTTCAGGCCAAGCCTGACCCTCAGAGGGGCAAATGGTTTAATTTAAAGGCCATGTGGAATGCTACATTAGGGAGAACACAAGGTGGACTGCTGTGGCATTGCTTCATGAGCAGCACGTATGGTGCACTGCCAACTTGTTGCTGTTGCGGCTATTCTTCCGTGTCATGGGAGAACAGCATCAGAGTTAGTGGTGTCACAGCAAGAAGAGCAGTGGAGCACTCTTGCGGCTGTGAGACTCCAATAAAAGAAGAAAGTGCGTTTTAGAGAATTTCCTGCAATTTTCTTTATATTTGCATTTTATTGATATATTGGCTTATTTTCTTATTGGTTGTTTTTGGTGAATAGGGTGAGTGAGGGACAATGGAAAGGTTCCATTGCATTGGTTTATTTTCCTAGTATACTTACCTTTGTTTAGGGAGTTCCTTTAGCAACTGCTCATTGTATTGTCATGATGTTGGGACAGAGGGCATCCAAGAGCAGGCACATTTTGAGGGCCTCATCCCAGCTAAGAGGGGCAGATCTATTGAGTCTTCTGCATCGCCTGAGAGCTCACCAACTTTGCTTTTGGTGTAGAAGCCTGGACCATGATTGATGCTGCAGTTTCAAGGGCTTTGGAAGAAAGATCTAAGGTAAAGTCCAAAAAGAGTGGCTGGCACTTCTTCTTCTCCATTGGATTCTTCTTCTTCATCAGGCAATTATGTGCAGAGAATAGAGGTGTTGACATTCTGCAACATATATGGCATAATTTGGAGAAAGAAAATCTCTATTTCCTTCTCCTGAAGGCTTGAGGAGCCTTTTGCAGCAGTATGTTAAGCCTCCATTTTTTGCCATGCCTTTCCATGGGAGGATAGGACACATGATTTCAGGGGAATGGTGAGAACTAGAATGCTCTTCTGTGCCTCGACGCCTGAAGAAACTGTATAGTGTGAAGGATGTGGAGAGCACACTTCTTTACAATATCAAGGTGGATGCTATCCTGCCCATCTCAATTGGCAGAACCTAGATTAATCCTGAAGACTGTTCCCCTACAGATACAGCAGATAAGATAATATCTTAGCAGAGGGCTGCTCCCTTCCTTGCACAGCTCCACCTGGTAGCTGCTGCCCCCTAGCTCCCTGCTGCTGCTCATCTGACCCTCTCCTCCAGTGCCACTTTCAGGCTCTCGGCATTTCCCGCCTCCCAGCTGTCCAGCCCCCCGCATACTATTTAATGGCTGCTGTTGTGAGGTGAAGGTGCAACCCCCTGTCCCTCTCTTCTTCCTTTCTCTGATTATTTTCTGTCCATACACCACTTCACCTTTTTTTGCACGTTTTTTCCTTTTGCATCTTTTTTGCGGCTTTGTCCCTACAATGTGCAGCAGTCCGCTCCTCTTCAGTGCCACTTTCCTGCTCCCTGTGTTTTCCACCTCCTAGCTGGCCAGCCCCCCACACACTACTTAATGGTGGCCGCTGTGCAGTGAAGGTGCAATCGACTGATCTCATCAGTGGACTGCTTCATTCCCTGCACAGCTTCGCCTGGTATCTGCTGGTCCTGAGCTCCCTGCTGCTGACCACCTGACACTCTGCTCAGTGATTTGAGGCCTCCACCCGCAGGCTCCCCCCACGCTTCATCCTCGGTAGTCTAGTTGTAGGGCATCTCTCTTCTGCTGCTGGGCTGCCCTCTGTCTCTCGCTTCTGCCTTTCTCTGATTCTTTTCTGTCCTTTCACCTCTTCACCTTTTTTTTTTTACACTTTTTTCCTTTTTCCACCTTTTTTGCTTCTTTACCCCTGCGATCCCCAGTGGCCTGCCCCCCTTCAGTGCTACTTTTGTGCTTCCCGCATTTCCTGCCTCCCAGCTGTCCAGTCCCCTGCACACTACCTAATGCCAGCTACTGCGCGGCCGTGCCGCTGGCGCGCCGAAGTCAAGCCCATCTGCACTTGCCTGTGCCTGGACTGTGCCCAGCACCATGGACCCTGGTCCTCAGACCTGCTACCATTATGACACCTGCACCGTCCATGCCCTCATCCCTGTATGTAACACTGCCAGCCACTTCACGATGCCTCTCAACACCCACTGCCCCTTCTCTTGCAGCCACTGCTGCCGCACCCTCACCCACCTCCACACTCCAGCTCCTCCCAATGCTGGATCAACTCACAGCATACCCGACCATTTCAGCTACATCCTCCTCAACACTCGCAACCTCCACAAACTCACCAAAGAAATCTTGGACCTCCTCGACTCCATCTCTCCCGACATCTCCTTCCTCACGAAAACCTGGATGAACCCCAGCTCAGGCTCAGACATTGTCATCGCCATCCCCGACAGATACAAGATTATCTGCAAGGACCGCACCAACAAACCAGGAGGAGGCATCCCCATCATCTACAAAAACAACTTCTTCCTGACCACCCTCTCAGACGACCCAATGACAAGCATGGAACACCCTCACTTCAAGGTCCAGACCAACCCCAATACCACCCTCCTCAGCACCCTCATCTACAGACCTCCTAGCCCCCGCCTGCCCTTCACTGACGCCATCATTGAATTCAGCGCACCACAGGCTCTCACATCCACCAACTACATTCTACTTGGCGACCTCAAATTTCACCTGGACAACCCCAATGACCTGAATACCGCATCCCTTCTGGAGAACCTCGCCAGCATAGGACTCAAGCAGTTTGTCACCTCTCCTACCCACTCAGTAGGACACACGCTCGACCCCTCCTTCTCCACCAGCAAAAATGTCAGCTGAAGCCACACCTCCGAACTACTCTGGACTGACCACCACTGCGTCCATTTCTCCTTCACCAAACCCACTGTACACTACTGTGCCCACCGACTCCCACACACAAGCTGGAACAAGGTCACTGAAGAACACCTCACTGCCTCTCTTAGCACAACCCCCCAACAACCTTACATCTACAGATGCCAACACCTCATCTTGTAACTTCTACTGATGGATCACTGACTGTTCCAACATTCTGGCGCCCCTCAAGAAAGCCCCCAGCAAACAACATTCCAAGAAAGCCAGCTGCTCTTCTGGAGTCCAGATGCACCTGTACACAGCACAAGAAGAGATGGAGGAACAACAAAAGCCCGGAGACCCAAGCACCCCTCAAAGCTGCCGTCACGGCAGGCACCTCCTACTCAAAAGTCAAAACTACCAAGAAAACAGCCCTTCAAGACAGAATCAACACCAGTGCTCATTACAGCAAAGACCTCTTCACCATGGTCAAGGATTTTGTCAGACCCAGCAGTGAGACCACAGACATCCCACCCACCCAAGACCTCTCGAACAAACTTAGCACCTTTTTCCACTACAAGATCAGGCAGATCTACAACAGCTTCGACACCCAAGACCCTCCAACCATGCCTGCCACCACCACACCCAACAACGCCACCCTCAACAGATCCTGCTCAATTGAACCCTGCTCACCACAGACAACACACTCAAGACCATGAAGAGCATCCTCTCTTGAGCCCCCTTAGACCCCTGTTCGCACCACATCTTTCAGAGCCACCATCTCCATCGCCCCCAAGCTACACCACACCATCAACTTCTTCATCGAGACCGCCACCTTCCCCGAAGACTGGAAACACGCTGAGATCAACCCACTGCTGAAGAAGCCATCTGCCAACCTGACAGACCTCAAGAACTTCAGACCCATCTCCCTGCTCCCCTTTCAAGCCAAGTTCATCGAAGCCAAACATGTCCTGGACATCCCCCAATCCGGCATCCAAATCAACTACATAGCTGAGATTGCCCTCCTCACCACAACTGATGACATCCGCTTCCTCCTCGACCGGGTTGACACAGCAGCCCTCAACCTCATGGGCCTCTTGGCTGCCTTCGACACCATCTCCAACTGCACCCTAATCCCAATTCTTCATGACGCCGTCCTCTGCGACAAAGCCATAGACTGCAACCATTCCTTCCTCACCGGTCGAACCCAGCGAGTCATACTACCACTGTTCCTTTGCAGAACCCACAGAGATCAGCTGTGTAGTGCCCCAGGGTTCCTCCCTGAACCCCACCCTCTTCAACATCTCCATGCTCCCACTCACAGCCATCGTCAGTAACCATGGACTCAACATCATCTCCTACGCCAATGACACACAGCTGACCCTCACCAACAAACCCACAGCGACCAGAAAAAACTTCCACAACGGGATGAAGGCTGTCGCCAACTGGATGAGAGACAGCTGCCTCAAACTCAACTCGCACAAGATAGAAGTCCTTACCCTGGGACCCACACCCTAAGCTTGGGACAACTCCCACAGACTACGCATGAAACCTCCGCATCATACTGGACTCCTCACTCACAATGAACCACCAGATCAATGCTGTTTCCTCATCGTGCTTCCACATGCATCACCTGCTTCGAAAGACCTTCCGATGGATCCCGACCAAATCCAGAAAAACACACTCACAAGCAGCAGACTTGACTCTGGCAACACAATCTATGCCTTTGTCACCCAGAAACTCTTCAAGAAACTACAGAACATTCAAAATGCCACAGCCAGATTAGTCCTCAACATCCCCTGCCTCAGCCATGTAACTGAACACCTGCAAGAACTCCACTGGCTCCCAGTCAACAAAAGAATCACTTTCAAGCTCCTCACACAAACCAACAAACCCCTCCATGACGCAGGACCAGCATATCTGAACCACCGCTTCTCATTCCACATATCCACCAGACACCTCTGCTCTGCTCTACTGGCCTGGCCACAGTCCCACAGATCCAAAAGACCAGGACTGGAGGAAGATCCCTCTCCTACCTTACTGCCAAGACCTGAAACACCCTGCCTCTCCACCTTAGGCAAGCCCTGTCGCTGTCCCAATTCATTAAGGATCTCAAGTCCTGGATCTTTGACTGAACCCCAGCGCCCAGACAGATCAGCAGCCCCCGTCGTCCTCCTCAGCGCCTTGAGACCCTCAAGGGTGAGCAGCCACGTTATAGAAACCCTTATTGACTGATTGAAGGTGGAAGGATTTTTTGCTGCATACAATTTAGCCCTCAAAGCAGGAACATATTCCACCTATGCTACTCAATCATTGGTCTCAAACTTTGAAAACCTGGGAATGGCTATTGAGGAAAAAACTGACTGTTCAGATCCATTGGTGGATGTTGAGCATCAGGCAAAATTTTGGTGGACATTTCTTCTGATGTCCTAAAAGTCTTGTCTATCGCCACAGGGTCTGTGATCCTGGAATGACAGGTTCGAGAGCAGAACTGTCAGAAAAAGTAGCATTTCTAAAAATTCTGTTTGTAGGGAAGAAGCTGTTTGGGGAACAGATAGACACAATGATTACAAAGCAGTTTGAGGATCAGAAATATGTAGTGCCTAATAAAGAGAAATCCTCTTCTTCTCAAAGCTATTGGGGACATTCTTCTTATGGTTCTACCAGAAAAGTATCTAAATCTTACTCTGATCAATGGAAGAAATTCCAACCTATGAAATCTTCTTCCAAAACGGATTCTTAGGTTCAGCAAGGACTCTCCAAGTTGAACTCTTAGCTATTACTGGATAAACAACACCTATCCAGTAGGTGGTAGACTTTCAAATTTCCCAAAGGCATGGAAAGATGAAGTGGTGAATCAATGGGCACTGAATACTGCCAATAATGGCTATTACAAGACTTTGTCAAGTTGTCTCTCGAAAAGGGTGCCATCCATACTCCCATTTCAAAGAATACAATAAAGGTCACTGCACTTTAGAGGGGATTACAAGCACTCTTGAAAAATAAATCTATTTTGCCAGTTCCCTTGTGGACCACGAAAAAGGTACCTATTCCATCCTATTTCTGGTTCAAAAAGCTTCAGGATCCTTTAGATCGGTTCTAGCCCTCAAAAGAGTGAAGAGTTGGGTCAGAACAGTACACTTTGAGATGGTAAGTCTGCAGTCCCTTCCACTGGTGAGCATGCAGGACTATAAGACATCCATAACTCTTCAAGGGGCTCTATTTGCACATGCCAATGGCAGAAAATCCTCACAAGTATCTTTGGTTTTCCTAAGGAAACCATCATTTTCAACACAGAGTATTGATATTCAGGCTGAAGTGCTCACCAAAATGCTGGCTCCCTTAGTGGCATTACTTTTTCAGCAAGGGATCTTGGTCCATCCATATCTAGACAAATGGATGATGCATGCTCTATTAAAGGAGTTGGCACAGTAGCACACAGATTTAGCTCTCTCACCTATATAATATCACAGCTTTCTGATCAATTGGGAGAAGTCCAATCTGACTCCGACTCAAGAACAGTTATTAATTGGGGCACTGACATGAGGACTGTCCTCATACTTCATGAGTCTCTTGACTCTGTCAGTTCTAGTGGCTTCTGCATGGCTACTCCTGTAAGGGGATTTGGCTGCAACATTGTTTCTTGTCCTTTGGGTCAGGTTTCATTTCCACAGAGCGATACAGCACATGCTAGCTGATTGGGCTACCCTGTCTCCTTCTCTGTCTGTTCGGATTCCTCTTGCACCTCAAGCACAAGAGGACTTGATGTGGTAGTAACAGAGGGACCAAATTTAAAAGGGAATCCCTCAGACTCTCTTAGCTCCAAGGATTGTGACAAAGGATTGTCCATCTGTCAGGTTAGTGAACATGACCAGGAGTGTGCCAAACCAAGGGTTCCTAGTCTCTCTCCAGAGCAAAAGATCATTCAATTGGAGAGAGCTGGAAGCTGTGCGTCTAGCCCTGCAGCCCTTTTCTCATCTCCTGAAGGGAACAGTAGTTCTGGTCAGGGTAGACAATATGACAGCAAAAGCTAATGTCAACGTACAAGGGGGAACCAAGTCTCTTACGCTGCCAAGGATTGCGGAGAAACTGTTTCACTGGACTGAATCTAGACCTATCTCTGCCTCTGCAATCCACATCCAAGCATCATCCAACACTTTGATGGACAATCTCAGCAGAAACATTCCATCTTATGTGAGTTTTTATCTCCACCAGAGAGTTTTGTGGAGCTCACTCACTGATGGGGTCATCCAGTGATAGAACTCTTTGCTTCGTTTCTCAGCGCAAAAGTAAAGAAACCTTGTTCCAGGACCAAGGAGGAGCATGCCTGGTTTGTTAACAATCATTAATGCAGATGGCCTCGGGACTTCTATATGCTTTCCCCCCTTTTCACTGATTTACAGGTTCTTGCTCAGAGGAAGGAGGAAGAGGGGATCTGTGATAATGATAGCTCCAGAATGGCCCCACTCCTCTTGGTTTCATCTTCTAGTTTTAAGGAGGCAATTAGAGATATGGAGGCTACCACTGAATCTTTCCTGCTTCTTTTCCCAATTTTGCCATAAGAGGTCCTTTGTAAGCCAAATCTAGAGTGAGCGGTTGAGAAGCGATGCTTACTGAATAGTGGAGTACCATAGGCCCCTACTACTCATTAGGCTTCTAGGCGATCTCCGACTATCAGGTCATTGTTAAGGCGCTTGCATTCCTTTAGGAAATGGTGTCAATCTAAGGAGTAAAATCCTCCTGCCTCAGGCTTATTTTCAGTAATGTCTTTCCTTAAGGATGAGCTTCGCTAGGGTTGAAGGTGTATATCTTGAAACTTTAGTGGGCAGCAATAAAAACTTTCAGATATTCTTGGAATAACCTCTCTGATTAGGAATACTTGATTTCTAAAATCTTTAAGGGGTTGAGTAACCTTTGTAATTCCCCTTTAAAGCAGTTCCCTACCTGGAAGACATGTTTGGTTCTGGAAGCTCTAATGGATCCTTCTTTCGAACCTTTAAAGAGTTTAGATATCCGGAGCTTAACTCTTAGGTCTTACTTTGTGGTGCAGTAACTTCAGCTAGGTGTCTAGATGAGCTTCTTTCAAAACTTTAGAGAGTTTTGATATCCCAAGCTTGACACTTAGGTCTTACTTTGTGGTGCAGTAACTTCAGCTAGGTGTCTTCAGGAGTTGGGAGATATTTATTTCATTCTTTCAAACATCATTTTTGCAGAGTTTTTGGGGACAGAGTAATACTATGATCTCTTCCTTGCTTTGTTCCCAAAATTAGTACTAGTTTTCATAAATAGAAGGAGTTATTTTTTCCGTCATTTTACAATTCTCCTACTACAGAAGAGGAGGTCAGACTAAACCATCTTGATGTTAGGAGAGCACGTTGTATTTATTTGGACAGGATAACTCCTTTCCGGCTCTCTGAGTCATTGTTTTTAATTCTGGGCAGTTAAAATGGGTTGAAAACCTCCTACTTTTTTGAGTAGGTGGGTTAGGTTTTTGATCTCCTTGCCTTATGAGGCTGTAGGACAAGCTTCTCCTTTAACAAAATAAGGCAGGTCTACAAGGACTATGTCTACTTCACATGCTGAACTTCAAGGAGCCTTGATAGTGGAAGTCTGCAGGTGGATACTTGGGCTTCTCTGTTTCATTTTGCTTCTCACTATAGAATTGTGCAAGAGGTAGAACCTATTGACGTTATTCTCTTTGTCATTTCATATGTGATCAATGAAGTTTGGGTGTTTGCAGAAATATTTGGCTGTCCTGGTATAGCTTTGTGTATCTCAATTTGTAATGAGGCGAAGCAAGAATAAAGAGGAGGAGGTAATGCTCCAGTTACTTACTGGTAATTGCATTGCTCTGAGTCTTTTTCCCTTGATTCCAATCATTACACCCCTTCCCACCCTCTCACTTGTTCTAGGCCAAACAAAGTTGAGTAAGTCGTGGCTTGTTAGTGTATGGGAGGAGTGGAGGGGATATAGCTGCCAAGTTATCAGATTGCTTATGTGTAACATTTCCAATCCATGGTTTCAGTGTACTTATGAGTGGCATTCAATGACCAAATGATTGACATTGAGAGTGACAGTTTCCCGCAAGTAAAACCATGCAAAGAAGTCAATGGAAATAAATAAATATCAGAAATTGTGTTAACCATGATATACTGTGTGATTTTAAAAGAGAAAAATACAAGTCTCAGCAAGCAAAGTGCTTAGTTTGAAAAAGTCAGGACTCACAAAAAGTTTTACAAATGACATCATGAAGTCAGGGGGGATCACCCACATTACAGTGCTTGGACACTCAGCCACCCTCTGCCTAGAGGTGGATGAAAACAAATTAACAGTGATAGTTGTGCCAAGCGTCTACCTTGGCTCTTAGAGCCCATGTACGAGCCGGTCCCTGAAAATGTTTGCAATGTAAATTATAAAGAAAATATCATGTAAAATATGCTAAAGTATCTTGAAAAGTCAAAAAAGTGCATTTCTTTATCATGTGCAACCTTTGAGAATAACATGTAACGTTATGGCACTGCACTGAGAGTTAGTAAATAAAAGTGATAAGAAGAAAGGGAACTCGGACGCAAGACAATTGACATGCAAAAGTTCTATGTGGCCCAGATCATTATAGAACAACATTATAATTGTTTTTTTGCAACTAGTACTCTGATCTCACATTTTTGAAAATGCTTTCATATGGGATAATGTTGTGTAGTTCCTTCAAAAAAATATAGGATCTGCGTATTTAGATAACATAAACTAAGGGATTGCTGTCCAGACTGATTCCAGACACCCTCAAAGGATATATCAGCCTTTAGACCAGCTAGCTCACAGTGCCACGATAAGCCCCCTAACCTCACAAAGGAGCGAATAGTTTCAGGCAACTATTGAACATGACAACCCTTGATCCTTCAGGGATCGTGGAAACAGTACAGTACTTTTGGCTCAGTCACTCGTGCTCACTTCGTCTTAGAGAGATGCACAGAATAAATGATGGGGACGTTTTGAATAGCATTTATTGAACCAGCGTCATTGTATTATAAAATATGTGTGCTGCGACAACCATTAGACAAAAACAGATATATACTATAGGAGCAACAACAGAGTAAATAAAAGGTAGAATTCTACCATGGTGCTAACACAGTGAATATATGCAAGCATATAGATACATGGCAGTAATCAATTTTACTCCTAAGAAACAAACCCTAGCTAATTGTACCTAGGTTTACGTATCATGTATGTTGGTGTAAAGCCAAGAATCCCCCCGGAAAGAGCTAACCCCATTACCTGATGGGAAGGAACAAAGGACCCTGTCTTGGTATCATTCAATAGTGGAGTTCTAAGTAGCCTGGTCATTTCTTATTTTAAGGCCAGCTACCATCTTCTTTTTAATTTGATGTTTACATTTACGTTCATCTTCTTGTTTGATAATGTAGTCTGAAGTGCAATGTGTGTCTCTTGGCTTTACTCGCTGTTCTGATCTTTGTTCTGGCCGTCCTTCCCTCTCAGAGTTTTTTGATGAACCCTGAAAGTAACGAGAGGAACGTGTCTCAGTATCCTGATACCTGTCAGGTTTTCTAATGGGTTTTTTCATGGTTTCTAAGGTTATATTTTCTGTCAGAGGGCTTTCAGCATTGTCGTTCAGCAGGTCTAGTTCTCAAATTACCTCTGCCCAGTGAAGCATAGGTATCTGCGATAATTTTAGGTAATTCCCGCTCCTGTTGTGCAGGAGTGCATTCCCTCAGGTGTTGGAGTATAGCCACCACTGCCGCCTCCCCTTTTATATTGGCTAACATAATTGTTGATACCTGTGCAAAGTTGCCTATCAATTTCATCCCTAAGTCCATGGAAGGTTCTGCCCTATACTCGTTCTGTATTTTCTTCAATACCTCTGGTATGACTGCTATTGAGGGGGTACCTTGTGTTCTGGTATAAACGGCAGCAAACACTGTACCCAAGTGGTACAGTCCTCTATCGTGAGAGCTATTCCTATTGAAAGCAAATTGTCAGTATTCTGTGTTTTTCTTGCGGTCCTTTGTGAGGAAAAACTACCTAAAGCTCTGCTATTTTCTGTGCTGTTCAGAATGGCAATTGCTCATGTTTAGTGGTCACTCTTCCCATAATCGCGTTCAGCGTTTGTGTGGTTATTTTTGTTGCGGTCTCATGTAGTTGACCAGCTCAAATGACCAGTGTAGGTTGAATTGTAAGTGTTCACATTTCAAACTGTGTAAGATTTCTCTATAGCTTTATTATTTATTTGTAAAGTGGGCGTAAGTCTACTGCTGGCAATGTATCAATCTCTGCATACGGTGTGAATGCAGCTAGGACTGGCCAAGTCACTCTGTCTCTGGTGAGCAGACCGAGTCTCATTTTTTCTGTGGTATGGGAGAGGGCACCTTTAAACCAATTGATATGCTCTTGGTAAGTTAACATGACTTCTATGACCTCGTATGGAGAGTGTTGATTAGAATGGTATAGGTACCCCCAGAAGGTAATTTGTAGGTATGGGACCAAACAAACCACAAAAAAATGAAGAAACCTCCTGCACAACCTATATGCTTTCCCTGTAGGCTTACAACTGCTCCATGGGATACCCTCTGCAGAACAGACAGATCAAATAGCTGATTGTGTGAGATTTATCATTTTATTATATTATTCAATTCATTCTTATTTTTTCACATAACGTTTTTTGATATTTCTCTGATTATACAAAAGTTAAAAGCATATTAATGAAACAACAAAATATTCATAAGTGCAAATATACAATTGTTCAGTTTAGACATATATGTCAAATGTTTTTGAATACATCATCATAATTTGTCAAAAATACATGTATATTGGAGCATATGGTATATCCCCTAAATCAATCACACAATCATCCTGACCTCTCACACAGCACCACGCTGGCTAACACACATCACATACATACGCTACCTAGCCAAAATTGGCATACACCATTGGAAATCATGGAGAGGACCCTTAATAGGATATCAGTAATTGTGTTGCTGACTGGGGCTGCACAGCAACCAGGTCAACACGCATTTCAGTTAAGATTATAAATTGTATCCGAGTTCATCAGGACCACCCTTTTTAGAATCTATAAAGGTGAGTGGTAGGGGATCATAAAAATCCCTAATTCTTCTTTAGGATGCCAATAGTCGCTTCCCAAGGTGAGGAGGTAAACATTGCATCTCACTTATACGGCTAAGTGGTAGTATGGTAATAATATCACCAATAGCGGTTAAATCCACAAAAGGGCAGGACTCCAACTTTGAGATGACTTCAATTTTGATGGACTATGAGGATGTGGCTGATCGCTTGATATGACATGTGCTGATGTCTATACTCGTTCTGGAATGTGTTTGATTCAGATCACAGACCCTTTAGAGTTTATTTACTTAGGTACCCGGCATCAATGCAGCAATCACTGAATGCATCTGTGTTCTACATCATACGCCTAGTTCACAACATATTGAGAATATTCATCTGGTATTTCGTCTTGAATGTAACTGTGAAAACATGTGTGCGTGCATCTGCAGGTGGGAATTTAACCCAAGAGTAGAACACCTCTGTCCTGGGTGCCTCGGTGCCTCAATCATGAAGGTAACGGTCCTACCTAACGCTAAGACACCATACTTTTCTAATTTTATAACAAGTGCATTTCTGCAATTGTTTAAAATGTTTAGAGCACATTCCTGCTCATCTTCCTCCCTACTAGAAACTCTAGTACCTCTATCACCAGCGTCTGTGGTCTGAGACATTATGGGTGGAAGTTTTATAGAGAAAGAGATAAAGTTTTGCACAATGTGGGGAACTATAATCGTTCAAGCTTGAATAAACCTACAGCCAATACATAGGGTATTCAGCTTTAGCAGTTTGTCCCTCCCCACTCCAGACGTCTCTGTGTTAATGTGAGTAGGGGTCTCTAAGAAAGCACTACTGAACTACTCAGATTTGACCATTAAATATGGACCAAACCTACCTTGGTGGTGTCATGTCTTGGTAGTTCCTACATATCAATATAGGATCTGCAGGTTGAGAGAACATAAACTAAGGGACTGGTGTCCAGACAGATTCCAGACACCCCCAAAGGATATGTTAGCCTTTAGACCAACTAGCTCACAGTGCCACTGTAAGCCCCCTAACATTACTAAGGAGCGAATAGTTTCTGCCAACTATCACACATGACAACCCTCGATCCTTCAGAGATGGTTGAAACAGTACAGCACTTTTCGCTCAGTCACTCGTGCTTGCTTCATCTCAGAGAGATACACAGAATAAACAATGGGGACATTTTCAATAAGCAGTTATTGAACCAGCATCATTCTAGTATAAAATATGTGTGCTGCGACAACCATTAGACAAAAACAGATGTATACTTTTATGAGCACCAACAGAGTAAATAAAAGGTAGAATTCTACCATGATGCTAACACAGTGAATATATGCAGGCATATATATGCATGGAGTAATCAAGCGTACTCCTAAGATGCAAATCCTAGCTAAGTGTACCTAGGTGTACCTAGCATGTATGTAGATGTAAAGCCAAGAATTCTCCCTAGGAAAGATCCAACGCCATTACCTGATGAGTAAGAACGAATGACACCGTCTTGGTCTCGAGTCGGACACCCTGCAAGGGATGTCAGACCACTGCATGCAGGAGGTTCTGCATGCAGGGACATCAGCGTCTCGTGTCAGCATGGACATTTCTCCTCTGGTTTGCCCAGTGAAGATGTGGTGCTTAAATACCTAAAAGGTACCCTCAAGGGTTCTACATAGATGTGTAATTGTACTGTGTGCCTGTCATCCAAGGATGACGATAGCAGTGACTTTTGTACAGAGTTACTATACAAAAGAAGATAACCCTACTGTGTGATACTAAGAATCCTCATGCTTGATAAATGAGGCTAGTTTTTGAAGAAAACCACACATTTATTCAGCACATAACCAGGTAAAAGGTCAGCGCCTGAGCCGTTGTGTAGAGCAAGGTAGGACCAATGTAGGTAAAAGGCAGTGCATCTACCTAGGCCTATATTGGGGCACATTGGGCTCATAACAATAATGAACAAAAAGGAATTTGGGTGAAATAACATTTTTGTCGAAGATAACACAATTTAAGCAGGGAGACAGCAATTTATCCATGTTTTCTGGTTTCACTTTGTTCAAATCAGCCACTACAAGTGCAAAAGCTTAGTGCCAAACTCTCTTTTAGGTCACTTATTCACTGACTAATTCACAAATACAAGGCTGTGGAGTCAATCGTGTTCCCCTACTCACCCTCAATGTAGTACTGAGTTATTGTCTCGTACAAACGCACACATATTCACTGCTGCTAAGCAAATGTGTCCAAATCGGAAGTCCGGTGACGTTTTGCACCGTGCTCTCCTTCATATTAGGTCAATGTTTTGTCATCTACCAGACTGTATTCTTGATCAAGACATCTTCCTATCCTATATAAGTCTGAATTGAAGGGCTTATTGGTCTTTTGTTGTATAAAAGGAGTGAAACTTTTAATTGTCTTTTAATATTAGACAGACTTCGCCCTAGCCGATTAGCCTTTCAGAGCCACCAGCATGTTTATTTAAAGGCCAGTGCTACCTGCATATGTGTACATTCGATTTGAATTTCCTTTTTATAATGTTACTAATTTATTTTTTACTGCTGTGCATTGTTTATATAGGGAAAATTGGACCCTGTTTTATGAAAGGACCAATTTCATTACAGAAGGTCAAATTTTTTTTTACAGAGGAGGGGGTTTGTCAGGAATCACAGGATGTTGAGCCACTGAGATTCGAAACGCTCTCCCCAGTTCCGAAGTCAGGAGCTCTGGTCGCAACGTCAGATCCAGGGGACAGGGAGGGAGGCAACCAGAAGCCACATAAACATTTGGTAAAAAAAGAAGGTGGTGATGGACGGAGCATCTGAACCAATCAAACACTCACACCCAGTCAACAGATCTGGGTTTAATCCATCACCGTTCTTTAGCCCACTCTGCCACCCCAGTTCAGACATGGCCATATGCAAATCA
Source organism: Lissotriton helveticus (assembly GCF_964261635.1). Lineage (NCBI taxonomy): Eukaryota > Metazoa > Chordata > Amphibia > Caudata > Salamandridae > Lissotriton > Lissotriton helveticus. The sequence continues at coordinate 845,232,293 of NC_136063.1, read as the reverse complement.
GTCTGACCCTGTGCCTCATGGGAATAGTCCAGCCCGAACTGCCAAGCCATGCCTTCCCTGGAACGGAAACAAGCTTCCGAGGACTGGTTTCTGGCATTTCAGCCGTCTTCAGCCCGGCTTGCTTTAATCCAGTGGCAAAGTGAGCAGGGACTCACGTCTGAGCATACCCAGCCAACTTATGGCGAACAAAGTGGTACAAAAGGGGGTTGTGATGGACGGAGCATCTGAACCAATCAAACACTCACACCCAGTCAACAGATCTGGGTTTAATCCATCACCGTTCTTTAGCCCACTCTGCCACCCCAGTTCAGACATGGCCATATGCAAATCAGTCTGACCATGTGCCTCATGGTAACAGTCCAGCCCGAACTGCCGAGCCCTGCCTTCCCTGGACCGGAAACAAGCTTCCAAGGACCGGTTTCTGGCATTTCAGCCGTCTTTAGCCCGGCTTCCTTGAATCCAGTGACAAAGTGAGCAAGGGACTCATGTCTGAGCATACCCTGCCAACTTATGGTGAACAAAGTGGTACAAAAGGGGGTGGTGATGGACGGAGCATCTGAACCAATCAAACACTCACACCCAGTCAACAGATCTGGGTATAATCCATCACCGTTCTTTCGCCCATTCTGCCACGTTGGCAAGGTATGCTCAGACGTGAGTCCCTTGCTCACTTTGCCACTGGATTCAAGCAAGCCGGGCTGAAGACGGCTGAAATGCCAGAAACCGGTCCTCGGAAGCTTGTTTCCGGTCCAGGGAAGGCATGGCTTGGCAGTTCGGGCTGGACTGTTCCCATGAGGCACAGGGTCAGACTGATTTGCATATGGCCATGTCTGAACTGGGGTGGCAGAGTGGGCTAAAGAACGGTGCTGGATTAAACCCAGATCTGTTGACTGGGTGTGAGTGTTTGATTGGTTCAGATGCTCCGTCCATCACCACCCCCTTTTGTACCACTTTGTTCTCCATAAGTTGGCTGGGTATGCTCAGACGTGAGTCCCTTGCTCACTTTGCCACTGGATTCAAGCAAGCCGGGCTGAAGACGGCTGAAATGCCAGAAACCGGTCCTCGGAAGCTTGTTTCCGGTCCAGGGAAGGCATGGCTTGGCAGTTCGGGCTAGACTGTTCCCATGAGGCACAGGGTCAGGCTGATTTGCATATGCCATGTCTGAACTGGGGTGGCAGAGTGGGCTAAAGAGCGGTGATGTCTTAAACCCAGATCTGTTAACTTGGTGTGAGTGTTTGATTGGTTCATATGCTCCGTCCATCACCACCCCCTTTTGTACCACATTAACATTTGGCTTGTTATGGGTTCAAGGTGCACACAGGGCCTCGAGCTGAGCCATAGCCAGGCTTCAGGCTTGAGCCAGGCTCGAACTTTCAGTGGTTCCCAACCTCTACCTCTGACACATTTCATGAATAAGACCTCCTCCCAATAATAATTAAACAGTGCCTCTTTTTTAGTCTCTATGCAAGATTTTCTTTAATGAGTTTCCCCTACTACAGGCACGACATGCTTTCCTGCACCATTCAGTGTGCCATGCGTGCTTTCAGTTTCTGAGCACTCCGAGACAATGGCGGCCGCTTCTTTGAATAGGTCTCGTATTTACAAGAGTTTGAGATATTGGCATTGTAAATGACAATGCCTTTTATTTAGGTGTTAATTAGCAGAACAGATAATTAAAAGGCAATGTCATTTACAATGCCAATGTTAAACTCTCCCAAATTTGAGACCTATTGCATTGCAAATGCTTGTTCTTTAGGCATTGTCGGAGTCTCTGGCAAATCTCTCAGGACTGGAGCTGTCACACTCAATGTTAGCCCCAGATTAGTCAGGTGATGATTCAGATATGGCTCTATATTCTCCAGGTTCAGATTCTGAAGCTCAAGATGGTGCTGTGTTAAATTAGTTTGGACTGAACAAAACCCAAATAATATGTGCTTCCAAATTCACTAATGTGATTGTTCTCCCTCAATCTCAAATGAAAATGCTGGATGCATCATGTCATCTTTTTATTCCCTTGCTGCTTTTTCATCCCATATCTACAGACTGGTCCACCATACAACATGTAATGGATTATCTTATATCCAGAATTTTAGCTTCACTTGAGAAGCCTGTCAGAAACCATGACAATTGTCCTCTCCCCTCACTGGCAGATCAAGTGCTTTCAATAGGTTTTTTATGAAGTATGGAAAAAATGTATAGAAAGGTATAAAGCATGCATGATCTTTACGCGAGGAACATTTACTCAAAGCAAATTACAAACATTTTTGAGACGGAAGGAAGGGCCAAGGAAAATAATATATATCTGTTAACTGAACCAAATTATCTTGAATACAGCTAGTAATTTGTTTCATAGGCAATGCCAATTCCACCACGTCCTTATAGCAACATAAAAGTCTCTGCCTAAACACTGATCTGAAACTTGCTGAGCTAGCTTCCTCAGAGGCAGGACATGTTTACCGGGGCCTTTCTTGAGGTGACAATCTTATCAAGGACATTTCAAAGTACTCGAATGTGATACTGTCTAAAGTTAAGGCCTGGACTTTAGTATGACATTCTTCAGCCAACAGGTTTTTGCAAGGCCCAGCAGAAGAAGGGACCATTCCACAGCTTATTTCCAATATGATATCAGGTCTTAATTATCTTACAACAAAGGAAATGATGGATTCCAAGCACCCATACAAATCTTTTCAACTGAAAGGAAGTGAGGTACTTGACACCAATATGGCAGTGGTCAATTTAGATCACTTTCCAATAATGAAATATGTTCAACCAGTGACAGTACTCTTAGACGAATTGCAAAGTTTCTACATCACTGGAAACTCATCTCAGTAGATCCTTGGGTAATCTAATGGTTCAGAGATTTCACAAAGACTTTTACGATGCTCCCATACAAACTTATTTTCCAAACCCTTTACATCCTTCTCAAAACAGACGGACTCTTACCCCCAAATGCATCAAGCACCCACTCTGCGAATTCTAAATAGCGAAAAATACCGAATCGCTATCTAGAATTCGCAGAATGGGATGCATCATCAAAATCGCTAATCAAGTGCGATTCGCAATCGCCCGCAATCACCGTATGGGAATTTCCCAAAATCGCTATTAAATCGCAGGATCGGCTGTTTCCCAACCCCAAATTGTGATTTCGCAAATACCGAAGTCGCAAATAGCGATCTTGCAGATTGCGAGATCGTAAAAAGGGAAGTCGCATTTTGAGCACAATGATGACATCACAACCAGGAAGTAGGCAGCTCCATTACTCATTTGGAACACAGAGCTGGATAGAGGAGGAGGCACAGCACTGAGCTCCAGGAGACACACTCTGCAGTCCCAAGACAGGACACACATTGAAACCACAATGTCCCAGGATGCAGCAGGATCCAGTGAAACTGGCAGGAAGCGGAAAATCAAGTTCTCTGAACATGAGCTGGAGTACTTGGTGGAGGACACCATCAACCCTGCAGCCTGCGTGGGGGTCACTCAGCTGGACACATCCCGAGCCACACACCAATCACAAGGTAAGAGCCATGCAACTGAGACCTCGTCCCCTAACAATGCACATGCCCCCAGAGCAAGCCATATTGGTAACCCCAGTAATGCAGTCCCTGCCCATCACAAACGCCCAATTGCATTGTGGGACCTGTAGTGTGACAATGTGCCCTGATAGCCACACACAGCCAGAACAGTCAAATGAAACATAACCCTAAAGCCAGTCAGGGAATGCAAGCCTGCATGCATGTTGCTACATCCCAGGTGCCAGAATCATATCATTAATCATGCACTCATTCACATCACAGGTGCTGCAGATGCTGAGACCTCAGATAGCGAGGCACTCCATATCGTGGAGACTCCAGATGAGACGGAGGGAGAGAGCCAAACAGCACCTGGACCGTCACATGCACGTGCACCTGCACGAGTACCAGCACCTTCCCAAATGCACAGGGCCACCCCTGCAGCCATAGGAGGAGTTCAACCACCCCAGGCGTCACGCATGGCAGTGGATCAGACCCCTCCACCACCCAGGAGACAGACACACCGCACAGCCACTGTGCGGTCCCAGGAAAGCAGCTGGTTGAGGCAGCAGCGCTCCGTGGCCACACGACCAGACATGGAGAGACAGGCCCAAAATCTAGGGCTAGGAATTGAAGCCCGGATGATTGTTGTGTACCGCAAGCAGGCACAGCAAATGGCAGCCATGCAGCTGCAGCTGTACAAAACTGCACGCAATATCAATCAGCTGACAAAAAGTGTGCAGGAGCTAACCGCTGCAGTGAAAGAGAACAACCAACTGATGGTGGCGCAGCAGGACATCCGCCGCCAGCTGCTGACCCGGCTATCTGCCTATACCCGGTCGAACCACCTCATTGGGAACGCCACATCACACCTGTCGCGCAGGTCACTGGCCATGCAGCTACAAATGGTACAATGCTGCCAAGATGTAGCAAGGGCCCTAGAGCAGGTTCCCACCGCAGTTGAGAATCAACAGGTGTGCGGCCATGGCCATGCAAGAGGGGGTGATGATGCCAGTGAGGGCACATCGAGACTGAGCAGCCTGTCTGTGCCGGTGCTACCAGAAAGGCGCCACAGTTCCAGGCCCAGTGCTGCATCACTCCCAACTTGGAGTTGGAGAGGCGACAGGGTGCGTCCTGCAGGAGGCGCCAGTGACTAACTAAACATTACCGGCAGTGCCATGGTGATGTAACCACGCACGCCTGCTCTGGATACAAGAGCCTGTATGACGCAATACAGTTGTAATATTTTTTGATGATTTAAAGCACATCTAGAGCTTGTTGAACATAAAAATAAGAATTTATTTTGAACACAAATATTCCTCATGTCATTAATTCATGTGGCATGCATGAGTGCAGTGTTGTGTGAGGGGTATGGGTGCACTAGAAATAGTTCAGTGTGATGTTGTTACTGCACCTGTGTCCTTCAGCAGGATTCTCCCCGCGCGCATGATGCACATGTGCAGGTGGCAGGTTGTCCCCCTCCGACTCACTACCAGACACCTCCACCGGTATCCTCCGCTTGGTGGCAATATTGTCGAGTATGGCACACAGGGCCACAATGCGGCAGCAGACCTCAGGCTGGTATCTGAGGGCCCGCCAGTCTTGTGGAGGATGCGGAATCAACTCTTTAACATGCCAAATGTCCGCTCAATTACATTTCTTGTGTGTATGTGCGCAGCATTGTAACGCCGTTCCTGTGGTGTAGCAGGGTTGAGGTATGGGGTGAGGAGGTATTCACGGAGGCCGTAGGCGCTGTCACCTGAAGGATAGGAGCAGAGGGTCAGTGCCTGTTATGCGCAGGTACATGGTCTTGACATACTGTATGTGGGCATGTGTACTTACCTAGGAGATGTCCTTTGCCAAAGTCACCCCTGGCCAAGCGGGTGTGTATGCCGCTGTGCCGGAAGATGAACAAATCATGCGTACTCCCCGGTTATTGTGCCACAATGTCTGTGATGATGGTTTTCGCATTGCAGACCATCTGGATGTTGAGGAAGTTGTATGACTTGCGGTTCCGGTACATGTATTCGGTCTCAGCGGGTGGACAGATATGAATGTGGGTGCAGTCAATGCAGCCAAATACATGGGGGAAATTGGCGGTGTGATAGAAGTCCAGTTTAGTTTGCGTTAAGTCCTGTTGGGTTGTTGGGAAGGTGATGTAGTGATGGATACAGCTCAGCATGGCGTCCAGGAAACTCTGTAGGCAGCGTGACAGGGTACTCTGTGATATACCCCCTGCATATGCAACTATCCCCTGGAAGCTTCCAGAGGCCAGAAGGTGCAGGCAGCACAGGACCTGGACATGGGTGGGTCCGGCATTGGTCCTCCGTGTTGGGTGCTGCATCAGGGGGTCAAGGTCTCTGATGAGCTTCTTTATCATTGCCCCATTGAGCCTGTATTTTGAGTAGATCTCCTCTTCAGTCTGTCCCAGGAGTGTAATCCGCAGCCGGAATATGCGCTCCTGGATCCTGCGTCGGTTCTGGGCTGCAGCCTGGAGCCTCAGCCGCCTTGCCATGATGTAGAGACCTGGCATTGTGACTTTCCTCATGCTCCTACTGAGTCTCCTTAAGTGTGTTTGGTTTCCCCTACACCTGTTTCTTGTTTGCAATTTTTTTTTTTTCACAATTGGACTTCATGGTTGCCACCTGGTTTAACTTCTCCTTAAATTGTGACTCGTTTTTTGCGAATTTGAGTATTTACGCAAATTGCGATTTATGATGAATTTGATTTGCGATTTGATTTGCGAATTCGCAATATAATTGCGACTTCGCAATATATTTGCGAATTCGCAATATTTTTGCGAATTCGCAATATTTTTCGCAGAAAATGTGGGTAATCACTGTTAAGGAATCGCAATGTGGGTTGACAAATGGATTTGCAATTGTTTGTTTTACGAATTCGCTATTTGCTGCTTTTGTAGTTGATGAATTGCAGGAGCGGAAATTGCAATCGCAATCGCTGTTTCGCAGCTATTGCTATCGCTATTTCGGTTGATGAATCTATGCCTTAATCCACTAAGAAAGTCAGACTTTTCTGCATCTGGCTATCATTAGCCACACTGAAGAGTGATCGCTGATAGATAAAAAACTGTTCTCACCAAAAGGGCCCCATTCACCTTCATTTGTGCGGGGAGCCAGGGCAGGGCATCCAAAATCAATCCCAAAGGCCTCTATTACGTTGCCTCACTCATACATGCAATGCACATGGCATCCAGGCCACAACATATACAAACACACACAAAATACACTTAGGATGTTAGTGCTAGGCTCTGGGTTAAAGCATAGAAGCAGAACTGTACTTGAGGTGCCAGTAGACACTGTTTGTCCAATGACACAGGCAAAAAGGTCTTCTTACATTATGGAGTCACAAATCATGGAATGATGACACCATGGTGCATCCCTCAAGGTCACGGGACAGGTCCAGGATGTCACTCATGTAAAGGGAGTGTTCTGAGCCTCTGTGCACACACTAGATTAGTGTGAGGCAAGGGGCAAAAATCAAAAACCAGGATACCAGATACACACAGTTGGTAACTCAGTGAAGAAGAAAATGACTGTAATGCAGGCAGGCGGTATTATTGTCCCAACATGGGATCTACTCTGAGGACGTACTGTACATAACGTCCACGGGATTGAAATTGAAAGTCTGGCCATGTCCTGAGGCTTGGTCCAGTGGGAATGAATCTTTCACATTCTTGGAAGCTTATGCTTACTGCCAGAGAGGAAAGAGCACTCAAATCTAAGGAATGACTGGTCCAACTTTAATCTGAAACTGAATTTGACTGTGCCCTATCTGGATCCACCCGAGCCATACACGTTGGAGGATTTCTTGGTGCACATTTATGGTCAGATAGAAAAATGTATTTCAGACTGTCAGAACATGTGAATCTTCCCTGTGGTGGGTACTAGCCATGGATTTAGAGCATTGGGCAACAGGACCATCAGAGGGTGATGGAAGCCCTACTGATAGGAAGTAGATTCCTCACCAGGCTGAGATATAGACACCAATTGTACATTCAAGGGCTTCCCTCAATGCCACAGTTATGAAAAACCGTACTGAGGCACTGAGTTGTCAATGACAGCAGATTGTCATACATGTAATACAAAGAAAAATCCCTTCCGAACTTAGACTGTTGGTCATAGGAGAAGGAATCTTTAGCCATATTGAAATTATAATGAACAGAAAGAAGTAGTGTAAACCTCACCCCAATGGGTACAGTGGGTCTTATTTACCACAACAGCTTACAAGTTCTCAAAATGGCAATGTGGGGGTCAATGCCAGGTGGAACAGGTGGTACAAAAGATGTAAATTGAAAGTTGCAAGGAGATTACTACATAGAATAGGTTTGACATAATTCCTAAGAGTCTCGCTCATGTCTAAATTATTGCAACACTAGCTATAAAATGGTCTGTACACAGAGGCTCCAAGTGATATCGGATATACTGAGGAATCAAGCGCACAAGCTGATGAGGAGGTGATCAAGCAAAGCAGAAAGTACCCGACCATCATTCAAACACAGTGTTCAAGAGATAGCATCAGCGCTGCCAGTGGAAACAGAAACAAGGGTACTCTGTGTATTTTCCTGCTGGCCCCTGGTCAGCAGTGAAGCCCGCTCCACAAATAGAGCTGGCCACCAGAACCTCATCTAGTACAGTTTGAAATAATGTTAGAGACGGACAGCAAATCCTGTGGAGTCCAGTCCGGCTTTTGCGAGTTGCCGGAGCGAGAGCCGAGACTTGCAACGCGGCGGAGCTGAGGAGCTGCGGAGGCCGCCATGAGGCCGCCGCGACCAGGAATTGGGATTGAACAGTTTACAACAAGTTCTCGGTCGGTCGGTCACTGCCAGCAGAGGAACCCCCGCAGTCATTAAAGCGGAGCGGAGCAGCGGGGGCAAAGAGACCGGGAGACCGGGAGCCGTGAACCACAAACCACTTCTCCAAAACCCACGTGCCCTACTGCAGCCCGGCCAGGAGGTGAGCAAACGAGGAGGTGGCTAAGGAGGGCAGGCGAAATGGTGAAACTGAGTAAATCAGCAGATCCAATAGAAGTGGCAAGAGGCTGGGAAGGTATTTTCTCATTTGAAGCTTGAACTGCATTGCATTGCATTGAACTGCATTAGAACAGCATTGTGAACAGGAGCAGTAAGCTCAAACTGAATACAAGTTGAATACAAGCTGATTACCCCCGATAACAATAAATAAGGGGACTAAAGAATCAATACACAGCAGCAGCAGCAGGCCAGCAGAACTTTGCATAAGGTCTCCATAGTCTGGGTGCTTTGTGTGCACGAGCACCGGTGAAAGTGGCAGTCGGCACGATTGAAGGTGCTTCATAAAAAAAAAAAGGCTGTTGACTGACTATAGACTCTAACACGCTAAAACGCATAACACGACTACTGAGACTACAGCGACAGCTAAAAGCCAAGGTTGAGTTTCTTCTTTCCTGTTTCCGGAGGTGGAGGCAGAGTTTGTCCGAGCGGTGGCAGCAGCAGCGTGGTGTGCGCGGCGTGTGAGTTCTCGCTGCAAAAACTCGGGCTGTTCCGTGAGAGGCAGCGTTGGTGGCGGGCCACAGCGACGTTAGTGGGGCAGTAAAAGTGGAGCAGTGGAGCAGCAGCGACAGCGTCTGGAGGGCGTAAGAGTGAGGTGAGCGAGGCAAGCAAGCGAGGCGGTCAGGAGCTGTTGGCGTTCACCCATCCCTCACCCCCTCCCCACTCCTTGCCTGCCGCTGTACTTCCGAGCCTGGTCCTCAGGGATATTCTCCGTGGTTCCCCAGTGGAGGGTCTCTCATCTCCTATCAACTTGGGGGTCCAGGCCCTGGGCCCATGGATTTGTGGATTTGTGGATTTTGCGTGAACTCATGCCGTACCCTGTTTCATCTTAAGGACTCTAGAGACCACACATGAATATGAATATGCCTTGAATAATTTTGATATAACCTAATAAACCCTGGTATAGACTGCTATAGCTTCTAAACCAGCCTCTAAAACAGCCACTTGGTCAGTGCGAGCGGTGTGGAGCGTAGATTTTGAACTGTTAATATCATTGCGGCAAGCATTCAAACTTAGTACCCAGTTAGTACCCACTGAGCATCTTGTTCTACCATAATCTTTGCTATAATATTCACCAGCAATTCTCAGAGCCAACTACGGTTACCACGCCAATCCATCCCCAGAGCCAGACGGGGGTCGGTGTGTGGTTCTGATTGGACTTGATTGGGCCACTGCTGAATCGCCCAGGCTTCGGGCAAGGTGGTATGTGAATAGCAGTGGGGTATCTGCGAGGCAATTGAGGAGCATCTGAGGCAGTGCTATTTCTGCCAACTCCTTCAGGGTTGTGTTTTTTATTGATACTTTCAACCTCATACGTATTGTTAGCTGCTTCCAACATTTCCCATTTACAGCTGGAGGAGTAACAAGTCTAAGTGGCGTTATATTACTGGGGCAATGGTAATGTCAGTTAGGCGATTGCGCTCACAGTCAAAGGCAAAATTAGCAGAAACTCTCATAACGTAACCAGCATTCAGAGTACCGAGAGCCACCTGAGTCCCCTAAAACCTAAGAAAACTATTCGTCGACGCAAAAGCGGAGCACACTTGACATTATTGAAATCCTATCCATCGGTAAGGTCAATGTTTACCAAAAAGGGAAGAACTTCTAAGTATGGAATAATCTAAAAAATGGAGATGAAGGAAAGGAGGGGAATCCATCAGAGGTCTCAATGGACTCGGAATTAATAGATAAGAACGGAGTGGAGAGTCATTTAAGAGGTCCAGAGGTGCTTTTCCCCATTGTAAATATACTAAAGATAAATGAGGATGAACGTAATGTAATACCCCTTTTATCAGTAAGAAGTACAGATCTGCAGCAAGAAGAAGGGGTGGATAATATCTCGGAAATGGATATGGAGATGGCCCTGTCCAAGCTTGAGGTAGTGGGTCCTCCTCAAGGCAAGGGCAGTGAAAGTAAGGAAACCACCCCAATCTCTCCATTAGCAGATCTGATATCCCTTTTTGAAAAGTCACATGACAATGTTAGTGCTCAGAGGCTTATGTCGGAATGCTCATTAGTAAAAGTAAGTGATTTCACTCCTAAAATGGAACAGTAGAAAGATTACAACTTACTTATTGGGCGGACGAAAATAGAGGACTTAATCCTTCCGGACATTGCCATCCCATTAGAAAAGAACGCTGATCGAGTGAAGCAGCTAGAAAAATTGGATGCTCAAGGTTTGGACTCAGAGCCTCATACTAACAAAGAAATATTGACACCTCGAGAAGGAGCTCACACACACATGCCTGTCATGTATAGTAGTACTCCTACTGAATTATCTTTGGTTTCGGACTCACATAATTTTTCAGGTGGAGAACAAACATTGTCAAGCGATAAAAGGATATGGACCCTGTATTCATCGCTCGCAAATGAGAATGCAGGGGCAGAGGGGCTAATGAACACGTTTCTCAAATTGGAAAAAATCCTATCCGCAATCTTGTCCCTGCTGGAGAAAAGTACTTCTAATTCTGATCATATTCTCAAAGTCCTCACGCCCATTCTTGGTGGGGTTTTAGATCTTAAACATCAAAGTCAAGCATGCGTGAAATGTATTTCCTCTATGTCTAGTAAAGCATGTCAAAGGCATAATGTAATAAATAATACTGATATAGTATATGGGATAGGGGAGCCAAAAAAATTGCAGGTAGACTTTGAAAGTTCGACACCTGTAAGAAATTCAATCCTAAGTCCGTCCCAAGTTAACCTTAATGATTCTGTAAAGGTCCCCAACCTGGGGGAAAGGTTAACTGTAAGTGTTTCACCTGTAATAGACACAGTGCGTGCTTTTCCAATCTTTAATTTGTGTAAGTTAAAAAAAAAACTCAACAACCAGATGAAATAATTAACATCTTAGAGAGTTCAGCTGAGGGGGAAGTCTCAATAGTAAGTAAGGGAACCACTAAAAATGGTCGTAGGAGGAAAAAGAAGATGAAAAACCACAGGTTCCCAAAACGCAAGCAGAGAAAGCTGCGGTTCCAACCAGTAAATGAAAAGGAAAACACTTACATAGCCCCTTTGGAGGAAAAGAATACAATGTCTGTGGGTCAACTGAATATGAGTTTGAGTTTGAATCGTGAGCAGGATCCTGCCCTTCAGCAGAATAGTTTGTTTGTTAGGCCGAACATCAATCAGAATAATGATGGGGTAGGAGAAGGCAGGTTAAGTAGGGGCTCTATCTTGCATAGTAGCTCAGGAATTGAAGAGGCCAATTTAAAAAGTGCTGTAACACAGTGTAGAACTAAGTGATGCCGCACAGGAGTCAACGGGACCTGCATCTTCACCAACTAATCCAGTATTAAGTAACAGTGGGGGAGTTAGTCGGAGAATGATTATAGCGGGTACTAAAAATAAGGGGGGGAATTTAAATGTCGATTTCCCCAGAAGCCTGCAAGATAGTAATTTAATTAGGCTTCCCGAAACAGTAGTACGGCAAGCGAATAAGACTTTAATTTGTATCCCTCTTTTTGATGCTGAGTTAAAGACACTGAAAAGAAGCGCCCTTCTTAGAATTATATCTGAAATAGATGATCTAAAGTTAATTACCAGTAATGATATCGAACTAGTTCATTTAGATTGGAGGAACAAACCTTGTGTAACTAGTGCTGTATTTACATCTGGGGTAGTGTATTCGCTCGTTTTAGCAAATGTAGATGGCTTCAGGAAAAGAGGAATAGATGTTCTGATTAGTACGGTACCACATGGGCCCCGCCCAAGAACCTCGAAATACCTTATCATCAGCAAGGGAAAAGATTCATTGCACATGAGAGTGAGAATATACCTATAAAATTTGAGGATTTGGAAATAACAGTAGGTAGGGTATCGGGTGCAAGGGAAATGAAGTTTCCAGCACCCGAGGTCCAAGAGGTCCTTAGTATAGATGGAGGAAACGAGGTGTCTAAATGGAGCTGGATCGCAAGTACTTTGAATGGGGCAAAAACAACTATTACAAAACCCATAGAGCGGGGGTAGCCTTCTGGGGACAATTGTGTCATGGAACATGGCGGGGCTAGGTAAAGATAAACAGAAGCTTAAATCTTTAGAATATTTGTTATTTGTTATTTGTTATAGCGGGTTTATATAGCGCCAAATCACCTGCAGGTCTCAGGGCGCTTTTGACCACAAGACATAACAACCGAGGTACTGAGAGAGGGTAGAGGGAGGGGCAGGATTTACGCTAGGCTGTGTGCTGTTCTGAAAAGGTTGGTTTTCAGGGCTTTCCTGAAACGGAGCAGGTTACCCTCCTTACGGAGTGCCTCAGGCAGGGCATTCCATAGGTTCGGTAGTACGACCGAGAAAGATCTCCCTCCCATTGTAGCCAGTTTGAAACGTGGGCAAACAAGGAGTTGGGCGTCTGAAGACCTAAGGTTTCTTTCCGGTCTATATATCTCAATCCGTTCCTTAATGTAGGCCGGGGCTTGCCCATAGATGGCTTTATGGGCTATACAGAGGCTTTTAAAGGTGGACCTCTGCCCGATTGGCAGCCAGTGTAGACTCTTTAGTAATGGGGAGGCATGCGCTCTCCTCGGGAGATTAAAAATGAGCCTGGCGGCATCGTTTAGGACTACTTGAAGTCTGTAAATTAGCGTCTTTGGCAGGCCTAAGTAGAGCGCATTTCCATAGTCGAGTCTTGACACTATGGTGGCGGAAACCACTGTGCGAAGCATCGGCTCGGAGAGGAGAGGAACTAGTTTGCGCAACTGTCTTAAAAGACCAGTGCAGGTACCAACCACGGTAGAAACCTGGTTGGTCATTGAAAGAGCACTGTCTAACTTAATGCCAAGACTTTTGACTGTAGTAACTGGCTGTGGAGTTGGGCCCAGCTCCTGAGGCCGGAACATGTCACTCCAAGAGGAGCACTTGGATGGTACTATCAGCACCTCTGTTTTTTCCGGGTTAATTTTTAGCTGGTTAGTAGCCATCCAGTGAACTGTGTATCTAAGTATGTCCTGGGCGTGTGACTGGGCTTGTACGGTGTCATCTATGCCCAACAACAGCTGTGTGTCGTCGGCATAGTTGAACACCTGACAGCCCATCCCCGCTAGTGTGTTAATCAGAGGCTGCAGATATAGGTTAAACAGGAGTGGGGATAGTGCTGAACCCTGGGGGACACCACAGGTCAGACCTCCCACTCCTGATATGCTGTCTCCCATCTGGATTCTCTGGGTTCTCCCAGATAAAAATGATTCCAGCCACCGAAGAGCTGAGCCCTGAATCCCAATCCCAGCCAGCCTGTCCAGTAGAAGGGTATGGCTGACAGTATCGAACGCCGCTGATAGGTCTAACAAAATCAGGGCGCTCGGTCTCTTACTGTCAGCCATCCTTCTGAGCTCGTCCAGCACCGAGAGCATGACAAGCTCGGTGCTGTGATGTGCGCGGAACCCTGCCTGCCTCTCATGGAGTAGATGGTTAGACTCCAGGAAGCTTGACAGAGATTTTAGCACATGTTGCTCGAGTACTTTGGACAGGAAAGGCAGCTGGGATATGGGTCTATAATTTTTTAAGGCGTTGGGATCTGCCCCCACTTTCTTTAGCAACGGTTTTACACGAGCTTCTTTGAAGCTAGTGGGGAGCCTGCCGGTGCTCAAGGATTTATTCAGTGTGGCTAGGATATGGTCCTCTAGAATAGGTCGTGCCAAGCAGAAAATACTAGGGGGGCAAGGATCTGCTGGGGAACCTGATTTTGTCTTCCTCATCAGCAATTCGAGGGTTAGTGGATCCATAGGGGGAAATGATGCTAGGCAGCTGGCAGCAGGGTTTAGGGTAGCCTGCTGCTCGATGAGGCCATGCCCCATACTTTTTATTTCGAGCATAATGGCGTCTACTTTATCCAGGAAATATTTCTGGAAGGTATCACAGTTTATGCTGCTGTTTACATCCTGAGCTTTTTTAGTTAGCTCCTTCAGGATTTTGAACGTTTCCTTTTGAACATTGGTCGCCCTATTTATTCGGATCTCATAAAATGAGGCTTTAGTTTCCCGGGTGGATTTTTTATAGCTGCAAAGCGCCTTCTTATATTGTTCACAGGAGTCTGTATCCTTATTTTTCCTCCAGTTTCTCTCCATGTTACGCAGAGCCTTCCTTTGATCTCTCAAAGCGGGTGTGAACCATGGGGCTCCCTTTATTCCACTATTTTTTGTTTGGAGTTTCTCGGGTGCTAGCTGATCGATGGCTGTTACTAAATAATCCATCATGTCCTTACAGTCTTGATCTACATCTTTATCAGGTGATGTCGGCTGGACAATTCCCCTGAGTGCCGTGGTCAGTGTGTGTTGGTCCACATTTTTCCACTGGCGGGTCAGTCTGGGTTTAGGTGCTGGACGTGAGGGTATAGTATCCAGAGGGATGTCACAGTAGATCAGATGATGGTCGGACCAGATACAAGGGAGGATTCCAGCTAAAACCACCCTGGGATCTGTAGTCCATATCAGATCTAAGGTGTGGCCTTTTATATGAGATGGGGCATTTACGAGCTGCCTAAAACCCAGGGAGGACATAGTTGTCTCTAGGGAGCTAGCTGCTGGCTCTTTCTTTTCTTTGTCCCAGTGAAAATTAAAGTCTCCTGTGGCTATGATGTTTCTATATCTGGAACACATGTCAGAGACAGAGGACATAAAGGAGTCATTAAAGCCTGGGGTGGCATTAGGGGGGCGATAAACTGTGAGAACTGTAACACACATGTTATCAAGCATGATTTTTATCGCCAGCAAGTCGGCCAGATCCGCTGACTCAGCCAGTATTTTGGTCACTGCTAGATGTCTCTTGAATATTATTGCCACTCCTCCCCCTCGAGTGTTCCCTGTACGATTCTGCCAATGAATGTCATAGTTTACAGGGACGGCGGCAATAATGTCTGGTAGGGAGTTGTCCCCCATCCAGGTCTCAGTCAAGGTCAGGATGTCAATGTCTTCGTCTTGCAATAGGGTGAAGATTTCCAGACTATGACAACATAGTGACCTAGTGTTTAGGCTAACCAGCTTTAGGGTATGGGGGGGGCTGGGGACCTACCTATCTGCGGTGTCTGGATGGACAGTTCCTCTATACGAGTGAGTGTAGTCAGGTCTAGGGATGTTGTGCCCCCATTCAGTTGACGGATTTCCTCCCCAGAATAGGCAATCCATTTGAAGAGGGTCCCTGCCCCTGTGCCCGGCCATGCGCGGACGGGCGCAGACGGGCTGGACTCTGGCTTGACTCCGGCGTGAATACGGCGTGCCCGCTGAGCGCGTCCGCTGCGCGGAGTCATAGCCGTCTGTTTTTATACTATCTAGCCCTACCCAAAATGGCCGCCACCGTATTCCTTCCGTGTCCCAGGCAAGCCCGCCCTGAACTGGCCGGTTGCTCTGGGGGGAGGCTGAGGTGCTGTCCGTGCAGCGCGGAAGAAGGGGGGTGCAGGAGGTAAATTTAAAATATTAAGTAAGAACAATGCCTCCACCCTCGATCGGTGGAGACACGCGCTGCGATAATTCCGCGCGCTGTGCAGAGGGGGTGGGGGGTAGGACACAGAGGAAGTAATTTCACACAAGGTTATTTTTAAAACAGAATAAAAGCGTCTGCCCGGCTCAAGCCTCAGGCATCAAGTGGCAAAGGTGTCTCGAGAACGGAGTCCTTCCACTGTTTTTATACTATCTAGCCCTACCCAAAATGGCCGCCACCGTATTCCTTCCGTGTCCCAGGCAAGCCCGCCCTGAACTGGCCGGTTGCTCTGGGGGGAGGCTGAGGTGCTGTCCGTGCAGCGCGGAAGACGGGGGGTGCAGGAGGTAAATTTAAAATATTAAGTAAGAACAATGCCTCCACCCTCGATCGGTGGAGACACGCGCTGCGATAATTCCGCGCGCTGTGCAGAGGGGGGGGGGGTAGGACACAGAGGAAGTAATTTCACACAAGGTTATTTTTAAAACAGAATAAAAGCGTCTGCCCGGCTCAAGCCTCAGGCATCAAGTGGCAAAGATGTCTCGAGAACGGAGTCCTTCCACTGTTTTTATACTATCTAGCCCTACCCAAAATGGCCGCCACCGTATTCCTTCCGTGTCCCAGGCAAGCCCGCCCTGAACTGGCCGGTTGCTCTGGGGGGAGGCTGAGGTGCTGTCCGTGCAGCGCGGAAGACGGGGGGTGCAGGAGGTAAATTTAAAATATTAAGTAAGAACAATGCCTCCACCCTCGATCGGTGGAGACACGCGCTGCGATAATTCCGCGCGCTGTGCAGAGGGGGGGGGGGGTAGGGCACAGAGGAAGTAATTTCACACAAGGTTATTTTTAAAACAGAATAAAAGCGTCTGCCCGGCTCAAGCCTCAGGCATCAAGTGGCAAAGATGTCTCGAGAACGGAGTCCTTCCACTGTTTTTATACTATCTAGCCCTACCCAAAATGGCCACCACCGTATTCCTTCCGTGTCCCAGGCAAGCCCGCCCTGAACTGGCCGGTTGCTCTGGGGGGAGGCTGAGGTGCTGTCCGTGCAGCGCGGAAGACGGGGGGTGCAGGAGGTAAATTTAAAATATTAAGTAAGAACAATGCCTCCACCCTCGATCGGTGGAGACACGCGCTGCGATAATTCCGCGCGCTGTGCAGAGGGGGGGGGGGGGGTAGGACACAGAGGAAGTAATTTCACACAAGGTTATTTTTAAAACAGAATAAAAGCGTCTGCCCGGCTCAAGCCTCAGGCATCAAGTGGGGGCTGATGTGAATATCTAGCCCCCAAGATAATTTTCCTACAGGAAACGTGGGCAAGGGAAGAGTTTCAATTAGAGAGCTACTATGTGTACTGTAGTGAAGCAAAAAAATCTATAAAGGGGCATGCAAGTGGTGGTTTAGCCGTTTTCTTAAGCTGTGAGTTGGCATGGGACCCTGTGATATACATACATCCATCAAATTTCTGTATCTGCACTAAGTTAAAAATGGAAAAAGATAATTTTGGATTCGCAACTTTTTTACTTTTGGTAAACGTATATATTCCACCTGGGAAAGCGTTTACACCATTGGTTGATTCCATTTGCTCTTTTGTGCAAGACTTATGCAGTGATGGAGAAAGAGTATGTATAATGATGGTAGGGGACTTTAATGCTAAAGTAAGTAACAGCTCCATCTCGTCTTTTTCCGATGTGGATTTAGAGGAGGTCTGGTTTATACCAGAGTCAATATTCCCAGCCAATTTAAAACCTGACAAACGTGGCCTTTCGCTCTTGCAAAATTTTAGGAATCTTGACCTTGTTTTATTAAATGGTAGATTCGCAGAGGATTCACCCGCAGCACCCACCTTTTATGGGAAATTTGGCCACTCCTTACTTGATTATATGGCAGTGCCTTTTCAACTGTTTGGGGCATGCTCACAGTTTAAAGTGCTTCCCACTAAATTGAGCGACCACAACATTTTGGTGGTAAATTTAGCATTACATTTCGAGAAACCTGAACTCTGGAACTAGAGGAATGACAACGTAACTTATTCTCGAAATAATGGTTGCACATACTGGTCACATAAGAACCTTCCGAACTTCCAGGGGGTATTTAAAAATATTGCGCCTAGTATAATCTGGGAGACTCCGATTGTGAGATATGAAAGAGTAATGGCTGCTATAAGAAATCTGGGAAGAAAGAAGCAAGGTGAAAGAGCTGCCCCTAAAGCATTATTCCCAATTGAAATTAAAAAGCTTAATAGTAAGATAAATGGGCTGATTAGAGCCCAATTTAGAGATCCTAGCCCATTAAGACAAAAAGAGATACACAGATTAAAACAGGTCCGGAAAAGAAAATTAGCAGCTAACCGTAGGGCCTCCGAAGATGAAAAATGGGTTAACCTTCGGGAAGTGGCACTTTCTGGTGACTCTAGAAAATACTGGGCCTTAATAGCCAAATTCTGTGACAGTAGAGAAAAATCTCAACCCATGTTAATCCCAAAAACAGAGTGGTCTATTTATATATCCTTATTGTATGCCCCTAATCTATTAGATGACGAGGGTGAGGTGTCTATTAATACCATAACAATGGCAGGTGACGAAGAAGCGCCATCAGTGAGGGAAATTGAAGGATACATTAAGGGGGCGAGATACTCGGGCGCAATGGGTCTGGACGATGTCCCTGTAGCCATAATAAAAAAAGGACTATGGCGACTGGGCAAAAGTATTACAACCTTTATTCGCCCATTGCTACAATTTCGGGGACATCCCTTACTCCTGGAAGGGAAGCATAATAGTTCCGCTATATAAGAAGGGCCCTAAAAACTTCCCGGCTAGTTTTAGGCAAATTTCCCTTCTAGATGCAATGGGAAAATTGTTTGCAAAAAGTATCCTGGTTCATTTACAAGAGTGGGTATTTGGAAATAATCTAATTCCCCTTGAACAATCAGGGTTTCGGAAGAACAGTGGCACTTTAGATAACATCTCTGTTCTGCAAACCCTAATTGATAAATATCCCGTTGGTCGGAGGACTTCATTGTATACAGCATTTATTGATTTCTCCACAGCGTTCGATAGGGTAGATCGGGGGAAGCTGTGGAGGAAATTGATTACTATGGCGATTCCAGGAAATCTGCTAAGAATGATAATTGCTCTTCACTCCTCTACATGGACCCAAGTTTTGTTAGGGGGGACTCAAGGCCTTTCAAAGAAAATTTCTACTAACAACGGGTTAAAGCAGGGGGTGCCTATTGACCCCTTTACTCTTCTCAATCTACATAAATGACCTGCCGAGTCGAATAGGGGAGAGTAAAGGGGATCCCCACAAGTGGATAACCTAAAAATAAGTTGTTTGCTGTACGCCGATGACGCTATAATAATGGACTTAACCCCAATTGTGCTGCAGAGACGACTGTCGGAATTGGTCAGGTACACTAAGGAATACTTTTTAAAAATGAATGTCTCAAAGAGTAAAGTGATGATTTTTAGTTATAAGGGCTGTAAGGTTAGATCAAACCTAAAATGGTTTTTGGGAGATGAAATTATGGAAATAGTAACCCTTATCTAGGAAAAATTTTCACAAATAGGTGTTCTGTTAAAAAACATATGGACCATTGCAAAAGTAAAGCTATCTCACAAGCCTCTGCAATTAATCGGTTGTACTTGCAATGTGGGAAAAGAAATTTTTCTCCTACCATTGCCGTATATAAAATAAAGATTCCCCCGACCTTGAATTACGCAAATGAAACGATAGATGAATGTGAATGGGTAAAGTACGAGAAAGTGGAAGGTAAAATCTGGCGACAATTATGCAATCTGAGTTATACTGTGTCAATTGCGGCCCTTAGGCTCGAATTTGGCCTTCTTTCAACATATGTCTTGACAATGGTAGCTTGTTTAAGATAGGGTAACGCATTGATAAATTGTCAGGAGAACTTATTAAGGTTGGCATTGCATAAGGAAATTTTCGGTTATATGCTATCAAAAAGAGTAATTTCTAGGAATTATTTAAAGGCTTTAAGCAGTTTTGGTATAGATTTTGAAGGGGCAGCAGGTTTGGATAAAATAACATTAAAACATATAATTAAAAGAACTATATATGTGATTTCGCGGGAAAGAGATTTGAAAATATGCCTTGTGAATGGAAGGTTGGACTGTATTGCGGAGAGCTCTATAGTTAAAAATCCTCAGCCGTACGTTCTTTGGAACTTGAATCATGGAGTTCGAAGAGTGATTCTATTATTAAGAATGAACCTGCTGCCCTTGAGGATTGTAACAGGTGCCTGGGAGGGTATCCCCAAAAATGAAAGACACTGTGATTTATGCAATGGCGGTATACAAGACCTTAACCATGTTTTGATTGTGTGCCCTGCACTTCTTTCAATACGCCACAAATATCTAAGGCATGTTTTTTTACAGTATAAAATCTCAACAGCAGAACAGGTCCGTAACTTTCTTCTGCTCCCACCATCTGAACTGATTTGTTTTAAAAATGTTCGCTTTTTTAAAGAAATTTTGAATGTATATTAAAATGTAGCAGATGAGGGTGACATTTATGCCTTTATAGTACTGTGTGATGTGTTCTTATGCATTAGCACTTTGTTATGCACTTTAAGCACTTTAATTAGTTACTAAATATGAAAATCAATGCTTAATTTTACTGTGTACTAGCATTCCTGTAAGATAGTTAATTAACAAAGCGCATTTCCTTAGAAACATAGCTCCTGGGTAATTATATGTGAGAAATATCCTAGAATAGGGTATTAATGCACTAGCTCTTTTGTATTGCATTAGCACTTTATATAGCACTTTATAAATATACTTGCTCCTATTTCCATTCCATGATCACCTTCCTAAAAAAGTTTTATATTATTTATGTAAATTGTTATGTGTATATTGGATGGTAATGGTATTTTTATCTTAACCAAGTGCCATCCAAAGGTAGATTATTTAAAAAAATCAGGGTGAGAGCTAACCCACCTGATAATGATCGACATTGGCCGTAAATATATTTTATTAGAATGTTGTTGACCACCATAGTGATGAACTTAATGAAGAAAGGAGAATTCCACCACTTGACAATCATTCAATTAAGGAAAATTGAACATGTAACTCTTTGTGGTTTAGAGACTGTCCTCTGTCGTCCTCCATAGTGCAGAGTCTATTGAAGATAAGTGATTATGTACTCTTGGGTGTAACCATGAAAAATTTAAGTTGTATTTTTTCCTGTTTTTTATTATTGTGATTTGAATGAAATGTTGTTTTATCTGTATTTTATGTGGAATTTCTCGGAATTCCAAATCATAATAAATAATTGAAGCATTGAAATTGAAATAATGTTAAAAAGACATGCCAGAACCGGCGGGCAAGAGGGTCGATCCACCGCAACCAAGAGATACCAAGAGAGACTAGGCGGATCAGGTATAACTGCCACTTGTTAATAACCACAAGACTTGAAGACAAAGACAAACAGTGAAGGTTCAGTTAAAAAAAAAGGTAAATATAGGTAATGACAACAACCCTTATTTTGTCTATGGCACAGCAAAGAGAGCCACAGCGAGATGTGGGCTCTTTTTTTCGTCTTTATTTGTTGGTGAAAACATGTTTCCATGAGAGGGAGGATACCTTTAGTGCAGGTGGTGCATTTGCACCGGAGCCCAAAGCCAAGAGGGACCCATTGAACCCTAATAATTTCTGTATTTTACAACGCCTAAAGCAGGAGAAGGTGCCATTTTCCTTGCTTGAACCTGGGCCCATTGAATCCCTGTTACACTATTGCAGGTTTCTAGAAGTTCTTTTTCTACTTTGTCTTTTGGGATGTGTAGTTGTTTTATATGTTGTGTAGCGGGTGTTCATGATCTGAAGCGTATTTCTCACCTCTAGGTCCTGTAGCCTCTTCTTGACACTGACATCTGTGAATCTCACATGAGAGATTTAGCAGTTGAATTAATATTTTTGTTTATCTATGGAAAACATTGTTTGTCTTTTTTATCTCCTCTGTTGTATCCTATTTGTGTATTCGAAGAATAACAAATTCTAGCACAGCTGGTAGGCTACTTGCCAGCAATACACAAATATTTCAATCATCGAAGAATAACAAATTCTAGCACAGCTGGTAGGCTACTTGCCAGCAATACACAAATATTTCAATCAGGACGGTTCACTGGTAGGCAAAGGTAAACAAATAAACAAGCATTTGCAATGCAATAGGTCTCGCATTTGTGAGAGTTTAAGCTATTGGCATTGTAAATGACAATGCCTTTTTTTTTATCTGTTTTGATAATTATCACATAAATAAAATGCATTGTAATTTATAAAGCCAGTAGCTGAAACTCTTGTAAACGCAAGACTTATTTAATTTCAAAGAAACGGCTACCATTGTCCCGGGCTGCTTGGAAAGTTAAAGCATGCATGGCGTGCTGAACGTTGTAGGGAAGGATGTCGTGCCTGCAGTAGGAGAAACTCATTAAAGAAAATAGTGCTTACAGATTAAATAAGATGTACGGTGTAACAATGGAAGTAAAAGGGCCAGCCCTCATGGGAGTTCACTAATCAAGACAAGGCGCTACTAAGGAGGGACTAACAAGCCTATTAACAAATCAGAAGCCAGCATTTACAAAGGAGAATGACACAAGCCAATGAAAAATATGGGCGGGAGTGGGCGGAGATTCAAGTCCATACTCTAATTCAGCAAGCCTCGCATGCACTGCTCAGGCTCCCCCTAAAAACAAGTTACGGCCCAATGGGTAGTGCCTGTTGAACTAGAATGTTGCTTCTTCACAGCATATACAGTCTATGGGTAAGGGTATAGAGGAGTGTCAGAAGTGTGTAACTGGCATTTTGTGGGGGGCCACATATATCCATCAAGCAGGGCTTTAAGTGGGCCTGGTCCTGCCAGTACTGAGCACCAGTAGATTTAACAAGCATTGGTAAATGCAACATGGTTCGCCTATATGATTATGAATAAAAAATGTTATGCTATAAATTTTAGCAACCTGTCTGGAGGAAGCAAGAATAAGGGGTGAGGCTGTAAGCTCAGTAGAAGTTATACAAAAGTGTTATTTATAAAAACAGGTATAGTTTATGGTAAGGGATATAATACTGTTACAATTCATGGGAGAAATAGATATGAGAAACTCTTGAATAAGCAGCTTTGAGTTCAACAGAACTAGATCTCTCTAAATATGGTCTAATTGATTGACATGGTAGTGGATATGAGTGAGGAGCAAGGGAAAACATGGATGACTTAGTTTCTAACCTATTGTGTAGTAGGGTTTGTGTTAGTTATTAGTTTTAAGTAGAGTGACTCCAAAAGCTTGCTTAACTAAATCTATCATTTTGACATGTAATTTGAACATTATGCTTTTGTAGTTGTCCCGCTTGGAGGGAAAAAAATCCTAGAGTGCCAGACGTGCTGTGCAGTCAGAGGTGAGGGTTCACAGAACTTTGCAGCTGAAAGTATATGATGTGCAGTGCCTCACTGGGTCAGTCGCCTAGAAATAAGAGGTTTACATTGCCACAAACAGCCATGCTGTGGAGCTAAAGTCTTACTGTGTCACATAAAGATACAAATATCTCGGTTCTTAGGCTTTTTTCTTCCCACTGCTTTTTTCACCAAGATTGCTCCGGGAAACGAAAATCTGCAAGCAGCCATCAGTTATTTGTGGTATAAAGCGCCAAGACGCACACAGAAATGCAGTGCTACATACTGAAAACCTATATCTAGAATTTACTATGTATAACTCTGGATTTGCACCGGACCACGTGAGTTATGTCAACCAGTGAGAACCAGCAAGACGACCCGTATATATCTTTTTTTAAATTTGAGATCGAAGATGTTAATTTTTTCTTAGTACATCGAGCGAACAGGAGGAACTCAATATCAGAATAACATAAGTGGTAGTACACACAGATTGCACACTGCGCACAGCAGAAGCAGTGTGTTCAGTATCGGTTATATGATTAAACAACTACCTTGTTAACACACACATCATGCCAGAAAGCAGGGGTACGAGGCACCACACACACACACACAGTACAGTAGAAGCCAAAAAGGAGCACGAAGAGACTGCCCATCAAGAGATGTGTGTGTGTGTTAACCCTTCCTTGATGCACACTACATCAGGAGCTAAGAGCACAGTGCCTACATTGGCCGTACACTTTGTGCATTAAGGAGTGGTGTGCACTGTCTGCACGCATACCGTACATTAGGGGCTAAGGATGGAGTGAAAACACACACTTTACACCCGGAGACAGAACAGTATAGGCACATGGTCAGCGACTAGCTGCCGCCTCCCCCCCAATCCGGCACCCAACACCCAGGAACGTGGACACGAGACGTCTTTACTTTTTGGAAGGCGGGCGCTAGTCGCCCGGCCGTATTTATTAAAGTATGAAATTAAAAAAAAGGTTTTAATTGCATAATCAACAATGAATACAAAAATCAGCAGGACATTTAGTTACATAATTCTTATCAACAAGTTTGAGAGCCTGACCTTAACAAAACTCTAATACATGTTGTTTCCTAACTTAGACTAAACATCCTAAACTTGATTTTTGTACATTTCTGGCCATATGGCAGGGTCACTACCGGTGTCAGGTCCTACAAGCTGCGCCTCCCCCATAGAAGTGCGCATGCGCAGTGTTACCCCGGGAATTGCCCGGTCTACGCCCTAAACTCCATTTACCCACTAAAGGAGGGCCCTTACTCTGCGCCGGTGGCGTCATGAGTCCACGCGCGCGGGGTGGCTACCAGCCTAAGGAAAGCGTGAACTACTCCTACCCGCGCTCCTTTGCCTATTACCTTGCCCCTGGAGTTCTGGGAGTGGCCCGCAGGCCCCTCCCCCTGGGCGGGAACCTCCATAGGATGATGCCCGCCCCCTCAGACCTCAAATATGTGCTCACCGATAATGACCTTACCGCATGCCCCATACCTAATAAATACGACGACCTATGGGAAAAAATTCTAAAGGACAGCTACACTGGCTAATAAATAACAGTATCAACGTATAGCTGAAACGGGAAAAAAGGCCTAAAGACACATGGCATCAAATACAATTCAGTTCACACATGTTTCGCTAAATAACAGTATCAACGTATAGCTACAAAGGGAAAAAAGGCCTAAAGACACATGGCATCAAATACAATTCACTTCACACATGTTTCGCTAAAAGGGGGAAAAATTCCTAAACAAACGCATCACAAAATACACCAACAGATCCATCTCTACTGTGGACCGTACCTTCGAAACTTACCATTCGACCAGACATATAACTGCTACGAGACTTTGTTCCAAGGGATGGTGGGTGGGAAAACAAAGAAGCCCCGAACGCGGGGCACAACGTTCAGCGGGGGAGCGTCCAGGGACAAGGGGGTCTCCTGGGCGCTCCCCACCTCTTATTCCCGAGGGGCCGGTCGGCCCCTCCTATCGCCCGCCCCCCCTGACCCGGACCCACTAAATTGGATCCGGGTCAGGAAGGCCGCCGGCCAATCGGCGGTGGGCCGCACCCCCAGGGCACGCCCCCACCGCCGAATGACCACCAAGGGGAAAGGGGGGGCGACGGTCGCCGCGCCGCCATGCGTGCGGGGGGGCCGAGGGCCCCCCCTTTTCACATGGTCAGCGACTAGCTGCCGCCTCCCCCCCAATCCGGCACCCAACACCCAGGAACGTGGACACGAGACGTCTTTACTTTTTGGAAGGCGGGCGCTAGTCGCCCGGCCGTATTTATTAAAGTATGAAATTAAAAAAAAGGTTTTAATTGCATAATCAACAATGAATACAAAAATCAGCAGGACATTTAGTTACATAATTCTTATCAACAAGTTTGAGAGCCTGACCTTAACAAAACTCTAATACATGTTGTTTCCTAACTTAGACTAAACATCCTAAACTTGATTTTTGTACATTTCTGGCCATATGGCAGGGTCACTACCGGTGTCAGGTCCTACAAGCTGCGCCTCCCCCATAGAAGTGCGCATGCGCAGTGTTACCCCGGGAATTGCCCGGTCTACGCCCTAAACTCCATTTACCCACTAAAGGAGGGCCCTTACTCTGCGCCGGTGGCGTCATGAGTCCACGCGCGCGGGGTGGCTACCAGCCTAAGGAAAGCGTGAACTACTCCTACCCGCGCTCCTTTGCCTATTACCTTGCCCCTGGAGTTCTGGGAGTGGCCCGCAGGCCCCTCCCCCTGGGCGGGAACCTCCATAGGATGATGCCCGCCCCCTCAGACCTCAAATATGTGCTCACCGATAATGACCTTACCGCCACAGGCCAGCATTGTTAACCGACGATCTGGCCTCCCCCCTCTAGCCCCTGCCTAAGGACACCCTCCTACTTTCAAAACCCTCTAGCCAGGCCCAGATATTGTCAGACCATAGGACATTACCCTCCTCTGTTAAATGAACTCCGTCCTTCAAGTAATACTTGTCACCCCAGATGCACCCATGAGGTATTGACTGTAACAAGGGGGCCCGAAACAACCTATCCAACCGTGTGTTGATCCTCTTTACCGAGTGATTCAACGCCTTGACCGAATGTCCCCCCCGCCACTGTAATCGAGGTATGAGTTGTGACCATACTAGTGTGCACCCGGGGCAGGTCCTAGCCATCCAACCCGCCGTTGAAATAATCTCCTCAATCAGAATGCGCCTGCCCAGTGTTGCCAAATCATTCTCCCCAAGGTGAAGTATCACCACTGACGGTGGAGACTGCTGGCGTGCTAAAAGCCCTTGGAAGAATCCCCTAAACTCGTGAAGACACAACCCCCCTCTGCCAAAGAACGTGATGTCCAACCCTAGTTGTGCCGCCCTTTTCCTCTTGTCACCTGACAGAAGACACATTCTGCTCGCTTCACATATGAATGACCAACAATCCAGACATTGTTCTTCCTTATCTCCTGGTCGCCGCTCCGTGCTGATGAATGTTGCCGGTGCCCGACGACAAATTCCTCCCCTGCGTAACAGGTCTGAGAAACTGTAAGAGAGCGGAAAGAAACCAAGCGTGAGTGACATGTAATCATAGCATGTCAATCCGAACATAACGTTTATAGCATTCTGAAGACCATCTCCCAATTGTCTTCACTCTTTCCACTGGGAGGCCCCCCGCCACCGCCTCAGTCGCTGCCCCAATCCTGAAGGAATGAGAGCCAAACTCTTTAGGGTCAAGACCTGCTTTCCTAACCCCCATCTCCAATACTTTCCTGAACTGATACCTGGTCAAGGGGCTCCCATCGGCGTGACAGAGCAATGCCCTGCCCGCTGAGCCTACCAACATTCCGTGGAGTAATTCCACGTGCCTCACCGGGCAGCACGGGTTGGCGGGGGCTCGTTGCAGAACAATGGTGTGACCCTTAGCCTCCTGGTCGGTCTTTGACTTCTGGACAATGACCCACATGGTGTCCTCCCTTATCGTCACACTAGCCTTTTGCAAGCCGCCCAGTAGGTCTGACTTGGAACCTGCCACGAGTTCGCTAATTCTCAGCGCCCCAGAGAATGCCAAAGAGAATGCTGCCCTAAAAAGAAGCACCTCCCACTCCGAGCTACAAACAGTCTCCAGCGTGCCCAGTAAGGCTGTCAGCCGGGCCAATCCAATGGGCTTCCTCTTATCCTTCTGATGTCCCTGAATACGGCGCCATCCCCTTAAAGCCTTACGTATCATAAAGGTATTAGTGGGATCCCGGAAGCCCCTAGCTTGAGCGAAGAATGACACCGCTGCCCTATGTCTGTTCGCAGCTGCCACCGAGCGCCCCTCCTTATGCATCCATTCTAAATAGGCTGCAAAGCCATCCTCCTCCGCCCAAAGCGCTTCCCACTGTTGCCCCAAAAAAGAACAGTAAGACAGAAACGCCCCTTCGTAAGCCGTCCTGGTCCTGGGAGCTAGGCTAGCGACCACGAGGTCCTGTAATCTGGGGCACCAATCTGCCAAAGTACTGCTGGGAAGTGTGCTGGCGAGGGGTCTGCTGTGGGGAGATGCTCCCTGAAAACCTGCATTTTGAAGCGAGAGAGGGAGTCAGCTGCATTGTTTAGCACACCAGGGACATGTTTGGCCCTAAAATTAGCATTCAGCTTAAGGCATCGCAGAACAATTTCTTTGACCAGACGAAGTATGAAAGGACACCGCGCCCCCTGCTGGTTGATACATTCTACCACTGTCATGTTATCTGACCAAAACACCACTGATTGGTTACATAGGTGTTCGGGCCAGACCATCAGTGCCACCCATATTGGGAAGAGTTCGAGGAAGCCAATGTTGCTGGTCAGACCCCATGCCTTCCATTCTTCTGGCCACTGTTGAGCGACCCACCTGTTCCCTAGGATGGCGCCAAAGCCCACACTACCGGCCGCATCAGTCCATAGGCCCAACTCGGCTGATGTTGTGAGCGGGCCGGGCCAGACCACCCTACCGTTAAAATCCTCCAGGAATGCCATCCAAATAAGCATATCCTGGCGAATTTCAGCCGATAAGCGAGTGCGGTGGTGCTTTTCCCTCAGCCCCTTCATCGCGTGAGCGATGGAGCGAGAGAAAGGGCGAGCCATGGGGATGATTCTTAGCGCGAAATTCAATTGGCCTACCACCTCCTGTAGTTGCTGCAGAGTGACCTTCTCCTTGCGGAGGCATAAATGCAGTGCTGACTTGAATTTGTCCACTTTGTCCCTAGGTAATCTAAAACATCCCTCCATTGAGTCAATCTCAATGCCAAGAAATTCTAAGCAGGTGGTCGGGCCAACAGTCTTCCCGGGCGCAAGGGGGACACCAAAAGCCCGCATGAGCACGCAAAATTCCCGCAATGCCCGTGCACACTCCTGAGATCCCGCTGTACCCAGGAAGAGGAAATCATCTAAATAATGCATGACCCGCTGATGGCCCGTCACTTGTCTCATAGCCCATTCAAGAAAGGAACTAAACATCTCAAAGTAGGCGCAAGATATAGAACAACCCATAGGCATGCATTTGTCCATGTAAAACATATCCCCAAAAGTGAAACCTAACAGATGCTGATCCGCTGGGTGGACTAGAAGGAGACGAAAGGCTGATTCTATGTCTGATTTCGCCATCAGCGCCCCGGGTCCCGTGGTCTGTAATAGGTTAACAGCCTGATCAAAAGAGGCGTATTTAACACTACAGATACCCTCGTCAATGGCATCATTCAGTGACGTTCCCCTGGGCGCTGACAGGTTATGGATCAATCTGAATTGCCCTCTCTCTTTTTTGGGGACAACTCCTAGTGGAGAACACACAAAATTGGGGACTGGCACTTCAGCAAAAGGGCCAGCTATCCTGCCTAATGATAGCTCCTTGTCAATTTTGGCGGCCACCACCGCCGGATTATGCTTGACTGACAATTGGTTTCTACAGTGCGCGCTACCTGTGTAACCCGCGGCCGGGATCCTGAAGCCCTTAGAAAAACCTTCCTGGAGTAGGGTGGCTGATGTGTGGTCCGGGTATCTGTTCAACCATGGAATCATTGCCACCACATCCACTGGAGTGGGGGGGCCTAGCCTGTCTACCTTATAGTGGCTTTCCCCTACCCCTCTGACCTGTGTTTCCCTGCTTGGACCTACAGGAAGTTTCTGGATGAGAGGGGTGCCCACAGGAGGAACATGCATGTCTAAACTTACACGCGGCCCTTGTGCAGGTGCGCCTATTAAAATCCCAGCACACCCCTTTTTTCTCTGGCCCACTCGCCCTAAACTTCCCAGGTACCTCACTCGTTTGGGGGGGCTGAAAGGGCTGTTGTGGCCTAGTGAACACCTTGACTGCACTGAACTGAGGGGGAGGTGCGGTATCAGAGAACTGTTTGTGCCACGCCATGGAATCTACCGTGTCCCATGGCAATGATCTATTGAATTCCAATGCCTTCCTGAAATTGACATCATACCCCTTCCATGCCTCCCCCGAGTACTGTTCACTCCACCCCACCATCCTGCTGGAGTAGCATGCCAATGCTGCCTGTAAATCCGGAGGACGCTCAGCTTTAATTGCAGTGAATACAGCCCATGCTTTCATCCAGTTGTTGAGAGTTTCCTCAACCCTAAACCTAGTACACTGCGCCCTCCATTCGCTTGGAAGCATCCACTCTTTTAGTGCTTTTGCCTGCTCCATTTCCCTATTATCTAACAACAAAGAATAAATGTACACGTATTTATCCGCCCAAATCATCTCTTTCACAGCTAATGACACGTGCTGAGCCAAATTCTCGCTCCTGGAAGGTAGAACACCGTCCCCCAAGAGCGGCAATGCCACTTCCTTACCAAGTGCGGGCACCGGGGGCGGCTGCCCTTTAGCTCCGTCCAGCTGGGGAACACTTGGACCTGCAAGGGGAGAAGATATTGGCAAGGCAACACTGTCGGCGACCGCTGCCGATCTGATCTTTTCCACAAACTTCGCCGCCTCTGCTGCATGATCTGCAGAATTCGGGAAAGCTCCCCCTTTTTGGAGCCACGGCATCAAGGCCGTTATCTGGGATAACAATTCAGGGGGCATGGACTCTACATTACCCCCCGGGACAACAGGTACCACTGGGGTTATGCCCGGTGGTACTGGTGCAGCTGGCAGGGCGGGTGCCGGGTGTGGCACGCCTGTGCCCGGGATTGTGGGCACCGGTATCGGAGCAGGCCCAGCGTCTACTGGTTGACCTGTCGGCACCGGCACCATGGGGGCAAGGGGTGTAGGGATAGGTATCTGCGGGGGCGGGACGACCGCCGGCGGCGCGGCAGGTACCGGTTCTATTGGCCCCGGGATGGGGGCAGCGTCCCTGGATCTCTTGGACCTAGGTTTCCCGGGTGGGGTGACAAAATCCCCCCTTGGCACTGGTGCCACCCTCTTGCGGATCGGCCTACCGGATGGGCCCGGGGCCTCACCATCTCTCTCATTAAACCGTGCTTCCAGCTCATTAACTTTTCCTAGCTGTTGCTTAATTTCACTCATCTCCCGCATCATGGCCCGCATCATAGCCTCCATGCTGGACCCCCTTTTTCCACCCCGCGGACCTGGCATGATGCTACCCCAAACAACCGCAGCCTACTCTCTTAAATTACAACAGGTCAACTATTTGTACCTTTCAGCTGGAGGGTCACCAGGGGGCTTTCAGCACCATGCAACGGCGACCGCAACACTAGCGGCTTGTCCGCTTATGTAAGGGGTGAGTAAACCTAATGTAGACCCACCCGGCGGCCACCAGGAGCGATGAATGCCAGCCCCCGTACCCCTCTTACCGACCAGTCCCGTGCACTCGCCGGCGATAACGGTCTGTGATCACGTCCTCCACCAGGCTGCGCGTTCACTCTCCTTACGTCCTCTCTGAAGGATGGATTGGACCAATAATGTCGCTAAAAGCCTCACGGTGCCTCGACGGGCCCGCACCACGCTTCCTCGGCCGCTGGACGCACTTGCGCCGTATCCCCGGTCCTCACAGCCTAATCCGCCAACGGCACGGCAATGTCCCTGAATCACCACCGCCTCTCACTACGCGGCTTCTCCCGTGTTGCTGATCCGGAGCCCGAGCAAAGCCTCTCCGCCCACACGACGCCGGCCCGACACAGCTCCCTTAAACGTCCAATGCCTGAAAAAGAAACGAAAAAATTAAGAAAACAAAGAAGCCCCGAACGCGGGGCACAACGTTCAGCGGGGGAGCGTCCAGGGACAAGGGGGTCTCCTGGGCGCTCCCCACCTCTTATTCCCGAGGGGCCGGTCGGCCCCTCCTATCGCCCGCCCCCCCTGACCCGGACCCACTAAATTGGATCCGGGTCAGGAAGGCCGCCGGCCAATCGGCGGTGGGCCGCACCCCCAGGGCACGCCCCCACCGCCGAATGACCACCAAGGGGAAAGGGGGGGCGACGGTCGCCGCGCCGCCATGCGTGCGGGGGGGCCGAGGGCCCCCCCTTTTCAATCTGCGATTACACAGTGCACGAGACGCTATAAATACAGTGCTCGTTACAAACAGATGGCAAGGAATGCATCATCACGCATAGATATAATCTACTGCACTTTATGACCTAGAGGGACGGTATACACTTTACACACGGAAGGAGAAAAGTAAAGGAAATCCGCGAACAAGCAGTGCTAGAGGAGATTTAGATACAGTGCATTTTACAAATGGCAAGGAATGTGGGTCACTCATAGATAAAAAAAAGATACTGCACATCACGAGCTAGGGGGACAGTGTACACTTTACACATGAAGAGAGAACCGTAAAAATAATCTGCGAACAGAGTGCTCGTGGCGCTATATAGACAGTGCTGTGATCTCTGATTAACGTTTCATAGAGTTGAGTGGACGAGGGAGGGTTTGCACCTGTGAAGCATGATGTGTTCTGTGCAGATCAGAGCCCAAAAGGAGAGAGGCTCTTTAGTACCCATGTACTGAGTAAATGTTAAACTTTGCAAGGATGCTTGCTGATCTTGCTTTTCATAAATGTGTTGGTGTGGATTCCACAGGTTTCAATGTCAAGCACCATGTGGCACTGAGTGCTATTCTGGTTTCCCGGGGAAGGATGAGGCACCCAGATGTAGCTCTTCAGTGCATTAACGCCTTCCCCTCCCGCCGTCAGGATTTGTTCTCTGTCTACTCTAGCGCCAGGAAACCAACCGGTGGCAGCGCGCTCAATAAATACTTTTTAACATAACATAACATTAACATAACCTTAGCTGATATGAGTCAGCTACAGAAACCTTAGCCATTAGCGCAACCAATGAAACTTACCACTATCGAGTCAGTAGCTCTGGTCAAGGTTTATAAATACTTTTAAGTGCGCGAGGGAGGGTTTGCACCCATGAAGGATGATATGTTCTATAAATATCAGACTTTATGCAAACCTCAACTTTTGAATTACTCCCACCATCCACAAGTCGAGGATAAATCTGGCTCTCTGTTTGTACTCTTTGTGCATATTCCTGGGAGTCAATGATCACAAGCCACATTGCACATTGAGGTTTGACTGGCTGCACCCATTTATAGGCCTAATGTATTATCTGAGCTGCAAGATGTAGTTGTGAATAAATGCTGTACAGTAGCAACAGTAGACAATACATAAGATCAAAAACAATCTGACTGATAGCACTAAGGACTGCCTCGTGGAAAGTAGAGTGAACCATTGAGGCACAACAAACAGACAATATATAAACGCCATATTTACATTAAAGGAGGACTGGGGAGAAAGGAAGAGCAGGGAGTGAGCAATGAGATGTGGTTACTGTTGATGTGTCTTCAAGGAAGTACTGAAGGTCGAGAGCGACCTGAAGGAACACGGGAACTTGATTTGGGTACAGATTAGTGTGATGTAGCACAAGGAGTTTAAGTCAGCACAGCGACGGTCATGCAGAGGCACATAAAGGAATAAGAGATCCTGGTTAAGGGGAGCCTCAGAGCGAAGGTCACATAGTAACACATAATGAATTGACACTATATAGGCAAGGAATGGATGACGCTATTGTTTCGGGTTACAAGGGCCACATTGCATTTAGCCACTGTTAGAGTACTCGCCTTATTGGCCCAAGACAGGACAACTGGGGCAGCCCCTGCTCATTGTGCAAGACATCGTGGCTGCCCCCATTGACGGTGCCCAAGAAAACTCGCTCTGTATGTTCTCTTTCATTGCTTATGTTAATTTACATTTACAGTAGTCGCTGCCCAAAGAGGTTCCCCAATCTTTTTATTCCAGCCATTTTTCACTCTGGCTGAGCATAAGTAGCACATTTACTGCACACGAGTAAGGCGGACAGGCCTGTAGGTGTCACCCGCTGGGTCTACTTACTGCCCCCTTGGATAACCTTGTGATCACGTGTACTGGCCCTGGTCACTGCAGCAACAGAGAGGAGCCCTGCCCAGCCATGAACCTGATGCCTGTGTGGAACTTGTGGGCCAACTAAGCCTCTGGTAGGGGTGGCAGGAACATAGCACAGGGAGGCGTGGAGATGAGAAACAGCACCCATCACTGATGGGCGACGGGACTGGGTGAGAGGGAGGGAGTGAGTCTGACATCAGGCATGCACACTCGGGGAGCAGATGATGAGCTGATGATGAAGATACGGGTCGGTGGCTTTTGGATGCCAGCAGGCTGCAGTGCTGCGTGACCCGGAATCTAGTCATGCAAAGGCCTGACCAATAGTAATCTGTGTGAGGAAGCGGATTTGAGGCAGAACTCCCTGGGATGGTCCAGCAGCTTCGACCTTTCCAAATGAGCAGCTTCAACCTTTCTAAATGTGAAGTGGCCAGGACATATGTTTGCTTAGGGGCATGAGGAGTAAATAAAGGCAGGGGCTAACTGGGCATGGTATAGTCCCTAGCTGTAGCTCTCCAGTGACAATGATAAGAATCTGGGAGGAGCTGCGGGGAGGTCAAGCCTGTGGACGAGGTCTGGGGGAGGAGGGGACAGCCAGAGTCTTGAAACAGCCATGGAGGAGGGGACAACCAGAGGCTTGAAATGGCGAAATCCAGAAACAGGCTCATGGGTCGTATATCTGGAAACAACCAAAATGGGAGGAGGGTGAGTGGACAGCGTAGGGAGCTGACAAAACAAACGAGCATTGGTCAATTCAAGAAAATATGCTATAGCCAATAGAACTAGAGGACATTTAAGTGGCCCGCACATGAACCAATGAAAAGCCAGGAAAGAGAAGAGGCGGGATGTAAACCCTTTCAGACCATAACAAAAAAAGCCCAATCCATCTTAAAAGGAAGCCCAAACCAAGCAAATATCCTACTAGATAAAGCCCAAATGACGTTTAGAGATCAAAAAGTGCAAAAAGCCTAATAAAAAAAACTACAAGCAACGGATTGAAATCACAGGTGGGTCAACAGCAGTAAAAAAGACAGCAGTTACACAATTGTGTCATTAAGAGAAGGTATGAGAAAGAATGCTATATTTGAAAGTAAGCAGCTAGGGCGCTGAAGCTAAACACAGACAAACCGTAACAGAGTAGAAAACCAACAAAAAACATAGACCCCCCCAAAGAACAGATAAAGAACCACAGTGGAATGAGACAGTAGTAAGTCCCTGCTCTGTGGGAGGAACAGAGAGAGAAAGGAGGTACAAAGAGGCAGGACTGACCACTAGGAAGTAATGATTTTTAAAGTATACTGACATAGACAAATAAAAAGCAATGCCAAGAAAGGGGAAGGCTTGATGGCCACAGACCGATTACAGCAGGTCTCCAAGAGACAGCTGTGCTGTCTAACTCAACCTAACATGTCAGTTGTTTTCACATTCAAACACACACGTTAAAAAGCTGAATAAAATGTGGGGGCAGCTAAACAAAAATAAATATTGACTGCAAAATTAATCTATATTGAAAGAAAGACAGGAGTAATTGTGGCATCGCCCTTATGAGCAATTTCGTCATCTGTCTCATCTTGCTTTCCTTTCTCATTTCGATTGCATTTCAATTAGGTGTGCAATGACCAATGGGCCAAAAGAGCTTAAGCCCCCACCCCCCACTCCGTGTGCTGTAACTGGGGCTGCAGCTTCCTGGGTGCCTGTCTCGGGGAAAGCCTGGGAGCACACTGCTTCTGAAGCGGGCACTCCAGAAAAGATTTTCTTTTCTTAAGAGAGAAATGTTCATCTTCTCGTGCTGCTGGAGAGAACATTTTTTTCTTAAGAGAGACATGTTCAGCTTCTCTGCTGCTGGAAAGTGTCTTTGAGGGAGGGGTAGAGGTCACCAGTGATTTATAATCTGCTAGTTTATGGGCCCCATGATGGGCGCTCTGACTGTGCAGAGCCCTGCATTTTAGCGTTCCTCATTATTTTAAAGGAGAGATAATGATAGCTCATTAATACTACATTGACCTAAGCAGCATATGCACTTGAAAGGATCTCTGCCTCTTCCCAACCTGAAGGCATACTTACAAAAGAATGGCGAATCGTGTCGTTAAGCCAAGGAAGCTAACAACACGTTTAGTCACTTTAGAAACACAGGGATGCACCATATTTGATAGAATACGCTGCAGCCCTGCGTTTCTGCTTGTGATGGTGCTTAATTTAGCAGCCTAGCACCAACGCAGGCATCCTTGCACCATAGTGCAGGGGTGTCCGATTTGAGGGGAAGATTGTTTATGCGCAGGAAGGTCCCCCTTTCTGCACATAAACAATCTGTAAATGCTGTGTTGTAACTTCTGTGTGTACGGCATAAAGCAGCACACGTAGAAGTTGCAAAACAGAATTTGTTTTAAATGATTGTTTATGTGCAGGGAGGGGGACCTTCCTGCACATAAACAAGCATTGGCGTTTTGCTGTTTCTATGTGTGCTGCCCAAGGCAGCACACATGGAAACAGCCAAAACAAGGAGAAATAAAGCATTTCCCCTCGTTTCGCCTGCTTAAGGCCAGGCTTTCCCTTGTCTTTATTTTGACGCTGCCTCCTATTTATGCTGGTCTTGTGAATAGGGGACAGCGTCAAAATCAAATGGTGTTGCTGTGGAACGCCCACCACTACACCCATTCCCCCCCTTTCATGCTAAGCGTAGCGTGAAAGGGTCGCCCTATTTACAAGGCAGCATTAAGCCACATTAAGTGGCTTAACGCTGTCTTGTAAATAAGGCAAAGCTCCTATCGCCATCACAACGTCACTAAAAGTGACATTGTGGTGGTGATGGGGGCTTGTAAATATGCCCCTTGGCTGTTAACTTCAGACCTTTCAAGTAAATAAGGCACAAATAACATATTATATTCAGGAGAAGGTCAAATTATGTGTGAAGAAAATGCAAATTATGCAGTACATTTTCTGATAGTATTACTTCACGTTCTTGTTATTTTTAGTTCTCGCATACACAGTGCTTGTGCTGTGCTTGTGAAATCTATTGTATTTAATATATTTTAAAGGGGTCTTACTTCCCACCCTCTTACTTTTCATTTGTAGCTGTGCTTGCCACTTTTCCTCCATTTCTATTGACTTTAGCATACTATTTACTGCTTGTTCTTCCTGTGTTTCTGTTATCAGTGTCTCAGGGCCCAAGCACTGTTGAAATCCGCTTTTGCTGAACCACTTGTTTTAGGTTTAGCCTGCCCAGCGCATACGCTGTGCTTCTTGTATCATTCTTTTGTATTTGTCAGTTTCACTCCACACACCATTTCGTTTCTTCTTCAACTAATGTTTCATTTTCTTTATTTGTATAACCTCTCTGTATTCCAGTATTAAAACGCGAATCTCTGAATTAAAAGACACTAAGGCACAAGGCTGAAGTTACTTTGGTGACGTTTTATTTACAAGCCTCTCTCTCAGGGGCGGCTGGTGACATTTTAAAGTGGTGAGGCGCAAACTGATTTGCGAGTGCGGGCCCCAGGCCACTCAGGCCGGCGGCGACCACCCCCCCACACACACAACACTCAAAGAAATGTATTCACACACGCATACACACAAACACATCCATTTGCAACACTCTCCACCAAACATTCATGCATACACGCACGCTCGCACCAAACACTTAAAATAAAAGGCTGGTCCCGGTCCGCGCCACCTCTGGGCTCTGCTCCCCACACGTCACAGGCTCAGAGCGCCCCTGGCCAATCCTGGGGCCAGGGGCACAGGTACCTTCTCGCCCGCAGCACGCCCATTAGGGCTCCTAATGGGCATGCGCAACATCGCAAAAACACAAGTGCGCATGCAAGGGCACGGGTAAAAATTCACCCTCCGTCCCCACGCATGCGCACTTGTGTTGCCGCCTGTACAATCATGTCAATCAACCCACATGATGCCAGACCACCCACCCCTTCAGACTCTTAAGGGGCTGGGCGGTCTGACGTCATGTTGATTCATTGACATGATTGTCGCCGAGGGAGCTGCGGGCGGCTTCGGGCAGGGGGGGCTACGCCCCCACGCCCCAATGGACAAACCGCACCTGCTCTCTCTGCTGACTGATGTGCGAAGGGGTGCCTAGACAATTTTCAGTGTGCAGGAATACTGTACGCATGAGCACCTGAGCAAACAGGGTCTCAAAATATGTGGAGCTTCAGATAACGGAACACCTGTTGCTGCCAGGGGGGGGCTGTCATTTTTTGACGGAGGCTGCTCTCTTGACAGGAAATGAAGCAGAGGCAGGATTTTCCCTTGTGTCACTCTCACATGCACACACTGCATCTGGCCCCTCACCTCTGGGTCACATCCTTTCTCTGACTGAGCCTATTATGGCTCCTAACATATACAAGTGCATTGCGTGTGTCCAAGGTATCTAGTACATCCGCCGTCCAAATATGAGCCCTGCTGTGCATGCCGTTGTCCCACCACGTGCAGCTATGAATGCACTAGCCCTCCGGGCGTGGCCTGCACGTGTCAGATGATGGACGCAATCTGGTCTCGCTCTGCCGAATGCCCTGATTATCCACCAGTTATTGACCATATAAAACAGTATCTGAAAAGGCAGATGTATTCCTACTGGGGCCTGAGACGTGCAGCGAGTGCTGGAGACCAGGGGGAGCCAGATCGGTGACAGCAAACGGTTCGACTAGTGAGAACCGTTTGGGCTGCGGAAGTCGGCTGCGGGCCCGGCTGGGCCACGATTGGGCTTCAGTGACAGAGCTGCGTCCCCCTCCCGGCAGTGCGGCAAGGAGCAGAACCACATGGCCGAAGCAGTATGGCGCCCGGGGCGATCGAGGTGAGGCCGGCAGGCAAAGAGTGAATTGCCTAACAGCAGGGCAGCGGACGCGGCCGGAGTGACGAGTGGGTCGGAGCCAGAGGCGCAACTAGAGCCAGATTTCGGGGGGGGGGCTGAGAAAAAATTTCGGGGGGGGGCTGAACCTTTAATCAGTAGGCAGAGTGGAGCTGCAGGGGCTCTTAGAAGGGGTCAAACAACTGCAAGGCCTAATTAACATTCAAAGGGTCTTTTAAAGACCTGTGAAATGTTCGAGTGCGGCTCTGTGAGTGCCCGGGATCTGTCTCATCCCGGGCTGCCACACACGACGGGGGGGGCTGAAGCCCGGTGAGTTCAATGGGTGTTGCGCGCCTGGTCGGACCCGTGCCTGGTGTGCTGCTGAGGCCCAGAAATCTCCCTCCTCTCCCTCTCTACTGCCCACGACTGGTCCAGGATGAAGTGGTGGCCCCCTCCCGGCAGTGCGGCCAGAACTAGTGTGTCTGGAGGTGCATAGCACCCAGGGTGATTGCCGTGAGGCCGGTGAGCGGAGGATTGATTTGCCCAGCAGTAGTGCGGCGGACACGGCCTGAGTATTGAGTCGGCTGGTGAGGTGCTGGGGTGCTGCGGGGGCCCGGACAATCCCCCTCCTCTCCATGTCACCACCCACGACTGGAGGAGCGGTGGCAGTGGCAGTAGCACCACGACAGGGCACCTACAGAGACAGGCCTGGGGGCTGTATGAGTTGGAAGATATCCCGACAGGCACAAGTGTTGGCGAAACTGGATAGTGTGGAATAACTAGGTGAAAGGCAGAGAATCTAATGAACGATAGTGCCAGGACCAAGCTGTGGTGAGTGGAGAGAAACTGGTCAACAGGCAATTGGCCAGCTTTCTCGAAACTAACAACCTGATGGACATTACTCAAACAGGTTTTAGGGCCAACAACAGCACGGAAACAACACTCCTGGCCGTGCTGGATAACATCAGAATGCATGTAGACCAGGGGAAAACGGTTGCCCTAATACTGTTGGATCTCTCAGCAGCATTCGACAACGTCCCACACAATCTGCTCCTGGAAACTTTAGCATCTAGGGGCATTAGGGACGGGCACTGGGATGGCTGCGGTCTTTCCTATCGGATAGATCACAATCAGTGCACATGGGCAAATTCGCATCCCCACGCCGGAACATCATATACGGGGTCCCACAGGGGGCCTCGCTAAGCCCAACTTTGTTCAACGTTTTTGTGTCTTCCCTAGCGGGAATAGGCAGAAAATGGGGCGTCGAAATCTGTTCCTATGCCGACGACACCCAACTTACTGTAATCTTGGATGAAAAGAACAACCCTAAAGACAGGTTACTAAACTGTCTCTCTGAACTGGCTGAATGGATGCACAAGCACTGCCTTAAACTAAACGCAGACAAGTCAGAGATTCTACTGTTTGGAGGTCACACTCAACTTTGGAACGACAGCTGGTGGCCAGAAGCCCTGGGCACTCCACCTGCTCCGACACCAACAGCAAGGAATCTCGGTATAACAATAGACACATCCTTATCCATGAAAACCCATGTAGCTGCCATATGCGGCAAAGGCTTTGCAATACTAAAAATGCTTAAAAGAGTCTTTCCCTGGATTCCAATAGAGTGCAGAAAGATCCTGGTCCAGTCTCTCCTGATGAGTAGGCTGGACTATGGAAACTCCCTGTTCGTAGGCATGGCAGAGTACCTCTTTACCAAGCTCCAAATGGTGCAGAACGCAGCGGCCAAAGCTATCTGCATGAAAAGGAAATACGACTCAGCCAAGAGCTGTCTGCGCGATCTCCATTGGTTGCCAATGAAGCAAAGAGCAACTTTTAAAATGATGTGTATAACACATAGAGCACTGCACAGACAGGCCCTCTCATCCTCAGAAACAGGATTCAGTTCTATGCTCCCACCAGGAACCTCCGCTCTCAATTCTTGGCTCGTGCAAGAACCCTTTGGGTAAAGAGAGCCAGGATGGGTGAGCGAGCCATCTCCCACATCGCTGCAACCAAGTGGAACGAACTGCCTACGGCCCTTCGACTCACAGAATGCCACCTGGCATTTAGGAAACAGCTAAAAACTTTCCTCTTCCCCCATCCAGATTAACCCAACCTGAACTATGCCAACGTCACATGCACCTTAGCAATCATAGCGCCGTGATATCCTACTTGGATGATTGTTAGCGCTTTATAAGAAAATAAAATAAATAAATAAAAGTGGTTGGAGCCTGGTCATTACTACAGGGCCAGACCCCCTCGGAGCAAACAAATGACTTTCCCCTCATTGATTAAGCCCATGGTGGCTGTGCAGATCTGTTGGGCTGATTTCCAGGGCCCTGATGTGTGTGGGTACAGGTGGCATGGACCAGGAGCTAGGTGATTGGTGGCAAGGGGCAGAAAGACTATTTGCCTGGTGATCTCTGATGGGCCTTCCAGGAGCCGGATACAGCTCCCGGATTGGCGATCAGCGCTGCACGATATAATTGACATAGAGGAAGGAGTGCTGTTGATCGTTTGCTCGGACCAGCAGACCTGAATGGGGAGCGACTGCAGAGTTATGGGTGCAGTGTGTTGGCACTAAGTGTCTGGTGATGATGGGGCACTCGAGGGGAGCAAAATCCAGGACCTCTTCACGAGCCTCTTCGTCAGCAGAGAGGGATCCACAGTGTTCCCAGAGTTCACAGAATCCATTGCCCGAAGACAGATTGGATGCCATCCTA
Organism: Lissotriton helveticus; assembly: GCF_964261635.1. Lineage (NCBI taxonomy): Eukaryota > Metazoa > Chordata > Amphibia > Caudata > Salamandridae > Lissotriton > Lissotriton helveticus. The sequence continues at coordinate 845,191,054 of NC_136063.1, read as the reverse complement.
CAAGCTATTGAAAGTTCCAGACTCTCTTTAGAGTCAAGAATTGATAGTATTGCAATGGAACTCACTCCCCTACACACAGACCATAGAAAATTAACAGATCGGGTCATGTCGGTGGAACGTACTATAGTGGAAATACAACTGGCCTCGGATCTCATGGAGAAACCAATTTGGGATCATGAAGAACCGATCAGACAGCATGAACAAAGGGCAGAAGATGCTGAAGGACGCTCTAGAATAAACAACATCTGCCTAATAGGCATGCCGGAGGTAAAGGAGGGCCAAATGCTGTTGGAATTCTTGAAAAATTGTGGCTGAAAGACCTAATGCCCGAAGGGGCGCTGTCCCCCTACTTTTCAATAAAAAGAGCACATCGCGTCCCATCTTGAAATCTCGAAAACCGGGCCCAGGATCAAAGCCTCAACCCTTCCTTTTTAAAATGTTACACTACCGAGATAGAGATTCAATCGTGCGTGAAACCAGGAAGTTACAAGATGTTCAAGTGGAAAACGGCAAAGTAATGTTCTTGCCAGATTACACAATGGGTGTTCAACAACAGCGAAGTTCCTTCCTGGCAGTGAAACAGCATCTTTGGACATCCAATCCTCAATGTACTTTCGGGCAAAGCTAAGAATGATAGTGAATGGCAAGACTCAATTCTTTGAAGCACCACAGGATGCATGGGACTGGCTGGAGTCAACTGGAAGATTCACAGGCCCTAGACCCACTGGTAGAGGTAACAGGCATATAGCTGATATGACCATAGTTAAAAGACAGGGGCACTCACGTAAGTCAGAGATGTCGCAGTTGTCAGCGGTACCCAATTTGGAGCAGATAATTAAAGAAAGGTGACAAGCACTTCATGGAGCGGAGAAGATCTCAGAAGCTACTAATTACTCAGATAGGGACTTGCTGCCCACTCATGCATCCATTGAGGGAGACTCCTCAGTGATTGACCCCTCAGACACCAACTCCTTGATCGTGCTAAATGTCACCCCTCATACATCAGAGGGGCTTATCTGAGGACTCTGTGCTATTCTTCTGGCCTGTTTTATGGGAATTGTTCTGACACACCTGTTGGGAAACTGGTATACGATAGTTGGATAGCAACGGTTAAGTAAGTTAATGTTGTGGGGGGAGGGATGGGAGGGGACATGAGCTGTATTCAATGTGGGGGTTGCATAAGGCGGAGGAGATGCAATTCACAAACATGTGAGTTAATGAAAAGGGAATTGCATTAATTGTATAATTGGGTAGGTAAGACATATGGGTGGTCATTGAAAATCGCGTTCCCCCGCTCACCGACGACCCAGGGTTGGTTCACTGAACTGGACTTGCTTTTATGTTTGGGCAGATCTACACAGTTGCAGGATCCGCTCTTTTGAAATGACATGGTTGTAATGTTGTTGTTCTGTTGCGTAAAAGGTTTGCTCAGGTGCTGTTACTCTCATTCAAAGACACCCTCTTATGGCATCATAACAGTAGTTATTGGTTGTGTACGGCTGTCTTCCAAAATAATATATGCATATACATCTAAATTATGCTGTCACAACAAATCATTACCTGGAAAGTGAGGGGTCTGTGTACTCCCTCCCGTAAATATGCAGGCTACTCATACCTTAAGCAACAGAATGTGCAGATAGCCTTAAAACAAGAATCCCACCTGACACACTTTGAATTCACTAGCCTGCAATGCAGATGGAGCGTCTGGGTCGTTGCATCGGACTACTCGGCATTTATGCGAGGAGTGATGGTTGGGATACGGCCGGGGACTCCCCTATTAATAGAGGAAACAGAGATAGATGTAGAAGGAAGATATCTCTTCCTCAAGGGTAAACTAGACGGTAGGAGTCACCTAATAGGAAACATATATGCCCCCAACATGGACCAAGGCCCCTTTTGGAATAAATTAACTATGGTGCTATCTAGATTCATTTTTTAGCATAGTTTGGAGATAGCACGCACAGCATTTATCATTGATATACAAGCGACAACATGTCTTTCGATTTCATTTCAAATATCACAGAAACTTGTGCTACAACTTTAGCATACACCAATGAGCAGACATCAGATATATACGCTCTTATACAAAAAGTTAAATTATCAGATACTCATGGAGGATCCATCTCACAACAAATCAAACAACTTGAATATTTGACCCAAAGGCAATTAAAACAGAGACTGCACGCATCTACCCTTGTGCAATACCACCGAGCTAAATGCATCCCTAGGGGACTCCGACTATCCATTAGACCTATGTTATTCAGACTACATCTCAACCCAGCATTCATGGACAAGTGGTTCTCTATTCTAAATAAATGTTCGCTGGATCTGATCTTGTTAATCATTGAACTGTTATCAAAAACAATACGAGACCTCGATGAGGAAATATTCGATTTAAAGAATGAATTGTAAAAATGGGTTGAACAGGACACCTGGCAGGCAACTAAGCATGACATCAACCAGAAACTTGACAAGTACAATTAAGAATTGCAGGAAGGCAAAATACGTAAATATCGTTGACACACCATCGACTATAAATTAAACGAGGTGTACACATGGGCCGACATCTACGCACGACGATGATTTAGCCAACAGAAAACTAATACATCATCTGAGTAGAGTGTGGTTATGACCAAGATACAGCTAGCAATCGACCTCGATTACCAAAACCAATCTTTCCACTTCAGGACCATCCACACAATCAGGTGAAGCAGGCGCAGCACAAATATCATTACCATCTGCCACAGATTTTTGGTCACAGGTACCAAATTTAGGGCACCCGCCGTTACCCAACCAAACAAAAATCACAGAACCAGTAACAAAACAAGGCGAGGAAAAGGGCGGAAAAAATCTGTGCAGCAAGAACAAACCCTAATCATCAATATATCCTCAACCAATCTCACTGTGCAGCAATCTAATCTATTAACCAAAAGCATGTCATTTGTTCCAACCACTGACACAACAATATTAGAAACAGAGGTTGATTTCTAAAGGTTTATGCGCAAGCTACGATTTAAAACATTATTTTACCAATATTGCTGAAACAACGGTTGATGACAAAGGTGAAAAAATTACAGTATTTAAACCACAGAGCAATTTTCAAGCGCCAATCTCACATAAAATGTTCGATGCATTTGAGGATCTTGTGAGGAAGGATTTTTCAAAAATGAACTACAAGAAAAAACAACACAGCAACGTTAGTGATCATGAAAGAAAACTCATAAAATCAATTGCTAACAACACGTCGCTAACGTTCAAACCAGCTGACAAGGGTGTGGCACTCATTATGATGGATACCCCATACTACAATAACAAGGTGAATGAACATGTCTCGGACAATGCGACTTACATGCCACTTGACAACAACCGACTGCACAATTTCAGACTATTTCACAAAATCTATTGAAGCAAGCGGAGGAGATGGGTCACATAGATACACAATGCAGACTATATTTGACAACCAACAATCCAAGAAGACCCAATATATACATGACATCTAAAATCCACAAGAACCCGGTTGATCCACCCTTTCGACCAATTGCATCAGGGTGCGGGTCACTCTTTGACCCATTGGGAAGATTTTGGGACTATTATTTGCAGAAGTTTGTTGAACAATGGTGCACTTACACACATGACACAACAGATAAAAAAAACTACAAACTATTCAACCATACATACAGAAGCACTGGTGCATTTGCACAATAGATGTAACCGCGTTGTACACTTCAATTCCACACGAAGCAGGACTTGAACCCGTGGAGTGGGCCTTACTCACAATGCAGGACATTGATATTTGACAAAGTGTTCCTGTTAAAACTTTTACACTTCTGCCTATATCATAGTTACTTCCGATGGCAAACTAACTGTTACGCCCAATCGACAGGTACATCAATGGGTTTTTCGGGAGCCCCGGCGTATGCCAATATATTTATGGCTAAATTTGAGAGTAACAACATTCTTAACAACACAGAATGGACATCAGGCACAGCCCAATACACAAGGTATATTGATGACATATTCCTGATATGAACCAAAACGCAACAAGAACTGGAGCACCTCAGCAACCAACTTAACACCAGGAATCCTAGGATTCAATTCACCCACACGATCAGCTATACACAAATTAATTATCTGGACGTACTTGTCAAAAGGGACTCAAGGCATACAGGTTTTCGAACTGAAGTTTATTCAAAACTTACAGACAGGAATAGCACACTTCGCTTTACCAGTTTTCACCCCAGGAGTCTCATTTGCAACTTACTATATTCACAATTTACCAGGATCAAAAGAATTTGTTCAGATCTGGATAATGCTAAAATGAAGTCACTGGAATTTAAAGAAAGATTAATTGACCACGGATACCCAGAAGAAATTGTACAGGCAAGTTTAAACAGATTGGCAGGAAAAGACCGCATGTCATTGTTCAACAAATCACCACAGATCAAGTCTAAAACGCCCACTTATGTGTCAAAATATTCGACAAGTTCTAAACGGATACAACAAATCATAAAGAAGAGGTGCGAATTACTTGAAAATGAAACTGATTTTAAAGGACTTGTCAACGTCAAACCGACTTTTGTATATACCAGAGGCAAGAACCTTCAAGACCTTATTTCATCTCCCAAAATTGAAGATTAACAACCTTTTAAGGTACTCTGCGCTGTCATAATTGTACCCATTGCAACAACATCATAATAGGAGAATCCCTCACACATCCACATTCAGGCAAGACCATAAAACTTAAACATTCTGCAGACTCCAACACATCGGACATGATCTACTGTTTGAAATACCCCTGCAGGCTAGCCTATATTGGCAAACAGAACAGAAATTTAAAATAAGATTGCCGGAGCACAAAAGTACTATTCGTACACGAAGCAAAACATCTAGTGTAGCCATTCATTGGCAGGAGGCTCATCACACAATCTCACAGCTTCGCTGTCAGATAGTTGAGGAAGTTGAGCTTTTGGAAGGGATTGACAATCATAAGAAACTTCTAGAAAGGTACATTTTTTACATAGACTCTCTTGGAACATTATTTCCTAAAGGGTTTAATGACCGGGCGGAAAAAATCTGCGCAGCAAGAACAAACCCTAATCATCAATGTATCCTTAACAAATCTCACTGTGCAGCAATCTAATCTATTAACCAAAGGCATGTCATTTGTTCCAACCACTGACACAACAAAATTAGAAACAGAGGTTGATTTCTACAGGTTTATGTGCAAGCTACGCCTTAAACATTATTGTACCAATATTGTTGAAACAACGGTTGATGACCCAGGTGAAAAAGTTACAGGGGCAGATCTACAAGCCCCTTGCGCCACTTTTGAGTCACTTTTCCCATGTTAAAAATGACGCAAAAGTGGCGCAAGGGGCTTGTAAATCTGCCCCACAGTATTTAAACCACAGAGCAGTTTTCAAGCGCCAATCTCAAATAAAATGTTCGATGCATTTGAGGATCTTGTGAGGAAGGATTTTTCGAAAATAAACTACAAGAAAAAACAACACAGCAATGTTAGTGATCATGAAAGAAAACTCATAAAATCAATTGCTAACAACACGTCGCTCACATTCAAACCAGCTGACAAGGGTGGGGCACTCATTATGAAGGATACCCCATACTACAATAACAAGGTGAATGAACATGTCTCGGACAATGCAACTTACATGCCACTTGACAACGATCCGACTGCACAATTGCAGAATATTTTACAAAATCTATTGAAGCAAGCGGAGGAGATGAGTCACATAGATACACAATGCAGACTATATTTGACAACCAACAATCCAAGAAGACCCAAAATATACATGACACCCAAAATCCACAAGAACCCGGTTGACCCACCCTTTCGACCAATTGTATCAGGTTGCGGGTTACTCTTTGACCCATTGGGAAGATTTTTGGACTATTATTTGCAGAAGTTTGTTCAACAATGGTGCACTTACACATGTGACACAACAGATTTAAAAAAAAACTACAAACTATTCAAATATACATACAAAAGCACTGGTGCATGTGCACAATAGATATAACCGCGTTGTACACTTCAATTCCACATGAAGCCGGACTTGAATCCGTGGAGTTGGCATTACTCACAATGCAGGACATCGATGTTGACAAAGTGTTCCGGTTAAAACTTTTACACTTATGCCTACATCATAGTTACTTCCAATCGCAAACTAACTTTTACGCCCAATTGACAGGTACATCAATCGGTTTTTCGGGAGCCCCGGCATATGCCAATATATTTATGGCTAAATTTGAAAGTGACTACATTCTTAACAACACAGAAGGGACATCAGGCATAGAAATACACAAGGTACATTGATGACATATTCCTGATATGGACCAAAACGCAACAAGAACTGGAGCACCTCATCAACCAACTCAACACCAGGAATCCTAGGATTCAATTCACCCACATGATCAGCTATACACAGATTAATTATCTGGACGTACTTGTCAAAAGGGACTCAAGACATACAGGTTTTCGAACTGAAGTTTATACAAAACCTACAGACAGGAATAGCACACTTCGCTTTACTGGTTTTCACCCCAGGAGTCTCATTTGCAACTTACTTTATTCAAAATTTACCAGGATCAAAAGAATTTGTTCACATCCGGATAATGCTAAAATGCAGTCATTGGAATTTAAACAAAGCCTCTTTGACCGCGGATACCCAGAAGAAATTGTACAGGCAAGTTTAAACAGATTGGCAGGAAAACACCACATGTCATTGTTCAACAAATTACCACAGATCAAGTCTAAAACGCCAACCTATGTGTCAAAATATTCTGCAAGTTCTAAACGGATACAACAAATCATAAAGAAGAGGTGGGATTTACTTGAAAATGAAACCGATTTTAAAGGGCTTTTCAACATCACACCGACCTTTGCATATACCAGAGGCAAGAACCTTCAAGACCTTATTTCATCTCCCAAAATCGAAGATCAACAACCTTATAAAGGTACTCTGCGCTGTCATAATTTTACCCATTGCAACAACATCATAATAGGAGAATCCCTCACACATCCACATTCAGGCAAGACCATACAACTTAAACATTCTTGAGACGTGATCCACTGTTTGAAATGCCCCTGCAGGCTAGCCTATATTGGCAAACAGAACGGAAATGTAAAATAAGATTGAACGGAGCACAAAAGTACTATCCGTACACACAGTAAAACATCTAGTGTCGCCATTCATTGGCAAGAGGCTAATCACACAATCTCACAGCTTCGCTGTCAGATAGTTGAGGAAGTTGAGCTTTTAGAAGGGATTGACAATCACAAGAAACTGCTAGAAAGGGAAATGTTTGGGATAGACTCTCTTGGAACATTATTTCCTAAAGGGTTAAATGACCAGTTCGAATACAGTTGCTTTTTATAATGCTTGTTATAATGCTTATTTTTTGTTATCAATCGCTAATAACTGTGACCAGATCAAGACAGTATTGCTATTTCATTGTTTCTATTGAATTGCACTATGTGCCACATTTGGTGTTCAACACACGCATAATGTGTTTTCCTGCCTCTTTTCAAATATTTCTTTAACATTTTCACACTTTCTTCTTTACGCTTCATTTATTCTTTTTTTAACTAAAGCACATATAAAGGTTTCATTCCCCCAGAGAGTTAGCGCGGTCCTCTTTCTATAGTGACTACTACCAGTCCTATTTTCATTATTATATCCTGTCGCGTCGCACCGTTCGCGTTCACATCCCCGATCTCACGGAGAAGGTGCTGTTATTCCAGTCTGAATCACACCAACGGGTAAGAATATTGTATACTACAGGGCACTCTTTCACTGTCCGTCGGCATTTAGTTGCAACTGGTTTCAAATTGGGGCATTTTTTTCTTTTTAGCCCACAACGAGCACAAACAAACGTTTACAGACCTTCAAGCTTTCGCCTAAGGTCCAACCACTTGGTAAGTGATGCCGTTTTTAAAAAAAATTTTTGTTTTGTATTCATGACCACATGACTTTACTTCGATGCAGCACAGTACCGATATCTAGCTCCCCTTTCAGGAGCATCACACAATGCACCTCTCGCATTACGATTTCCACACATTAGGTAAGATAAGGTTGTCACTCCTGATATTGTGCACTCTGTTCTTGGAGTTTAACAGCATTGCAATTTTATTGAAAACTCTCATTGAGCTCCTTTATTTTCACAGTGAGCTTAGTTGTGCAAGCATTGCTCTGGCTTCAGTTGGCTACAGTCCATATTCTCATTTGGTCTAGGTGAGCAGCACTTTAGTTCACAAGCACTGGCACTTTTGTTCCATTCTGTTTGTTTGCACTGGTTACTTTTATCCCAAGTGCTTGAATTTCATTCTTAAAAATGGGGAGTCCTTCTAATACGCACAGGCTAATTTTATAATTGTTCTTACTTTCTTTCATTTTCTTGGGCACCATTCTTCATCTTCTTTTCTAGTTTATTTAGCACACATTACACAATATGACTGGCTTTGGATGTATTGACACATTAACTATTTGTTGTTGAGTTACCATCCTTCGTGTACATATGTAAATAAACCACGGCATACCTATTTGTTTGTTCACATACATGCCCCTGAGGAAGGGACCTTCCGAGTCCCGAAATTCATAGGCCTGTCATCAATGGGAGGACATCTACATGTTCAACATAAAGACCTTGAGTTTATGTTTTTGAATCTGTTTTTGTAACTGTTTTGCGAAATAAGAAATTATGTGTGGAGTAGAATTCCACTGAAATATAATATTTGTAAATTATTTGTTCAATAATTAATGAAAATGTGTATCTTCTAATGTTGTGAATAGAATACAGACATTAGTACATCATTCATTGTTTGAAGCTTTGTGTTCATTTGTCATGTTAAATTGTATAATTAGCAATTGTTGCTATTTGGAACAGTGCTACCCACATACAGGTATCTTTTCCTGTCCGCACGCTATTTAGATGGTGTCATGTACCCTGGCTGATAGGGAAGGGCTTTTAATTATGTACTTGATGTAGCACTTGATCGATCATTCCCACCCCTTAGGGGTACATCTGCAGCCAGTGGAGCTCCATTACTGAGGAATTGGGTGAACAACTGGGGGTTGTTTGAAATTTAGAGACATCGCAACCCTACCACGCAAGAATACTCCTTCTACTCAGCTCCCCAAACTCTGCATGTCTGTATTGATAGATTTCTGTGCACACCTAATGCGTTGCCATATGTGAGACAGGTGGAATATCACGCAGATCATAACCCCCATTATATTGACCTAGCTTGGGATATGCATGGCCCCACTCCATTGTTCTGGCATTTGCAGCCCTCTATGCTAGAGGATCCGCCCTTCCGGGCCTCCCTCTGCACCACAGTAGAAAATTACTTTGCACAGAATACCGGCACTTTGAAGTCGGCTCTTCTGAAGTGGGATGCCTTCAATGCAACACTCAAGGGTGACTGCATGGGACTTGGGGGTGGTATGCGAAAACAGGTGGAACAAGAACTCGGTGATCTGGAAAGAACACTGTTGTCGCTGGAGACGAAATTAATCTCTGACTCTGATTGCGCACTGCAATTGTTGTCAGTGAGGGAACAACATACAGTGCTGCTAGTGAGGTAGTGCTGTCTTAACTATGTGGCTCACTCTGCCAGGACGCACGCTCTGGCCCATAAGTTGGGGTCCCTAATTGCATGGTTGATAAAGCAGGAACAACCACATGGGCCTATCTCTGCACTCTATTCCTCGGTAAGGATATTATATTACACCCAACATGAGACTCAAAATTATCTGGTGCTCCATTTTATCTAGTTATATCAATCAGCTATAGTAGCAACGGACGATGATATAGCCAATTTTCTGGATACACTCTCTTTCCCACAGCTTACTCCTGATCAGTGAGCTGTACTTAATGCACCTATATCAGTTGAGGAAGTTCAGGGCACAATCAGATCCTTGGCATCGGGGAAGGTGCCAGGCCTGATGGTTTCCCATCTGAGATATATAAAACCTATGCAGACCTTTTAGCCCCTAATTTATTGCAGATATTTGAGGAGGCACTGAAAATGTTCCAATTACTGAGCTCCATGTGTGAGGCCACCCTGATCACTCTCCTAAAACCGGACAGAGACCCCACTCGGCTAGGCTCATACCGACCACTGGCACTGTTGAACGTAGATTATAAAGTACCGGCTAGCATTTTAGCCGGGAGGTTGGCGGAAGTACTGCCTCAGTTAATACACGAAGATCAGAATGGATTACTCCTGGAACAGTCTACCTCCCTTAGCCTGCATCGATTGTTTGGGGTCACAAGATATGCTCCATTGACGTGGCCCAGATCTGGATGTATTGTGCTCAATCTGGAGAAAGCAATCGATACAGTGGAATGGCCATACATTTTTCATATTTTGCCTCTGTTTGGCCTGGGGCCCTATTTTATCTCACTAATAAAAGTGTTGTATAAAAAGCCAGTGGTCAGAGTAAGGACTAGCCAGTTGCTGTTGCATCCCATACTGGTATGTAGGGATACTCGTCTGGGCTGCCCCTTCTCCCCCCTCCTTTTCTTACTGGCCGTGGAACCATTGGCGTTAGCTATGCCAGAATCTGCAACTTATTAGGGCATCCGTATGGGAGTAGCAATTCATGCAATATCTTTATATGCGGATGACCTCCTCTTATATGTATGAGATGTTGGTAGGATTACCGATTCTCTAATGGATATACTTAATCAGTTTGCCCATCTGTCGGGTTTACGGGTTAACTGGGATAAGTCATGTCTGTTCCCATCCAAACCTAACACGCCCGACCCGATGTTCTCTATTGGTGGCACACTGGTCATGTGGCAGCCGTCCATGTTTCGTTACCTGGGCATTAGCATATGCCATAGGGACCGGGACCTTCTGGATTGCAACCTCACCAGCGCTCTTACATCTTTGTCATCGTAGATGACCTTTTGGAAATCACTCGCTATCTCGGAGGAAGGTAGGATCTCACTCAATAAAATGGTGGTACTTCCCCGCCTCCTTTATTACTGTGCAAATCTGCCACTGTATCTGCAACCCTCTTTCTTTAAACCAATAGAACGCATGATACAAGGACTCATATGGCACACATCATGCTGCAGAGTGGCGCTCACAAAGCTATACCTTCCCACGGGACAGGGAGGACTAGCACTGCCGAATCTGGAACATTATTATTTAGCGTCCCAACTTTAGTGGGTTGCCTGGTGGGTAGAAGGCAAGCATTTAGCTGACACTATGAGGAGGGAGGCTCCTCTGACAGTACATGCTATTCTCTCTATTTTTCTCCCCTCAAAGGAAAAAGCAACTCACTCCCACTATTGCTACAAGTAGCTTACAGATGTTTCTGCAGAGCATTGTTTCTTACTAGGCATGTAAAACCTTATTCCCCAGCGCTCCCCCTGGTTGGGACACCTAAGGGGCCCATTTACACCAAGCCTACTGACCTGGTGGACTGGCACAATGCAGGAATCCATACACTTGGCGATCTATACATTGACATCAGGCTTGTGCCATTCAATGATCTGGTACAAGAAGAAGGTATTGCTCCTGGGGCACCTCTTGGATTAATCTATTACAAAGCAAATGAGGAGTTATCACACAAGAGTTACAAACAAACATGGCAATTCAATAAATCCACGTAATGGGGAACAGTGGTCACCTGATTTGTGGGTTTGCAGATGCCCTTCCTCACCATATGGCAACGGACCGGGCCCCACTGAGTGCGAAATGGTAGTCTGATATGGGTCGCTCAGATACAGAATGAAATTTGGTACTAACCAGTCCCACACAAGTCCCCGTAAGGCAAGGTTTAAATTAATACAATTTTAAATAGTACTCTGAGCTTACATCATCCCGGAGAAAATCAATTGGTACTTTCACAGAACTGACTCACACTATCCTCGCTGCACCCACTTAGATGTGGACATTGTAAACATGTTAAGGGCATGCCACAAGGTTATAGATCATCTATCAGAGTGCACAGAGTGCATAGATCATCTATCAGAGTGCACAGATAGACAGCTGCCACAGTCGTGGGAATCATGCTTATTGGGACTATTTCCTAGAGGCAGGGCACATATGACTACGGGTAGGTTCCTAGATTTTGGCTTTGCAGTGGCAAAGAGACTCATTACAAGATGTTGGAAGTCATGGGATTCCCTGTGTTCCTGGCCTGGGCCCATTCTGTTCTAAACTGGGTGACAGCTTGATAGACCTGGCATCTTTTGGCGTGTTTCCCCTGAGTTTTTGCTTTCTGACTTCCCGATTTTACTCTGTTTTTGCTGGCCTAGTGTTTTCTGCACAAGTGCTCCTGTGGTAAAATGTGTTATGGATTGGTGTTTCCATGATTGGCCTATTTGATTTATGTGTCAGTCCTTAGTAAAGTGCACTGCTTGTGCCAGGGCCTGTAAATCAAATGTGTTGGTGGGCTGCAGCACTGGATTCTACCACCCACATAAGCAGCCTGTAAAGACTGGCTCAGGCCTGCCATTGCAGAGCCTGTGTGCAGTCTGGCACTGCCATGTCGACTTGGCAAGTGCACCCAATTGCCAGGTCCTAAACCTTCTCTTTTTCTACATGTTAGTCACCCCTAAGGTAGGTCCAAGGTACCCCTGTGGGCAGGGTGCAGTGTATTTGAAAGGTAGGACATGCCCTGGTGTGTGTGTGGCATGTCCCAATAGTGAATTACAGCCCATTTCATTTTTCACTAGTGCAAGGCTACCTGTTCCCCATAGGACAGAATGGGAAGTTTGTTTATAACATCTTATACACATAAATGTCTCTGGGAACTAGGTTGGAAAACCAAGTTTAGTAGGTCTGGACTGAGAATCTAAGATACATCTTTTAGTAAAGGCGATTTTTACATTCTGTGTTTGAAAATGCCACTTTTAGAAAGTAAGTATTTTCTTGCCTAACCATCCAGTGTGCCTCTGCTGGGTTTGTTGATTGACTGTCTGGGTTTTGGATACCAGGGGCTGGGGAGCAGGAGTGGCTCTGGATAATCTAGGTGGGCCAGGAAAGGGCTGAATAAACCTGGGCTGCATTTAGAGTAGGGGGAGGTAATTTCCTTGCACCTTAATGGGCCAAGTCTGCCTCTGACAATGTCATCTCCACCTGCTGACAGGAAGCCACACCAGAGAGGGCAGAACTGGTTTTGGCCAGGTACAGACACTCTCTGCCTTCAGAGATAAAAGGATTATGTGGTATAAATATTGGGGCCCAAAACCCTGAACTTTAGAACTCTTTTGGATCAAGAAGACTGCCAAGAAGAAGAGCCGGTAATGCTTTGAGGAGGAACTACCACTCTTCTGTGTGCTTTGCTGTGTTGGCCTGCAGTGGCTGCTTCTGTTTTGGGCAGGGAAAGGACTGGACTGAACTTTCTGCACTCTACTTTTCTGAGTTTCTCCAAGGGCCTGAGGTAGAGCTTGACCCCCTGTTCAAGAAGTCTTAGGAACAGCAAAGACTTCAAGCTCTTCTGCCCTCATCACTGGGGACTGTGTGTTTTAAGCTGCAACAGAAGAAAAAGTAATCAGACGCCGTCTACGATGCTACTGCCGACTCCGTGTCCTGAAGGCACCGCAGAGGACACCGCTGAAATGCCGCACTGTCTCCCTGGTCTCACTGCCACCGCCTGCTGACGCCGCCACTGAGCCGCTGGTCACACCGAGACCTGTGGACACCGCACTCCGCACCGCCTCACTTCATAATAACATTTTGGTATCTCTGACAACGCCGCTCCATGCTGAAATCGATGCCGCCGCTTGCACCATGGTTCAAGGGCACCACTTGTAAAGTTAGACGACCCACCGCCCTCATCCGGCACCGTAGCCTTGACTTACCGACACCAGCGCCATCGACTCCAGTTCATCAGCCGACAACAGCGTTTCAGCAACGATGACAATGCTGCTTGCACCGGACCTGCCAGCACCGCGACAAGCACTGTTTTACCTCGCACCATAACCCTGGTCTCACCGACGACGCCATCGGACGCTACCACTGAGCTGCTGCTCGCACCGCGACCGTAGGGCATCGCACACCATACCGCTGCACTTCGCACCACAGCACCCAACGTCTGCCGATGCCAGCGCTCCTGACTTCAACAGAGAGGAGTTCGATCTGCAATGTATGTGACTTTGAGGGCCCCGACGACTCCTGCACCGACGCCTGTGGACGTCGTGTTTTTGGAACCTCAACGAGAGTTCGCCGATGCCCTGCATTTCTAAAGGTACTGTTTTGCGTGTCTTACTGACACCTTAGCTGGCCTGCGACGCCGCGGTCAGCCAGAACTATTTGGATTTGTCTGTTCACGACGCCGTGATAGCCCCAGAGAGCACTACTGACTTCAAGGAATTGTTTTTCAAGGTTATTTTGATAACTGAAGATTTCTAAGTACTGTATTGTGGATTTTTAAAGTTTTTGGTCTTGTCTTGAGTATATAAAAATAATGGATATTTTTCTAAACTGGTGTAGTGTCCTTTTGTTGTGCTTGCACTGTATTACTGTTGGTTATGTGCAAGTGCTTTATACACTGCCTCTGGAATAAGCCTGACTGCTTGTGCCAAGCTACCAAGGGGGTGAGCAGGTGTTATTTTAGGAGTGTAACTCACTTATCCTGACTAGGAAGAAGGGTCCCTATTTGGAGTCATGTGTACCTCTGCAACTAGAGACCCCCATTTCTAACACTGGTTGTCAAACCTTGTTTCTCAACGGTGAGGATAGGACTTGCGTTTGCACTTGACTTACCGTGATTGGTGTGCACTACTACCATATCGCAGACCATTACGTACCACATACTTTTGATTTTGCCCTATTTTCGACCTTACTAGCTTGAACTTGCTGCTTCGTCATGCCTGAATCAAGAGCATCATCTTTTACATCCCTGGAAATTGCCTTTGAGGAGGATAGGTTGGACTCCTACAGTGTGAAGGAGTTGAAAGCGATTTGCAAACACCTAAAAGTCCAAGTCAGAGGCCTCACTAGGAAGGAGGAGCTCCAAAAGGTGCTGAGGTCTTGGGTAGCAGCCAGACATGCCAGCGAGCAGTCTGATATTCCCAGTGGAGAGGGGGAGGAGCCCATTCCTAGGGTGGATGTGCATTTGGGAAGGGGGGATCCCTCCAGGCCAGGTAGCAGTGGTTTCTCCCCAGAGGAGCTGGAGGACAGAAGGGAAGCTAGGAGGCACGAGATAGAGCTTGAGAGGCTCAAGATGGAGTCAAGGAGGATGGTATTAGAGTAGACCATGAGCGTGGGCTCAAGGAGCTGGAATTGAAAAGCAAATCCAGTATGGATGGTGACAGCAACTCTTCAGTGCAGGCAGACAGATAGGATTGTGCACATTCCCAAGAATGTAGGTAAAGAGTACCAGAAGGGGGATGTCTTACAAAGCTGGTTTCAAGGGTATGAGGCATCTATTCATATGAATGGGGTCCTGAAAGGAACTGGGGGGCAGGGTTGTGGCTTCTCTTTCCAGTACAAGCTAGGTATACCCTTATAGGTTTGGGTAAGGGGCAGAACCTCACCTATGCTGACATGAAGGACGCTCTCCTCATGAGGTATGGACTCACTCCTGAGAAGTACAGAGATCAGTTTAGGGCCAGTAAAAATTCTGATGCCAACACTTCGTTGGAATGTGTAGATTTGTTCTGCAGGTAATTGGATGGCAGGGTGAAAGGCAGTAATGTGACAGATTATCAGGGACTCTACAATTTGATTGCATGGGAGCACTTGTCTAGTCTAGGTTTTGCAGATCTGCGCCAGCCCATAGTTGATAGTAAGCTGACTGACCCCAAGAAGCTTGCTACGGAGGGGACTGCTGGGTGAGTACTGGGTCCACAGTAAAGCATTTGGGAGAGGTTAAGCCAAAGGTGGGCAGGGTCTCCAGCAGAAGAGTGGGGGGCAAGGATAAGGCACAGGAGTTCTCTAAAGGGCCCCAAACTAATACCCAGGGTAAAGGTTCCCATCCCCCAGGATATAAGAAAGCTGTGGTCTCTTCAGGAAAGCCTGCAGAGACCAGCCCCTGCAAATACTTTGCACGTGACCAGGTGGGCCACATGAAGGAGGACCTCAAGTGCCCCAGGAGGGGCCAGCCACCCACCGGTGGTCAGTCCAAGGTATTGGCTAGTGTAGCACTTGGGGAGGAGTAATACCCATAGGAGGGTCGGGATCCCGCAGAAATGACCCTTGTCTCACTAGGGGACAGTGAGATGGTCCCAGGAAACCAGGTGCCCCCTAACACAAAGAAATACAGCATATGGGTGACCATCAATGGGAAAAGGGTAGAGCTCTCTGAGATACTGGAGCCAGTGTGACTTCTGTCAGGTGTGACCCATCTCTTAGAAGTAGGTAGTCCCAGGGGCATTCCACCAAGTAATTGCTGTGGACAATTCATAGCGCCAGTGGATGGTGGCGCAAGTTCCCTTTGAGTGGGTGGGTCATAGGTCCCTTGAGGGTGGTTATGAGCCCTACCATGCCTGTAGATTGTCTGCTAGGTAACAACCTGGACCAGTCCTTGTGGAAGAATGTTGAGCTCAGGTCTCACTTCGAAATGCTTGGGTTGCCAGAGTGGGCATGCATGTCTACTTGGTCAATGGCAGCCAGAAAGGGTGATCAAGAGGACTTGGAGCCTGTAACTGTGGCCCAAGTCCCTGCCTAGAGAAAGGGCAAGGGGCACTGGAAACCAGCCCCTGATGTTCCCACAGAACTGGAGGAGGGGCATCTTGAGGAGGACGCCCCCGGTGCCTAGAGGGGAGCAGGTAGCTGAACTGGTGAACATCTCTGAGCTGACCCATTGGCAGCAAGAAGGGGGTCCTACCAGGGAAGAATTCTGCAGGGAACAGAAAGAGTGCCCTTCTCTGGAGGGTCTGTGGTGGCAGGCTGCAGACCAGGCAGCTGGTGATCAGTCCGGATCACATTGGATCTACAGGGAGAATGGTCTCCTGTACAGTGAGCCTGGGTTAGCCCATGTGCTGGTGGTACCCCAGCACTTCATTACCTTCCTACTGGGTCTGGCTCATGACGAGCCTCTGGCAGGACATTTGGGGAAGGACAAGACCTTTGACAGGCTTGTCACCCACTTCTTCTGGCCCCAAATATGAAGGCAGTCAGATGGACATTGCAGGTCTTGCCAAACTTGCCAGGCAAGTGGTAAGAGTGGAAGGAAGGTCAAAGCTCGTCTCCAACCATTTCCAGTTGTTGGAACACCCTTTAAAAGGGTAGGGATGGACATTGTGGGGCCACTGGATCCCAAGACAGCCATGGGCAACAGGCACATCCTGGTCTTGGACCATTTCACTCGGTACCCGGAGGCAATCCCTCTCAGGACACTGACGGCGCCTTTGGTGGGCCGGGCGTTACTTGGGATCTTTTCCCGTGCGGGGTTCCCCAGAGAGGTGGTTTCTGCCAGGGTGACCAACTTCATATCCAAGTATATGACATCCCTGTGGGAGGAGTGTGGTGTAACCTACAAGTTCACCACTCCTTACTACCCACAAGGTAAGGGTCTGGTGGAGAGATTCAACCAGACCTTGAAGGGCATGATTATGGACCTAACAGAACCCATGAGGAATAAGTAGGACGTCCTTTTACCATGCCTTCTCTTTGCATAGAGGGAGGAGCCTCAGAAGTCTCTTTGGTTCAGTCCCTTTGAGCTCCTGTATGGCCACCCTGTTCGAGGACCTCTGAGTTTGGTAAAGGAAGGCTGGGAAGCAGCTCCCAGGAAACCTCCGCAGGATGTGTTTAGTTACATTCTGGCCTTCACAAACCAAACCGCCCACTTCTAGGAAAATCGCTCAGGCAAACCAAGAAGCAAGCCAGGAAGAAATAATGTAGTGGTATGACCAGAATGCCACTCTGGTCGAATTTCTTTCAACCTGGGCAAAAAGTGTGGGTCATGGCCCCAGTGGAACCTTGTGCCTTGCAGGGCAAGTGGACTGGGCTGTTTGAGGTGGTGGAGCGCAAAAGTGATGTCCCCTATCTGGTGGACTTGCAGACTTCAAGGAACCCTTTGAAGGTCCTCCACATGAACCGCCTCAAGCCATAAAGCCCCACTTCGAGAGGTCCGAAGTGAGCATGCTCTTGGAGATAGATGATGAGGTGGAAAAGGAGAGTGAACCTCGTCCTGACCTCCTTTCCACCAGGGAGCATGATGGGTCAGTGGAAGGGTGGTCCTCCCCTACCCTGACCCCAGAGCAGCAGGGGGACTGTCGCCAGTTGTTGGGACAGTTTGCCCCTCTGTTCTCTCTGACCCCAGGTTTTACTCACTGGTGTACCCATGGCGTTGACACCGGTGACAGCCCTCCTGTGAAACACAAGATTTACAGGTTGACTGACCGTGTCAAGGCCAGAATCAAAGAGGAGGGCTCTAAGATGCTGGCGTTAGGGGTGATCGAGCCAAAGGCTGCTTCACCTGGTACCACTCAAGAACTGCGGTTCTGCGTGTACTACCGTGGACTCAATGCCATCATCAGGACTGACACACAACCCTTCCCCAGAGCTGATGAGCTCATTGATAGGTTGGGAGATGCCCTGTTCTCAGCATGTTTGACTTAACGTCTGGGTGCTGGCAGATTGCCTTAACCAATAAGGCCAAGGAGAGGTAAGCATTTTTAACCCCAGAAGGACATTACCAGTTCGGGGTGATGCCCTTTGGGTTGAAGAATCCCCTGCCACCTTTCAGAGGTTGGCCAACCAGGTGTTGGCTGGACTGGAGGATTTTAGTGCCACCTACCTGGATGACATTGCAGAGTTCAGTTCCAGCTAGGAGGAACACTTGCAGCACCTCTGGGAAGTGTTGAGGACTCTGCAGAAAGCAGGCCTCATGATCAAGGCCAGTAAGTGCCAGATCGGGTAGGGCTCTGTGGTGTACTTGGGATGCCAGGTAGGAAGCAGCCTCGTGGCGCCGCCTACAGCCCAAGATTGACACCATTCTGGCTTGGGAGCCCCCCAAAACCCAGACGGAGGTTAGAGCCTTCTTATGTCTCACCAGGTACTAAAGGAGGTTTGTTAAGGGCTACAGCACAATTGTTGTCCCCTTTACAGAGCTGACTTCCAGGAAGCAGCCCAAGAAGGTGATCTGGACTGAGTCCTGCCTGAAAGCTTTTGATCCCCTATAGGCAGCCATGTGCACGGCACCGGTGCTCAAAGCACCCAAATTCCCCAAGGAATTTGTCGTGCAGACTGACGCTTCAGATCATGGGGTGGGAGCAGTGCTCTCACAACTGAACGAAGAGGGCCTAGACCAGCCTGTAGTCTTCCTTAGCAGGAGACTACTCCCCAGGGAACAGAGGTAGAGTGCCATAGAAATGGAAGCTTTTGCTGTGGGCTGGGCGTTGAAGAAGCTGAGACCATATCTGTTTGGGACTCACTTCCTGGTTCAGACAGACCACAGGCCCCTCAGATGATTGATGCAAAAGAGGGCTGAAAATCCAAGATGGTCCATCTCCCTACAGGGAATGGACTTTATGGTGGAACACCGCCCTGGCACAGAACACGCCAACACAGATGGTCTGTCCAGGTTCTTCCACCTTAGTGAAGAGAACTCCCAGGAGGTTGGGTCGTTCTCCCTACTTTCAGCTGGAGGGTACAAGTGTTAGACCTTGCATCTTTTGGCGTGTTTCCCCTGAGTTTTTGCTTTCTGACCTCCCGGTTTTGACTATGTTTTTGCTGGCGTAGTGTTTCTGTGCACTTTTCTCACTGCTGACCAGTGGTAAAGTGCAAGTGCTCCTGTGGTAAAATGTGTTATGGATTGGTGGTTCCATGATTGGCCTATTTGATTTATGTGTCAGTCTCTAGTAAAGTGCACTTCGTGTGCCAGTGCCTGTAAATCAAATGCTGTTGGTGGGCTGAAGCACTGGATTGTGCCACCCACACAAGCAGCCTGTAAAGTGTGGCTAAGGCCTGCCATTGCAGAGCCTGTGTGCAGTCTGGGACTGCCATGTCGACTTGGCAAGTGCACCCACTTGCCAGGCCCTAAACCTTCCCTTTTTCTACATGTTAGTCACCCCTAAGGTAGGCCCAGGGTACCCCTGTGGGCAGGGTGCAGTGTATGTGAATGGTAGGACATGCTCTGGTGTGTGTGGCTTGTCCTGATAGTGAATTACAGCCCATTTCATTTTTCACTATTGCAAGGCTACCTGTTCCCCATAGGACAACATTGTAAGTATGTTTATACCATCTTATAAACATAACTGGCCCTGGGAACTAGGTTGGAAAAACAAGTTTAGTACGCCTGGACTCAGAATCTAAAGATGCATCTTTTAGTAAAGGTGATTTTTACATTCTGGGGTCGATTCCAATTCGGGAATAAAACCGTCCGTACGATTTGTATCCGGAGCCCTCTCCGTACGAATCGTACCCGTCCGTCCGAGTCGCGAAGTACGGTCCGTATTCTGTGAATCTGTCTGAATCGTCGCGATCCGTATGTATTGCAAGGCTGAAACCGTGAACCGTACTACTCGAACACATACCGTACGACTCGTACACATGCCGTACGACCCGATGAGTACGATCCGGACCGGGGTATGAGGACGCGATTCGTACGGTCCACGTCAGGTAAGGGCGAGTCGTACGGAAAAGCACACAAAAACATACACACCGTACGGTCCGTACCCCCCATGATCGCAGGGGTACGCATCGATGTACGAGCTGTACCCCCATTGTACAATCGGTGTACGAGCCGTACCCCCATTGTACGATCCGTGTACGAGCCGTACCCCCATTGTACGATCGGTGTACGAGCCATACCCCCATTGTACGATCGGTGTACGAGCCATACCCCCATCGTACGATCGGTGTACGAGCCGTACCCCCATCGTACAATGGGGGTACGGCTCGTACACCCCATGATCGCAATCATGGGGGGTACGCACCGTACCCGGGGGGGGGGGGCGTTCCGTACCTGTTTCGGTGCGAACTCTGCTTTTACGGCTGTTTTCAGCTCCCGTAGAAAAAGGGTCGTAGGGTGCGTAACCGACATGTATCGTACTTGCTGGGTCGTAAAAACCAGCCGCGAACCGTACAGATGTCGCGTACAGCGGGTTCCGAGGGAGAATCGGACGGAGATTAGAGTCGTACGGTGTCTTGTACGACTCGTACGGAGTACGGCTCCTGGTACGAATCGTACTTCGTCATAAGTACGGGGGCGTTGTGGGGTACGATTCGTACTGGAAAAACGCTCCGAACCTCTATTCGGAGCGATTTTTCCCGAATCGGAATCGACCCCTTTGTGTTTGAAAATACCACTTTTAGAAAGTAGGTCTTATCTTGCCTAACTATCCAGTGTGCCTCTGCTGGGTTTGTGGATTGACTGTCTGGGTTTTGGATGACATGGGCTGGGAGCAGGAGTGGCTCCGGATAGTCTAGGTGGGTCAGGAAAGGGCTAAATAGACCTGGGCTGCATTTAGAGTAGGGGAGGAGATTTCCTTGCACTTAAATGGGCCTAGTTTGCCTCTGACAATGCCGTCTCCACCTCCCGCCGGGAAGCCACACCAGAGAGGGCAGAACTGGTTTTGGCCTCTGCCTTCAGAGATCAAAGGATTTTGTGGTGTAAATATTGGGCCCAAACCCCTGAACTTTAGAACTCTTTTGGATCAAGAAGACTGCCAAGAAGAAGAGCCGGAGACGCTGTGAGGAGGAACTACCACTCTGCTGTGTGCTTTGCTGTGTTAGCCTGAAGAGGCTGCTTCTGTGTTGGGCAGGGAAAGAACTGAACTGAACTTTCTGCACTTTTTTGAGTTTCTCCAAGGGCCTGAGGTAGAGCTTGCCCCCCTGTTAAAGAAGTCTCAGGAACAGCAAGGACTTCAAGTTCTTCTGCCCTCAGCACTGGGGACTGTGTGTTTTGTGCTGTAACAGAAAAAAAACCAACCTGACGCCGTCTACCTCGCTGATGCTGACGCCTGCAAACGCCATGCTTTTGGAAGCTCAACAAGTGGTCGCCGATGCCCTGCATTTCTAAAGGTAATGTTTTGCGGGTCTTCCAACACCATATCTGACTTGCAACACCGCGGTCTGCCAGAACGGTTTAGATTTGTCTGTTCACGATGCCGTGATAGCCCCATTAAGAACTATCGACTTCAAGGAACTATTTTTCAAGGTTATTTTGATAACCAAAGATTTCTAAGTACTATATTGTGAATTTTAATCGTTTTTGGTCTTGTCTTGAGTATATAAAAATATTGGATATTTTTCTAAACTGGTGTGCCCTTTCATAGTGCTTACACTGTATTACTGTTGAATATGTGCAAATGCTTTACACACTGCCTCTAGAATAAGCCTGACTGCTCGTGCCAAGCTACCAAGGGGTGAGCCGGGTTATTTTAGGTGTGTAACTCCCTTATCCTGACTAGGAAGAAGGGTCCCTATTTGGACACAGGTACCTACCTCTGCCAACTAGAGACCCTCATTTCTAAAACGGTTGAGGGTGTGTCCCTCAAGAGGGAGGACCGACTGGGTTTACAGAAGTTCCCGCTCTCCCATTGTTGGAATACAATCCTCGCAACATTGCGGCTCAATCTACTGTCCGAATTAGACATACTAACCTCACAACGAACAAAGCCTGAATATGGTCAAGTCTAGGGATAGGAAATTGTCGTTGACATGATGGGTTGACCGCAGGGTCTCCTGTGACAGAGAATATATACAAGACACGGTTTTGATTGGTGATATAAAAAGTACATGACTTTATGGTTATACACAATTTCTGCTAAGGGGGAGCTGTCCTGAGTCTTGCTGTATCCTAGGAATGTTCAGGTTGCTAATACAGTATATATACTGTTCTTAAAACTGCATGGGGAAATGTCAAGATCCCTGGGTAAGCTGTGAGAAGAACAGAATACAATACAAACTTGATGAGAATATGATGGATAATAAGTTCAATGAATGTAATTACTTGTGGAATATGACTTACTGATATGCCTGGGTACCGTTGCCTCATGAACGTGTACCATGTACCTGGTAGCATTTACCATTAAATTGTATATCTCCGTAAAAAATGACAATAAACAGATCAAACAAAAAAAATACATGGTTACACAATAACAAATTCTTTTTTTTTTTTTTTAAATGAATGCACGCGCCCTGCTGTTCAACCTGTCCCTGAATCTTCCACACATCTCTTGTGCATGTAGAATTCCTGCTTTCAACCTCAGGATCTTGTCCACATCTCGTCGGTGCACAAGTCCTGCCATTCAACCCCCAAGTCTCCTATACTTCTACTGTGAATGCAAGAGCCTTGCCGTTCAACCCCCAAACGCCCTCATATCTGCTATGCATGAATTAACTCTGCCGTTCAACTCTGCTACCCCCCATGAGTACCCAGTGCATGCAGGATCCCTGCCTTATGATGAATGAGAGGATCTCTGCAGGCATCCCAGCTTTGTTAAGAGTGTTCCAGAGTTTATTACGGGGCACTAAGTCAAATACAGACTTGAGATCTATAAATGCGGCATAGAGGGTGCCCCCAGCTAAGATGTGCTGTGTGCGCGATTGTTAAAGGTCTCTGGCGTGATGGTAAATTAAGATCTATGGTCACAAATCCTCAATCTCTTACAATGAATACTTGCCGAACTGGGTTCAAAACGGTTTCAAAGATGCAAAAGGTGGCACAATCAAGCATAAATTGCTTTCGGAACAAGTAGTTCTATTACAGAAAGAACTACAAAAGACTCATGTGATCCATACACTGAGTCATCAGCGTGATGGCGTTCACGCTGCAGGGAATTCTTTGGCTGATTAAGCCGCGAAGGCAGCTGTGCAAACGGCTTCCGTAGCTGCAATCACTCATTCAAAAACAAAAATAGACGGTGAAACAATGCTAGCTGTCAATGCCACAAGCAAAGGCAGCGGTGCAGCTTTACCTCTAAATTATCCACTCGAATATACATACATAATTGATGCCAAATCCGTTCCTTTTGCTCGAATACCTGGAGTGGGGGATAGGGTAATTCCAAACAGAAATCAGAGAATTCCTTTGATTCAGGAAGCACATACGGGATAGGGTCTGATACATCAAGGGATCCCAAAATCTCAACTAGAATTAAAAGAGATGTACTGGTGGCCAGGGATGAGCGCCCACATTTACGAATTTGGAATTAATTGCGATGACTGCTACAGAGATCACAGCTTAGAGCACCACCAGATTCCTGACTACAGTGTAGCCAGCCCTGTACAGACACCACTGTTAGATAGCATTAGACTATCAACTCTCAGACGTCCCTTTGGACAAAAGTGGTCCCACAACTATTAAGACAAGATCCATTTGGATGTGGCCTCAGCGCTCAGCTGACGCCAGAACTGTTATAAAAGATTTGCGAGTCTTTATCTGCACATACACAAACGGGACGCTACATTCTGGCCAGGGTCCTGCATTTAGCTCTCGAGCTTACAAGGAGGCCATGGCCAATCTGGGTGTTGCATTGCGGTACTCAAGTCCATTCCATCCTGAGGGAAATTCTGTATTGGAAAGAAAAAACCGGGACATAAAGCAATCTATAACAGCTTGGGTATTAGGCTCGGGTGACGGGTGGGTCAAACATCTAATAAGTGTCCAACGTAGTCTTAACAATCTGCCAAAAACTCTCTGGGTGGAATCACTCCATATGAAATCCTTTTTGGTACTAGAATGATAGTTGAATACCTCGATCGTCATACTTCAGTGATAGAACATAAACCCTTTGATATCAAAGACTGTTTGGCTGTTTTGCAGGACTTAAATGAAGCAAGAAGAAGTCTAATCAGCACATTAGAGAAACAAACGACCACTGAAGAAAAACCACCTGTCCCAGCAAGACCTGTCTGGATTCCAAAGTTTGGGGATCTAGTCAGAGAAAAAATAGCAAATAAGAAGGAATTTGGGCCTTCGTCCAGAAAACCAGTACCTGTATTAGCAATCCACGGATCAAGAACAGGGTTACTGCCGCCCCTTGCTGGAAGTAAGGAGAACCGGTCCGTATCAATTGACCTGGTAAAACCACATCATGTGGCCGATAATAAGTAGTAGGCCCAGTGGACTCCAAAGATGTAGCAGAAGACCGAATCTTGCTACTATCCAAGATGTTCAAACTGAAAGACTCATCACCTTTGAAGAATCTGCAGTGATGACTATGCAACAAAGCCATGGAACTTGTGCTGCTTGAAACCCAAATAACAGTTCATCAAGACACTCCTGTCTACAATGATGTAGCATCTGACTATACCAATATGCCAAGGGAACAAGCAGCTCCAGCGATTTCAAGTAATCAAGATGCAATATGAACAATTGACAGAACTGCATCTGGCTATTTCATCAATTTTGATACATTTTCAGAGGATCCAAGTGAGCCCAAAACAAACGCCAGCAAATAAAACTTTCAAGGAACAAGTAACAGAACTTTTTCACCAGCTTGCAAAAACATATCTCGTTTCACCATGGGTTGAGTTTTGGATTGTGTTAGGTGTACTTTTTCTCCTACTATGGCTCATTCTCGTTTTAAGTTTGGGAAAGCTAATAGATGGAAAATATAGTAAAATGGACACAGCAAGTAAGAACATCAACTTGCTCTTGAAGCCACACAAATCATCTCAGCGTGAACAAAGAGACCTGTCATCAGTGAACATCACAGCCGTTCCTCTACCTGGTGGTATAGCATGGGACAGAACTGATTATGATATTCATGGTCCGGTAGAGCTGTTGAAAATTCCACACCAATTTAAGGTTTCCTTGAGTGATTTTGTTTTGACCCAGCACATTTTCTGATGATTGGGACTTTGAGACTGTTAATAACATGATGGCAGACTTAGAAATGTCAGCAAAGTTTGCAAAACATGAATACTTAGAAGGTTCATAAAATTATGAAGAAATGTATTGTTTTAATCATTTTGGTCATCATTATTTGCACAAATCTGCAAATCCTAGAAATGTTTTAACTTATAATCAATGGGAACATTGTCCAACGCCACCAAAGGGTAGTTCTAAAACATTTTATGAAAAATGTCCATACTTCTCAGGCTTTAATATCACAAATCCTGAAACATTTTACTTTAAAAATGTTAATAAGACAGGAATGAAAAGAATGTTGACTAACACTAAGCAAATGTATGCTGCACCCTTTTATGCTCGACTGTTCACAATAGGTTTTGACTATTGGAAAGACAACATCGAGACAAAAACTGTCTGGGGCACAAAAGACTGGCAGGTACAAGGTTTAGAATCCTTATTCAGAGCCTGCATCATCCCAGAACAAATAATGTTTTTAAATGAAACTATTCAACAGACATCTTGTCTTGGCCTGTCTAAGATAAAAGATTTAAACAACCGTCCATACCTAAACCCACATCTGATAGTAATGGAACTGCAGATGAGGAAGTAGACGAAAACTACATTTTACAACAGAACAGAACTAATCCTGATTGGAAAAAATGGTTAATCTGGCCCACAGACACAAATAACTGTCAAGATAGATTCCTGAACAAGGCACAAGGGTTTACAGTAACTAGGCAGGATCTAAGATATGTCCAGAGACAACATCCAGGGATAATAACAACTTACAGTGTAGGAAAACCGTGCCTTGAGTGGCTACAAAAATCCGTACTCCCAGATATAAAACAACACTTAACTTTACTTAAAGATGGAGTTGATTTGACAGACTTCTTACAAGGACCTCGTAAATCCACGTCATAAAAGTTTCATATATGGCGGTATATACGCTGCTTATAATGAAGCATGGAAAGTCACCCAACTGGAAACTGCAGAACACATACGAGATATTGATCGTATTAATTTAGAGAAAGCTCTCTCTGTAGTTGACAATGGGTTAACAACTTTGTCATCCAGAATGTATTCTTTGGACAGCATTGTGTCCTCTGCCATAGACATAATGGAACGGGACTTGCTCATGTTACAACATGGACAGCCTCAATTGCGTTCTATAATGCTGCTAGGCTGGACGTTACAAAACCTTCATTCAGGCTATGTGCCTTGGTGTCTAATCAACACCACGTCATTGTTTACTGGATTTAACCTTACAGATAAACAAATCTCTTTGGCACAGAGGGGAGCAGACTATACAGTGCTGAGCATAGAAAAACTGTAGAGATTACCATTCACCGTTTCTGAGAAGCCAGCCTTTGAATGGATAGTACATGGCACCATCACGATACCAGTGACGATTTTCCAGTTTCAGTATTGCTTAAAACACATACCAGCAGGCCTGTATGATAGGTTGGGTAAAGAATACTTAAATTCGACCTGGGATTTACCATACACGCACAAATGTTGGAGTTTGGAAAAGGAGGTATTTCTTAGTGGTAAAAATTGCAAAACCACATTGAGCCGTACACTTCTATGTCAGGGCATTAATTTGCATGGAGCCTGCGATGGTTCTACAAACAACTTATCATGTCACCTGCAGGTTTCCCCGCCAGCGGTGATAGAACCAATTTTTAGGCAGCTTTCCAATGAGAGCTACATAATGTTGAATGATCACAGCTGTTGTGGAATGATGCAAGGAATAGCCTATCTCGTTAGTGTGTCAGCCAGGGTCACTTGTTGTATGCAAGTATTGTTTCCTAAAACTAAGACAGACGGGGAGTCGCCGTTATGGCCTTCACTGAACATCTCTTCTATATGAATTGATACTTTAAGCAGAGTGAAAGCAATTCTTTTACAAAATACAGTGCCACTGACCTCGTCCAGAGAGACGTAAGATCTGCAAGTTGCAAGGTCCTCTGCAGAGATACATGCCCTATTATCAACAAACTGCCCCATACATTTCACAGAAATGTTAGGTCGTATCTTAAACATGTCTGATACCAGTAGTATTGTACATGTATTTAAGACGATTTTTTCTGGACTGTTTGAAGCAGTCCTAGGCATTTTTCCAAACTTTGTGCACTCTGTGTTTGGCGGCCTGCCTCTCATTTTGGCACTCGTAGCAGGGATACTATTTTTGTTACTTCTGCTCCGTTATGGCAAGTCCAGTCACCAGCGATACCCAGATTACCATGGAGAACACTCTTTTGGCAATGCAGTATCGTGAACGCATAACACAGATTCTTGGCTTGGCTCGTTTGAGAGATCTGAATACCACATGGTTCCTATCATTCAGATCATTCTGGCAAGATTGCATCTTACCTGTTCTATGATGCCTGCTTTGTGGAGAGGAATGCGTGTTGGATATCTGTCTGACACTTCCATCAGCACTGCCAACAGATGTTGACACTTTGCTTGGTTGGTAACGGCTGATGCATTGTGTTGCCCCCAACGGCTACCAATCCTGATGCTGGCATTCATTGAGGTCTCACCGGCAATTCCAGCTGAGGGTGAGATAAGTGGACCAACAGGCACACAGGTACCATCTACTGCGAACATTGCTAATGTGACTGATGCTGACGGCGATGGTTCTCATCTCTGTACGATTGATCTACTTAATGAAGTGGTTGAACTTTCACCTACTGTGGTAGACGATTTCGTTGCCAGCTTGTAAGATTTAATGTTTTCTCCTGACATCGAGAATCATTTTTGAAATTAGCGCAGAGCGTTTTATGAACTCTGATTCGACCTTCATTTTTCAAAACAAAACTTCTAACTTTGGAACTCTATTTTTCTACGATTTGATTTGACTTTTTTCAAAATTAAACCTTTTTTGACACAAATTAATCTGCTTGAAGTAGAACTATTCTTAGAGAACAAGACATTCCTTGAATACTTCCTAGAAACAATATTGACCCTATCCACAAGCCAAAACAGTTTACATATTCTGCTATGGGATGGTCTCGACTTTTTCTTCTGTAACCAAGAGCCATTTCATAAATGTAATTTCATGATTCATTCGGTTAGCATTGCCAATATCATATTATATGCTTACAATGAATTAATTGCTTTTTAAATGTGTACTGTACAAATGCTCATTTTATGTGTAAAACCATTTTTCAAAATGAATTTTATGTATTTTTGAGTGGGATTGTAAACACATGCTTTACATATGTTTTAGTGCTTACAGATTTAGTAATGTCGAAGATAATAAAGTGGAGTGGGTGTTGTATAGCATTTTATGACCCTAGTGTACTTTTCCCGATTCATGCCCTTATATAGGTATAAATCACCATACCCTTATATAGGCATAGAAATCATAACCATATTTAGAAATAGCTCATGCAGTCCAAATACGGTATGGCTATTTCCACTTGTTCCGAAAAATCCACAACGATTTCTTGGAAAACTCGGCTTTAGCAGTTAGGGACTTCCCCTTGCTTGAATATTGATTTGTCCAAGAACTCATGGAGTTTTCAAAGAACTGAGACTCTTTGATGACGTTATTATGTCCAGGAATAAGAATTTTAAATAGATATGGACTGACAACAAATGTTACTGACAACAAAGGTTATTAACTATGGATAAACAATGCAAAGGAACATATCATCAAAGAGATATTTTATTAAAAAATATATTTATTAGGGATCTGGTTTTAAACATTCATTGCCGATCCTGCATTGATTATCGTGGTGTGCATTTTATGCTTATTGTGCATCACAGTACATTTCAGTGTAAATATACATTTCATAAATAAATTCAGGTGAATACAAAAGATAATATATATACAAGAGTAAATGTTATAATTACAAAAACATGGCTAAAGGTGATTTGACATTGCTACGCGCGTTTCGGCCCTAAGCCTTCATCAGGAAGCCATGATATATGTTCCGAGTGTACCTATACAGAATACAAGAAAGATCCATATCAGTGTCCGTGTCAAGTCCTAATATTTACATCACATATACATTCAATACATTTAATCCAATTTTTACCAAGCTATCATTAAAAACAAGGGACAACAAAAAATCTTAATATATACATCTATGTATCTATGTACAATGTTACAGTCCATATCTATTTAAAATTCTTGTTCCTAAATATCTGTCTTTCCAAACATTTAGTGATCCCAATTTAGGAACTCTAGTTGGGGATACCTCCTTTTTCTTACACCCGACGTTATTATGTCCAACCTTACGCCAAACTCGGCACCTTCAAGGTATAAATATGCCCACACTTGCCCTAGCAAACACACGGTAGTGTGGAGCAGTTCGACTATCTACTTGCCTGACGCAGCTCGCTACAGCAAGTGCCGAAGGAAGCCGACCCTCCAGAGAAATCCAGCTCCAGTGTTTCCAAGCTCCCCTTGCGGGGTGTTGGGAAATCGAGTCCCGAGACAGAGAGATACCAGACCTCCTTCATTCTAAACCAAGGTACGGAGCTAACTAGACCCTAAGAGAAATATTGGATAGATTATTGGCAAAAAGAATACTAAACGTGTGCTACACCACACTTACTTCTTCCCTCATACTAGACTTAGGTTAGGTACATCGGGGTAGGTGTATTTTAGAAGCACCAGTTGAGTTCTTTTAGTCTTTATTTATTCATGTATGTATTTTATGGCTTAGCAACCATACCATGCTTTTACAGTATTATTTTATAATACTCCTCTTGCTGTACGCATTATACTTTTTAGCCAGTATTACGATTTTAGCAGTTCATTTCTTCTGCATGAGAAAGAAGACTGTTCAATAAATACTTTTATTGAAAACGCCCGTCTCTCTATTTCTCTGCATCTCTGGTGAAACGAAGCATGCATGATTGACCGAGTAAAATTTCCATACATTATTTCCACGACTCTAATGATACGTTTCATCTTGGTGAAACAAAGTTGTCATATTTATGCGGTTGTCAGAAACGTATATATTCGATAGAGACCTAGGAGACACAAGTCCTACGTCACATCTATAGGATATATTATTCCAATGTGCAGAGCCTATTAGGAATATAGGAACCACACTACACACCCAGGCCCTCTTCAGCAGCAGACTTGACTACGGAAGCACCCTCTACGCAGGAGCCCCAACCAAGCTCATCTAACGACTACAACGCATCCAAACGTCTCGGCACAACTGATCCTCGACGTACCACGACACGGCCACATCACCCCCCAATTGAGAAACCTGCAATGGCTCCCCATCAACAAGAGGATATCCTTCAAGCTCCTCATCCATGCACACAAAGCACTCCACAAGACCGCCCCAGCCTACCTCAACAGACAGCTCTCTTTCTACATCCCCAACCGCCAGCTATGCTCCGGCGACCTCTCACTCGCCACCGTCCCGCGCAGCCGAAGAACAACCACCGGCAGGAGATCCATCTCCCATCTCGCCGCCAAGACATGGAACACCCTCCCACTGAGACTACGACAGACCCTAAACCTGCTGACCCTCAGGAGGATACGCCAGACCTGGCTGTTCGATCAGTAGCGCCCCCCCAGCGCCTTTAGACCCTCGCGGGTATGTAGTGCACTTTACAAATGATTGATTGGTTAATGTGTCTCCTGTAGAGCACATCAAGTAACATGCAGAGGGCAGATTTTTATTTTGCGTAGATAGATCAGTGGGTTTCTGCTTTTAACACAGAGATCCTTTTATTAACTGCAGTTCATAAATTGCAATCCTTCTAATATAACACAGTGAGCTATGAAGGGCATGCAACTCCTACACTTTGTAACCCTCACTGTCTTGTCAAATGCATCCTGTACATTGATTTACACACTTGCAAGATTTATTGTCAAATTATTGTTTATGTGTGATGTAAAAGCAATCTGACACACTGCACTGGGATGAGTAGTGCTTTAAAAAAAATCAAACAAAACGGTGGCATGCAAACTGTTTTTTTTTTGTGTAAATACTGGGTCAGACCAACACACCTGACATTCTTACAGTGCATGCATGTCTCTTATAAACAGGGACTGGATAACTTAAAACCATGCTACTCTTCAGTACCTGTGAAGTAATAACAAGCTATGGGCTAGATGTAGGTAATTTGATTTTACCGATTCTTAAATACCGAATTTTACCGATTTGGTATTTAAAAATCGGTAATTGAGATGTAGAGGAAAAATCGGTATTTTTTACCGAATCGGTAAAATTCGGTATCGGACTTTTAGAAAATACCGAATTGGTATTTACCGAATCGGTATTTGCCGATTTGGACAGCAAACAAAAGTGAAACTTAACACAACAGCCAATCAGGTGCAACCACCCTCCCCCTTTCTACCAGGAAGTGGCTACACAGGCAGCTGCAACTAATTAGAAGGTTCCGAAAAGGCAGTTGGAGCAGAGAGACTGGGAGCAGCAGCAGCAGACAGAGCTTGTGTTTTTTGAAAACTTTAACATGGAAAGCAGCAGGGACACTGAGCAGGCTGAAAGGAAAAGAAAGCTAAAATTCAGTAGCATGGAGCTACAGGTCCTTGTTGAGGAGGTGGTAAAGGTACGCCACAGACTTTTTGGAAAGCAGTCCCTTACTGTGCCAGAATCAGCAAAAAGGAAGATTTGGCTGGAAATCTTAGAGAAAGTAAATGCAGTGGGAGTGACCACCAGAGTCACTGAAGATTTAAAAAAGAGGTTCTATGACCTAAGGAGCCTCACAAAGAAAAAATTGGCTGACCACCACAAACAGGCCTCGAAAACAGGTGGAGGAAAGAACACTGCACCCCCCCTCACCGACCTGGAGGAGCTGGTAGCCACAACCCCGGAGGCTGAAAGCGTCCATGGACTGGGAGAAGTGGACAGCTCGGCGAAATCTGCAAAAAAAAGGTAAGATGCATGCACAGCCATCCCCCTCACACCCCCATCCATCCCTCACCCCTTGCAGCTAAGTTACCCCAGTTCCAGGGTGTCCATGTAAAACTGTAGCAATGCATCATGGTACACGTAGTCAGTTATTGAAAGACCATGTCACACAGCACTGTAACCAACAAGTCATTTAAATGAATGCAGACAAAATGAAGGGCAGGCAGCATGTACAAAGTGCAATGTCATATGTTTAATTGTAGTGGCTGTGACACATTTGCACCTAGCTGATATGTGCTCATATGTCCACAGGTCACACATCCAGAAGGCAGTCTGAGGAGGCAGAAGGCACGGCACCCGAGAGGGATGACAGTCAGGAGCCAGGGCCCAGTGCATCACAGGACACAGGTGTTCCGAGTGGGCAGCCACCCTCCCAAGAAAATGACATCAGGGAACAAATGCAGGGCTCCCCAATTCCTTCACAGTCACCACTATTGGTCTCATCACCAGAAATGCCTGCATCCCTTGTAGTAGAAACACCTGCTGCACACCCTAGCAGGAGGCATGTTGTTTCCCCACTGCTGGAAATGGAGACTGCTGCTGATGAAATGGTGGGTGAATACTCACAGAACTTGTCTCAAGCTGACATCACTGCCACACTGCAGCCCAGCACAAAGCCTGTACCAAGTACCACTAGACGCCGCACAGTACAAGGGAGGAGTGTAGGTGCACGTGGGGAGGGGTCCAGCATCTTCCAGGGCCTGGAGGGAACCATGGTCAGGATTCAGAGGATGCAGGGCAAGGGCATCATGTCCTGTCAAAGACAAATGCGTAACCTGAACATCAACATGCAGGAAATTGGCAAGGGCATCAGGGAGCTGGTGGAGGTTAACAAAAGCATGGCAACAGGCATACATGACATGTCCCAATCCCTGGAACAACTGTGCTCAAAACTGGACTCTGAAATCACATCAAGGCGCAGGGAGAAGCAGCACGCACAGAGAACAGAAAAATCTATCCACTGCCTGGCAACAGCCACATCCCTGCTATGCAGGCGTGGCATCAATAGTCAGGAAGTCCTGACTCATAACAGCAACCAGTTGACAAGGGGCATAGCCGGAATGACCGGTGCGCTGGAGGCCCTACTCAATGCTCAAAGTGCACAAAGTTCTGCTATTGACGTGCCGGACACTGAAGCTAGCACCAGTAGGAGCAGCACAGCAAGCCACCATAGCGTAGAGCCAAGGAGGAGCAGCAGGCGACAGGGTGAGGCTACAGGCCAAACGCCCAGTGAACAGGCTGAGCCACATACACCTGCCAGTGCAAAGCGTGGCCGAAAATGAACAGTTGTAACTATGGCCTACTGCCATTGGACATTTGAATCATAGTTAATAAAGTTTTATTTGCACATTTGTGCCATTTCAACCTGCCTAGTGACAATATACGACTACGGTGGGTGGATTCAACACCTGTCTGTGTGTGTTTGCTCACTGTGAGCATTGCTGTCAAATGCTTACTGTTGCACTTTTGTTCTTTAACATATCTTGAAATAATCTAATTAAACAGAAGCTTGTGCTTTCAATATAGCTCTCAGTGTCATCACTTACTCAGAAATAGTTGTGTGTTATTTCCTCACGTCTGTATCTGCCATCACTTGGTGTTGACACTCCAGCAGGTAATCTTTCAGGCACAGCAATGTCGTCGTCATGATCCTCATAGTCTGATAACTCCACCTCAGTCCCCCTCTTAACAGCAAGATTGTGCAACATAGCACAGGCAGCAATTATCTTACAGCAGGTGATGGGGGTATACTGCCTTGCACCTCCGCTCTTGTGCAAGCATCTAAACCTGCTTTTCCAGATGCCAAATGTTCTCTCAACAACATTGCGTGTGCTCTTGTGTGCCCGGTTGTATCTCCTTTGGCTGGGTGTTGAGGGGTTGAGGTAGGGGGTGAGCATGAAGGAGCGGAGGACATATGCACTGTCTCCTAAAATGAAAAGGGAATAACTTACTCACATGCATACATGTACTGCTTATTGCAATAAGTGTAATAGGTGTCGCACACTGTGTCTTACCTAGGAGGTAGCCTTCACCAAATTCCCCTGCAGTCAGCCGTGCATAGATGCCACTGTTTTGAAATATATAGGAGTCGTGGGTACTCCCAGGGAATTTTGCCACAAGGTCAGTGATGGCAAACTTTGCATTGTAGATCACCTGCACATTGATGGTGTGGGTGGACTTCCTATTCCTGTACATATATTCGGTGGCAGCAGGGGGACAAATGGGAATGTGCGTGCCATCAATGCAGCCAATTATATTGGGGAAATGTGCCATCTGGTAGAAGTCTGATTTTGTTTGGACCAGTTCAGCATGGGTTGCAGGAAAACATATGTAATGCTCCATCCTGTGTAACATGGCGTCAAGGAATTTGTGGAAAAACCTTGACAGGCTGCTCTGTGTCACCCCACCTACCGCAGCAACCACGCTCTGGTAGCTCCCAGACGCAAGCAGGTGGAGGCTGCACAGCACCTGCACGTGGGGTGGAATGGCGTGTGCCCTTGGGGTAGTGTGCTCCAGCAGTGGGTGGAGGTCCCTGATTAGGTCCAAGATGGTGTCTGGGGCCAACCTGTACCTCTGCAGTATCTCTGCCTCTGTGAGCATGAACAGGGTTATCCTCTGTCTGTAGACCTGCTCCTCTCTCTGCCATTCCCTCTCTCCTTCCTCCTGTAGCCGTAGCCGTCTTGCAATGACATAAAATGCCGCCATTGTGAAGGAAGAATTGCATTTTGGGTCCATTTTTATAGGTTGCACCTGTTTACCACCTGATTCCAATCCATGGTAAATACCGACTCTTAAATAACGAATTTCAAGCAAATTCGGTATTTCAGTGCTTTCCTACATCTCAAAATCCATTTTTACCACTTCTTATTTACCGAATCAGTAAAATACCGATTCGGTAATTTTACCGAATCTGAAAATTTACCGATTCGGTAAATTTACCGATTCGCTACCCGTTGCGAATCGGTAAATTTACTGATTCTGTAAATTTTCCGATTCGGTATTTTACCGATTCGGTAAATTTACCGATTCGGTAAATTTACCGATTCGGACGATTTTCTGTCTCCTACATCCAGAATGCTCAATACCGGTCGGTAACGGCCGAAAATACCGATTTTCGGCCGTTACCGACCGGTAAAGGGCTTTCTACATCTGGCCCTATGTGCCTTTGTTCACCCTACATAGCATTTGCATCTAGGTGTGAGGCTCCACATAGGTCGCAGCCACGATTCTCAAGCCTAAGGAGACCTGATAGACCCTTAAATTTGGCCTTTGTTTTGGGCCAAGCTGAAATTTAAAATAACAAAGTTTCCTCTTCGCAGACGACGTACAGGCACCACTAAATGTGCCTCAGTTTCTGAAAATTACACCGGGACCAGTTCAAAGTGGGGCCCAGCTTCTTGGCAGGTTGGACGGAATGCCACCCTGTGAAAATAGAGGATGTATTCCGTCTATTCGCGTATACCACTGACTTGTTCCTTGCTCTTCGTGGGATAATAATTAGAGCTGAATCTATAATTCACCTAACTTTATAGGAGTTGCATGTTCGTGGGCTTCGATGCCTGCTATCCGGCTCCTGCTGAAAGTTTGAATTTTCACACACAATGGCAAGTACTGCCATTGGGCACCTCTCCCCTTCTCCCGCTGGCTCCTGCCTAAATACTGGGGGCCCCAACATGGAGCCCCCTTTATTAATATTAGTTCTTTCTCTTTTACCTATCTACTCATTGATTTATTGTTAAAAGTGGGAGTGCTCCTGCCACTCTCATTTCAGTGGCATTCTCATAGTATGTGTGCAGTCACACTCTCTTACTTATGATTATGTTTGAGATGCTTTTCTTCTGTCACACTGGGTGTTGCTCCTACCACAACTCCCACTTTTGTCATATCCTTGAGTCATGCTGCTGTCACTGAGTCTTGCTTTCAATGCCTGCGGTTCTTAATGCAGTCATGCCCTATAACTTGTGCTCTTGATAGAGCGCGCAGGTCACCCAACTATGAATTTACCATACTCACCTGGGCCCATAATCAATAACTCATAATTTAATCAGGTAATCTTCGCTCTACTACCAGTTATTTTTACCTACTAGGTCCTATACCATTGACTTACCAATCCTTGTCACTGGTACATGTAAACCTATTGGATCAGGGTGTTAGCATAATAGGAAAAATACTTTTGCACTCATATAATAACCACAGACTCGGGAAGTTTCAAACTCTTTATCTAAGTTTCTTAAATGGTCATGATCCACAAATTAAACACAATTAGACTCTCAATAATGAAGATCAGAATCTAAATATAACTATGCAAAAGATGTATTAAATTAATTTCGATCTTTTAGTAATAGGGAAGGTATAGAAAGGAAATATAAAAATACAATCAAAACGTCTAAGCATTTAACAAAAAGGGAGGGGAAAAAGGGAACATGTCAAACTTTAGCAATAGGAAGGGTAAAGAGAAGGAACATAATATGCAAGCACTATTATCGAATATGTAACATTTAGGGAGGGTGAGAGAAGGAAACAAAACAATGACGATCTCACACGAATTAATGTTTACCTAGGTATGGTGTGAAGAACTAACCCTGGCCACAAGTCAGTTTAAAGGACGGAATCCCTAAAGATGCAGTCGCCAGTAGGCTTGTAGGTGCAGATCAGAATCAGAACAGGTAATACCAGATTTGGATCAGGACAGGACCACCAAAGGTTAAGACCAGCACCCGCAGTTCAGTTGCAATGCCTGCGCTACTCCCTCTCTGCAGCTAACAGTCAGAACCCCGATTGGGTTATAGATTTCACCAACAAAGTGCTTCGCCAGCACCTCAGCTTCCCGGACCCTGATTGGGTCAGCGAATCTTCTGACAGAGTGCTTCACAGCACCTCTGCTCTCGATCACCTATTGAGTGCGTTGGGTCAGTGACAGGTCAGCTATTCGGACAAGTCGGACAATTTCTCTAGCTAAACCTACGCTAGTTATACTATTTTCCAGGTCAGAGTACCACCCCCCAATGTTGCAAGTGTAAGGATCCCCAATTTTGATTGGACAAAGAATGAGGAGAGGTCATCACACCACACCAAATTTTGATACCTCAGTGTTGAATATTAATTTTATATTCCCGCCCATCAATTTATTTTCTCATGACATCTTTATTCCACCCAACAATGAATGTTCTATTGGCAAATATTTTGTTATAACATTGTAAAATTTTGAGTTCAATAGTTCATGCTCTCAGGAGCATCTTCTAGTCTGTCAGCTCTTTGGCTGCAGTCCAAAGGTCACTGTTCCAGAGACTTGAGACTTTCACGCAGTCGCAGTTTCAACAAAGATGGAGTACAGCGTTACACATTAGGCCAGTTTTCTGTGAGTAACATGAAATGGAAAAGAAACAGTTTTAGAACACAGAATAAATGAATGCACTGTATACCATGTATCTCTACTCTATACCCATTATTTTATATTTAACTATAACATTAGGATTAAGCAGAACGAACAGCTTAGCAAAAGCAGCAGTGCAAGCTTCTTGCATGTGAAAACATAGAGCAGCCATATTAATACTAGTGCGCAGAAGCGAAAAGATTCCCTCCAAAGCAACAAGTACGTCATGGCACGTGATTATGGTTAGTAAAACACATAAGCAAGCTTCTCTCGTACACCCAATGTTTATGTAAAATGTGAGTTTAGTAAAACAAACATGTTGATTAGTGCTTTTAACGTTATTTGAGGTTCATGAATACAAGCAAGTCGCTTCATGTGCGAATCCTTGCTCCATCACTCTTGTGACTGCAAGTGAGTGCTGCTGCTATCATATGCTATCATATGCTGTCAGTTCCTGCTGCTGTCACTCTGAGTACTGCTGTCAATGGATATAACTCATGCCAGTGCCCTGCTTCTTAAGGCCATCAAAGAAGATGCTGTCATCCACTGATGAGCCAGATGTCAGTCATTCTGCTGCCACCTCTCCAGGCTTGGCTATAGCAAGCAAACTGTAAATTGAGTAGATGGATGTGTGAAGCATAACGCCTGAAAGAGCAGGTCAACTTCAAGGGTGTAGGAGGAGTGATTTCCTTCAACAGCCTCAAGCTCCAATCTTAGTTTCATCAGCAGACAAAAGGTCAAATGTGTAAACGCCCCCGAGACTGCTAGCTATTACTTCCATCTTCCTGCAAGAGATCATCAGTTAAATGTAAAGGGGGAGCAACATTAGGAGATGATGT
This sequence comes from Lissotriton helveticus, assembly GCF_964261635.1. Taxonomy (NCBI): domain Eukaryota; kingdom Metazoa; phylum Chordata; class Amphibia; order Caudata; family Salamandridae; genus Lissotriton; species Lissotriton helveticus. Next base: position 845,152,203 of record NC_136063.1, on the reverse strand, counting down.
GGCCTAACAGCTAGGGCGGTTAACTTCGGAGCTGGGGTACCAGATAGGAGTCTTTGCAGAGAACCTCAACATTCTGTGATTCTGGGCAAATCGCTTAATCTCCCCATGCCTAAGTAAAAACTAATGTGCACTGTTAGAAATGGGGGTCTCTAGTTGGCAATGGTTTGCACCTTTGTCCAAATAGGGACCCTTGCTTCTAGTCAGGGTAAGGGGCTACACTTCTAAAATAACCCCTGTTCACCCCCTTGGTAGCTTGGCACGAGCAGTCAGGCTTATCTCGGAGGCTGTGTGTAAAGCATTTGTGAACACATACAGTGATACAGTGAAAACACCACTAATGGACACCACGCCAGTTTAGAAAATCAGTAATCTTTACTAGACTTAACACAAGACCCAACAACAAAAATCCACAATACTGTAATCAAAAATAAGTTTATAAAATGGTAGAAAATAGCTTAGTTCAATGTAGATGGTAAATGCAACACTTTACTCTCAATGTACCTGGGATGGGTCGCACAATGCAAACAAAAGGGTCGCAGGGAAGTTGATGCGCTGTACCTTACACTCAGAGGAATGGATGCATTGGTTCCTTACTGCAGCACAGGGGAGGTGATGTGTCACTTCCTTACTGCGCGGGGAGTTGATGCAACGCTTCTTACTGTGGCCCGGTGACGATGCGACAAGATGGCACCTTGAAGCGATGTGACGATCCGGTGCGATTCGACAAAATGGCTTCTTGGATGCGGTGCGACAACGGGATGTGATGTGTGCATGTCCGACGGCCATGAAGCAAAATCGATGATAGTTGGAGCAGCGACAGGCCCTGCGACACGCTTCTATGGTGATACTATGGTGACCTCAGCGGTGGCGACACGCTTCCCCAGTGATGTGACACGCTTCATCTGTGATGCAACAGCAAACAGCAACAGCGGCAGCACACTTCTTCGGCGATGCGACGGCAACTGCTGCTGTGGCGACACGCTTCTCCTCATTGGTTCGCGCTTCCAGCTCCCAGCGACACACAGACACTAGAGGTCCCTAGAACAACAGCAGGCACCTATATGCAGGTTGAAACCCCAGCAAGGGAATTCAGGGGAGCTTGTGGTGAAGTCTTGTATCCCTGAAACTTCAAGCAGGAGGCAAGCACACTACAAACCCTTGGAGATTCTTCTTCAAGATGATGAAAGTTCACAAAGTTCCTTTTCTTCTTTCCTTGGCAAATAAGTAACCACTGCAGGCCAACCCCAGAAATAGCACAGGGTTCTTCTTGATTCCCAGAAGTGATCTAAAATTCTGTGATCTGGGCCCCAATATTTATACTGCAAAATCCTTTGTCCTCTGAAGGCAGAGGGTGTGTGTGCCCAACCAAAACCAGTTCTGTCCTCCTGGGTGCAGCTTCCTGGCAGGAGGTGAAGACAGCATTGTTTGAGAGCAGAGCTGGCCCAGGTAGCTGAAAGGAATTCTCCTCCCCCTACGCTCTATTCTATGAGGGCTCAGGGCAGTGAAAGGAAATCTCCTCCCCCTACTCTCTATTCAATGCAGGTCCTATTCAGCCCAGTCCTGACCCATCAGACTGCTGGAGCCAAGGCTCTTTCCAGTCCCCTGTCTCTCACAAACCAAACATGGAATACACAAACCTAGCAGAGACATGCTGGATGGTTAAGCAAGAAAATACCTACTTTCTAAAAGTGGTATTTTCAAACACAGAATGTAAAAATCACCCTAGGTAAAAGATGTATGTTAACATTCTGAGTTCCGGCATACTAAACTCGATTTTATACCTTGTTCCCTGGGTCAGTTAGGATTATAAGATGTTATAATCAAACTGCCCATTCCTGCCTATGGGTACAGGCAGCCTTGCAATAGTGAAAAATGAAATTACCTGTAATTCACTATCAGGACATGTCACACACATCAGGGCATGTCCTACGTTTTACATACAACACACCCTGCCCATGGGCCTACCTTAGGGATGACTTATATGTAGAAAAGGGAAAGTTTAAGGACTGGCAAATGGGTGCACTTGCCAAGTCGACATGGCAGTCCCAGACTGCACACAGGCTCTGCAATGGCAGGTCTGAGCCATACTTTACAAGCTGCTTTTGTGGGTGGCACAACCAGGGCCGCAAGCCCACCATCAGCATTTGATTTACAGGCCCTGGGCACACATGGTGTACTGTACTAGGTTCTAGCAAGTAAATCAAATAAGCCAATCATGGAGTCACTAATCCATTACAACAATTTACAATAGGGAGCATTTGCACTTGCACTTTGGCACTGAATAGCAGTGGCAAGGTGCCGACAGCATCTAGACCAGCAAAAAGCATAGCAAAAACACAGGAGGCAACAGAAAAAAAATTGAAGGGACACCCATGCCAATGGTGCCAGGTCTAACACGTGTTCCCTACAGCTGAAATGTGAGGAGAACTACCCACCCCTTGGGAGTTCTCTTCACTAAGATGGAAAAATCTGGACAGACCATCAGCATTGGTGTGTTCTGTACCAGGGCGGTGTTCCACCGTGAAGTCCATCCCCTGTAGGAAAATGGACCACCTCAACAGCTTTGGATTCTCACCCCTCTGTTGCATCAACCATCTGAGGGGCCTGTGGTCTGGCTGAACCCAGAAGTGAGTCCCAAACAAGTATGGTCTCAACTTCTTTAGTGCCCAGACCACAGCAAATTACTCACGCTCAATTGCACACCACCTCTGTTCCCTTGGAAGTAACCTCTTACTAATGAAGGTTACAGGTTGGTCTAGGCCCTCCTCATTCATCTGTGAAAGAACAGTCCCTACACCATGCTCTGAAGCGTCTGTCTGTACAATGAATTCTTTAGAGAAGTTGGGCGCCTGAGGTATGGGCCCTGTGCAAATGGCAGTCTTCAGGGCATAAAAAGCTTTTCGACAGGTGTCAGTCCAGTTAACTTTCTTGGGCTGCTTCCTGGAAGTCAGCTCTGTCAAGGGTGCAACAAAGCTGCCATACCCCTTGACAAACCTCCTGTAGTACCCAGTGAGTCCTAAAAAGGCTCTCACCTCTGTCTGGGTCTTGGGGGGTTCTCAAGCCAGGATGCAATCAATCTTGGACTGTAGGGGCGCCACATGGCCACTCCCAACCTGGTGTCTCAAGTACACCACGGAACCCTGCCCGATCTGGCACCTACTCGCCTTGATCTTGAGGCCTGCCTTCCCCAGCGCCATCAACACTTCCTGAGGTGGCGCTGATGTTCTTCCCAACTGGCGCTGAACACTGCTATGTCATCCAGATAGGCCGCACTGAAATGTTCGAGTCCAGCCAACCCCTGGTTGACCAACCTCTGAAAGGTAGCAGGGGCATTCTTCATCCCAAAGGGCATAGAGTTGGTAGTGCCCATCTGGTGTGGAGAATGCTGACCTCTCCTTTGCCCCATCAGTTAAAATCAAACGTACTGAGGTACCGGGCAGCCCCCATCCGATCAATGAGCTAATTAGCTCTGGGGATGGCGTGCGCGTCAGTCCTTGTGACTGAATTGAGCCCTCGGTAGCTCACACAGAACCGGAGTTCTGGCGTGGCACCGGGTGCAGCAGCCTTTGGGACTTACACTACTGGGCTGGCCCAAGGGCTGTCTGAGGACTCAATCACCCCTAACGCAAGCATCTTGGAGACCTCCTCCTTGATGCAAACTCTGACCCTGTCAGTCACTATGTAAGTTTTGTGCTTAACAGGAGGACTGTCCCCAGTGTCCACATCATGGACACACCAATCAGTGATACTGGGAGTCAGGGAGAACAGATCAGAAAACTGTCCCAACAGTTGGCGACAGTCACCCTGCTGCACAGGGGTCAGGGTGGAAGAGAAGTTTAAACCATCCACTGACCCATCTTGCTCTTTCGCAGACAGGAGGTCAGGAAGAGGCTCAGTCTCCTCCTCCCTTCCATCATCTGTCGCTAGGAGCAAGCCCACTTCGGACCACTCCAAGTGGGGCTTCAGGCGGTTGACATGCAGGACCCTCAAAGGGTTCCAAGGAGATGGCAAGTCCACCAAATAGGTGACATCGCTCTTGCGCTCCACCACCTCAAATGAACTGGTCCATTTATCCAGGAGCACACAAGGCTCCACTGGGGCCATGACCCACACTTTCTGACCAGGCTGAAGCTCGATCAGAGTGTCATTCTGATCGTACCACCGCTTCATCTCTTCCTGGCTTCCAGATCTGCCCGAGCAAGTTGCATGAAATGCCTAGTTTTGGTCTTTGAAGGCCAGCAGGTAGCTATAGACATCCTGGGGAGGTTTCCTGGGAGCTTTCTCCCAGCCTTCTTTTACCAAACTCAGAGGTCCTCCTACAGGGTGGCCATACAGCAGTTCAAAGGGACTGAACCCTAAGGACTTCTGTGGTACCTCTCTGTGAGCAAAGAGAAGGCATGGCAAGAGGACGTATCACTTACTCTTAGGTTCTTCAAGACCCATAATCATGCTTTTGAGGGTCGAGTTGAATCTCTCAACCAGCCCATTACCTTGGGGGTGGTAAGGAGTGGTGAACTTATAGGTTACACCACACTCCTACCACAGGGACTTCAGATACTTGGATATGAAGTTGTTATCACGGTCTGACACCACCTCTCTGGGAAACCCCACGTGCAAGAAAATCCCCATCAACGCACGACCCACCATGGGGGCTGTCACAGTCCGGAAAGGGATGGCTTACGGGTACCGGGTGGCATGGTCCACCAAGACTAGGATGAACTTGTTGCCCATGGCTGTCTTGGGATCCAGAGGCACCACAATGTCAATGCCTACCCTTTCAAAGGGGGTGCTGATCACAGGAAAAGGCTGGAGAGGAGCCTTGTACTTCCTCCCACTCTTACCACTTGCCAGGCAAGTCTGACAGGTCCTGCAATGAGTATCTGAACTCTTGGGCATTTGGGGCCAATAAAAGTGGGTGACAAGCCTTTCAAGCGTCTTGTCCTGCCACAAATGTCCTGCTAAAGGCACATCATGAGCCAGCCCCAGTAGGAAGGCTCCGAAGTGCTGGGGTACCACCAGCAGCACACCAGCTGACCCAGGCTCAGGAACCTTAGGCTCGCTATACAGGAGACCATTCTCCCAGTAGATCCAATATGATCTAGACTGATCACCTGCTGCCAGGTTTGTGGCCTGTTGCAGCAAAACCCACAAGAGAAGGGCACTTCTTCTGCTCCTCACAGAACTCTTCCCTTGAGGGTCTTCCTTCCTGCTGCCAAAGGGCAGCTCAGGTAGGCCCCCAGTTCAGCTACTTGCTCCCCTCTAGGTTCCACGGCATCCCCCTCAAGAAGTGCCTCCTCCTGGACTGTGGCAGCTTTCGGGGCTGGTTTCCCACGCCCCTGTCTCTTCTCTTTAAGGAAGGCACCTGGGCCACTCTTTCAGGCTCCAGCTCCTCTTGAATACCCTTACTGGCTGCCATGGACCGGGTGGTCACACACGCCCACTCTGGCAAACCCAAAATTTCCAAATGAGCACTTTGCTCCACCTTAGCCCTAAGGGAGCTCTTCAAATCATTGCCCAACAGACAGTCAACGGGCATGGCTGGCCTCACAGCTATTTGAATTGTACTTGCGACACCTCCCCACTCAAAGGGAATCTGAGCCACCCTGCAGTGGCTCTCAGTGTTGTCAGTGGCAACAACCGGGTAAAATGCATTGGGGATTACCTGCTCTTCAGACACCAGCCAACAACTGACAGCTATCACACTGGCTCCGGTGTCTCTCGGAGCCTCCACTCTACGGCCATTGATGGTCACCCACTGCCTGTATTTCTTTTTTTTTTATTTCTTTTTTTATTTCTTTTTAGAGATTTTCATAGGAATAACAATGTACATTTAAACATTACAATTCTAAGTCCCCCCTCCCACCGTTCTGACTTCTTTCACATCCCTGTACCGGCGATCGTACGACTTCCTTCACATTAGTATATACACAGCCATTTAGCCAACAACCCATCACTGGGCAGGCGGCGTTTGAAAATATCAAATCAAGTGAGCATCAACATATTAGTGAAAACTTCACAATCGAACAAAAAAAAAAAAAAGGAAATTGGACACAGCGCTTACCATTGCATCAAGTTCATTGCACATTGTCTCATAAAGGTGTCTCTCCACCTCAGAAATTAATAGTGACCCTATGTCTTTCCCGTGGAATGTGTGTTACCCTTATTGACCAGGTATGTCTGGTACAGCCCCCAAAAGTTTTTAGGCCTGCTTGTGGGGGGAAGGAGCTCGTTATAATTTTCCGATTGCGTGCAGTAATACAGCACGTCATGCGCCCAACGCTTCGGAGTAGGCAGAGGGCCTCTCATCCAGCAGCATGCAACAACCCTTCGGGCTATGAGCAGGCTTATGTCCACTAATCTCCGTACCACTCTGGCAAGTTGTTTGGTATATCCTAGCAATGCTACTAAAGGGTCAGGTGTGAGGTCGACCTCTACTACGTGGCTAATATCAGCAAAGATCTGCTCCCAGAAATCCCAAATTCCAGGGCACTGCAAGGCAAGGTGCATAAAGTCGGCATCGGGGGCATTGCATCTCTCGCAAGCAGCCGTATTGCGTAAGCCATATCTGCAGAGCCTAGCCGGGGTATAGTAAACCCTGTTGAGGAACTTAAAGTGCACCAGTCTGTGTCGGCCATTAAGGGAGATTGTCCGTGTGTTGGTGCAGCAGTTTTGCCACATATCGTCACCTATAACAGTCTGCAGGTCAGTTTGCCATGCTAGCCGAGCCTTAGTGTATTTGTGTTCTTTGTGTGCCTGGGACAGTTTGTACAGGTGGGACAATAGTTTTTGGGGGGAGGCAGCCTTGATTGCGTATGTGAGTTCCAGAACCTCCGGAGGCTCCGCCATGTCTTCACCGAGCAAGTCTGATAGAGCGCTGCGAACTCTATGGAACTGAAAGTGTGTCAGAAGTGGTGGCGCCTCGCAGTCACCCACGACCTGCTCCCAGGTCTTAGCCACCCCGTCACGAAACAAGTCGCTCACGACTCTAATATTCAATTTCTGTAATGCTAGGACCACCCCTTTCTCCTGCAGAGGAGTAAGCCATCGGGCCCAATCTATCGGCATCTCAGGGGAGTACATCAGAGCACCACCCTGCGCCTGTAGGAGGCAATGCCAGGCGTTATTCGTGGCAGTGACCGAATCCAGCACACCAGTCCTACGATCAGTAGGCTAGAAGATCGTATGTGGGAGCGAGAGGGGGCTGGCAAACAGAGTTTCCAGACGTAGATGCGGGATATCGCTATCCCCATGGATCCAGGTGTGTAGATGGGCTGCCTGGGCAACTCTGTAATATAACTCTAGGTCCGGAGCACTAAGCCCCCCCATGGAGTAAGGCAACGTTAGTTAGTGTCCATTTGGCTCGCAGTTGTCCACCTGCCCAGGCTAGTTTGATCATTAATTGTTGTAGTCGTAGGAAAAAAGACTTGGGGAGTACGATCGGTATCGTCATAAAGAGAAATAGAAATCTGGGTAGCACGACCATTTTCATAATGGATATTCTTCCCAGCAAGGAGAGAGGGAGCTTACACCAGATCTCTACGTCATCCTCCAATCTGCTAAAGGCAGTACCATAGTTAGCTTGAAAGAGGATCTCGGCGTCAGTATGAAGCTGGACCCCCAAGTACCTGACCGTGTCAGTGGTCCACTGCAGTGGGTACTCCATAGTCGTGCACTGCGTGATGGGAGTCAGGGGGAAAGCTAGTGACTTTGACCAATTGACCTTTAAACCCGATAACGCGCCAAATCGGACCACCTCTCTGAGCACCGAGGATATGTTGTTATCAGGGTCTCGGACATATAGTAGGGTGTCATCAGCGTACATCGACACTACAACCTTGTATCCCGGAAAGCCTATGCCCTCGTTTCCGTGATACTACTGAAGGGTGCATGCCAGTGGTTCCGCCACCAGTGCATATAGGAGTGGGGAAAGCGGGCACCCCTGTCTGGTACCTCTACTGATGGGGAAGGAGTCAGTGACCAGGTCCCCCAGTCGGAGTCAAGCACGCGGCTGTGTATATAGTGTTCCTACCATCTGCAAGAATGGCTGTCCAAGGCCCATATGTTGCAGCACCAATCGCATAAAGGGCCACTCAACTGAATCAAAGGCCTTTTCCATATCAAGGAAAACTGCTAGGGCCGTCCTGTCTTGACGCACATGCTGTATCGTACCCAATACCGTCGGATATTGTAGACCAGATTCCTGCTAGGGATGAATCCGGCCTGCTCCGGCGCCACCAGCTTTGGTGCGAGGAGCGCCAGTCGAGTGGCCAGCACCTTAGCGAATAGTTTAGCATCAACATTCAGAAGTGATAGAGGCCTGTACGAACCACACTCATCCCGGGGTTTGCCTGGTTTCAATATAGTGACCAGAAGCATCTCTCGCATGGATGGGGGCATGCTGCCTACCTCGCAGATGTCGTCGAAGAGGGCTGATAGATGTGGGAGCAGCTGTTCTTTAAAAGCTTTGTAGAAGCCTACTGTGAGGCAGTCAGCGCCCGGCGCACTGTCCTACCTCATACCGGAAAAGGACTCCAGGATTTCGTCTTTTTCAATAGGGAGGGGTGGGAATGTCAATATGGCCAAGGTAGTCGTTTATGTCATCCTCTAAATCCCCACTCTTTGACGTGTATAGAGCAGCGTAGTAAGCCCTGAACTCGTTTGCTATATCTGTCTCATCAGTGAGTGTCTCTCCGTCTGTAGACTTCACCTCTGTGATCTGAAGCAACCCTTTTCTCCCTCCCACTATCCTTGCTAGGACTGCGCTGGGTCTGTCTCCCTCGCCGTACACCCTCGCGTATTTCCCCATAAATCTGACTTCCCTGTCCGCCTCGTCATGGTATTCAGCTAGTAGCGTCTTAATGTCATTGCTTATTGAACTATCCGCTAGTCTGCTCTGCCTGCCCTCTAGGTCAGCCAGTCCCGTCTCAAGATCGGTTAATCTCTGTCTAATGGGCTTCAGTATTCCAGAATGTTTGGACATGGCTACGCCCCTAATATATACCTTGAACGCCTCCCATACAACTTGGAAGCTATCCACAGAACCCACATTAGCTTCAAAGAATTCATCTATGGCATCTGCCAGTTCTCCTCTGAACACCGGGTCTAAAAGGGAGTACGGCGGGAAACGCCATGTGAATGGCGGTATGGTCTTCCCCGGGAGACAAATCTCCAATAGTACTGGCGAGTGATCTGACAAGGTTCTGGGCAGCACTCTGCAGTCCCTGATTTGTCCTAATTTAGAAGCAGGAGCAAGCCAGTAATCTATCCTGGTGTGAATGTCATAGTAAGCAGAATAGTGTGTGTAGCCCCTCTGCTGTGGATTTTGGGAACGCCACACATCTTCCAGTCCCAAACACATCATTGCATTTAGCAACTCCAAGGCAGCTGCCGGGGGCCCCACGATGCAGGCCAGCCGATCTGTCCAGCGTAGGGTTAAGAACAAGGTTAAGATCCCCCCACCACAAAAGGCAGCTCGGGTCGTAATGTTTGACCTTGGCAGCGAGGGCTTGATAGAATTCTGGTGAGTCATAGTTAGGCCCATATGTGTTAATGAGTACTAATTCCAGACCTGGTCTGGTCCATTTAGATATTACAAACCTACCCTCTGTGTCTGATACTAGGGTCTGTATCGTGAGTTTAGATTTCGGATTCGCCCATGTCAACACACCCCTGGCGTGGGAAGTGAAGCCGGTAGCAGTGATGTTGCCCTCCAACCCCCTGCAGCGCAGCATCTTGCTGTTTATCGGGAGATGAGTCTCCTGTAGCAGAGCTATATCAATGTGATGACGTTGTAGGTAACTGGTAACTTTCCTGACCATGCGGTGGTCGTTTATGCCGCGGACATTCCATGTAAGCGCCTTCAGTCTAGGAGCATGTGCAGTTGTCATAGCAGTTGTTCAGTCAGCCAGTCTAAAATATCACAGAGTGCCCCAAATGTCAATCTCACGCATATGTTTGATGCAAAAACTGTGTCAGAAGTCAGATAGTACATTTCCCCAAGATTAATTAAACATTCCCTCCCCAATACCTTTCTACCCCCCTCCCACATCAGACCAACCCCAACTCGGCCTTGCACGATTGAAGCACATCGCCCCTCCCTCCCAACTCCGTTAGCTAACTAGTAATCTCCCAAAGGGGGGGCAATAGGTGCATAAAGCTCGGGGGCTGAGGTAGCCAGACAGTCAGTAAGTAAACTGAGAGCAGTACTAGGCTGAGACCCGGCCCGTGAGCCACCGCCCGGCGTCTTTGCTTCGGCTAGTTAAAACATTTTAGAACCAATTATCCCATGACCAGTGCCGGCCAGGGGTGCACACTATAATCAGCTGTCCATATGCATAACTCTAGCAATATTCATAGTCTCAGTGAAACATTGTGGCTATGAACACACTAATCAGGCTTAACACGTAACATATGTAACTGGACAGTCTCACCATCAATCGATCCATGTTGCCAGCATGTTCTCAATCAGAGTCCTCCTGTCTACCCCCAACGCGGGAGTACATCGAGTGCTAGCTTCGGTTTCAGTCCCGGGCCTGGCACAGTTCTGAGGAGCAGGGTAGGCTCGCCCAACTTGGAACGCACCCATTCTGGCATTTCAGTCCTGTTCATCTAGCTGACTACCATTGCCTACGCCGTCCGCTGTACTGCCAAAGTCCTTCCGATGTTCTTTGGTCCACACCTTCAGGGCCTGTTGCAGAGCTTTAGGATCCGTGAAAATGTGGGATTGACCCTGCCGGTTAATTCTTAGTTTTGCAGGGTACAACATGGCGTAATCAAGCCCAAGTTCGCGGAGTTGTTTCTTGAATGGGGCAAAATGTCTGCGCTCTTCCTGCACTTTGGCTGTGAAGTCTGGGTACAGGGAGATTTTAGATCCCTCATATTGTAGCTTCTTCTTCTCTCGGGCTAGTCGGAGGGCTGTGTCTCTATGCCTGTAGTTTAAAAGTTTAGCGATGATAGGCCGTGGAGGGGCGCCCGGGCGAGGACGAGGGCCCAGCGAACGCTGAGCCCGCTCCACGATGAACATTGGGAAAAGACAGTCTCTCCCAGAAGCGTAACCAGTAGGTTCTCTACAAATTTTTCCATGTTGCTCATTGGCGTTGTCTCCGAAACCCCTGTGATTCGTATGTTGGAGCGTCTCGAGCGTGCCTCCAAATCCTCAGCCTTATCCTGTATGCCCTGCAAGAGTTTGCTTATTTGCTTACGATCCTTGTCAAGTTCCGTTTGGGCCTCCTCGACCTCCGTTAAGCGCCGCTCGGACATATCCAGACGTTCCGCGTGTTTGTCTACACGCTCCGCCATGCGGTCCATTCGATAAGTGAGGGCATCGATTTTAGTGCCTATAGAGGCCATGCTGTCCTGCAGGCCCTTCTCCATCGATAGTAGCATGGTTTTGATATCAGAGTAGGTCGTGTCCTCTGCGCCACCCGCCAGGCGGGCCTGGTCCGCTTCTCCAGCTCCAGGGGGCTTGAGTCGGTGATTCTCGAATGGGAGCTTGCTCTGGGTCTTGTCCCCCTTTCCCATGACAGCGTCTAGTCTGATGATGTCCGTGGACTAAGCACCGCAAGACGTGCGGGAAAGTGCGTGTCGTCCGAAAGTGGGATTACCCTCAGCGAGGCACTCCGTGAGCTGTGTCCAGTAGTTACCCACTCCTGGCTGTCTGGTGAGGTTCCCAGGTCATAGGGCTGCGGAAGGGCTCACGTAGGGCAACGGGTGAAAGAGTGCTCCCAGTTAATAGCGCTTCAACCTCCTCAGGCGCCTTCAAAGCTCTTTCACCGAGTTAGAATCCCCACTTGCTCCTGAGGACCGATCAAGGGCAATTCACTGCGCCATTGAGCTATGCGTGGTATATATGGCCCAGAGATCACCGGAGGAGCGACTGCGCACTAGACGACGTCTTATGCCTCAGTGGCCCGTCGTGTGCCAATTCAATGAGGGGCCGCCGTGCCGATGAGGAGCCAGGACGCGGCAGCGCCCGGGACCGTGGCGTGTCAGAGCGTGTGGCCTCAGGTGTTTGCAACCGGCGGGGTGAGCCGGTGCTGGAAAGGCCTCCCCCCGTTGACAGCCGGTGTGCACACGCAGGGGCCCACAACGGACGGAAGATCCTACAGCCCAGTGTCAAGCCAGGGGAGGGGGGGGAGGTGGAGGAGGGAGGCTATGGGGTCACCCCGGATGTTGAGCACCTCACCTCCTCTCAAGTTTTGACTCTCACGCCCCGGGCACCGCAGCAGCGGTGGCCGTCAGACCCCCCCTGTCAGCACATTGCAGCACGTCCCCCGGCGCGGATCTCACGCAAGATCGCGGCTCAGCGGCCCAGTTCTCAGTCCCGGTAGCCCTCGGCGCCGTTAGTGTAAAACGCCTCTGGGGGCCCTGATTCGATCCTTGCTGTGTCCCAGAGGGTGACTGGTGACAGCTGGTGCACTTTTGCTGCAGAAGCAATCGCCGATGCAGGATCGTTGAAGGATTTTGTAGGCGGCGGTACGGAGCTCAGGGATTACATGTCCGCCATCCGTGCCGGCTAGCTCCGCCCCTTACTGCCTGGATTTCTTAGTGTTATCAGGCAGCTGGTTCCTGGGGACCACCTCACAATCTCCTAAAGAGACTAGGGACATCTCTGTGGAACCCCACGCACCTTGGGCACCCAACTCCTCGCCCAGGTCTACATTAGCCATGTGTTGGGGCGGTGCACCAGTGGGTGCTGTTTTTCCTTTCAGAGGGCACTTGGGATCATAGAAACAGTGGCTCACCTCATCACACTTAAAACATGTCGGTGTCCCATCTGAACAGGTTTACCTGTCAGGCCCCTAGCTTCTTCTCAGGGGCAGGCTAGGAACCCTTCCCTTGGGGATTACTTTGGGGCCCTTACTGGAACTTCCTCTGTTTACCCTTGCCCCCCCACTCTTCTGCTGGGGACCCTGCCCACATTTGGTGGAGTCTCCCAAATAGCCCTTGTGGACCCAGGTACTAACCCAGCAGTCTGCCTCCTCAGCAAGCTTCCTAGGGTTAGTCAGATTTCTATCAATAAGGTGTTGGCATAACTCTGGAAAACAATTACTAGACAAGTGCTCCATGCAATCAAATCGTAGAGCTCCTGATAATCATTCACTTTGCTACCCTTCACCCAATCATCCAATGCTCTGAAAAAAAGTCACATGTGCTACCCAAGTACTTGACTCCAGTTTTTTACAATTTCTAAACCTTTGTCTCTGAATCTCTGGGGTCAACCCATACCTGGTCATTAAGGCTTCCTTCATGTGGGCATAGGAATTCTGATCCTCTGAGGGCAAATCTAACAAGGTATCCCACCCATTACTGAGGAACCGCCCCCACAACCCTGCTCCCCAATCCTTCTCAGGGACCTGCTGGGAGGTCATAGCTACCTCATAGGCCTTAAACCACTGCCCAATATCTTCTTGCCTATGGAACTCCATAATCACCTCCTTGGGAATAAACACTAGTTTCTACAGGCACGGATGGTGTGCTGCCACCAGACGGATTAACTTTTAAGCTCTGAGCTTTGAGCTCCAATTCCCTCAACATTCTCTCATGCTCTAAATGCACCTTTTTTGCCCCAGGTCCAACTTCTTATTTTCTAACTCCATTTGCCCACCCAGTTTTAGCTTGGCTAGCTCCATCTGATGCACCCTATCTCTTTCCCTGTCCTCCAGCTCTACTGGGGACAGACCCTTGGAAGAAACACTGCTACCTGGCCCAATGGCCCATCTAGCTGCCCATCTGTATTATCTGCCTTTTCTCCAGGCTCTTTAGTATGCTCAGTGGATTTTCTAGCTTCCAACGAGGCCCTCAGAGGCTTTTGGAATTCCTCTTTCCTGGAGAGGCCTTTCATAGCGATATTACACTTTTTACAGATGGACTTCCACTGTGGCACAGTGTAAACATCAATCTTTTCTTTCTCAAAATCAAAATCTTCAGGTGCAATAGAGGCTGCTTTACTCATGGTGAAAGGAAATTGGCAGTTCTTGACAAAAATTTAAGTCCCAAGAAAAAAGTTCAACCAAAATGTATGTGGTCGCATTATGGTCTGCACTCACTAGTAGTGTACACCAATCACTGTATATGAATTACAAATGCAAGTCCAAATCCTAGCCGCTGACCTCCAAATGTTAGAAATGGGGGTCTCTAGTTGGCAATGGTTTGCACCTTTGTCCAAATGGGGACCCTTGCTTCTAGTCAGGGTAAGGGGCTACACTTCCTGCTCACCCCCTTGGTAGCTTGGCACAAGCAGACAAGCTTTTTTCAGAGGCAGTGTGTAAAGCATTTATGACCCATATAGTAATACAGTGAAATCACTACAAATGGACACCACACCAGTTTAGAAAAATAACTAATCTTTACAAGACTTAACACAAGACCCAACAACAAAAATCCACAATACTGTCATCAAAAATAGTCTTTAAAATGGTAGGAAATAGCATAGTTCAATGTAGAGTAGATGGTAAATGCAACACTTTACTCTCAAAGTACTGGGGATGCGCCATGCAATGCAAACAAAAGGGTCGCAGGGAAGTTGATGCGCCGTTCCTTACTCTCAGGGGAGTGGATGCGTTGGTTCCTTACTGCAGCACAGGGGAGGTGATGCGTTGCTTCCTTACTGAGTGGTGAGTTGATGCGTCGTTTCTTACTGTGGCCCGGCAATGATGCGACAAGATGGTACCTTGATGCAATGTGACAATCCATTGCGATGTGACAAAATGGCGTCTTGGATTCTATGCGACAACGGGGATGCAATGCGTCCATGCCCCACGGCCGTACGGCAAAATCGATGATCTTTGGAGCCGCGTCAGGCCCTGTGACGCGCTTCTCCGGTGATGAGACAGGAACCTCTGCGGCGGCGGCACGCTTCTCCGGTGATGCGACACGCTTCAACTGCGATGCGACGGCGAACAGCGGCGGCACGCTTCTTCGGCGATGCGACTGCAACTGCTGCCGCAGCGACACGCTTCTCCTCGTTGTGTTACGCATCCAGCTTCCAGCGACAGGCAGACAGGAGAGGTACCCAGAACAACACCAGGCACCTCTCTGCAGATAGAATTCGCAGCAAGGGTATTCAGGGGCGCTGGTGGTGAAGTCTTGTATCCCTGAGACTTCAAGCAGGAGGCAAGCACACTTCAAGCCCTTAGAGATTCTTCTTCAAGATCATGAAAGTTCACAAAGTTCCTTTTCTACTTTCCTTGGCAAAGAAGTGACCACTGCAGGCCAACCCCAGAAATAGCACAGCACAGGGGCAGTCTCTTCCTTCAGCTTCTTTGGCTCTTCTCATTGGCAAAGGGTTTGTCTTGATTCCCAGAAGTGATCTAAAGTTCTGGGGTCTGGGTCCCAATATGTATACTGCAAGATCTTTTGTCCTCTGAAGACAGAGGATGTCTGTGCCCAGGCAAATCAGTTCTGTCCTCCTGGCTGCAGCTTTCTGGCAGGAGGCGGAGACAGCATTGTTTGAGAGCAGACCTGGCCCAGGTCCAACTCTCTATTCTATGAGGGCTCAGGTCAGTGAAAGGAAATCTCCGCCCCTTACTCTATTCTATGAGGGCTCAGGGCAGTGAAAGTAAATCAACTTCCCCTACTCTCTATTCAATGCAGGTCCTATTCAGCCCAGTTCTGGCCCATCAGACTGCTGGAGCCAAGGCCCTCTCCAGCCCCCTGACTCTCACAAACCAGACATGGAATACACAAACCTAGCAGAGACATGCTGTATGGTTAGGCAAGAAAATACCTACTTTCTAAAAGTGGTATTTTCAAACACAGAATGTAAAAATCACCCTCACTAAAAGATGTATTTTAACATTCTGAGTTCAGGCATACTAAACTTAAATGTCTACCTTGTTCCCTGGGTCAGTTAGGATTAAAAGATGTTATAATCAAACTGCCCATTCTGGCCTAAGGGAACAGATAGTCTTGCAATAGTGAAAAATCTAATTGCCTGTAATTCACTATCAGGACATGCGGCACACATCAGTGCATGTCCTACCTTTTACATACAACGCACCCTGCCCATGGGCCTACCTTAGGGGTAACTAATATGTAGAAAAGGGAAGGTTTAGGGACTGGCAAGTGGGTGCACTTGCCAAGTCAACATGGCTGTCTCAGACTGCACACAGGATCTGCAATGGCAGGCCTGAGCCATACTTTACAAGCTGCCTCTGTGGGTGACACAACCAGTGCTGCAAGCCCACCAGCAGCTTTTGATTTACAGGCCCTGGGCACACATGGTGCACTGTACTAGGGTCTGACAAGTACATCAAATAAGACAATCTTAATAATAATAATAATAATAATAGGGGCATTTGTAAAGCGCTGAGTTACGCACACCGGCGTGTCCCCGCGCTGACAGTGGGAGAGGCGGATAACAGGGAAATTTAGCTACCAGGCAGACCATTATCTGACAAAGAAGTAGGTTTTTAGTTTAGCTTGAAACCTCGTTTCTAATGGTTCCTGGCGTAGGTCTACTGGGAGTTTATTCCAGTGATATGCCGCTAAATACCTAAAGGATCTGCCTCCCATATGAGCTTTCTTCACTTTGGGGATCCTCAGCAGTCCCCCACCCGCAGATCTAAGCGCCCGGGCAGGTTCATAAACTTCGATCAGTTTCTGCAGTGGTCTAGGTGCCCTGCCATTCAAAATCCGATGACAGGTGCAGAGGGCCTTGTATTCAACTCTGCTCTTCACCGGAAGCCAATGTAGCTTCTGCAGGGCCACCTTCGAGGGCGCCCTTTTGGGCAACCTGAGGATCAGACGTGCTGCCGCATTTTGCAGCACTTGAAGGCGACCAACAGCTTTCCCCGGTGCCCCCAAGTACAGCAGGTTCGCATAGTCCAGCCTTGCGGTCACCAATGCATGTACTAGGGTTTGACGGGCTTCCATCGGCAGTAAGTCGAGGACTTTCCTCATCCTTTTCAGGACCCCAAAACACACGCCTACCACACGGTTGATCTGGGGCCCAAAAGTGAGGCCCGCGTCAAACCATACTCCTAGATTTTTTGCCTCCTGACAGGGGGCGGGAGTTGGTCCTAGGCAGGATGGCCACCACGCCGATGACCAGGCAGACTGGGCTCTCCCCACCACCAGCACCTCTGTCTTGCTGCCGTTAAGTTTTAAACAATTCTTGGCCATCCAATCGGCAAGACCTTTCATGCACGATCAGAAGCCATCCGCAGCAAGACAGGGCGCATGCAAAAGGGAGATGACCAGCTGCGTATCATCGGCGTAAGATACCATTCGGAGGCCATGGCTCTCTACAATAGAGGCAACAGGCGCTACATATAGATTAAAAAGGGTCGGGCTCAGGGACGAGCCCTGGGGCACTCCCTGGCCCAGAGAAATCCCTTTAGAGTAGCAATCGCCTTGCCTCACTCGAAAGCTTCTTCCCGTTAGGAATGCCTGGATCCACCTCAGCGCAGTGCTAGCGATGCCACCTCTGTTCAGACACTGTAGCAAGATGGTATGTGCTACAGTGTCGAACGCCGCGCTGAGGTCTAGCAGGATCATGGCCATGGTTTGACCCTCATCTACACCCTGTCTCAGATGTTCTGTGGCCATGAGAAGGGCCGTCTCCGTAGAGTGGCACGGTCTGAAGCCAAATTGTGTGGCATGAAGCAGTCCCGTCTCCTCCACATGTTCCATAATGTGGGTGTTAACCACCTTCTCTGCTACTTTAGACAGAAAAGGCAGGAGTGAGATGGGCCTCAGATTTTCTAGCACCTCAAAGCCAATGTGAGATTTCTTCTGGAGAGGAAGCACCACTGCCTGTTTCCACCCCTTGGGTACCATGCCAGACTTAAAGGAGGTCTCCAGGACATGCCTAATGTAAGGCTCCAGAACTTCCAGGCTGTCCCCCAACCGTTTAGGGGACACCGGGTCCCACGGGGAGCCAGATTTTATTGAGAGACAAACCCTGACTAGCTCTTCAGGAGGGGGAGTGCTGAAGCTTGTGAGGAGCCCCGAAATCTCCGTGCCCTCTGATGTTGCCTCAGACTCAACCCCTGCGGGGAGGGGGTTAGAAAAAGTCGAGTAAATTTTCTCGACTTTAGTAGAGAAGTAGTCGGTGATGCGATCGCATGTTTCCGTCGAACAACTCTCTGGGTCTGCAGACGAGTCTATAGTAGTCAAAGACTTGTAAATGCAGAAGAGCTCTTTAGCCGAATTTTTTGCCCACGAGATTTGCCCTGCATAAAAGGCCGCCTTCGACTTTTTAATCAGCCTATGATGGAGCCGCCTTTTTTCTAGAAACAGTTCCCTGGCCTGCGTGTCATATGTTACCCTCCATACTCTTTCAGCTCGCTTACATTCTGCCTTTGTCCGCCGTAGCTCTCCACTAAACCATGGGGCTGATCTTTCCTTGCGGCCGCACGCGGATGTACGGCAGAGTGGAGCGGTCTGATCTAACGCCTGTGTAATGCGCTTATTCAAGTTGAGAACCGCCGATTCTATATCCTCACCTCCCGGCTGGCCTTCCCTTGTCAATGCTTCATTAAAATCCTCCACAGAGAATTTTGCCCACTTCCTCCTTAAATAATTCAAGGGTGCCTGAGTATGTGTTATAGAAAACTAATGACAGACGTCAATAGACCCTTTCCGCACTACTTTCAGCAGAAATCCATCTGCTACTTGTATTCAAAATTAAGATCCGTATACTTTTATAATTTTCAACAAATTTATTGGTTTGATTTTTCCTCATACAATGTGGTAATCGTTTTTTCTTGTTTTGTTACAAATGAAATCTTTGTTACTTCTTTAGATTGTGATTGGCACAATTAGTTGAATTGTGATAACTGACATTCATTGTTTAAAAAGAAAAATGTTCCTGTCCCAATGCATTTCGGGATGCTAATCCCTTCATCAGGGGCACATAGTTGCTCACTATCGTGTGATGCTTTGGAAGATTTTCAGTAATGGAGGTTCGAAAAGATATTCCTGATAACGCCGTGAGGAAAGAATGCTGTGGAGTAGGATAGTCTTTATGGACAAGCTTGACGTTGTGACTGATTGGCTGTGGATGAATCAGAAGAAACATAAAAAGACAATCGCTCCTAGTTGGTATCGATATTCCTGTTGGCAGCTGACGGTGTCGAGCTGCTAGCTGTGCTGGCGTTACTTCGGTAAGCGCTTTGGTTATGAGGTGCTAGCCGGGGCTAGAAGAACATATTGCTAACGCGGTGGTTCAATTGGCTGGGTTGGAACGTTGACAAACGATGCTGCAGAGAATGAACTGGCGAGTTTTCTGCTGAAGGAAGCTGCGTGCAGACTCCTTCGGCAGTCAGGGCTCTGTCTTGATAATGCGTTCTTCCGGCGTCTCTCCCAACCGGATGTTTAATGTGCCAGGTTGTAACGGTACAGCAATGAATTGCACTGCAGGTTTTCTGGATAACAACTGTGTTGAGAAACTGCTCATAGATTCTTTCAGCGGTCGGGGCTCTATGTTCAAACGGCGTTCTTCCGGACTCCCTCCATGTTGGACGATACGAAAAATAGACGACGGACCACGGAAGCGGTCCATTCACTTAAAAAAGGAACCACAATGAAAATAGAAGACGGGATTGCCCGATCTATGTTGAAAAGGTGGAAAACAGACTACGGAAATGATCTGGTCTGAAGTATAATGAACGAAAACGTTGGATGATATAAAAAAAATTCTACCGCACGGCAGATGTACTTGAAAAAAATAAACAATGTAGATAATTAATGCGTAAAAGATGCAGTGTACTGTAAACTGTGAAAAATGGAAAGGAATGCCTAATGGGAAGTGAACTAGTAACCTAAACGGATACCAAATAATAAAAAAAAAAAATTATTTACTAGAATAAGCGCCTCGTGAGTTTTAGTTGAGGTGCAAACCTCAAAAGATAAATTCAGGAAACCGTGAGGTCACTCACTATGAACAACATATATGACAACTAAGGTCGTACTGTATATGCTAGCCAATGCCAATCTTGAGTATAAATGTGAGATGTTACTGTCACGAGAAGCCAAGTAGTCAGTTCAACCAGATATGATCATTAGCCAATGCTACAGCTTTTTGTGATTACATGTGTAACTCGTTCCTGTGTCATTACTAAAACATATTCACTATCTGATGAGAAGGATAGAGATAAGTTCATGTGTGGATCATTTATAAGAAACATAACATATCAATTTTGTCGTTGAGTCCCTTTGGAGTTTGAGTTTGTAAATAATCGATCCACCAGATCTCTCTGCGTGACAACAAGTTCTCATTGTTCCTGTCCGGTTTCTGTTGGATCTGCTCCAGAACTTGAAATCTTAGTTGAGGGATTGTGTGTTTCATTTCTGTCCAATGAGATACCAGGCTCGAGGTTAGAGTCTTGTTGCGTATTCGGCTTTTGTGTTCAGTTATTCTTACTTTTATCTTGCGCTCTGTTTTCCCTATGTACAATTTGCCGCACGGACATTTGATACTGTATATCACAAATGATGAATTACAATTTGTTTGCTGTCTAAGTTTGATTTTTTTGCCAGTTTGGGGATGTTGTATGTATTGTCCTTCCGTTACATTATTGCAATGAGTGCAATTGTAACATTTTTGCATTCCTTTGGAGGGGCTTATGAATTCTGAATCCCTTTTAGGACGTGTTACAATTTCATGCAAATTAAGATGTCTGGTGTGAGCAAACACAGGTTTTTTGTCATAAATACCATGAAAGTCTTCTTCTTTTTGTAGTAGTTCCCATCTGGAGTTAATGATATCCTTGATTGCTTTAGTTTGCGTGGAATATTTTGTTACGAACACCTGGCGATCCATCTTTGGTTTGTCTTTAAATTGAAGTAGACGTTCTCTGGGGATTTCCGCTATTTTGTTTTCTGCTGCTTTTAGAACGTCATTAGGATATCCTTTCGTTGAAAAACTTTGTCTTTGTTTGTTGATTTCAGTTTCTAATGCTTGTGGGGTGGATGCTATTCTTTTGCAGCGTATCAGTTGTGAATATGGTAAGTTTCGCAGTAAATTCCTTGGATGGAAACTATTATAAGCCAGTGTGTTGTTTCTATCTGTTGGTTTATGGTAAACTGACGTTTCTAGTGAGTTGTTTTGCTTTTGTACCATAACATCTAAATACGGTATTTCCTTTTTGCTTGTTGAGTATGTGAATTGAATTCTCGGATTTCTTTGGTTAAGTTCTTGGATTTTGTCAATTAGAAGAATTTCTGGACCATTCCATAATAAGAAAATGTCATCTATGAACCGTTTGTAAAAGATGGTGTGCTTTTGCCACTCTTCGTTTGTTAAGATGAAATCATTCTCAAATTTAGCCATGAAAGTATTAGCAAAAGAAGGTGCTCCTGAAAAACCCATTGAGGTTCTGCTAATCTGAAGATAATATTCATTGTTCCACTTGAAGTTGAAATTGAAGAAGTTCAAGGATGAACACTTTATTTGCTTTGTTCGTAACAAAATATTCCACGCAAACTAAAGCAATCAAGGATATCATTAACTCCAGATGGGAACTACTACAAAAAGAAGAAGACTTTCATGGTATTTATGACAAAAAACCTGTGTTTGCTCACACCAGACATCTTAATTTGCATGAAATTGTAACACGTCCTAAAAGGGATTCAGAATTCATAAGCCCCTCCAAAGGAATGCAAAAATGTTACAATTGCACTCATTGCAATAATGTAACGGAAGGACAATACATACAACATCCCCAAACTGGCAAAAAAATCAAACTTAGACAGCAAACAAATTGTAATTCATCATTTGTGATATACAGTATCAAATGTCCGTGCGGCAAATTGTACATAGGGAAAACAGAGCGCAAGATAAAAGTAAGAATAACTGAACACAAAAGCCGAATACGCAACAAGACTCTAACCTCGAGCCTGGTATCTCATTGGACAGAAATGAAACACACAATCCCTCAACTAAGATTTCAAGTTCTGGAGCAGATCCAACAGAAACCGGACAGGAACAATGAGAACTTGTTGTCACGCAGAGAGATCTGGTGGATCGATTATTTACAAACTCAAACTCCAAAGGGACTCAACGACAAAATTGATATGTTACGTTTCTTATAAATGATCCACACATGAACTTATCTCTATCCTTCTCATCAGATAGTGAATATGTTTTAGTAATGACACAGGAACGAGTTACACATGTAATCACAAAAAGCTGTAGCATTGGCTAATGATCATATCTGGTTGAACTGACTACTTGGCTTCTCGTGACAGTAACATCTCACATTTATACTCAAGATTGGCATTGGCTAGCATATACAGTACGACCTTAGTTGTCATATATGTTGTTCATAGTGAGTGACCTCACGGTTTCCTGAATTTATCTTTTGAGGTTTGCACCTCAACTAAAACTCACGAGGCGCTTATTATAGTAAATCAAAAAAAAAAAAATTATTATTTGGTATCCGTTTAGGTTACTAGTTCACTTCCCAATAGGCATTCCTTTCCATTTTTCACAGTTTACAGTACACTGCATCTTTTACGCATTAATTATCTACATTGTTTATTTTTTTCTAGTACATCTGCCGTGCGGTAGAATTTAAATTTTTTTTTTTATATCATCCAACGTTTTCGTTCCAGTTAACATTATACTTCAGACCAGATCATTTCCGTAGTCTGTTTTCCACCTTTTCAACATAGATCGGGCAATCCCGTCTTCTATTTTCATTGTGGTTCCTTTTTTAAGTGAATGGACCGCTTCCGTGGTCCGTCGTCTATTTTTCGTATCGTCCAACATGGAGGGAGTCCTGAAGAACGCCGTTTGAACATAGAGCCCCGACCGCTGAAAGAATCTATGAGCAGTTTCTCAACACAGTTGTTATCCAGAAAACCTGCAGTGCAATTCATTGCTGTACCGTTACAACCTGGCACATTAAACATCCGGTTGGGAGAGACGCCGGAAGAACGCATTATCAAGACAGAGCCCTGACTGCCGAAGGAGTCTGCACGCAGCTTCCTTCAGCAGAAAACTCGCCAGTTCATTCTCTGCAGCATCGTTTGTCAACGTTCCAACCCAGCCAATTGAACCACCGCGTTAGCAATATGTTCTTCTAGCCCCGGCTAGCACCTCATAACCAAAGCGCTTACCGAAGTAACGCCAGCACAGCTAGCAGCTCGACACCGTCAGCTGCCAACAGGAATATCGATATCAACTAGGAGCGATTGTCTTTTTATGTTTCTTCTGATTCATCCACAGCCAATCAGTCACAACGTCAAGCTTGTCCATAAAGACTATCCTACTCCACAGCATTCTTTCCTCACGGCGTTATCAGGAATATCTTTTCGAACCTCCATTACTGAAAATCTTCCAAAGCATCACACGATAGTGAGCAACTATGTGCCCCTGATGAAGGGATTAGCATCCCGAAATGCATTGGGACAGGAACATTTTTCTTTTTAAACAATGAATGTCAGTTATCACAATTCAACTAATTGTGCAAATCACAATCTAAAGAAGTAACAAAGATTTCATTTGTAACAAAACAAGAAAAAACGATTACCACATTGTATGAGGAAAAATCAAACCAATAAATTTGTTGAAAATTATAAAAGTATACGGATCTTAATTTTGAATACAAGTAGCAGATGGATTTCTGCTGAAAGTAGTGCGGAAAGGGTCTATTGACGTCTGTCATTAGTTTTCTTTAATTCATTTACTGTGGAGACTGGCCGCTCCTCCCCTTCCAGCACACCCCGGATAAACAAATTTACAATCGATAGAAAAGTACAAAACAGAGCAGAAAAGGAGTGCATTTCACATCCCCAACTTACTGAGTATGTTTTATGGCTTTAGCGCTATCTATGGAGAATACCACCAAAAAGTGGTCTGTCCAGGGGATTGGCTCAACTGTGGAGACCTCAACCCCTCCCCAGTTCGCAAAAACCGGGTCCAAAAGATGACCTTGCCGGTGCGTGGGACTTGAGAGCTTGAGTTCAAGCTGAAGGGCTTGAATGTCCCTACAGAACTCCTCCGCTCCTTTATCCTCTGGGCTATTCTGGTGCAAATTCAAATCTCCCAGTAGGAGGAATTTATCCCTACGTAGCGCTGCCTCTGTTACGCTCTCTAACAGACTCTCCCTGAACTTAGTACAGGACCCAGGGGCTCTATAAATAAGAAAGCCTTTAATCGTCATTCCCCCATTAACTTGTATGGTGAATGCTCCTGCCTCACTCTCAGCGATCGGGGTGGGCTCCAGTAGACATCCAAGAGTCCTCTTAAAAATAATCACTATTCCCCCTCCCTTCCCCACTGACCTGTCCTGCCTGACCATGGAGTAGTTCTCAGGCATAGCCTCAATAATATCAGAGTCGGAGAACTGGTCCAGCCATCTTTCCGTGAGAAACAATAAGTCAAACTTTCTCTCCGTAAGCAGCTCGAATGTGTCGAGTCTGTGCTTACGCAATGATCTCACATTGAGGAGACCGCAAGTTAACGCGGTTTGCTCCCCAGTACCTTGCAGCACGGTGTTGAAGCAAAATCGACAATGAGCACATTCCGCATCATTACTTGACATGCCATGCCTACATGGATAGGGATTATCCGGACGTAGGCTGAGGAGCTGCTCCCTGTCCCAATAGATCTTACCAGTAGGAGCAGGGCCTCCCGCCCCGGGCCGCAGTCGGCCGCGGACGGGCGCAGACGGGCTCGACTTTGACGACACTTCGGCGCGCCTTCGTCGCGCCCGCTGCGCTTGTCCGCTGCGCTTCCGGGGGTACATCCGCCTTTTGTATCCCTCAGCCCGTCAGCCTCCCAGCCACTAGACCGCTAACAGGCCCCTCGCGCAGCGGAAGTGACTGCCTCTCACCTCCACGCCCTCCGCTCAACGGTGCTAGCCACCCTGTCGGAATGAGGCGTGGAGGAAGGATGGACAAGACAGCCGCCCCGAGTGCGTCAGGTGAGTCTGGGGAGTGCGAGGGGGGGTGGAAGCCTCAGCCGCTAAGGGTATGGCCCCACCAGAGTGTCCTAAACAAATGCCCTGCAAAAGTAAAAATATTTAAAATAGATCCTGCAATATCCGATTTTTAAACAAAGTATCTTGGAGTCACTAATCCTTTACAACAATTTAAATTTGATAGCACTTGCACTTTGGCACTAAATGGAGGTGGCAAAGTGCCCAAAGCATCTAGACCAGCAAAAACATAGCAGAAACACAGGAGGCAACAGAAATAAATGGAAGGGAGACCCACGCCAATAGTCCCAGGTCTAACATGCACTATTGTCATATAGATACTGCTTACCTATATATCGTGTTAAGTTAGCATGAGTTTATTAAAGTGTTTAAACGCCATTTTTCCTTTAGCTGCTTTTGCACACGACACATAATTGTTGTTTTAGCTTTCAACCTAGAAGAGCGGTGTGATTTAGATGAGAATAATATGTTATTGCTCTGATATCAGCTTTGTTTGGTAAAACATGTCTGCACAGTGACTGCTGAAGTTTCCCAGGATAACTCTACACGGTGTTGTTGTAAGGTCTGATCTTCGCACCTTTCTAGGCATAACATGAATGCAGCTGCTGCCACGATCTGGCTTTACGCGCGTTTTATATTGCTTTGCTGAGAGCACACGTTAGACACTTGATGGTGCTTCGCTTACAGAGAGCTGGTGGAAGATGATGTGATCCTCTGCCACTGAGATTTTGAGGTATGGGCCCGCCCTGCTAAAACCCAATGAGACCTTCATAGATAATAATAATATTCTATGCTAGTTAGGGAGGGTGAGATTCAGGTGTTGCTAAAGCCTATTCATTTATGTTCATTAGCATGCTATCACCTTTCGCATTTTATGGACTGTTAACTATGCTGATAACTTTGCTTGTGATAATATGTTTGCTAGTATTATCTAAGATATTGCGCTTGAGAACCCTGCATTAGTAAATAAATATTTCAAACGTGCACGTGTCCTCGTTTACTCCACGTTCTGGTTTGTAATGATTGCATAACGAAAGAGTGTTCATGTGTTCCACGATGCCTGAGGTATCCTAAGTTCATGTTCTGGTCTGTCTAATCATTGGGAAGTCATACTGACCAATGAGACACTGTAGCTAGCTTGGTAAGGGGATTTTGGGTACTAAGGTGAGTTTTGGGGCACCCTGATTCACTAAGGTTCCGAATCTCTATGCACAGTTCTGTAAGAGAACAGAATTCCCGCTACATGGCGCCCAACGTTCTCGGTCTTATATCATGACACTCGAGTAGTTTATCATTCAATCCTTAACCCCTTCATGGTCGTTTCCGGAAAAAGGCGGTGTTGGAAAAACCTACCTATTTTTGAAATAGGTCTTTTCAAGCTTGAATCTATCTACAAACGCTTCTTTGAATTACTACCCAGTTGTGCTACAAAGTTTACTTTGTTTTTCTACGTTCCTGTGCCGTCATGGCTCAAGTGGTTGACATTCCGCAGCATAGTCGAGTTGCGGTGCGCAATCATTTACAGACTTACCAAGTACCTTTGGAGGGCTTGGCTGTGATAATGGTGGTGAGTGCGGGTGCTGCTTACCCATACAAACTATTTTATTCGTGGGTGACGTTTCCGGCTGTGAATGCTAACTCCGGTTTGTTCCACAATTACACTCCATCACCAGTGCCAGCTGAATATACACCGTACAGGGCACAGGAAGTTCCTATTGATCATTGGCAGCATCGAGTTTGGTTTGGTGGCGCCCTACCCCATTCTTTAACCGCTCCGAGGTTAGGTCCATTATCCATTCCTGGCGCTAATTGGCCTATTTTGGGTGGATTTACTCCTCATCCTCAGCACGGCAATTGTACCCTGGCGGAAGTTCGAAGGCTACACGTAGTCTCAATTGCCGTGATTCGTGCTTTGGTACAATACATAGGTCATCATCTTCCGGGTGGGCCCCCAGGTGGTGCAGCTCTTCCAGGCGGACAAGGCGGGATGAAGCTCAGTCCCGTGATGGTCAATGCCGTGATGGGCAAGCGTCCCCAGGAAAAGGATGATTTTCCTTTCTGGCTTGCTGAGAAATTTGACCAGCTGGAAGCAGTATTTCCCAATACAACTCCTGGTGACAAACACCGGATTTTAACAATTAGTTTACCAAAGGATTTAGCTCCTGAGCTCGCTGACTGTGTCACCTGGGGTAAATCTTTTGCGGCAGTCTACGCGAGGTGCTATGGCACTCCGTCAATGTCTGTCCTGCCTACGATCATTAAACATGTTCAAGATGATCACGGACCGGAGGCAGCAGTTGAGTTGGGTTTGCCTCTATGTGGCTCCTTTGAGATAGTTTGCGATCTCATTCTTGCTAATGTCAAGGGGGATGCAGTGAACTTTCAGGTGGCCAATGCTTTGGCGGCGATTCCCGATGCGGATAAACCCCATCAGTTAGCGAAGATTATTGTGACTGCGTATAAAACCGTAGGTCGCAATAGCAAAGGTCTAAAACCTTTTTCTGTCAATGAGAAAAAGCAGCCACAGGGGCAGACTTCGGAAACGGAAGTTCAGCCCAAGTCCAAAAAGCAAAATTGGCCTAAAAAACAGAAACATGGAAAGCAACAGCAACAACAAACACAGGATTCTAGTCCTGCGTCTCAATTGCCTGTGCAAACAGAGCGTGTTTATGACTTGCGCGATCGCGCGACGATTAAATCACCTGATCGATTTCAGGTTTCTGATCAACGCTCTCCTCGTTCCTTTCAGGAATCGTCGGCCGCTACGACCGGTGGTGGAGGAGGCGGAAGGGGTCGAGGTGGTCAACAAGGACGTGACCAGCCCCGCCCAAAAGAAGGTGCAGGAAAACAAGACGGCTCAACGCCGAAGAGACCGCAGTTTGCCAAAAGAAAGTCGCGGCTTTAACAGCGCATCGATATGCCACAGATAGTGAGAACGCGGCTTCGGAATCTGACTTGGGCTCTGACCTTGCTGGACAGCGCGGCAGAGATTACCATAGTGAGAGAAGCCCTGCGTCCACTATTGAAGGTGACAGCGACTGACATTTATGTTGTGATCGAAACAGCTGAAACTAGAGTTGCTCCCCCTGATAGACTTTATGAAATTGTCCTGTTAATCGAAGGTGACATACAACGAACCGTTAAAGGGGTATTTTGGGAAAATCTTTCATCTACGTATGACATTTTGCTTTCGGAGGCTGACTGGCCCCCACCTTCTGTGCTCGCGGCGCCGCGAGGGGAGGAGGTAATCCTCCCCAGTTTTGCGAACACAATCTCGACTGAGCATGCGCAGCATTTTGCAGAAGAGTGGGCTAAGGCTCTGGCGCCGGCTCTGTACCGCAACCAATGTGGTTGGGATAAATTGTCTCCAAGCCACGAAATTCCGTTACGGTCTCAGCCGCAGCCTCAACCTCAATATCCCATACGGCGTGAAGCAAAATCTTCCGTCGCGGCAATCCTTGAACAATTGGAATATCAAGGAGTAATTGAAACGTGTGTGTCTCCGATGAATAACCCTCTTTTTACTGTAACCAAGCCAGACGGTTCATATCGTTTGGTATTGGATTACCGGCATTTAAACTCCCATTGTCGTAACTGTGCAGTACAGAATACTCACGGCTCTGGTTTAGTGAATAGTCTTGTGCGTAAGCGTTTTAAAACCACGCTTGACATTTCTAACGGTTTTTATGCCCACAGATTGGATAGTCTTAGTTCCCAATGGACCAGCTTTACTTGCGCTGGGGTCCAAAAACAATTTCGGCGTCTTCCGATGGGCTATAAGAATAGCCCTGGAATTTTTACTGCCCGCATTGTCTCTCTTTTAGAGAGGATCGTCCCAGATGCATGCTCGTATGTGGATGACATTTATCTCACAGACGACAAAATTTGGGAGTATCTGTGTCGAGTAAACAGTATAATTTGTAACTTTGCAGACATGGGTTACAAGTTTAACTTTGCAAAATCGCACATTGCAGAATATACAGTGTTGTTCCTGGGCTATGAGCTCAACAATGAAGGTAGAGGTTTGGCTCCTCACTTCCTGGAGAAATGCGCACAATTGCGCGCTCCCACAACACTGAAAAAATTACAGTCTTTACTGGGTTTCTTGAATTCCGGAAGGACATACATTCCGGATTATGCCCAGCGTATCAAGCCTTTGTATGCTTTGATACAACCAACTTTTTCCAAATCATGCTGGCTGCCTGAGCACTCCGCCATTTTGCAATCCTTGCAGGCTGATCTGCTCGCTTCTAAATTCTTACTGACGCGTGATAACCACACCAACCTGGTGATAAAAATCATCCCTGGGATGGTGGGTTTCACGTACCTTACTTTTAATGAGGGAGACACAGTACCTATTGCTTACAAATCACACTTGTACACTTCGGCTGAAATGCGATTTTCCACTGTGGAGAAAGTTTTAACAGCTGTGCGATTCTTAAAGAACGTGCCCTGTCACAGGGGAAACGCGTGTTGGTTGTCACACCCTGTCCTGCCTTGGAGGCAGTTACGAAAGCCAGTGTACCTAACTCTAAAGCTTTGCACCCTCGGTGGATTCAATGGGCTGCATCCTTGATGTCTCAGGATGTCACGTTTATCTTTGACGCCACGTTACGGTCGCAGGAGTACCTACAGTATGAATTTGTTCATCCGGCTCCTTTAGCAATGCGACCTTTGGAGGATTTCCATTGCATCATATACACTGATGGTTCGGCGCAGGTTGCGCATGGCTCTAAACACGCCTACGTTTCCGCATGCGCTATTGTGGTCGGTGCCATGGTGAACGATGAGTTCAAGTCCAGAGTCGTGCACACACAGACTCTAGGGGACTGCACCGCACAATTGGCAGAGCTTCGTGCTCTTTTACTAGCGTTGGAGTACGCAGACTCGAGTGTGACTACTCTAATTGTGAGTGATTCCTATTACTGTGTCCAGTCTTACAATGAGAACTTGTTCTTTTGGATTCAGAATGACTTTCGTGATTCCAAAAGTAGCACAATAAAACATAAATTGATCTGGGTTCGAGTAGCTGAGCTGAAAGAGCATTTGCCACTCGTGTTAGTAATTCATACTCTTGGTCATCAGCGTGTGGGAGTCCACGCTGTTGGCAACTCGCTTGCTGATGAAGCAGCGAAATCAGCGGTATCGACATATTTAGTTGCAGAGGTTACACGGTCCAAAAGTAAGATTGATAATGACATCTTGGCGGCAGTAGCTGCCACTGAGAAGGGAGGTAAACATCCTGCGTGATTCCCTTCGATGTACACATACCACTTAAGTCCCGATAAGGTTCCTTTTGTGAAAATACCTGATGTTGGAGAACGTTTGATTCCCAACTCTTATCGCAGGGCAAGCTTGATTACAGCGGCTCATGAAGGTGTGGCGTCTGCGCATGCGGGCGTCCCGGCCACTGTAACTCAATTACAACTACGGTTCTGGTGGCGGGGACTGTACAAACAGACGCGCGACTATGTCCTGCAATGTGACATCTGCCAGCAGATTAAACCTTCAACTGCTGCGCGTCCGCCCCAGACGCAGTTGTACATATCTAATAAACCGCTAGGCTGTGTTCATTTAGATCACTGCGGTCCTTTTTCTTCTGATACTGCATATAAGTACATCTTAGTCGCAGTTGATTCATGCACACGCTTTGTATGGGTATGGCCCCATCGCAGCGCTGATTCGCGGACTGTCAGAAGAGATTTGCGTGTCTTTGTAGGGATTTTTGCCTGTGGTACCTTCCATTCGGATCAGGGTCCGGCTTTCGCCTCTAAGGCGTTTTAGGATGCCATGACTTCGATGGGGGTCCAAGTCAAGTTTTCGTCTCCATACAGACCTGAGGGTAATAATGTAGTGGAGCGAATGAACGGTGACTTAAAGCAATCTTTGACAGCACGTGTTATAGGCACTGGCAGAAACTGGCTTGCCCACCTCAATGGCGTGCAGCGTGCTCTTAATAATCTCCCTAGAAGGTCTCTGGGTGGGCGGACCCCGTACGAAATGCTCTTTGGTGTCAAGATGTTTGTTCCGGACCTTGACGGACTAGACGGCGTGTTCCGCGCCACGACCTTTGCCGTAGATGAACATATCAATGTTTTACAGGATCTACAAAAGACCAGAGACAGTCTTGCAAAGGAACATTTGCCCTCCACATCGGATGATGCGTTGCAGATCCCGGTAGTTGGCTGGCTACCCCAAGTTGGAGAACTGGTTCGAGAGAAGATCGATAACAAGAATGAATTTGGTCCTTCCTATCGAGCTCCGGTTCGTGTGCTTGGAGTGAAGGGCACAAGAACAGTCATTTTACCACCACTACCTGGTCGTAAGGGAAACAGGTTTATCTCCATTGATAATGTCAAGATACACAGAGTGGCCGATTCTTCATAGTATAACTCCGGCAGTCTCCTGTCCTTCGATTGTGAGACATTCTGTATTGGCCACTACTTCAGATCCTACTCATAAGGTGGCCCTTGAGATGCCTGCGGTTTCCAGTCCTTTATTAAGTACTTTACCAATTGATCGCATTGACGAACTTGATTACACTTACCCTACTGACTTATCGATGCCTGATTTGCAAACTCGTTTGGCCACTGAATCCAGGTTCTCTTTTGACTCTGTTTCACAAAATTAGAACAAACCCTCACGTTTTGCGGTATATGCCACGTTATTTAAAAACATTTTTTGATTCCACCTTGGACATATATTTGGCTGGTGCTTTTTGGTGTATACCTTTTTATGTCAGTTGGTTTTGTGTTTTATTTTTTCCGCCTTATTGAAGGGCACTATGTTGAAGAAAGATCATGCATTCGACATCTTAATGGAACTTTGGCACCCCTTTCCTCGTCCCATGCAGCACATCGCCTGAAGAGAGACTTACATTTTGTTAACATCACAGCTTGGCCTGTTCTTGATGGGATTGTGTGGGATGCGGTTAAATTTCAAATTCATGGCCCTACTGAAGTGGATAATGTCCCCAATGTACTGAGAGTTAACATGGAGGATGTAGTGAAACAAAACATACGGTCTGATGATTGGGATGTTCAGGCAGTTGAAACATTATTTTCTGATTTGAAGTATTATGCTGCCTTTGATGCTGCAGATTTATACTTAGATTCTGCTAATTATGGTGAATTATTTTGCTTCCAACATTTTGGCAATGATTTTCTGCATAAAACAAATTCCAAAAACACATTGTAAATTACACTCAGTGGGAACATTGCCCAGCCCCTTTACAGGGCAGTTTGAGTACCTTTTTGAAAAAGTACATTTATTTCACAGACTTTAATCAGTCAAATCTCAGTTCTTTTTATTTCAAAATGACACAGAAGCCCATGTCCAAGGTTCGACTTACCGATACTAAATTGCTGTATTCGAAGTCCTTTCTAGAAGAGTTAGCTGTTGAGGGCTACGAATTGTGGAAGGAAATCATTGACCTTAAATCGGTTTGGGGTTCCAAAAGTTGGCAGGTACAAGGCACTGAGGCTTTGCACCAAGCTTGTCTCATCCCGAATCATATGTTGTTCATAAATTCTACCATTTCTCAAACGACATGCTTTGGATTGGCTACTTCTAAAAAATTAAATACACCTACTGTCCCTGATTTGGAAGAATATTCCGGTTGGAATAATGTTACACAGTTTTCCATTGAGGAATTGCAGGCCCTATTATTAAATGCATCCTTTAACATTTCCAGTTTGGACCCAAAAGGTTGGCTGATGTGGCACAGAAGTTCCGACTCATGCCAACATCGTTTTCTGGGTTTAGCTGATGGGTTTACACATGTGAGACCTGACCCCCGCTTTCATACTGACCATTCTGTCACTACATATTCCGTAGGAAAATTATGCCAGAATTGGCTGAAACATTCTACCTTGGCTGCGGTTAAACTGCATCTCTCCAAGCTCACTGAGGATGTGGATTTAAATGATTTCATTAAAGGCCCGGCTAGTGGTAGATCTAAAAGAATGATATATGCAATTTACAAGGAAATCTGGAAGACTTCACAAATTGAAGCTGCTACACGCCTTAGAGCTATTGATCAAGCAAATTTAGAAAAAGTGCTTGCAGTTGTGGATAATAGTATTAACATGCTTTCTTCCCGCATTTAGACGTTGAATAACATTGTGTCTTCTGTTGTCGATATTGTGCAGGATGAAGTGTCTGTATTATACCATGGTCAAAATCAGTTACGTTCAATTATGCAATTTGCCTGGACCCTGCAAACACTGAAGGCTGGGCGTGTCCCTTGGGGTTACATGAATGTTTCCTCTCTTTTTGCCCCTTTTAATTTGACTGACAAGCAGCGCTTGCTTTCCATGCGAGATGCATCTTTTTCCATGTTACACATTGAGAAATTGGAGTCTTTGCCGTTTTCTGTGGCAGAAGCCACTGCTGCGACGTGGCTTATCCACGGTTTAATTACATTGCCATTTGCTTTATATAAATTTACAAATTGTATGCGTTATATTGCCATAGGTAGATATGAACCCTTAGGCAGTTCTTTCCTCCATGAAGTATGGTCCCTTCCAGTCACATACCGTTGTCTCAAAGACGGGAAAGAAGTTTATCTAAAAGGGGAGGAGTGCACAGAAACACCTGATCACTCATTAATCTGTAGACACATTCAATTGCACGGTTCATGTAACCAGGACCGGCCTAATTTAGCCTGTGTTTTAAAAGGCACTCCTGTTCCCGCAATTGTTCCTACATTCACATTGCTGGCGAATGGGAGTTATTTAATTTTATATAACGAAGACTGTTGTGGGTTAATCAAAGGTGTCGGTTATGTGGTAACCGTATCAGAACGTGTGGTGTGTTGCAAAAATGTTCTGTATCCTCCTACACATGGAAATTCAGATGTTTCCATCTGGCCGCGTATCCCAACCTTAAAAACAGAGTTCAATGGTATGAGTAGAATAAGAGCCCTTTTGTCTCAAAAAGAAGTGGTCCTGAGTTTGGCTCGAGAAACATTCGTCCTTCACATAGCTAATACGCGCACAGAGGTGCAAGTGCTATTGAACACTGATTTGCCTTTGCATTTCAGCGAGTTGGTCCATCAAATCTTTAATGCCTCCTCCACGTCTGGCCTGCCGCATTTTTTTAAATTAGTTAGCAGTGGTCTAGTGACTTCTTTTGAAAAGATTTTTGGGGTCCTCCCTGCTTTCTTTCACAATATCTTTTCGAGTTTGTTTGGAGGGTTTCCTGTTTTGCTGGCGCTGGCTGCAGGCGTTCTGGTGATATTCTATTTTATTAAAAATGGATGCCCCTCGTGTGTTAGAAAACGCACAGCCCCACCTGGCACTATTTCGCAACCAGATGCTTGACTACTATGGCACCCTGCCGCTTGTGACTTAAGCACGGCATTTGGATTATCTTTTCGATTTTCCTATTTCACATGTGTCCAGCCTGTGTTTCATTGCCTGAGCTGCGATTTCGACTGGGCCATTGATTTGTGTCTCTGCAAGATGGTATCTCCTGACGTCGACTTTAATCACCTGATGGGTCCCGTAGTGGCTCACGAGTTGATTTGTCCTGGTGAAAGGATTATGGCCTTGGCAGCGATGCATGGACTAATGGGTCAATGGAACGTACTTGCAGCAGCGCAAGACTTCTTGGCACAAAGCTATATCGAGAACCCACCGAGTTGTCCTTTGATAATGCTAGAGGCTCCGGTGCTGGAGGAGCATGTATGTTCTTTCCCACTTCTGAATTGGATGGCGGAACTGTTTTCGAATGATGACAGTGATTTCATGCTGGAGGCTGTTGCTGCATATTTTGCATATTCGGTCCTGTCCTGAAAAACATTCGAAACTTTGGCTGAAGTCCCCTTCATATTTCCCAAAATTTTTTACACACCCAGACCTATTGACTTGAGTAATAATATACTTTTACAATTTGAATTTTTTTTTACAAATTAGCCTGACTAGGTATTATTTGAACTCTGTTTTCATTAAATGCCCTGTTCTGGTCACAGAACTTCCAGTCACGTTGGCTACATTCTTTGTTTTGTCCGTGCTCGGATCATTGGGGGGGTGTCATATAGATACTGCTTACCTATATATCGTGTTAAGTTAGCATGAGTTTATTAAAGTGTTTAAACGCCATTTTTCCTTTAGCTGCTTTTGCACACGACACATAATTGTTGTTTTAGCTTTCAACCTAGAAGAGCGGTGTGATTTAGATGAGAATAATATGTTATTGCTCTGATATCAGCTTTGTTTGGTAAAACATGTCTGCACAGTGAGTGCTGAAGTTTCCCAGGGTGAGATTCAGGTGTTGCTAAAGCCTATTCATTTAAGCTCATTAGCATGCTATCACCTTTTGCATGTTATGGACTGTTAACTATGCTGATAACTTTGCTTGTGATAATATGTTTGCTAGTATTATCTAAGATATTGCGCTTGAGAACCCTGCATTAGTAAATAAATATTTCAAAAGTGTCCTCGTTTACTCCACGTTCTGGTTTGTTATGATTGCATAACGAAAGAGTGTTCATGTGTTCCACGATGCCTGAGGTATCCTAAGTTCATGTTCTGGTCTGTCTAATCATTGGGAAGTCATACTGACCAATGACACACTGTATCTAGCTCGGTAAGGGGATTTTGGGTACTAAGGTGAGTTTTGGGGCACCCTGATTCACTAAGGTTCCGAATCTCTATGCACAGTTCTGTAAGAGAACAGAATTCCCGCTACGCTATATAAAACTCTACAAAAAAAAAAAAGCTCATCACTAGCTGGTGGTGCAGGTCTTGTCCAACAGCTGGAGCTACAGCATCCCAGTGTCAGGGGGCAGCAGCTCAATGAGCATTCTTTCACATACGTGGTACTATGCCCAGGCCTCCATCTGGTTATCCTCATATCTCTCAATCCTATCCTGCAGCAGTATGTTGTTCTGTTGATGCTCATCATAATATGATGTATTCTAATTTTCCACAGCTTCAGCTAGCTCCTTCATAAACATGGCTGATAATCATATTTACCTTAATAAATTTCTGGTGCAGCATGTTCAAATGTTGGTATCTTTAGCTAACCTCCTTTCGTTCAGAGAAAAAGAAAATGTGACAGAGTACAAGTTTGGCCTAGACATGTGTTTGCATTTTTGAAAGATATTTATTCTACAGATCAAAACAGTAACTGGCTCTATAGTTGTAATTTGCAAATCTTGGCAGTTTTGTGTCACAGCAGCACATAGCCGTTCCAAGAAACGCTTGCAAAGCCAAAAAGCGAAAAAGATTCATCAACCCTTCGTGGATTATTTTAAATGCTAGAAAATACCACAGCAAAAAAAAGGTACTCATCAGCGGATGCGTCGAAGGAGCACCAAAGGAAAGCCCGTCTGCGCCCGTCAGCGTCCCGAAGGCGGACTGGTGCGGGCGTGGCTGGGACTGGGCTTACCTGTTGGTAGGTAAGATGCTAAAATATCCCCCGGGTGAGCTTTTAGCTCTCAGAGATAAGACAAATAACTGCTGCATTGTATTTCCCAAACGTCTCAATGGCAAGAGGCGCTGCCCCAGCTGCAGATGGTTACCAGTCAATGGCTCAATTTCCACTTCCAAGTCTATGTCCAATAGGAGCACTTGTCTACTCCTTAATACTAGGTCCCTGGGGAAGCATGCGGTAGACCTTCACAATCTGTTGTCTGATACTAAGCCCACCTGTCTCTTTCTGACTGAGACGTGGCTGGGGGACTGGTCTGGCCCTGATATAGCCACGTCGCTTCCCCTCAACTATGTTATCTTCAGGAAGGACAGAGTCAACGGCAGGGGCGGAGGGGTGGCGATGGTGGTGGATAAGCACCACGCATGTTCTATTATACACACTGACGACATCCAGGGGTGTGAGACCCTCGGTTTTTCTCTGTCCCTGTCCCCTAATCATTCCTGCTCGGGGCTTTTGGTCTACAGGCCTCCCGGTCCCATCGGTTCTTTCCATGAAGAGCTCCACTCTGTGATTTCTGCACTATGTGTAAGAACACAGCACTGTATGCTTTTGGGCGATTTTAACATCCATATGGATGTGGAGGATGCGGTAGACACCATTAAGATCAGTGACACCACTATCTCACTGGGACTTGTTCCGTGTCTCTTTGCCCCTACACATATCAAGGGCCACACACTGGACCAAGTGTTCTCAACTGTCCCTATTGATACCTCCATTCCCGTGCCAGTCCTGTGGTCTGATCACTATTTAGTGAACTTTCAGATCACTCACTCTGATAAAGCTAGCTCGAGTGGGCATGTCCGCCAATGGCAGAACTTTAGAGCTTTCCATCGGGTCTCCCCCGGACATGCTGGCGCAGGCCCTACTTACTTATCCCTGCCAGCGGACAGGTATTCTAGAGACTGATTTGGAACACCTGCTGTCTTGGCTTGTCCAGCAATTAGACAAACTCGCTCCCCCCCCCCGAGACGACCGAAAAAAATCTCACTGGGCTTCAGCTCCCTGGTTTTCTTCGGCTCTGGCGGAGAAGCGGCGCCAGTGTAAAAAATGCAGAAAGAGCATGGCGCCGCCATTACGATGTAGCTTGTAAGGAGACATACAGAGAATATATTAAGGAATATCACCGCGACATCACCTCTGAAAAAAGTCTTATTTTGCAGGAAGAATTGAGGCAGCTACAAACTCCTGCAAAGAGATATTTCGGATAGTTTAGGAATTTACCTCTCCTTCTTGGTGCTTTCCCAAGAACTCGCACTCTGAACTTTGGGTTACTGAGTTAGCTGACTTTTTTGCCAGCAAAATCAAAACCATCCAGGCCTCTTTTGTATCCTCTGGGGTGGTCGCAGCTTTGGTTGTGTCTTTACCTGCATTGTTGTCAGTTGCTGAGGGTTCTACCCTCTCGAATTTCCCTTCTCTTTCTTTTCAGGCCTCCTTGAATCTGCTATCGAAATTAAAATCAGGTTCCCCTCTCGACCCTTGTCCTGCCAAATTTTTGGCAAAAGTCGCACAAGTGATCAACCCTCTAGTCAATCCGGTGCTCAAACTTTCCCTCAGCACAGGGGTGGTCCCACAGACATGGAAAAAGGCCCTGATTCTGCCACTCCTAAAAAAACTAATTTGGATCCCACGGCCCACGTTAACTATAGGCCCATCTCTCTTCTGCCTGCATTCGCGAAGATTGTGGAGAAACATGCCCATCTGACCCTTGCCAACTTCTTGGAGACTAACAATATCTTGCACCACTCACAGTCGGGTTTCCGGTCTAACATGAGCACAGAGACGGCATTGTTGGAAGTCACGGAGGCCATCAAGGAAATCTTGGACTCCGGGGGCAAGGCGA
Organism: Lissotriton helveticus; assembly: GCF_964261635.1. NCBI lineage: Eukaryota > Metazoa > Chordata > Amphibia > Caudata > Salamandridae > Lissotriton > Lissotriton helveticus. Next base: position 845,114,034 of record NC_136063.1, on the reverse strand, counting down.
TGCTGGTGATGCTGGATTTCTCTGCGGCATTTGACACTGTCCCCCATGGCCGTCTCCTTTTAAGACTGCGGGAGATCGGCCTGAGGGGGGCGGTGTACAGTTGGTTTGAGTCTTTTCTAGCTGATCGCCAGCAAACGGTTGGGGCCCCCCGTTCTCTGCCACGGTGCCACCATTGGAGGTAGGAGTTCCCCAGGGCTCAATTTTGAGCCCTACTCTTTTCAACATCTATATGGCCCCTCTGGCGGCACTGGCGGAGTCCCACGGAGCCCAGATCGTGTTGCACGCTGACGACACCCAGCTCCTCTTTGCCTGTAACAGGGACGCTGACTTTGACGGAGAGAGCATCCGAGGCTGCCTTGAGGCGGTGTTTGACTGGTTTCAGCAAAACAGCCTCAAGTGCAACTCTAATAAATCCGAGGTGCTTTTCTTCGGGTGTCCCTCTGACCCGAGGTGGAAGTCTTGGTGGCCAGTGGCCATGTGTCCTCCCTCGGCCGACTCTGCGGTGGCCAAAAATCTTGGAGTGCAGGTTGATAATAGCCTTACCCTGAAATCTCACGTACTGGGCCTAGTAGGCAATTGCTTTGGCCTCCTAAAAATGCTTAGGAAATTCCTGCCCCTACTATCTTTGGACCACAGAAGAATCACTGTGTAGGCATTGAAAGGCTCTCGCATGGATTACGCCAATGTGCTGTACCTTGGCCTCCCCCGGAATTCCTCCTAACGCGTTTGCAAACTGCCCAAAACTCCAGCCGCGCGTGCCATCTTTGGCCTCCATCGGAGATCTAGTGCCAGTGATCTTTTAAAAACTCTGCACTGGCTTCCAATCAGAAAGCGTATTGCCTTTAAAGCGCTCACTTTGGCCTTTAAGGCACTTCACGGCACTGGTGCTGAGTACATCAGTAAACGGATAGAGTTCTATCAGCCATCTAGGTCACTTAGGTCATCTTTCTTGGCCTTGGCCTCTGTGCCAGCTATTAGGCGTGCTCGCTGTGGCAGCCGCTCCTTTAAACGTCTGGCACCACAGATGTGGAATGCCCTGCCTCTGTCTTTGAGGACGAATGACAATCTCTTAGCGTTTAGGAAGGACCTTAAATCGTGGCTCTTTGTTCAGTAGCTCTCTGTCTGCTCTTTTCCGCTCTGTACCGCCTTGGGTTTCTAGTGCCGGGACACTTCTCGGAGTAGCTGAGCGCTATATAAAACTCATTATAACATAACATATCATAACATGATGTCTGTTCTACCCTAATAGGTGCAATGGAGATGCATCATTATTATTAAACCATTGCATTCTTGCTACATACGTAAATATTAATGTTATATACCCATACTGCATATGCACATCGGCAAACCTGAGCCGTAAGCAAGGGAATAACAAAATCAAGGTGCAAACCCAGTATACTAAGTAGATACCACAATAATTTGCTTTCAATCTACTCTCTAAAATGCACGGGGAACACAGCATAATGACTATGGGAAAGTATTTAAAAACATATGTGTTCAAGAGGATTGGTGAAGGGGAACTGGAGCATTTTCAACTCATGACTTTTTTTAAATGTTTTTTTTTACATCAACTAAGAAAGAAGTTGTGGTATAGTGACTAAGTCAACCTGGGGACCTGGTTTTGCGTCCGCAGTGGCACTTTATTGACAATCGTGCGTTTCTGGGTAAATCACTTAATCTGCTAAAATGGTGTAATTGTGTGTAACTGGATAATTCAAAGACTTAAACGCTCCATTACTCCCCAGGTAAGTCTGTGATTTATAAATATAAACACATACATGTTTTAAATTGTTTAGTTAACCTGCTTATTATACTTTGTAAATGACCCTTCCTTTTGAGCTCTTTGTGAAACCCCTCATTTTATGACATTCCTATAGAAGCCCTATAAAATTGTCCTTTTCTCAGTACACAATCCACACCCTTAATACAGTTCCCTAAAGTCTACTTCTCGATGTCTATGGGTGCATTTTCTTGTATTTATCAGGATATCCACCATACGCGTGTTCTTGTTCCATGGAAAGTTTTCTTTGTTAAGTGTCTTAATTGCTTTTAGTAGGAAAATACACTTTTCAATAAGGCTTCAGTGCTTTCTTTTCCATGGGTAGATATGCACAAGACTCTCCATGTACCAAACATCTTGCTGACATCCAATGCTTACATGTCTTGTGGAGCTCTCGAAGCTCCAGCATTGCTTTTTGTCTGAGTGGAAACTATTGGCAAAGCCCGAAGTTCTGGTATTAATGTGCAGAGTTGTAATGTGCCCTTTAGTATCGCTTTGTTCGCCCTAAGTTGGCAGGGTATGCCCAGACGTGGGTCCCTTGCTCACTCTGCCACTGGATTCAAGATAGCCTGGCTGATGAGGGTTATGAACCCGAAACTCGACCCAGGATGCTTGTTTCCGGTCCAGGGAAGACCTGGCTTGGCAGTTCGGGCTGGACTGTTCCCATGAGGCACAGGGTCAGACTGATTAGCATATGGCCATGTCTGAACTGGGGGGGTGGAGTGAACTAAAGAACGATGATGGATTAAACCCAGATCAGTTGACTGGGGGTGAGTGTTTGATTTACTCAAACGCTCCATCCATCATCCCCTTTAGTATCGCTTTGTTAGCCGTAAGTTGGCAGCGGTTGCCTAGACGTGGGTCCCTTGCTCACTCTTCCACTGGATTCAAGATAGCCTGGCTGATGAGGATTATGAGCTCGAAACCAGTCCCAGGATGCTTGTTTCCGGTCCAAGGGAAGACATGGCTTGGCAGTTCAGGCTGAACTGTTCCCATGCGGCACAGATTCAGACTGATTTGCATATGGCCTTCTCTGAACTGAGGTGGTGGAGTGAGCGAAAGAACGATGATGGATTAAACCCAGATCAGTTGACTGTGGGTGAGTGTTTGATTTGCTCAAACCCTCCGTCCATCATCCCCTTTAGTATCACTTTGTTCGCCCTAAGTTGGCAAGGTATGCCCAGATGTGGGTCCCTTGCTCACTCTCCCACTGGATTCAAGATAGCCTAGCTGATGAGGGTTATGAACTCAAAACCGGTCCCAGGATGCTTGTTTCCGGTCCAGGGAAGACATGGCTTGGCAGTTTGGGCTGGACTGTTCCCATGAGGCACAGGGTCAGACTGATTTGCATATGTCCATGTCTGAACTGGGCTGGTGGAGTGAGCTAAACAATGATGATGGATTAAACCCAGATCAGTTGACTGGGGGTGAGTGTTTGATTTGCTCAAACGCTCCGTCCATCAAACCCTTTAGTATCGCTTCGAGCATGAAAGTACAGACATACACGAATACTGTTTGTACGCATTAGTGCATTAAAGCCAGACATATTAGCAATAAGTGCTCTCATACTGACTCTGAAGACTTTTCTGACCACATTGCATTAAGGGGCAGCCCGACCACGGTGGTTTGAAATACTAGCCCACCCCCACACACGAAGTTTGGGTCTAGTTGCACCCCTGATTTCAATTCAATGAGGGTTCTGCTAGCCAGTCAGAAATGAGGATTGCATTATAACCAATTGCATTATAAACATGGACAGAAAGCACACCACCTTCTCTGCTCATGGCACAGTGAGAACCGGGCTTCTGGATAATTTGACAAACTGTATGTGGCCAACCTGCACTCTATAAACAAAACTCTGTAAAATAGGAATATGACCCAGCACCTGGAAATGTCCTAGAATAGCGACATCAAACAACTAGCTGCAGTAAAAGTGTCATGTACTGTCAAAGGCAAAACAGGTTGCACACAAAACAGGACTTTCCAGTGTACTAATCCACACAGTGTTTGGTCGCAACCTAATCGCTGGTTTGGGACAGCCGACAGGAGGTCGGCCGGTGACACAACCAAACTGATATCAGACGGAATCAGGTCAGTCCAACATAGATATCGGCCCATACGTTGGAAGAATGGCTGCATTATGCATGCTTGACATGCAACTGCTTCTCCCACAGGCCCACAAAGGGGCAGTCCTGTCAGGAATCACATGATAGGTGTATTAATTTACTGAAGTTATGCTGTGGAATTTAATATTTTTTCCTATATAAATACAATATACAATGCTCTTTTTCCTCTCCCAAACGCCTTAAGCATACCTGTAACACACTTGTTATTATGGGAAAAGTATCATTGCAATGGGGAGAATCTCCCCTTTCCAAATGTATCCTTCCCTACTGGATCCTTGGAGGGCAATGCCTAAGCAGGGATTTACTTGATTAGATCCACAGATGTTTTGTTATGACGAGGAAGTGGTCCCTTGAGCTAGGACCAGTGCTACCCCCACCCAATCTGTCGCTTTGGTTTTATTTCGCCAATTGGACTCCTAGGGGGTTAGAAAGCCCTCTAGATACCAGGGATTTCTTTTTTCTGAGAGGGGGGAGACCCCTTGGGCAAGGGTTAGTGCAAGCACCACCAAGGGCAAGCTAGCCTTTATGCCCACCCTGTTGGGGCAGATTGGGGATTTTGCCACGAATCTACTCAGTGGGTGGTGGAAAGCCCACTAGGCACAAAGGATTAGAAACAAACTGGGTTGGGAAGGCTCACCCTAGGATATAGCCATGCACCTACCCAAAGGGTGCAAAACAGTCTTACTGACATACAGCCAGGAAGATTTTAGGTTTGCCCCCATCTGCCCATAGTCCGAGAAAGCTCACTAGAAACAGGGAAATTGCTTTGGCCCACAACCCAAAGGGACAGTACAGATTTTCTGCCTTCCAGGAGGAGGATTGCCAGTTTTGCCTCCAATCTACCCCCCCCCCCCCTAGGCAGAATGCCCACTAGACACTAGGGTTTTCAAAAGGGTGCCAATTAAAACATGGGGGCAGCACAGCTTGGCATTGGACCATGCCCCCACCTCAGAAAGAGTAATAGAGTTTTTCTTCCCTCGGGGGGTTGATAGAAAAATTGCCCCAATTGAGAGTTTACGTGTAACGTGCTCCCCAGGGGGTAGAAAGTCTACTAGACCCCAGGGTTATTACAGTGGAACACACAAAAGGGATGGAGGCGTCCCATCCTCACATTTAGCCATACTTCTTATTCAAAAGGGGCAAAGAGTCTTTCTCCCCACTGGCCCCAAATTTTTCCCTGTGGTACAGTACGCCCACTAGACAACAGGGATTTTGAAATGATGCTAAAGAAATGAGGGCAACTCACATTGGCATTGTTCCATACCCCCACAACAGGAGGGGCAATAAAGTCTTCCTGTCCCAGGGGCAGATAGGAGGTTTGGCCTGATTAGGGGTTTCATTATACTCTGTTTTCAATGGGTAAAATTTTAACTAGACACCAGGGAAACAGGGAAATAGAGCCTTAAATAGAAGGGTTTGTGGGGCCACCCACCCAGACCAACAGTATTTCTACCCTCAACCCACCTCTCAGTATTGATTGGGAGTTTACCTCCATTCTGCCATTGAGGGAAGAATGAGGGACAAAAAGCTCACTAGACACCAGGGGTACGTTTTTTTTTTTAGTAAAAATAAATCTGGGGTGTGTATGGACCGATGGGTGCAGAGCATTCCCTTCCCCATCCCCATGACAAGCAAGAGGACATTTGGATTCTTTTTTGTGTAGTTTTGACATACAGACTGTGAGAGTGGGGGTACATTCAAATTCCTCTTACTTACCATGATGAATGTCAGCACTTTTTTGGATCAGACATCTCCCAAAGAAACTTACTAAACCCAAACATATCAAAAAACTAGCCACCCTTGACAGTCCAGGGTAGTGTTCCTTGAGTAGATCCTAAAACATTTTAATACACACATTGCCCTCCAATGCTCAAACTATGGCAACAGTATTTTCATTTTCCTCACATAAAGTTCCGGAATCTCCAGGGATCCACAAACTTCCTAACTTCTAGTGTTCCCACACTTCTATTGATAAACACACTGCCCTACTTGTGCTGCTTGTCATTGGACCTGCACACAAAAGGCCACAGCCCTCAAAATAGAGACATCAACCATTGGTTTATCTGTGATATTTGGAGCTGGGTTTGACTGCCACCCAGCGAAATCTACCAAACACAGACATTTCTGTAAACTAGACAAATGGGGGAGTCCAGGGTGGTGTGCATTTTGTGGGTACCATGAGGTGTCCATTTCCAGGATACCCCAAAAACCTAAACAGTTTCCTAAAATGACCCATTTTCCTCACATTTTTTCGACGGAAACACCAGGATCCTGCAGTGTTCCCTCACTTCTCTCAAAAAGTTAAAAAATGGACTACCTCTTTGATAAAAACAAAACTGTGGTAAAAAGTGTTTTGCTACAGCTCTGCTTGTTCAAGAAAGATGGTAATATGGTGATTCAGTGCAGCAAAGTTGATGGCATTTTCTGTTTAAAAATACTTTCTTGCAGAGCACGTGTTTCCTTTTTTCACAAGAACTATTTTCTATGTTCCCACCAGGGGAATCTACAAACCCTGGGTACCTTTAGATTTCATAATCAGGAGGAGAATGGGCCACTTGTCCAGTGAAATCAGGGTCTTGGCTAGATTGGAACCATATAAAAACCCTCATCAAACGTACACAGGCCGGGGCGGTATATCTTGATTCTCCGCCTTGGTGTAACGTTACAGCATCATCATAGGGTTCTTAGATTGTCAACATGCTGTCCTCCACCCGGAGGTTGACCAACCGATTTTCAGTAGTGTCCAGAGATATAAGAACAGTGAATCAAGTGCAAGTGCTCAGGTGCTGTGAGTTAAAATTCTCTACACCACTTTTGCGCAAAATTTTTATTCTTAAAGAAGTGATGTGAGAAAAATAAAACAAAATAAAAACAAATTCAGTGCGATCGTAGATCCAGTTGCCAGTCTACCGCACTACTAGGTCGACATGTTTCAGCCTTCTTTCAAAATTCTCAAGGCTTTCTTCAGGACCGAGATTCTTAGGTGACTTATTGCAGCCCCTAATTGTAGTGGCTAACTTACCACTCCCCTTGATTATTAAATGTAACCTCTGGAAGCTGAATGGATCATATCTTCTTTCTCCCTCAACATTGATCTAGACATACCTTTAGATTTCTACTGATAAAAGGATGCAGATATGGCGTGGATACTTTTTGCTGAACAAAAAGTTATGAAGGTTTTAGAAAGCTATCCCAAAAATAAAAGAAAACTGGCTTAGGGCCAGGAGGAGGGTGGAGGTGGAGGGCAGGAGGGACCTTAGCAGTCAAAAGGTTATGTTTTACAGCTTTGATTCCAGCAAGAAGGCTTCAGGTATGCCACAGTTTTGGCATAACTAGAGAATGTTAGCTCTCTACTTGATAATTAGAACACTTAGGAATCATTCCTCTATTTCATGCGACTATTCCTGGCCCCCTGACCACCCTCAAACCGTCTGCCCTATGTGCGGTTTCCAGTTAAAACCTTCCCTCATTAGCAACATACCCTTTGCCAAATATAATATGTTCCTTTGAACTGTAGATCATTAGCGAAACACTCCCATGAAATCAATCTTCTTATTCAGGATCTTGATCCAGATGGCCTGTTCTTGACCGAAACCTGGCTCACTGATGAGTCCGAACCGGATTTGGTTCAGGCCATCCCCCAAGGGTATCAAGTGGTTCATGAGAACCGCAAAACAGGGAAAGGAGGGGGATTAGCCATCATTTTCAGAGACTCGTTTCAGTGCCGAATCTCCCACTCTTCCATCCCGAGTTGCGAAAGCTTAATATTTGCCTTAGAGTTCTCCCCCACTATCACCTTATCTGGGATTCTCATATATCGCCCCCCAGGAACCATAGTAGACTTTGCTGAAAATCTCCCCCCATTAGTCGCGGATCTAGCAACCATGCCCGCCAACTTTACTATTATCAGAGATCTCAACATCCATCTGGACGAGGTTTCGAACCCGTCCGCCCTCCATTTCACCAATAGCTTAGCAGCCTTGCAACTCTCTCAGCGCGTAGCAAGCCCCACCCATATAAAAGGTCATCTACTTGATCCCATATTTAGCAATTGTGTAGGGCTAGAAGTCGATCCGCCATCTCCCATTCCATGGTCCGACGACTATCTTATCCCTTTTACGTGGACTATTCCGAATCTCCATTTGCCACATTCAGTAGACATACCTCTCCTGAGAAAATGGTCGAAGCTCTCGGTATGCGACTGGCAAACCTCCTTGGATAACACCAGACCCCCCATCAACCCGGATCCCACCGTAGCCAATGAAGACTTTAACATGTGGATCAGTATTTCTTTAAATTCAATTCTCCCGCTAAGAAGAGTGGAGGTGAAACGTAGCTCAAAAACCGCCCCTTGGTACTCCCCCTGAGCTGCGGGAACTGAAAAGCAAGTATAGATGTCTTGAAAGGAAATGGAGACTGGATTTCTCCCCTGTCAGTAAGACCATCTACAGAGACATGATGAGGTCCTATAAAAGGGAGATCAAAGCAGCACAATCAGCCTTTTTTGCAGAGGAAATTAACTTAGTAGTCTCCAAACCGAAGGAAATTTATCGGATTACTAAGACTCTCCTAAAATGACAAGAACCGCTTCCCAATCTTCTTAACGCACAGGGCCGCTGTGACAACCTGGCGGACTATTTGTCTGAAAAAATCCACTCCATATACTCTGGCCCAAATACCCATCCCCGAGACCCATGCCTTTCCCTCTCTGCAGTTCTTTCCTCTGATCACACTAGATACTCTCAACTCCTTGGTCTTACAGGTAAAATCCGGCTCTCCCATGGATCCAGTCCCGCCGTGGACCTTAAAAATGGTCAGCGATAGTATTCTTCCCACTATACTTAACCTTGTGAACTCCTCTCTCATTTCTAGTACAGTTCCGCTCCCCTGGAAACGGGCCATGGTCAGGGCACTATTGAAAAAAACAAATCTGGACCAGGCAGACCCGAAAAACTATCGCCCAATCTCTTTGCTCCCATGGGTGAGCAAACTGCTCGAAAAACATGTTAACTCCGTTTTAATAGAGTACATCGAATACTTACTTGAAATCTCACAGACTGGCTTTCTCCCCAAACACGGGACCGAAACAGCGTTATTGGCAGTGACGGAGGAGGCACGGAAGATCTTGGACCAGGGAGGTTCAGCAGCTATAATCCTCCTGGACCTTAGTGCCGCCTTCGACACTGTCAATAATAACACGTTGCTTCTTCGGCTAGCGAGGATCGGGGTGTTGGGAAAGGCTAGACTCTGGCTAGAGTCCTTCCTTTCCGATCGATCTTTCCAAGTGTTCGAGGGTGGTACTATGTCACGGAGCAAACCTTTGATCTGTGGCGTTCCCCAAGGATCGTCTTTGAGCCCAACACTATTTAATGTGTACATGGAGCCACTGGCTGAGGTAGTCCGTCCGTTCGGAGTAAAAATCATCACGTATGCGGACGACACCCAGCTAGTGGTTTCCCTCAGTCAATTGGAGTCCAACCCCAGCAATCTTACCACCTGTCTGGTAGAGACTACTAGATGGATGACCATGTCTCATCTCAAGTTAAATAGTGATAAAACTGAGTTAATGCTCCTAGGAAATCTTTCACCCTCCGCAATCAAGCTACTCTGGCCTCCTTCACTTGGTCCACCCCCTGCTTCGAAGGACAAAATCAAAAGCTTGGGCTTCTGGCTTGCTAGGGCTCTTAACCTTAACGATCAAGCTGCCAAGCTGTCAGCAACCTGCTTCGGTCTGATTAGGCTCCTTCGCAAGATGCTCCCCATACTGCCCTTGGAAGCCAGGAAAATAATGATTCAGGGACTTATTCTTTCCAGATTGGATTTTGGTAACACCCTTTATTTGGGCGCCCCCCAGTCTACCCCGAATATGCTACAGACTGTCCAGAATTGTGCAGCCTGTACACTGCTCCAAATGCCACGACGCACCTCGGCTAAGGCCGGCATTAGAAGTCTCCACTGGCTTCCAGTTAGGCAGAGAATTGAATTTAAGTCCTTATGTATTACCCATCGAGCCTTCTGGAGAACAGGCCCCCCTATCAATCATTTTCTTGTCATCCGTTATCACCCCACAAGATAGCTTAGATCATCTACCTCCTTCCTAGCCATGTGTCCCAAGATCAGAAGGGCCAGATGCGGAGGTCGAGCCTTTTCGTTTAACGCATCGAGGCTTTGGAACTCTCTTCCCCTCCGCCTCCGGGCAGAGTCCAACTTGCTAATTTTTCGTAAACACTTAAAGACCTTGCTCTTCTCACACCCGGACTAATCCATCTGTGCCCACTCCTGTTCACGACTTCTGTTAGCGCTAGGACGCCTGAGGGTAACTATCGCGCTCTATAAATCCTCTTTCTATTCTTTCTTTCTACTGTGGGGAACACTAGCCGAACACTGGGAAATCAGCTACTGCTGCTAGAAGTGCTTGTTTTGCTCAGAATATCAGACTTTATTCTCACATGGCTGAGGAACATAGGACTAGATTTGCAAAGCAACTGCTATTTGCAAATTTGCACAAATGGCTTTGCGACTGAAAAACTGGCTATTTGCATTGTACGAAAGTCATTCGCAATTTTCTTTTGCAATGCAACCTTTTTTGAATTGATAATTTTTGCAACCCTAGTTTGCAAATTGCTGTTATAGAATCTATAATTGTGACTCGCAGACAATATGTTTAGCGCTGTCACAATTAGCAACTAGTCACAAAAAAGCTTGTTTGAACATGCAGTTTACCACCAATTAAATTCAGATGGTAACTGTGTGCAAAATATAAAAGCTGGTCCAGAATGCATCAGGTGTTTCCACAATGGCTTCTTTGTATGTGATTGTGAGGAGGATGCGAATATTGGCTGCTCAGTAGAGGAGGCAGAGACAGCAGAGAACTTTCGGAGTCAGGCTGATTGTTTGCCAACAAACTGAAGAAGAGATTTCAACAAATACAGGCTAATTAGTGCTGTAATATTTTAGATTATTGCACATTTGAAGCATCTAGAAAGCAGTTTTGAAGCACATCTAGAAAGCAGTATCTACAGAGCAATTCTATCCCCACTCATGTTTAGGAGTTGTGATCTTTACACCCTTTGGGCTCTGGCAGTTACTGGGGTGTGATTGCTGTTGCTGGTAGGGTGTCTCATAGTGCACTTTCACGTTTTTTCTGTAGATTTCTGGATGCCATACTTCTCCATATAAAACCGTTACTAATACCTATCCAGATATGCACAAGAAATTCAAAGCGCAAATTTAAAATATTCCAGGACTGCTAAATTTTCCCATGTCATAGGGTGAATAGATGGAATACATGTTCCTATTTGTCCTCCATTTAATCTTGAATATCTGTTTAGAAACAGGAAAAACACACATTACCTCAATATTAAAGTGGTGTGTAAAGCAAACAATGTAATAACTGATATTGTGTCACAATCCTCAGGAAGCACCCATGATTCCTTCATGTTTAGGCACAGTGGCATATACAGATGGCTGGAAAGAGGGGAGTTTGATGATGGCTGTTTATTAGGTAATCATAATAAATATAATGACACGTTTGTGCTTATCAAATGAAAATAAAGAAAGCTCACAGCTATTTGTTTCAGGTGATAGATCATATGCCCTATGTCCCTGAATTTTGACACCATATCTGTCTCCTACAACGCAAAACAAAAGGCGATATACAGAGCACATCGTCACACCAGGGCTGAGATTGAGAGGACATTTGGGCTGCTAAAAACGAATTTCTGGTGCCTACATACAAGCTGCGATGCCTTATGCTGTGCTCTGGAAACCGCAATCAAGATAGTCGCAAAATCTGCCGTTTTACACAATATCACGACCAAGAGAGGCCTCCAGATCACCTGTTCAGCAGCCTACAGAGGAGAGGAGATCAGGCGAGGGGAGATGGCGATGGGACCACATTGTCAACAACTACTTTTCAAGATAAGCGATGTGTGCATGTACAAGTAAAATAAAATGCACAACACTTGTTTGCTGCTTTGAAGTACAACAACCGTTATTGTCACTTTTCCTTTACATTTTTAACCATAAACCAATTTTTCAGTGTCACATGCAAAAGTTAAATAATGTCCACATCCACTGTTGGCCACATCACCGAAAACACAAACATACAGCATTATTGATACTTCCTGTACTGTGCCGTAAGTGCTTCTTCCGGCTGTGCCCTGAATGGGTACTGCCCTTATGTTGAGCATTAGGAGTGTGCCCTGTGGCAGAGATGTTGCTGGAAATGGAGATTCTCCCACTATCATGAGGTTCAGCACCTTCCCCACCAGATATTTGGGCAATTTGTAGTGCCTCTACTGCATAGGCAATCCCTTGAGACATCCCCACAAAAGTGGCCCATTATCACCTGAAGAGTTACTGTCTGCCTGAATATAGTTGAACTGGCATGTGCCAGTCTCCCAACTAAACAGGTTAAACCATCCATTTATTATGCAGTGTTTCTCTCCCTATGCCTTTGATTAGTGTTTTCCTTTGCCATTTATTGGCATCATTTTTTAAGGGAATTGGGAAGGCTGTCCATTTCAGTCTTCATCTTTTCTTGTTTTTTTCTCAGTAAATTCATTGCCCATGTTTTTGAAGCCAAATAAAATGAATTGCTGCATGTTCTTTAGTTTTGTGTTCACTATTTTCATCTGTTTATGTTGCAGATACTGATTTTGTAGCATGGGACCCTCAAGGCCACCAAACAACACTTTTCACCCTAAGTGGGATGGGTATGCCAAGACGTGGATCCCTTGCTCACTGTGCCACTGGATTCAAGCTAACCTGGCTGAAGTAGGGTAACATACCTTGAACCCGGTCCTAGGATGCTTGTTTCCGGTCCAGGGAGGACCTGGCCTGGCAGTTCGGTCTGGACTGTTCCCATGGGGCACAGGGTCAAGACTGATTTGCATATGGCTGGGTCCAAACTAGGGTGGCATAGTGGGCAAAAGAACGATGGATTTAACCCAGATCTTATGACTGGGGGAGAATGTTTGCATTGTCAGCATTCCGTCCATCATTTGTTTGCTGTAACACCAAACAACTGGGCATTTTCTGTTGTAACTTCTAACAATGGTGCTTGGTTACCACCATGAGACATCTCACGGTGTTAACTGAGAGCACGCAATGGGATGCTATTTTGGCCTCACAACTGTCTGCACGATTGGACATCATCCTACTCCATTCATGGAGTAGAGAGCATGAAGCACTGCTACAGTGGCCATATGGCGTGGTTGGCTGACTTTGTTTCTATGAGATCTTTCACTAGCATATGTGAGTCATCTTGTCCCTCCACATTTGTGCCATCCTTGTCCTCCTCAGGTTAATCTGTTTATAAAATTGACTTACACTAATTTTGGAATGAGGGAAAAACACTCCTTAACTTTTGTTATCATTTGTTTAATATATTTCTAACACTGACTACATGTCCCATAATGCACTAATGCACTATGATGGTCTTTTTACGACTCCTTACTAAAAACTCACTCTGTATTATGTTACTTGATTAATGCACATAGAGAAAAGTTTTAGGAGATGTTTAAATACAAAAGGTCTTTCACTTACTTTGAGATGCTGCAGGTGCTGATGTATCAACACTAGCATGTCCCACAACTTCCTCTGGCTCCAAGGTAGTCTCCATTAACTCGAGTATAGTGAGTGGGAGACACTAGAGGGGCCACCTCTTGTTGCCCGGGCCGAGTCTCACTCAACCGCATCACAGCCTTCCCCTTTGTATTAGACCTGCAGTCATACCAACTCTCTCAAATGTCATAGATAGAGTGCTGGGTTACCCCTACAGCATTGTATTCTGTGGCATCTCCAGTCAGATTTCTTTTTCCTAGACTCCAGGACAGTAATAGATGACCTACACAGGAGGTCATGATTGTTGCAGTGCTCCTTTTTCTTCCCCTTGCCTCATTCTCTGGGCCTTGGATGGCTACTGCTGGCGTAGAGAGATGTGACTTGGTGGTCCAACAGGCAACTGTTCAGTACCTCTACTCCGGCTGCTTCAAAGCTTGAAATGAAAAGCATTCCTGGGTTTACCCAGAGCCCAGTAAGTGCTTTTTGGGTGTTTGTGGTTGAATTCTCAATTTGCAACCCAAGTTCCAATGTTGGCAATCACAAATTGCAATTACCAAGGTAAAGTAGCAACTACTTTGCAAGTAGCAAATTGGGAAGGTAAAACCTAAATACACACTGATTTGCAATTTCCTAATTTCGATTAGCTAGAAATTGCAATTTGGAATTGCAAATCAGTACTTCCGTACATCTAGACCATAGTGTGAAAATATAGAAAATGTGCTATCATTGTAGCTTGTGGAGCACCTGCAGTAACCTCTATGAGAAAATAATGAGAGGAAATAGTTAAAAAAACAACCAGATCAGCATTTCTTACAGGGTAAAATCCCATTAGAACACACCACAACTCCTCCTAAATGTGCTTCGTTTTGTGAGCCTCGAAAACAGGCTTTCACTAAGTGCATTTCAATAGACACCCAAAGTCCTGTAATAGTTGCCACAACATGGTGTCTATGTTGTGGACAGTCAATCAAGGAGGGTACCTGGACCTCGCTCCACTGCACTTTGGGGTTATGTTTGTTCTCACCGTGCATCCTGCAGTCCCCTTAATCCCCTAGTTGATTAGACGGACAAAACCATGGCATAAAAATACAAAGAAAGTTATTGTATTGTTGCCTTTAGAGTGGCTAGTCAGAGCATATATGGACATCAACAGTGCAAACATTACAAACTTTTTAACCACTGAACCAAGCCACTCTTTAAATGCTAATTTTTCAAAAACAGATCAACAATTTTACACCAAATCACAAACAGCCCACTTTCTGAATAAAATCCAAAGTTTTTCAAAATTTGGTGTAGCTGCAAAAGGTATTTCCTGTGGGAATTAACTTGGGAAATAAATGTTGTCGGGCTCACATTTTTTCATGGCCCCCGCTTAAAAGACTGGCACACAACTTTCCATGAATGAGCTGAGGTGGATGGACCTTTTTTAGGGGGGATGCTAGTGTTTTAAAGATTTGTCAAACAGTACCAATGTTATTAGTGGAATAAAACATGTTCTTTCTATAAAAACCTCGACTTATGGATGTATTTATATGAATATCAGTCAATACCATAGCAATTAATGATACAGCCATTGTTTTCCAACGACTTGTAAATGCATGTGTGGTAAAGGGTATTCAGACAAAATATTGAGTTAGAAATGTCGACTTAAACAAATATCGAGTTGTAAACATCGTGACAGAAATATCGACAGCAAGAATATTGTGGTGAAGAATATCGATTTTAGGGTAAGAAATATCGTTTTTAAAAATATAGAAGTCAATAGTGTTTCATTAGTGTTATGTATTTTAGTATATATTTTAAATGTATGTGATTTATTTTGTATCAGTATTGTTTTTGTTTTTTAATATATGTGTTACATTTTTTGTAGTTATCAATATTATTTTAATTACATTTTGGTTTTTTTGTGGATTTATAGGGAAATAGGGTGGGAAGTAATTTAATTATAACAAATCAATCATTTTTTATTTATTAACATTTATTTATTTGAGATGTTAAAGTGTTTATTATGGGAAGTAATTTATTAATAATTATTAATTAATTGGTTGTTAATTAATATTGATTAATTGGTAAGTAATTATGGTAATTGTGTAATGTTTTTAGGTGCGGGTTGTCGGGTTTATAGGGGTAAAGTATGGGAAGCAACTTATTTTTAAATAACTAATAATTAGTTGCTAATTAATACTGATTAATTAATTGACATTTAAATATGGAAATTGTGTAATTAATTTTAGGTGTTGGTTGTGGGCTTTATAGGGGTAAAGGGTGGGAAGTAATTTATTGTTCATTAATTACTAATTAAATGCTTATTAATGATAATAATTTATGAAATTAAAATTAAACATGGAAATTGTGTAAATAATTTTAGATGTGTGTTGTGGGGTTTATAGGGGTAAAGGGTGGGAAGTAATTTATGTTTAATTAATTAATAATTAGTTGTTAATTAATATTAATTTATTAATTGGAAATTAAATATGGAAATTGTATCATTGATTTTAGGTTTGGGTTGTGGGGTTTTTAGGGGTAAAAGGTGGGAAATAATTTATGTTAAATTAATTATTAATTAGTTGCTCATTAATATTAATTAAGGTTTTTTTGTGGGTTTTGGTTTTATAGGGGTAAAGGGTGGGGAGTAAATAAGTTTAATTTACTTTATAATTAGTTGTTATATACTATTCGTTTTTTAAATGAAAATACATTTTAATTGTGTAATTCATTTTTTTACAGTTTAATTTTAGCTGTGGGTTGTAGAGATTATAGGGGTAAAGTTAGGGAAATAATACATTTTTATGTTTTAATTTGTTTTTCAATTAAAAGTATTCCTTTAATTGATAATTAATCATGTTCTTTATGGAAGTACATGCTTTTTAAATTTAGATGTGGGTTGTGAATTGTGTGGTGTTATAGGGAAAAAAAACAAATGTATGTAAAAAAAAATTATAACTTATCTGCTGCTGCCAGCTGCCGCCTCAGTGCTCCTCTGCTTCTGCCGCCTCAATGCTTCTCTGCTCCCTTCCCCACCCAATCACAATGCTGTTCTCACATGACAGCAAAATCGTGATTAGCCTGAGCAGGCTGAAATGCTGCTCAGGTAGGGCCTGGGAGCCTGCGGTCGTTCTCCACCCAGCTGTGCAACACAGCCAGGTGGAGAAATCTTAAGTGTGCATGAGACATGGCAGGCCTAGGACTGTTGGCCAAACAGACATGCACACTTAAAGTGTGCCTACCTCTCCTCCTCCCTAGCTGATGACGCTGGGATAGAGAAGATGGCCCCGCCCCACACTCAACTCAGCAAACTAGGGAGAAAGTTAAAAATAAAATGATAATAAAATAGTTTTATTCTCATTTTATTTTTAATCTGCTGCCTTTCGGCAGTGGGCGACACTCTTTCACCATAGAGGAGGAGCTAACCCTGTAGTTCAGTTACATACCTTGGGTCAGTATGCAAATTTACAAAGTAAGGTGCATAGTCTCCCTCAAGCGGTCCCAGGGACGTTATGAATGTGCAAATCACTGGCTTTCAAAGTGCTAGAACTATGTGCAGTAAAGTATTACGAGCACCCCCCCTCCCTTCAGCGCCTTGATACCCTCACGGGTGAGTAGCGCGCTCTACAAATGTATTGATTGATTCTGAATAACATTATTCATAAAAAACCTGGCATCAGCTGCCTTCCCTCATGCAATATTACAATATATTTCCATGGTCCCAGGATGAGATATTTGTTAAAAAACTGGTGTTCCTTTGGGAAGTGTGCAAATTGTCAAGGTAACATGCAGGGTCACCCTTGTGCAGTTGTCCAGAGTCTTACTGTTAGAAGGTGGTTCTGACACTATGGGCCGCCCACATTTTTTGCTTTTTGAGAACCTAATTGTTGAGCTTTTACTGTTGGGAGCCTCATAAGTGGGTACTCGCCTACAGTGAGCACTGCATTACTAATGTCCCCCTAGCTTGACCAGGCCGCTGGTTACATGCAGACTCATGTGTACATGCATGTGCACCCGTGTTCGGCCTGGAAAGGGAAGATTCCTGGTGTGCGCAGTCCAGGAGCAGCTACAAAGTGAATGGTGTGGCAAGACTTATGCAGAATTGGGTGGTGACATGGAATAGGCTTTATACATTGGGAAGAAACATGCCAGGGAAAGTCAGTGTGCTTTACGGTGTGTATTCCATTATTTTCTTATGGGGATAGGGAGCACATGGGCTAGTTTTACTTTCCTAAGGCCTACAGATTCCAGACTTGCACTAAAGTCCACTGTAACGGGTGTGTGAAGAAGTATTCTGCAGAGTCCAAAGTCATATTTGTACTGCTTTTGGGTCATCCAGAAATGTCATGTTTCTCGGAGTCAGCCATAACCAGGGCCTGGCTGGGGGCTGACCTCAGCAGCTGGATTGATAACCTTTCTTCCAAGAGCTAAGGCATCCACGCCAAGGAGAGAGGATGGGTGGAGCTACAGATTCATCCATCAGTAGCTGACACCTGGTGCCAGGCACCAGGACCCTCTGAAGGGAAGGCAGCCTGAGGGAAAGGGGCTCTTAGAGACCATCTTGCAGGAGACCCTGGACAACGCCATTTTGAACAGACCCTGAGGCCTGGGCAGGAAGGAGGGAGCAGAGAAGTGATGTGTCGCCGTGTGATAGGGCAAACAGAGACTTCCTGCCAGCCCCTTCCCCAACTTCTTAAAAGAACTTGCAAAGGAAGAGAAGCTCTCTCTGGGGCATGGTCTGCAGAGACAGAAGGTGTTGGAGCCTGGCGCAATGGGCAGTTGGAAGGAGCAACCCCCTGATTGTCCCAGGATCCTGAACAGCACCAGGAGAAGAGAACAGAACCAGTGCAGGGAGAAGAGAGGCCCAGGAGGAGAGCCAGGCGAAAGACTGGCACAGGGAGCCAGTGAAGGCAGCTCCCTGCTGAATTCACCCCAGAGATTGCCAGCCTAGTGATGGACCAATTTGAAAGGAGATATATCTTCGACGAAGCGACCCCATTTCGGCACCGAGTGTCGAGGTGGGTGCGCTTCATCGATGATATATTCCTAATATGGAATGATGATGAAGCAGAATTTGAGCAGTTCCACCTATGGCTTAATGCCTGTACCCCCGATCTGAAATTCACTAAAACATTTAGTAATTCAAAGATCAATTTGTTGGATCTGTGGATTTTTAACAACAATGGCCAGTTGGAGGTTAGTCTCTACACTAAGCCTACGGACAGGAATACAGTCCTGGAGTTCTCTAGTAGACACCCCAGGAGTCCTAAGGAAAATCTGCCTTACGGGCAATTTTTACGTATCCGCCGTAATTGCTCGCATAAAAGTGACTACTTAGACCATGCTGAAACCTTGTCTAATAAGCTGTGCATGAGAGGTTATCCTAGAAAATTGGTAAGGGCCGTGTTGAAAAGGGCGTGGTATACCCCCTGTGAAACCTTGCTGACACCGAAGGCCAAACAGAATTTCTCACAGTTGACATGTGTTTTGACTTTCAATCCGAAATCTAATAAAGTCAAACAGAGTATTTAAAAAAAATTGGAGATTGATAGAACATCTGAAAATCCCCAAGCCCTTGTTTGCCTTTAGAAAAGGGAGGAACCTTAGACAACATCTGGTTCGAGCGAGTAGAGATTCTGCTGTAGTAAGAAAGGACACTAGGAGTCTGTTAGGTTTACCGGCAGTAGTGAGACACTTTAGGTGCACCAATTGTACCACATGTGACTACACAAGAGACACTAAAACTATTTCCAGCAATAACAGGACACATACAATGAGATCATTTTTGAACTGTAACACCAAAAATGTGGTGTATGTGGTGTTGTGCCCGTGCGGGCTTGCCTACATTGGTCAAACCACACAAGCTGTTAAAATGTGCATCAGCCAACATAGGCCACGGATTAGATTTAAGACGCCAGGGGCACCCCTGGTCCTTCACTACAGTGAATGTGGACACAGTGAAGATGAGCTCTTTCGGTCAGTACTAGTTGTGATTAAAGCTAACAACAAGAGAGAACTAGAAACTAAAATTAACCGAACAGAAGCTCGGTTAATAGAAAAATACCACACTGCAACAGAGGGCTTGAATGATCGAGATGAGATCTGGGCATTAATATAATACGGCTAATATACTTCGGATTTCTGTATTTCCCATGAGGATAGGAGATGTATTGCATGAACTACGGGTGGTGCATGTATTTTCTCATGTTACCGTTGACCTGTTGATATAGATCTGATGGATTCTGTAATTATCTCCATGTTGTCATCACCATGCCACACATATAAAGGAAGCTTCTAGTGGAGGGGCTCCTTTCACTTTTTGATGTTTTGGTGCCAGTATTTTTTCAAGAAAATTTTGGTTTAAATGTTGAAGTCAGCGTCATATTTTATACCCACAGAAGAATGTAAGCCTGTAGGTGTCCGTGCAGTGTCTGGGAACTAGAGGCCACTGTGCATATGTTTATTTTCCTGTGTTTTCTCTTTTTCTCTTTTTAGTGCCATGAGATGTGCTATACATTGTTGTATGTGAGAGGGGTTTGAATTTGATTCCCCGCCTCTTGGTGATTTTTGATGTGGGTGATATGTCTCCTCCCGATGGTGGCATGCGTGCATGCGTGACCGTTGATATTTGGGTGAATAGCGGTAGGAGTCGGCTGCTGAGACGGCTTGGCCCCATGTGTGTAGATTTATTTTGCGGGTATGTTAGTTCTGTGGTATCGATTTCTTTCTTTTTTGGGCACATTTTTGCTCGTTATGAGCGTATTTCCGCCACTTTGGAGCGTGTACGCAAGGGTCGCTTTTTTGTAGTTCCCAAGTAGGGCATACCGGGTAATATAGGAACATAGGATGTTATGAGTAGTAGTCCTTCCTTGGTGGTAATGTATGTAGAAGTGTGACATCATTACATGCACGCTGTGTAGCGAGGTGGAGAGGAGATACGCGATCTTGGCGTTTTGCTCGAGACCTTGTGAACGTGAGAGACCCGGCGTTTGTGACGGGGAGCCCATTTCCTCAGGTATTTTAGTTTATTTGGTAGTTTGTTTTCCTGAGGGCGTTACTATAGGGCGGTTTTGTGTATAACTGCCGCTCTTATGCTAACTGGTTTTCCTGAGGGCGTTACTATCGGGCAATTTTGTGTATAACTGCCGCTCTTATGCTAACTGGTAGAGTGTGCGATGTTTTTGAGGGGATTATTACTAATCTCGTCCCCTCTCGCCTTTCTCCTTCTGATTTTACTTAGGGTGTATAGGAATTCAGCTCCTGCTACATATTTCCTCCGGCAAGAAACATTCCCCGAGAGGCTTTGATTGTGTCCTATCCGAGCGAGCATTAAACAGCCTATTAAGGTAGGGTTTAGACTGTCTCGGTGCCCGGTCGATCTTTTTAAATATCATTTGGACCTATGGTCCCTCATTCTTACAAGAGTGCTTGAAGCTGCCAGGTCTAGTTGAATCCTGGTCCACATCAATTCTAGTACCGATCTTTAAAAAGGGTGACCGACACAGTCCAACGTGTTATCGACCTATATCCCTTTTAGATTACCTTGGTAAGGTCGCTGGCCGCATCCTTTTAGAACGACTTCAGGATTGGGGCACAGACCACAATATAATTTCTGACCTGCAGTACGGGTTTCGTGAGGGATTGGGTACTGTGGATCAGGCCTTGAACCTTTCACTTTTAATAGAGAAATATGCTCGAGCAAAAGGGGGGGGTATTTGCACATGGCCTACGTTGACCTGACCGCAGCCTTTGATTGCGTCAGTCATACAAAATTGTGGTCAATCATTTTAGCAATGGGAGTGGATCCCCCACTGGTAAACTTCCTTCTTGAGCTCTACTCAGGTGCATCAGCAAGAGTTAGGTACGGACTTGGGGGAGAACTTACTGAGTCATTCGGGTAGAGAGGGGGTGAGACAAGGCTCTGTCCTGGCTCCCTTCTTATTCAGCCTTTATACTTATGGGCTAGAAGAAGTGATGTTGGAAGGGAGTCAGGACCTGCCTACTATCTGTCGTCGACCAATACCGGCATTATTATATGCCGACGACGCGGTGATTATGGCAAGAAGCCCCCTGCAGCTTCAGCGGGTTCTAGATAAATATTGTAGCTTCATGAAAAGTTTGAACCTCATGGTGAATATAAAAAAGACTTATGTAATGCACGCAGGTCTTAGACCCAAAAAAATAAAAGATATTTTTATAAATAACATTAAGTTGGAGCGCACGTCTTCCTATCCTTATTTAGGGATTTTAATTGATAATGTTTCTAAATGGACGCAGGCTATAAATGCGAGGAAACTGTTATTTCCGAGGGCTACTACTACCCTTGTGGTATTTGCCCAGAAGATAGGGAAGAGGTCCCCCCCAGAAATGCTAAAGATTTATCAAGCCAAATGTATTAGTGCAGCAAGCTATGGTGCAGTGGTATGGGGCCACGCTAAGGTGGATGCACTACAGAAGATAGAGAACACTTTCTTGAGATACCTACTTGCAGTCCCTCAGAGCACCTCGACATACTGTTGCCACCTAGAGTTAGGGTTGGACTACATATCGGATATTGTTAGAATCCAACCAATTATGTTATGGCATCGTGTCTGGGCATCAGAACAGTGTGTCTTGTCACAATGCCTTATTCAGGATTGTCTGATGCTCGATAAGATGTATAAGATCAGATGGCTAGTTTTCGTGAAAACATTTTTTTACGATTTAGGTCTTGTGAGATATTTCACCCGTCCACCAACCATCTCTGAGATCTCGAGGAAATAATTAAAAAAGCTATGTTTGTTGCATTTAGGGCAGCTGCAACTCTCTAACGAGATAGGAAAAAGCTTAGTGCAATTTATCTTAGCTATCCAGACCACCCTTACTGTGCAGCCCTACCTAACGTATAATTTGAATTCATATGAAAAAATGTTATTGACTCGTTTTAGACTTAACATTTTCCATCGCCTAATATCCTTCCCTCAACAGAACGATTGGTCTATGAATCTATCTGTGTGTCCGTGTGATGATATCTCCCTACAATCTCTAATTCACATAGTGTTGTTTTGTAGATTTTATGTAAATCCACGAAGATGATGGATAGTTCCTCTACTGAGATCAATGGGAATACCAGGTTCTCGTCCGGCTTTTTTAGCGCACCAATTTTTGGAAAATGAACTGTATGCTAAATCTATAGCCTGTTTTCTAACGTTTTGTGTCAACCATCGCCCTAATCTTGGTTAATCCCTGGTGCACAGGTATTTTAACTTTAACTTGAAGTACTCTGTTGTAATCATTTAATCTTTTTATCAATTTCTGAATTCGGAATGTATTGATGTATTGATTGATTGTATTGATTGTATTGATTGCTTGATACTGTTTTTATCTGTACTTTTATGGTTTTTCTACAAATTATGGAAACTGAATAAAGGAATTTTTGACTTTGACTGTCTGCGTGTGAATGGTTGCTCAATGTAATGTTTATCTGATTTTGTTATATTTAGAGGTAATTGCAAAGTTTGTGTCCCTTTTTGCACTAGGGCACTGGGGCCTATTTGGGCCAGGTGGCAGTGGCAATGGTCCCCACCAGCCTTTTGGTTTGAGAGAATTACCTTTCCACTCAGGTAATCAGAGTCCTTAGCATGTATAACCTTGCCTTGTTTACTCCTTCTTTCTTCTGATGGGAAGGATTTGCCTTTTCAGTGGTTGGCTTTTCCATTTTGTTAACTGACCCCTCTATAGCATGTTGGATATTTTTAGAAGTTCTGGCCTCTATTATCTGCTTAAGTATGGGGACCTCCGGTGTTTCCCCTCTCTTTACTCACAGAGCACAGTACTTGATTTTGTCTGGCACTGCATGGTCACTGAAGGGCGAGTTGAGTCTTGGTAGTTCCTTTTATTTTATTTGTTTGTATTTTTTTTATTACTATTGTAGTGATACTGATCCCCCCCATCCTGATGAGGCCAATAGAAATTACTGGCTGAAACACGACCGCGCCTGCATCGACAGTTATAAAGGAGTCCCATCATTTGGAATTGTAGGAACTAAAGAAAGCGCCTTGTTTAAATATTTCCTTTGAGGTGTTATCTCTCTGGTGCAAAAGGGATGACCTTATAGTGTACTACACTGAATTATAAGTGTACACTCTGATTGATTTGCTCTCAGTAGGGGAACCTTCTTTTGTATTTTTTTGATATTTTTTGTATTTTGGATATTTTGTAGTTTTGTATATGTTGTATATAGTGTATGTATGTAGTGTATTGTATATATGAGTGTGATATTTGTAATGACTTGTACATGATGTATATATGAAGATGATGTATGTATCAGTTTATTGTGATTATATTGTGTTTTGCCCCGTCACCTGACATATTCACAAGTTATAACAGTGGAAATTTTTGCCAAAAATAAGATTGAAGTGCAAGCAGGGTAATCAAATGTACTCTGGTTGAAAATAAATATTTGTGATTGATCCCTTTATACCGCATTTTCTTTGACTCCACATCGCTGATGTCCCTTGCCCAGGTATAAGAGGGTAACTGGGGCATGACCCCTAATGTATATAAACCTGGATCCACCCTCTCTGACACCCAGAGGGCACAAGAGAGTGGTCCCAGTGGCTGGGGAGCACCATCAGGAGCAAGAAGAGGCCAATGTCATCAAAATCGGACTCCTGGGGGCCGAGATATGCCCCCCAGAAGGTAGATGACTTTTGACCTCTGGAGGGACCGACAAAAAAATGCTTGGGGCTCCGCTGCTGGTCCATGATGTGCCCTCGGGGTGGGTCAGGTCCCGGGGGCTGCCCTCAAGAGCCCATCCTGGCCCCCGCAGAACATGAGGCTGGGGAGCGCTGTCACGCTCCCCGTGAAAATGTGCAGAGGGACGGGGAACCGGGGGAGCGCCGTGGTGCCCCCGCGAAGATGAAGTCGGGGGAGCGCCATCACGCGCCCTGTGAAAATGTGCCCAAGGGGCCCGGGACCCCATCCCCGGGCCTCGAAGCAAAGCCGGGAAGCGAAGATTTACCCCTACGGGGTGCCAGGAGCCCACCCTGGCCCCTGGCGAAGAAGGGACAAGACTGGGAGCGGGGAGCGCTGTCGTGTCCCCGCAAAGTGGTCTCTAAGGGCCCAGGACCCCATCCCCAGGCCCAAAAGCCAAGCAAAGTTGGGGAGCGCCTCGGGGGGTTGCACTCCCCCGAGAACTGGAGGAGACTGAGAAGTCCTACGCGTCTGCCCGCCGGAGCGGGCAGACCTGAACAGCTCCCACTGCAGTGCCCAAGGGTGCTGGCTGGGCAGGAAGCCAGCAGGGGCAGCCGGGGGTGGGCTACCCGGGCTGCCCTCCAACAAGTGGGCATGCAGGGGTCCCGGGTGAAAAAGAACGAGAGAGGTGCGAGGGGCCTGGGTGGGACCGGGCCCCAAAAACAGAATGAGCTGCCTTGGGTGGGCCCCTCGAGCCTAACCACTCACCTGGGCGTCCGGGTGGGACCGGACCCTCCAACAGAGACCAGCATAGGGGTGTATACTTTATGGTCAGTTGGAAATGCTCAGTCAGGGTTGTGTGTCACTAGGGCAGGTGTGCCTATTTTAAATGCTTGTTGAGGTAACAGGGTGGGTCGCCACTTGGATGATGCCAGTGTACGCAGGGCCCTCACTCCAGGTTAGCTTCAACTAATTGCATATGAGGCAAGATGATCTGTATACATGGGAGTGGTGGTACTAGACCCCACTCCCCTGCGGGAGGGGTGGAGATGTTATGCAATGTCACACAGTAATTTCAACAGCTTATGTATATTTGTAAATTGGTGCATAGTATTGAGTAGTTTGTGTGTTTAATAAATGTGCTCTTACTTTTATAAACCAAAGTACAGACTGGACAGTCAATTATTGAGTGTTATTGCTGTGCACCTCTAATGGCGATTACTATCCCACACCACCTCCCTTGAGTAAGACTTAGACTGCTCTGCAACACTACACTCTCAGAGTCAGGTGCTGCCTTAGGGTGTTTGGTTCCCAGTGAAGGACAAATGTGACATGGTATTTGTGCAGGCCTCACCGATGTTGCCTCGTTTTCCAACACTTACATAGGCCATAAGGACCTTAGAGTACTGTAGAAGTGAACATTATGGGGTGACAGGTCTGCATGGAGCAGCACAGTTTAAGCAGCATCTTCCGAGTTACGTCAACCTATTTCACCCCGCTGCCCAAAAGTACTTAGCCCTGGGATTTGCCAGACCTATTAAAATTCAATTCTTAAAATACCGACTCGGCCTGCTACCATGCACAAAGCATTTTCCCCACTGGCTGAAAAACCAAGTCGACTCCATCTGCCGCTTCTGCGGTAACGCGGAGGAAGACACGCTGCATCTGCTTTGGATCTGTAAAGAAATGACACAAGAACGAAAACAGCTTTTAAAACCTTGTTTTAATTACAGAGGCATCCGCACACGGAGACAGGCGGTGCTGGCATATTTTGTATCCAAGGACACACAGCTGAACTGTTGCTTGGTAAAGTTTTTGAGGCTAGTAGAGAAGAAAATGCCACAACAGCTATAGGCATGCCTCAGCACTAAAGCGGACAATGCAATTTTACTGCCTAAATGTAAAAAGGTTAAATGCCGCTAAGCTGTTTAATTACAAAATCTTGCATTTCTAACATGACAGATCATCTGCCTTAATTGATATGAAATGATCTAACTGATTTTTTTAATCAAATCTCTCCTTTTATCTTCTTAAAATTGTAATTTATAATGCAAACTTTTAGAATACATTTTTTAGAAGTGGTTCTAAGTAACTACGCTAGATAAAATAGAACTTGAAACTTGAAACATCGACTAGTGTTTGGCTTTTGTATTTATAGAGTCCTTGTGCTTTAGCTTTTCCACATGGCTGCATGTAACGTCAAAAGTGTCCTGGCCACCATTGGCCCCCCACTAGCCTCAATAGTTTTATAAAGATTTATGGGGCATATTAGCAAGAACCTCATTAAAATTATCGCCGTTTAACAGCAGGAAACTGCTGCTAAAACAGCGATAATGGGCTTGCTAATATGCGTTATAGAATTCCAATAGAAGCCCAGGTTAGATGTCCTGCACATCTAACCAGGGCTTCTATTGGAATTCTATAACGCATATTAGCAAGCCCATTATTGCCGTTTTAGCGGCAGTTTCCTAGAGCTAAAACGGCGATAATTTTAACAAGGTTCTTGCTAATATGCCCCTATATGGCTCTCATGTACAAGTGAAAACGTTTTCTTCCTCCACAAAATGTAATGCCTGAGTGGAACTTGCTTAGTTTCACTCCACGTAATTTCCCGGAATCTCTGAGTCTTTGTCGTGCGTCCGTCTCAAATGGACGCACAGGAATGACTCGGAGATTTTAAATCCCTGGCCCGATAGTGGTTCTTATCACTACGTGAGGATACTTGCATATCTCCGAACCAGGGAGGATTGTTGATATAAGGAGCCTGCCATTAAGAGATGCGGTCAACTGATAATATTTAAAAACAGCACCGTATCTATCGGCAGAAACTATAAAAATATACTTTCAGAAGTCAGCTCACTTAGAAATCATAATTCGCCTAGTGAAATCTGGACGACACTGATGTAACTGTGGGTCCACACACTAGAAGTACCTGCTGAATTGTTTTGGAGATTCGCCAATAAAAGAGGTGTTGCCCTGACTGTTGCCCTGGTATCTTCCCAAGCACCGACAATTTCCATTAATAAAAAGATTTAAAGTGCTGGGACATTTTTAATTGTTATTATTGTGCCTGAAGAAGGTGGTTGGACCTTTAATACCACCGATACGCGCCGCTTCTTGATAATTTTTTATTCTTATAACAAATTTGGTTGCTTTTTATGTATGTTTTCTGTACAATGGATATCTCTTGCATAATGTTTAGAAATGATACACTGTCCTTGCTGCACTTTACTATCTTATGAATTGTTTTCAATAGATAGCAATTGCAATAATTTTGAGAAAAATATTGTCATATATTGTATTGATTTATTATGTTTTTTATTAGAGCCAAATAGCTCGAGTCTGATTTTAACAGTTTTTATGAATTATTGAAAATAAACATTTATACTTTTGATTGATTGGCCAATGTGCGCTTGTGTGATGTGGTCAGATTCTATGGTTTGAGCATCTATATGTGTGGTATGATTATGTCCCAAAGGGATTACATTTTTAAGACTTCTGTGCTGGGATTTAGCCAGAGGGCGCAGCTTCTCGAATTGATTTTGCTGCCACTTGACTAGATTTTCTTCTTGAGTGGCAGCTTTCTGACCGTAAATGATTGCGACCACCACATTGGAGAAATCTCCGTAGGTGCTCTCAAAGCGTCCAAAAATCGCCCAAGGGGATGCCAAATGTCAGTGGCGCTCACCAACATACTGTTTTTGAGCACAGTGGTTGGTGGAATTTTGACAGAACTTTGCTTTACACACGTAACACAGAGTGGCCAAAATTCCATTAATTTCTCCGGCAGAATGGAATACATCATCCACCTATACAAAATATATGGAACAAGATTTTCTCCTCTAAATACCATTTAATTTCTTTTTGATTGCTTTTCGTTTATTCACTTTAATTTCTACCAATCCTCTCTGCATGTTACTTTGTGAATCCAAGCCATTTTGAGCCATTTACACACTTCCTTGAGAACACTGCTACGTCAATCTTTCAGTCCTCTTTCTGTATAATGCCATCTCCAATTTTCACAATACTTTAACGTCTTCCTCTTCATGGTTACCAAGCCAATCAGGATCTTCCTCCTCCTTGGGTAATCTAGAGAGAAATAGATATATTCCTGCGAAACAACTATCCACTTACATATTCTGCTTGAGAGGATACTCTATAAGATGTTGGGAAGAGGGTACTTATCTACCGCAATCTCTTTCTTGAACGTGCAAAGGTTCATTCATACATTTACCTCCCCTTCCAGTTTCCAGGCCGCTACCACAGGAGACAATCACTCTGTAGTCCCTACTGCCTCAATTATATTTTCTTTGCTTAAGCTACTGTGGCATTTCAAAATCTATCTTTACAACCATAGCTACAAATCTTAATTTTGCTCACCTTTGCTTGAGCTCCCATTTTTAATTCAATATTATGGACATATTCATTTGTGGGTTAAATCTTTTTATTTTGAGATTGCAAAAGCAGCAATAGCCACCATCTACATACACTGGCCATGGGGAAGGACATGATGATGCTAGTCATTCGTCGATGGGATAGATGGAGATAGAATGAGAGGGGAAAGATGGGGGAGCGGGGAGACGAGGTAGCTGAGAGTGATCTTTACTCCCGTGATGTGAACTTGTGCTCTCAGTGGAGTTGGAGCATCTCCTGTGTACATGATCCTCCATGGACGTGAGTGTTTTGGTGAGTTGAAGGACCCAAAGATATCACGGATATGTGAGTTCTGTGAATTCTGGGTATACAAATTCTATGGTGGTACCCCAGGTTTTGTTGAAGCGGGGGAATGTGCATGTGAGACTTGCCGTAATCTTCTCCATTCCTACCGCTTCCCACAATCTATGTAACCACTCCAGTCTGGTTTAGATCCCATCTGTTCCCTATTTAGAAAGCAGCACCTGTTTAGTGGCGCTCAGAGCTAAAGTGATCGCTCTCTCTCAACACAATTTGAAGGGGTGGGTCAGTACGTTAGGGGGTCCCAATATGACATAGCTAGGAAATCTGGAATTTTCTGGCTGATGGATAGTGTCTATGTCCAGCATTATTGAGTTCCAATAGGCTTGTCTCTTTGGGCATTGCCATAGCATGTGTGCGAGAGTGCCTATCAGTCCGCAGCGGCACCAGCAAAGGTTGTCTCCCCCAGGCTTCCGCTGCTCAACTCTGGCAGGAGAATAGTACCAATGGTGTTCTAATTTGAGGAACATTTCCTTTCCAGTGGTGCTACAGGAGGAAGCTCTGAACTATGAATTATGCTGTGCCATTCTTTGGGGGAGAACTTGCGTTCAATTTCGGACTCCCATTGACGCTGCAGGGGGAATTTATTGCTATGTTTAGATGTAAGCAGGAAAGTGTATATGTATGAAAGCAGGTGCTTCTCTGAGCTTTGGGTTATGGACCATTTTTCAAACTTGGTTAGTGGGCGGCTGGCATGGGGGCACACCTGTACTTGAGTCACCCAGTGTCGCAGGGCAAGATATTGCCAGTACGCATCTCTGGGAATTCCAAAGTCCGAGACAAGTTGAGGGAATTCCATTACTCCCTTCTCATCAAAGAGGTTGCCATTTGTTTTGCAATTGGCATCCTGCCATTTGAGATAACTATACCCGTCTCTAGCTTGGGGTAACTCAGGGTTTCCTATGAAGGGGGTCAGTGATGATGTGGGGGTTGAGAGGCCACAGGGCTCCTGAACCCTGTCCCACGCTTTGAGGGTGACCCTCAACACGGTGTAGACATAAACTCAGAGCGGACAATGTCGTTAAGGGAGCCAAGGTACCTTCTAAATATGCATGCCTGCAATTTCATGGTCAATAAAGCACCAATCTTTCTCCTACGTAGGTCCACACCATTGGATCATATACTGCAGCTGTGCGGCTTGAAAGTATCGATCCAAGTGCGGAACACCATGCCCTCCTTCCTCCTGCTTCAGGTATGTTTGGTGGCAGACCATGCAAGCTCTCTTCCCTCCCCAGATAAATTCACAGATCAGATGTTGCAGTTTGGCCACCAGCAGTGGCAGATGCTGCAGTGGGAGAGTCTGCATCACATATAGGATGATTGGCGGTAGATTCATTTTGATGGCGGCTAGCCTACTCAACCATGACATCGTGCGCCTCCTCTGAGTCAGAAGTTCCTCTTGAGTCTCAGGCAAGAGCGTTGAATAATTCACCTGGGCTACCTTTTCGAGCATGGGGAATATCAGTAGCTCTAGATAGGGAGTGCCCTCCGAAGCCCACATAAATGGGAACTGTGCCACCAGTTGACTTTGATCAGATTTAGGGGATAATTAAGCTGAGGGCTTGCATTTTAATTTTGAAGCTAGAGACTTGGCTAAAATCTTCTATTTCTTGTAGGAGGGGAGGAACCACACCGTCCGCGTAGACCGAGACTTTTTGTTCCCTGTCTCCCATCCTAATCCCCGCTATTGTGGGGTGCTGGCAGATTCTTTCCTCAAATGGCTCCATGTAAAAAGTGAATAATAGGGGCAATAATGGGCACCCCTGGCAGGTACCCCTTGGTATCTGGAAGGGACTAGGGCCAATACCGTTCACTCTGATGCGCGCCTCTGGACTACTATATAAACAGTCCACCCACCTCAAGAACCGCTCGCCTACACCAAATCTAGACAATACCTGTTGCAGGTATGGCCAGTGGACCCTATCAGAGGCCTTCTTGGCATCCACAGACAGGAGCGGGGTGGGCTGCTGGGTGTGTTAGATTTTATCCAAGAAGTGACACATTTGCCGAGTCCCATTGCTACAACTGTGCTCCGGTATTAAGCAGGATTGGTCCAGGTCCACCGGGCCTTGCATATAAGTGGCCAGACCAGCAGCCAGTATGCTAGTGCATATTTTCAGATCAACATTCAGTAGGGATATTGGGGCTATGAAGCGCAATTTCTAGTGACCTTTATTTTACTTGCAACACATTTCATGCAGGACAATCTTTGTTGATGGACATGTGACCAATGGCCGCACCTCTGTAACATTTCTCTTACAGCTCTTGTTTACACACTTCACTTAGGTTAGGTTTGACCACTTGCACACTCATTTTGAACGTTCTAGTCTTTTTTATTTTCTCTCTACACACACACCATGACATGTTCTACTGCAGTGACTTTACTAAGTGTTGGATTATTCATTTGCAAAAACCATTAGCATCCTCTGCTAATTATTTCTGAAGATTGCCAACAACTTCCTGTCCCTCTGGATCCAAATAGTGCATTAGCAAGGATGTTTTCCGTACAGCATTCAGTGAAGTGTGCAAACACTTTCTTCCATTTACCGCATATTAAATTTGGTTCATGTGGATGTGCAAAAATAGGTAGCAATTTATTTTGAAAGTTTTATATAGCGCGAACATGACCACCGAGGGTATCAGAGCGCTTTACAGTTTATGCATCACTAAGGGTATAAACAAACAAAACAGAATAAACAAAGCGACAAAATCAACGTCTAAGAATGACCAATATTCTTGTGAGGGAATAAAAACACAACAGAATCAACACAGCAACATAATCACATTCTAGAATTGTCCAACAAACTCGAGAGCCAGGTGACTGGGTCAATGTCAAGTCAATGGACCCAGAATCTGATAAAGGGGCCAGTTTAAGGCAGAAAATTCTTCATCAAGAGCCCTTTGACTTCTTTTTTAAGAAAATGGTGAAAGGGTTCACCATGACTTCGGGGGGAAGGGCATTCCAGTGCTGAATCTTAGGGGACCCCTAAGGTGACCGGTTCAGGATGGGACACAGATTGGTTCACCTTGAAGCTTTGGGATGTGTTCTGAAGGAACACAGAGAACCAGTTTAATACAGGCCCAGACAGGGACCTATTGTGTTCCCGGAGGTCAATTAGGTGATCATGTTTGACAGTATCAAATGCTGTCAAAAGGTCCCGGAGGATCAATAGGCACGACTCATTGTGATCCAATATTTTCAGCGCATTATTCACAATGTGCGTTAGCGCTGACTCTGTACAATGGCCTGGGGAGGAAACCAGATTGTCAGGAGTCCAGGAGTTGGAAATGGCAATGCGATGACACAGTTGGGCGTGCACACATTTCTCCAGGAGTTTTGTCAAAGTGGGGGTGTTAGTTATTGAGAGAAAGTTAAGAAGGTCTGTGGGATCAGCATTTGGTTTCTCTAGGATCAGGATAACTTGACCTGCTTCAAGGCAATCCGGAACAGCACCTTGCATAAGTGAAGCACTGACGATCATCGTCGAGAGTGTTAGTAAGGAGGATCTCACTTCCGGGAAAGGTTTTGATGGCAGAGAGTTATTGTAGTGATTGGAAGGTTTCAAAGGTAACAGCATTTTGTGAATAGTGGGTTCATCCAAGGTTTGGAACAGACTCCAGGATGCATTGTTTTTGAGGAGGAAGGGCTGTATAGGGTCAGTGATATTCAACACTGAGGGACGAGAGATGATCTCGGGCCGAGTGTAATTAATTCTTAATCTTAGTAGTCTTATCAGTGAAGAAAACAGCAAATTCTTCACAGTTTGGCAGTATCCTTTGACACGGAGCCGAGAGGTTAGGATGATTGTTAGCTTGGGACTTGATGAGTTCGAACTTTTTTTTCGGACTTTTTTTCTTGATCAAGTTGAGTTCTGAAGAAGGTGGCCTTCGAGCCTCTGATACATTTATTGTATATACTTCGCAAGGATCTCAAGCCGCAAAGATGTTCAAGAGTGGGATACGATCTCCACTTTCTTTCTGCAAGTCTTACATTTCTTTTTTCTGCATTAAGACTATCATTTAACCACGTTTTGAAAAGTTTAGAGGCACTTTTTTAAGCTGAAGTGCTGCCACCGAGTCAAGTACATTAAGCATTGTGTGGTTATTATGAGCCGTAAGGTCATCGACATCCGACATGTTCATAGGAATGGGGTAATATGTTATCACAAAGCGCTGACAGGTCTTGCAAGTTGATGTTCCGTAAACATCTTTTCAACAGTTTTGGGTTCTTAGGCTGGGATTTGCTTGCTCTGACCGATTCAAGGACGAGGAAGATGGTGCAATAGTGGTCTGTCCAGTCACATGAAAGGATCGACTCCAGGAAGAAAGATGAAGCATGAGGAGGGATCAGAGATGTGCCTGGATAGACTGTGGTACAGTCCCCCTTTTTAGGATTGCCGTTTAGAAACATTAGTTGATGAACCAGGTCAAGATGAACAGTGATATTGTCATTCTTTAGTTATAATAAGATTTGGGACCTGCAGAGTAAACTAAGATAGAGTTGTCCATTGACTAGCAATTGAGTCAGATGTTATTGGCCTCAGAAAGCCTCCCTTGTTAGCCCTGGGTGGTCATTTAATCAAGCGGGTACAGCCAGTATCTATACCTATCTAAGGGGGTTCATGGTTAGAGATCCATAATTCATTAGGGAAACTCTGGGTCTTCAAGTGATGGTGGCCTGTACTTCTAATGTTGATTGGAGAGGTGCAGTTATTATATTATATTTGGAGGTCATTGCGAGGTTATGCTGGGTTGAACTCCACAGTTTTGGTTAAATGCTTGTGTCTGTTCTCTTCGTATGGTGTGCTTGTCAAAACACAGGGATGTGCTGTATTCATAAGTGGCCTAACGCTGCCTTGTAAAGAAGGTGAAGGAGTTAATGCCACCAGAACGTCAGAAAAAGTGATGTTCTGGTGGCGTTACCGGTTTGTAAATATGCCACTTAGTTTCTAAAAAGAACTAAAGGTACCAGAATGCATTCCTCTGACTCCACTTTATTCTGGATTCTGCACTTGATTTACACATGGCATACAGTCACATAATAAGGCAATGTATGTGACACACACCCATCATGAATCTGCTCATTGGGAAAATGGGCACCATCATAACTTCCTATATCAGATGTGTTCTCCATGACTATAAAGCAGATGCATCTACACAAGGTTTTCCATGCATTACCTCTGGTAGGAGTTTCCTCGGAAGAGGGCATGCACTGCTCTTTTACTGACATCACATACATTGTTGCTAAGCATCTCCTTGGTATGACACTTGAGGTCATACGTTCTCTTTGGCAGTTTTGACTAATTTCTTGTTTGGTTCCCATAGCATTCATATTTATCTAGAATCAAGCCAATAGTTTTGTTTTACACTCTGTGGTATCTTCAGAATAGTCTTACCAAATTGTTAGCTGTTTACATTTGTGTCCTCGTTCAACAAAGTTCTGATTATTTCCCAATGAATCTTTTGTGGACCTGCAAATTCCCTCTGCATTGTCAGTGGCCTCTTCTAAAATGAGAAAGCCGTCTACTTTTAGCTTGGGAAAAAATAAAGTTGATTCATCAGACAATTTTGTCTGCTTGGGTAAAAAATTGTAAATATAGTAGAAGATGAATCTACAATGCAGTGTGGAACCCGTCTGGTCATCTATCAGCAGCAAAGCGAAAACACACATTTCCTATGTCTGATATTGGAGCAGTAGTCT
Source organism: Lissotriton helveticus (assembly GCF_964261635.1). Taxonomy (NCBI): domain Eukaryota; kingdom Metazoa; phylum Chordata; class Amphibia; order Caudata; family Salamandridae; genus Lissotriton; species Lissotriton helveticus. Next base: position 845,079,467 of record NC_136063.1, on the reverse strand, counting down.
TTCTGAATACTGTTGTGGAACCTTCCAGCCTACCGAACTCTCTGCCACTTCAGCCTGCCTTTCGGTAAGCTTCCTCTTGTTGAAGGCCAGCTTACCCCAATGAATGCTCTCAAAGTTTCAGCCAGTCTACCAATCCGTTCTAGTCCTGTGAAAAAGAATATTCCTCTACACAGGTTGTATTTGAAATTTCATCTACAACACTGAGAGCTTGAAGATTTCTTTAAGACTAAGGGCCCGATGTAGGTAATCTCGATTTACCTACTCCTAAATACCGAATCATACCGATTCGGTATTTAAGAGTAGGTAAATGGGATGTAGGTAATTTCACTTTTGAAATTACCGAATCGGAATGATTCGGTAATTACCGAATCGGTATTTACCGATTCGGTAATTGCCATTGATTCCTATGGGCCTTGAGGCCCATAGGAATCAATGCCAATTACCGAATCGGTAAATACCGATTCGGTAAAATTACCGAATTTGCAAGGGGGACAGGGTGTCACTTTGACACCCTGTTGCACCACTCAGTTGTGCATGGGTGCACATGTTGCTGACATACATGCCCTTACGGCATGTATGTCTGCAACATGGCACTTTTTTTAAAGCAAAAAAAATGCTTTGTGAAGAGTTTTCATTGTTTACCACCAACTTCTAGTTGGTGGTAAATAACGAATTTCTAAACCCTTGTAGCACTGATTACAGTGCTACCTACATGTTAAATTACAGAATCGGCAATTTTACAGATTCAGTATTTTACAGAATCGGAAAAATTACAGATTCGGTTAAATTACCGATTCTGTAATTTAACATGCCCCTACATCTCAATATCCAAATACCGGTCAGAAACGGCCGAAAATCTGTATTTTCGGCCGTTTCCGAAAGGTATTTGCCTACCTACATCAGGCCCTAAGGGCCTTATTTAAAGTTTGGTACCCAGTACGCTCAAAACGTGAAGGATGTCCCATCAGCCAAATCCACAGTTCCTATTTAGAGCCGCAGAACCACCTTGTTTCCAGCAGCACAGCCTAAGTTGGCTCCGCACACTAAAACCTTTGACTTATGGCCTGTTGTATATTGGTATTATATTGTGGAAGATGCACTGCTAGTTTTGTATAGTTACTCGATAGTTTAAACGTTGGTGAAATTTGGTGGTGCTCAGCCTGGAGGCGTCGAGGGTCCGACGGCGCCGATTGAAATAATAACGGACGTGCGACTAGAGGTGCTCTAGTTGCATCCCATGGTTGGCACACATCATTAATTGTCTTTCCTTAGGATAAGAAAACGACTTCCATACAATATTTTCAAAATTTGATCATTTATTGCGTTACTTCGTTCAAATATTCCATCTTTGAAAACTCAGTTCGATTTCAATACAGATCCTATTGATCCTTTGCAAAAGTGTAGACATTGTCATTTATGTGGGTCCAATGCATTTCGGGCATTGATGGTAAGCCCTTCGTCAGGGAATTGACACTACAAATAATAATAATAACATGATTTAGTCTGAAATCAAAAAGTAAATGTATGCAGACAACAATACAAAACGGAAACCATCATTAATCAACAAAACATGATCCTATTCAAATTCATGCCGTTTGAAAACCTCTTATGTGCGAAGCATGCAATTAATGGCTCGTAGTGGCAATGTGGGGATCAGGGTAAATGAGTGAAAAACGGGCTGTGTTGGTTTACTTTTAATTTGTTGTATATTGGGTCATCGGTCAAAATACCTCAGACTGTGGGCCATATTTACCACTTACTTGCGCAGTGCAGCAGCCGCAAGTGCTGTGCTGCGTGAGGAGAGAGCACGAGAGCACAACATTTCCTAAAATATGGCACTCTCCTCCCCTTTCACTAGTGCTGGCTCTGAAATCAGCTGCCATGCGCCATGGAAACACCTTTGCGCCACAGTGCAAGGCTGTCCCCATTAGTCTAGCATAGGTTTTGTACTATAAGGATACCCTTCCAGTACACAATACTATGCATAGACTGACTTTAACCCTTTTCCCTCTTTCTTTGTATGAGTGCTGTACAGTGCAGCACACGTGCAAAGTTAGAAAAGGCAGGAGAAATGAAAGCATTTCTCCATCGATGTATCTACTTCAATAGGTCGCAGTTTTCTGACACTAAATTGTGACTACTTTATTTAATAAATAGGGTTTGATATCAGAATCCTTGGGTAGTTGTGGGAATGCCCAAGTTCCACCCATGGTATACCACCTTGGTGTTAAGTAAGGCAAAGCAGTTTAGCACTGGAAAGTAAATCGGAAAAAAAGATTTTGCGCCAATATTCGGTGTAAAATCTTAGTAAATCTCCCCCTTTATATTCTATATTCTATATGAGGGAGGACATTGTGACAACTGGACAGCCAGGGAAAGCCTGACAGTAATAGACAAGAAATGACTCCTACATTCTGGGAGAAAACTCCCAAAGGACCTTTTTTATTTTGTAATAACAAATTCCTGTTTTGGGAGTTTTGCTTTTGAAGAACAAGTACTTGCTGAGCGGGTCCATAAAATGTGGCACTCGCTAAGCAAGTTTTCAGTACCTTCAAGGGAACCATCACAATGGCTGTTCTGCTGAAGGAACCAAGCTCTCTACCTAGCAGAGTGCTCGAAATATGGCAGTTGGTACTTCCATCCACTGTGCTAGAGGACTGACGGGGCAGTGACTATTCACCAAATGAGGGCCTAAGTGACAGAAACCTCTCTCTTTTGTCTTGTAGCTGAAAACCTCAAAGGAATTCTAGTTAATATGCATGTAATATGACTATGAACACAAGTTATCTACTAATACTCCTAGAATGAAAGGATAGTCACAAAGTGTAGAGGGAGGACAGAACCGATGGCAAAAAGTATAGCTAGAAGAAAATATGCATTATTTCAAGAAGCCTTAGAGAAGGCAAGTTTGGTCAATAACTTTGAGGAAGCAAGCAAACAAGGATTCGTAATACATGTGATAAGACAAGATTAACCACATAAATAGAATTGAGGGGAAAATAATTAATGGAGGGCTATAGGTTATCCTTCCAGAAAAAACTCCGCATACACAGAGGAAGGAAGTAACCATGCCATTAATGCTGAAATTAATCTGGTCCTGTTTTTCATGGTTTGTGCATGAAACGAATGCAAGCACTCAGTCTGCATGATGACATATATCATTGATGGGATGCGCTTCATCAAGCTTTTAAAAGTTGGGCCTTTGTCAGGATCTTTTGTTACCTTTCCTGGAAAAGCTGTATTGGAAGTGGTTCCATTGTCCGTGTACTGGATGAAGGTAAGCCATGGGTTCTAAATTGTGTTGTAGCAGGAATGCACGTTTTTTCCCCACAAGACAGAAAATAGAAGGGGGGGTATCTTTATAGGCATCTAACACGTTTCTGACTACACATGCTGCTAAAACAAATGGTCATCAGACATGTATTAGGATGATGGCACTAGAAATTGTCCTCATCTCTATAATTTAATCAAGAACATTAAACATCATGCTTTGCCTGCTGCCTTGGTGTTTCTAGAACACTGTCCTAGTCTGTAAAGAGAGGTAGTTGCAAAAACTGAACGACTGTTTAGATAAAATCATACGCATCTTATTTTTTCTTCATGTAATCAATATAGATTTTGTTGAAGCACCATTATCACTGAACGAGTACTATAGAGCCATACTTCAAATCAAGAGATCAGTGGGTAACAGAAAAGTCAGACACCACAGTGATAGCCCGAACACACATAATGCAGGCAATATATGTTAACAACATATGTACTGAGTTATGATATCCAATTGGTCTGTAAGGTGCCAGTGCCATTCCTGACAGCAACTCGTGGGTTTTGTCTTTGTCCGCAAACAGGGAAGGTATACAAGCCTACCATCTGGAGTGAGGAAAGCAGATAGATAGGGTCCTATGAATCCCTCCACAACTTACCAGAAGGAATTCTATGTTAGGAACAATACCTTAAGTGCCAGAAATAGGTATTTTGACAAGCTGTCTTCACCCAAATGCATTACAGCAAGTATTAAATACTTGTGATGAATAAAAAAATCAGAAAGTAAAAAATATATAATTAGGCAACTTATTAATCCATGTAATTTCCCTTCCTTCAAAGACTTTTCAAATATAAATCAGTAGCAAAAGGTCTGCCTTTATGAGGGGTGTAGCACATCTGCATTCCTGTTTGTCGGAAGTCGGACTATCTGTGAAAATACAGCTTGCTATCAGTGGCTAGACTTGATGTGGGGAAAAATTAGCAAATTCCCTGGAATGAAGAGATGCACCTCTCAGCCAGACAGAGTCAAGAATACAATATTGTTAGACTTGATAGCCTTGGGTGGTCTTCCCCCATCTTTTGCCTTCCTCTTCCAAAATGTTCTGATCTAGTTTTAGCTGGCATTAGGACTCTGCACACTTTATCACTCTCTGATTGTACCACCTAATTAAGTAGACCTTTACCAATTTCTCAGGCCTGCCATTGCAGAGCCTGCATGTCAGTTGACACTGTCATATCGACCTGGTAAGATATAAAACCTTTTGCCATGCCCAAACATTCCCTTTTTATGCATGTATGTCACCCCTAAGGTAGGCCCTGGACAACTCAGAGTGAAGGACGCAATGTATTTAAAAGGCAGGACATATACATTTAAGATTTACATGTCCTGGTAGTGAAAAACTCTCAAAGTCGTTTTTCACTACTGCAAGGCCTATTTCTCCATTGGGATTACCTTGTTACATTGTAAATGTGTAATTTCCAATTGGGAAGAGATAAACCTTTCAAGGCTGGTGTCCCTAGAATCACTATTTAAAATCCCGACTTATGGTCAAGTTGTATTTTAAATTGCTGTTCTAAAAATGCCACTTTTAGAAAGCTGTTATTTTCTTGCTCATCCATTTGGTGCCTGTAGTCTGTCGCTGATCACATGAATTGATGTAGTTGACAGTTGGGCTTTGTGTATTCCTCCTAGACAGCCACAAAAATGGAAGCTTAGGTGTGTATCAATGGGCCATCGCTGGTAGGATGGAAGGGAAGAGCTGGGAACAGTTTCACTTACACCTGATTAGGCTGTGCCCTGTCTACACACAAAGGGCTGTATACCCCCTGTAGTGAGTCTGGCGCCAGGGCAGTAAGGGAGTGGCTCTGTGAACTTCAAAGGCATGTCTTTAAAGTCTCCCTCTCTTCAAAGGCACCACTGGGTATAAGTACTGGACATCATACACCACCACTTCAGTATGCTTCTGGACCTGTGGATACTCTGGCAGGAAGAGAGACTGCCATGCTGGTGAAGGACTGCGACTCTGCTGGACTACTTCTTTGCTGGACTCCTGCTTTTCTGTGCTGATCTTCTGCCCTCTTGCCTGGGTGAAAAGGACTGGACCTGCATCTCTTGACCTCAGAACCCAGAGTGACTTCAGGGACTAGTTAGCTGGCCTCCAGATCTAAAGCCTCGGGGACATAATAGGCTTCCAGCCCCTGCACCTGGACTCTGCCATCTGTCAGTCTACCCGTCCAAGTAGTGCCACTCCAGTTCTGGACCCTTGGAAGTGGGCCTAAGGTGCTTCCCAGCGGGACTGAAGTATATTCTCTGCTGAGCAAGCATTCCAGTGCAGAACCAATGATTCTCCTTGGCTGAGTGGTGCAACCCCATAGATTGGACCCGTCACAATAGAGTTTTGTGTCACCACTGCCCTCCGTACCTGTGTGACAATTTTCCTGGTGCAAGCTCCTCACATCACTCGTCGACCGCAGCCTCGATGATGAAACTCCGCATCGCAGCTTCACCGCTCACCAGATTCAACATGTCATCCTGGCTGCACCTTGCAACCTCAACACCAACTTCACAGCGCAAGCCTTGTTAAGAGGATCCTCAATGTTGACACATCAGGACTTTTCCCGGCAGCCTTGTCTCATCTCAGAACCAACACATCACCATAGCTGTCTTAGTCGAAGTGGGTCCACGCAATGCTCAGCAACCGGGATTTAAGGTATTTTGTTTAGAAGGCCTAACTGGGTTGCTGTAGCCAGCCGGTGCTCCATCGCTGTCAACCAGAAAATGTGACTTTGTTCCCGTCCGGCACAACTAGATATTCCCAATAGCGCTTTTTGGTGCTATTTTTCACAATGAACTTTAAGAATCAATATTTCCAGTTCCAATAATTGGGTTTTTGTCATTTTGTTTTTGTTTTATTTATTAGTCATTTAGTGTGGGATCTTTTTGCATGGTAATTTCACTGTTTAACTGTTTGCAGTGTTGTACAAAGACTTTACACACAGCCTCTAAGTTAAGCCTGACTGCTCTGTGCCAAGCTACCTGAGCACAGGTTAGTTTATGGTTTGACTGCCCCTTACCCTGACTAGGATTGTGGTTGCTGATCAGCCAGGGCTTACAACCCTGTCAACCAAAACCCAATTTCTAACAAATATTGATATTATTTCACAGGCTACCATGAGAAAGCAACCTCATCATCAATGATGCTCTGTGAGAAATAGCTCCTGCATATTTCTGCTTATAGTGGTTCATATAGGATAGTGCTAGGCCTCAAATAATTGTATGAATATGTGAAGTAAAAGCACAGTATCATTCTACTGGACACATATGCAGCATAGTGTTATACTTTGAAGAATCCTGGAAGGTTAGAAGTTTAAGTGCACTCTTTAGGCAGTGTCCATGTAAGAATACAGGGATAGGTGGGATTATAATTTAAGAAACAGAACATTCACCCATCTCCCTTTGTGTTTAGTTGCGTCTTTTGTAGAGATGCATCAGTAAGTCCTTTTTTTTGTTAAATATTTTTATTGAATAAGTAACCAGGTACCAAGACAATAATTTAGGCACAAGAGAATGGAGTGACTTACTAGAATACATCATAAAACGATATGTATTACGTAATAGGAAAACTATTAAGTACAACTATGTGCATTAAACAAAAGTGAGAGAATAGGAAGATTAGGGTACCATCTGGAATATGATTAGTTGAACAATTTTATAATATAAAGGGAGGGAAAAGGAAAGGAAAAAAGAGGGAGAGAGTAAGGGAAGACAGAATAATTGACATATGAGTATTAGAATGAGGAGGGATGTGAAGATAGAAAAGTAGTAAAAGGTAACCAAAGTAGACTTAATTTTTTGAGGTAAAGATAAAGATGAAACAGTATATATTCTATGTTTATCACATATAACATTCCACCATTGTAACACACACATTTTGGAATTGTCCTTCCACGGGGTAAGAATAACTTTAAATGCAAGAGCAATAAAAAGATCAAGCAACTTCAGTTTCAGCAATGTATCATGAAAGTCAACCAATTAATACATTATGAAATGATAGGGGGATATAATATTGAAAAATCTTGTAACATTTAGCCCAGACATTTTCCCAGAAATTTTTAACATTGGGACAATAGTATATCATAGAGGAAGAGTACCATCGGAGGAAAAACTGGACCAACAGAGATTAAAGGACGTAGGGTCAAATTTATGTATAAATACTGGTGTCATACAGCTCTATTGTACCGAAAAAATAGGTATTGGGTAATGTTAGGAGCTCTAGAGGTGAATATTTTTTTTTAACCATAACCTATCCCATTTTGTAAATGGGAGAGTGATTGAGAGGTCTAGTTCCCAAGCACGTTCAATTGGGGATTTTGGTCTTTCAGAAGTATGAGTAGATACAAGTTTATATATAAAGGTAGCTTTTGGATTGGAATCAGAGGATATGTTGTGTAAAGGAGTTAGGGAAGTAGAAGGAGTACTAATGATTGGAAATGTTTGGATGCGATAAATGATTACGTCCTTGCGAAAGTTGATTATATCAAGAGATGTAGGAAGAGGGTAGATCATAACATTGTTGTAATGTACTAAAAGGAATGACAGAATATTTAGATACAAGTTGGTGAATGTTAGAAATGGGGGTCTCTAGTTGGCAGGGGTAGGTACCACTGTCCAAATAGGGACCCTTGCTTCTAGTCAGGGTAAGGAGGAAACCCTCTGTGATAACCCCAGCTCACCCTCTAGGTAGCTTGGCATGACCAGTCTAGGCTAACCAGAGGCAATGTGTAAAGTATTTGTACCAACACTCACAGTAACACAGTGAAAACACCACAAACTGACTCCACAACAGTTTAGAAAAATAAAAGGTATTTAATCTAAACTACACAAGACCAAAACGACAAAAATCCAACATACACAGTTCAAGAATATGGTTTCAAAAAGAATTCTTAAGGTTGCGATAAAAGTTCTTTAGGTTGCGATAAAAATAATCCACAGTTGCGTGAAAAGTTCACAGTTGCGTCACGTTTAGCTCACAGTACCTTTAGTAGCGACAAAGTTCCAAAAAGCAGAAGCTGGTGCGGTGGAAAACAAGCGATGCGTTGCTCCTGAGACCCTGGGGAGGCGTTTGCAACAGCCCCGCTGCAGCAGCGGGCGTGTTGCGACGAGTCCGGTCTGTATGGGGAGGAAGGCCACTTGTATGGATTCTGGTGCGTAAGTTCCATAGGAAGTTTGTTCTCGCAAAGGCACGATGCGACGATCTTTGGAGGTGCGGCGATCTCCGGGGTGACGATGCGCGGACCAGCGGTGATCTTCTCTCTCGCAGCTCCTCGATGCGTTGGCTTCGGCGATGACTCTCGCAGCGACATGATGCGGTCCGCAAGCAGGCGTTGCGGCGATCTCACCCAGCGACGACAGGCTCTGCGACAACACTCGCAGCGATGTTAGACTTCCCGCACCGATCGGGTGCGTCCCGCAAGCGTAGGATGCGACGGCTCTGACAGTGGCAACAGGCGCTGCGACGATCTCGACCTTCGTAGCGGCGGGAATCTTCTCGCACTGTCGGGGATGCGCTCCGCAGCGAGCGATGCGATAACTTTTCTTTAGCAAAGTCTCTCAAGCTCAGTTTCCAGCTTCCCAACACAAGTACAACTTCCAGAGGCACCACACATGGGCCAAGCACTCCAGGAAGGACAGCACTCTCACAGTTGAGCTCAGGGGAAGCTGGGGGTGAAGTCCTTTTGTTCCTGGGACTTCAGAACAGGGAGTCAGCTCTTCTCAGGCTCTAGGAGATTCCCTCAAGCAAGGGGACACAGCACAAAGCAAAGTCATTCCCCTCTCCTTGGCAGTAAAGCAACAGCAGGGCAATCCAGCAGAGCAACAGCTGGACAATCTTCCTTCTTCAGTTTCAGCTTTCTCCTTGGCAGAGGTTCCTTCTTGATTCCAGGATGATCTGATTTCCTGTTGTCAGGGGTCCTGTAGTTATACCCCAAAAAGTCTTTGATCCCTTTGTGCAGGAGGGCTCTGAGCCCGGTCTGAACCAGTTCTGGGTGTTTCTTGAGCACTTTGTTTTCCTGGCTTCTCCTTTCCTTTCAGAGTGAGGGGCAGGATCGTCAGCCACCCAGCAGGAGGTGGAGCCAGCATTGTGGAAGGCAGGCACAGCCCTATTCAGGCCCAGGTGCTATCTCCTCCCACCACTCAAGTTGCAAATGCAGTCATTCAGCCTAGGGCTGACTCAGCCAGCCTCCTGGGGAATCCCCAGCACCTGTCACTCTCAAACCAGATAGTCAATACACAAACAGGCCAAGGCACACAGAAGGGTCAGACAAGAGAACAGCAACTTTCTAAAAGTGCTGTTCTCAAACACAGAATTTAAAAACAACCTTTCCTCAAAGATGTGTTATTAAATTCGGAGTTCAAGGATACTAGACTCTTATATCATATCTTGTTCATATGAAAAGAAAAGCTGGTAGCCACTGTAGCCAGCATCCCCTATGTTAATCTATGGAGCAAGATAGCCTTTCAATAGTGAAAAACAAAAATGGCTGTAATTTACTACCAGAGCATGTCACCTGCACCAGTACATGCTCTACCTTTCACATACACTGCACCCTGCCCAGGGGGGTACCTTGGGCCTTCCATAGGGGTGACCAATGTACACAAAAAGGGAAGGGTTAGGCCTGGTCAGTCGGGACACTGACCAGGAGGACATGGCAGTTCACAGACTGCACACAGGCACTGCGGTGGCAGGCCTGAGACACCATTTTAGGGCTACTCATGTGGGTGGCACAATAAGTGCTGCATGCCCACTAGTAGCATTTGTCATCACCAGCCCTGGCACATCCAGTGCACTTTACTAGGGACTTCATGGTGATACAAATATGCCAATCATGTATATCCAATCATAATAACAATGTACATAGGGAGCACTTACACTCTGGCACTGATCAGCAGTGGTAGAGTGTCCAAAGCATCTAAACCAGCAAAAACGAGATCCAGCACAGCATCAAAAATACAGGAGGTAGAGGCAAAAAGATAGGGGGAAACCACACCAAAGATGCAGGGTCTAACACGTGTCCCCTCCAGCTGAAAGTGGGGAGAACTACCCACCCACTTAGGAGTCCTCTTCACTAAGGCGGAAAAATCTGGACAGACCATCAGCATTGGCGTGTTCTGTACCAGGGCGGTGCTCCGTCGTAAAGTCCATTTCCTGTAGGGAGATGGACCACCTCAACAGTTTTGGGTTCTCACCCCTCATCTGCTTTAACCATCTGAGGGGTCTGTGGTCTGTCTGAACACGGAAGTGGGTCCCAAACAGGTAGGGCCTCAGCTTCTTCAGAGCCCAGACTACAGTAAAAGCTTCCCTTTCAATCGCACTCCACCTCTGTTCCCTGGGGAGTAGCCTCCTACTAATGAAAGCTACTGGCTGGTCTCTATCATCCACAGTGACCTGTGAGAGTACTGCTCCCACACCATGCTCTGAAGCATCTGTCTGCACTATGAACTCACTGGAAAAGTCAGGTGCCTTGAGCACCAGTGCTGTGCACATGGCAGTCTTCAGGGCATCAAAAGCAGTTTGGCAGGCTTCGGTCCAGTTCACTCTTTTGGGCAACTTCTTAGAAGTGAGTTCTGTCAAGGGGGCAACGATGGTGCCATGCCCCTTGAAAAAACGTCTGTAATACCCGGTGAGACCTAAAAAGGCTCTCACCTCTGTCTGGGTCTTGGGGGGCTCCCAAGCCAGAATGGCATCAATCTTTGCCTGTAGGTCTCACCTGGCCGCTCCCCACGTGGTGTCCCAAAGGCAAATACACCACAAATCCCTGCCCTATCAGGTACTTGCTGGCCTTGATAGTGAGGCCTGCCCTTTGCAGAGCCTTCAACACTTCACAGAGGTGTTGCAGGTGTTCCTCCCACGTGGAGCTGAACACCGCAATGTCATCCAGGTATGCAGAGCTGAATTCCTCCAGCCCGGCCAGTACCTGGTTTACCAGTCTCTGGAAGGTGGCAGGGGCATTCTTCAACCCAAAGGACATGACTCGGAACTGGAAGTGCCCCTCTGGCGTTGAGAATGCAGACCTCTCTTTGGCCCCATCAGTTAAGGCATTCTGCCAGTACCCAGAGGTCAAATCAAATGTACTGAGGTACTGGGCAGCTCCCAACCGATCCACAAGCTCATCAGCTCTGGGGATGGGGTGGGCATCAGTCTTCGTGACCGCATTGAGCCCACGGTAGTCCACACAAAACCGGAGTTCTGGAGTGGCACCGGGAGCAACAGCTTTTGGCACTAAGACCACTGGGCTAGCCCAGGGGCTGCTGGAGGGCTCAATCACCCCTAGCGCCAACATCTTGGAAACCTCTTCCTTGATGCTGGCCCTGACTTTGTCAGCTACCCTGTAAAATGTTTGTTTCACATGGAAACTATCTCCAGTGTCCACATCATGGACGCACCAATGGGTGACACCGGGGGTCAGGGAGAACAGGGGGCAAACTGATCCAGCACTTGGTGACAGTCCCTCCGCTGTTCTGGGGTCAAGGTGGATGAGAGGACCACACCATCCACTGACCCGTCTTGCTCCTTAGCTGCCAGGAGGTCAGGGAGAGGATCACTATCCTCGTCCCCTCCAGCATCTGTAGCCATGAGCATTGTCACTTCAGACCTCTTAAAGTGTGGGTTGAGGCGGTTCACGTGCAGGACCCTCAGGGGCTTCCTGGGGGTCCTCAGGTTAACCAGGTAGGTTACTTCACTTTTCCTTTCCACCACCTCATATGGCCCAGTCCACTTGTCTTGGAACTCACAAGGCTCCACTGGGGCCATCACCCACACTTTCTGCAAAGGTTGAAATTCGACCAGAGTGGTATTCTGGTCGTAACATCTTTTTATTTCTTCCTGGCTAGCTTCCAGGTTCTCCTGAGCGAGCTTACTGAAGCGTTGTGTCTGGTTGTGGATGGCCAACACATAGCTGAACACATCCTGGGGGGTTTTCCCACGGGATTTCTCCCACCCCTCCTTCACCAGCGCGAGAGGTCCTCTAACAGGGTGGCCATACAGGAGTTCAAAGGGACTGAACCCTAAGGACTTCTGAGGCACCTCCCTGTAGGCAAACAACAGGCATGGTAACAAGACGTCCCACTTCCGTCTCATGGGCTCTTCAAGGCCCATAATCATACCCTTCGGGGTGCGGTTGAACCTTTCAACCAACCCATTTCCTTGAGGGTGGTAAGGAGTGGTGAACTTATAAGTTACCCCACACTCCTCCCACAGAGACTTCATGTACCTGGAGATGAAGTTGGTACCCCGGTCGGAGACCACCTCTCTGGGGAACCCCACACGGGAAAAGATCCCCATCAATGCACGGCCCACCACGGGGGCTGTGATTGTCCTGAGAGGGACTGCTTCCGGGTACCGGGTGGCATGGTCCACCAAGACCAGGATGAACCTGTTGCCTAGGGCTGTCTTGGGGTCCAGGGGCCCCACGATGTCGATGCCCACCCGCTCGAAAGGGGTGCTCACCAAAGGGAAGGGTTGGAGGGGTGCCTTGCACTTTACTCTAGTCTTGCCAGTGGCCTGACATGTATGGCAAGACCTAAAAAAGGAACCAACGGGCTTCCTCATCTGGGGCCAGTGGAAGTGGGTGACAAGCCTGTTCAGGGTCTTGTCTTGCCCCAGATGTCCTGCGAGAGGCACGTTATGAGCCAGACCCAGTAGGAAGTTCCTGAAGCGCTCGGGTACCACCAGCACACGAGCTGCACCGGGCTCAGAAAACTTAGGCTCGCTATATAATAAGTCATCTTCCCAGTAGATGAAGTGATCTCTGGCCGCTCCACCAGCTGCCTGGTCTGCAGCCTGTTGCCGCAGACCCATGAGGGACGGGCACTCTTTCGGCTCCTGGCAGAATTCCTCCCTGGAGGGCCCACCTTCTTGCTGCCAATGGGTCAGCTCTGGTAGGTCGCCCAGTTCGGTTACCTGCTCCCCTGTAGGTTCCTGGCCATCCCCCTCAGGGCCTGCTTCCTCCTGGACCGTGGGAACGGCTGGGGCTAGTTTCCCGCGCCCTCTACCCTGTCCTCTCCTGGCAGGTCTCTGGGCCACTGTTTCAGGCTCCAGTTCTACTGAATCACCCCTACTGGCTGCCATAGCACGCGTGGTCACACAGATCCACGCCGGCAACCCCAACATCTCCAAATGAGTTTGGTGTTCTACATCTTTCCATGGAGAACTCTCCAGGTCATTACCTAGCAGACAGTCTACAGGCAAGGCATCACTGACAACAACTTCCAAAAGACCAGAGACTCCCCCCCACTCAAAGGGAACACGTGCCACTTTGCAGAGGCGCACTGATCTGTCAGCCGCTACTACAGGGCGGAGTACATTCGGGAGACACTGCTCTTCAGACACCCACTGACACCTCACGGATGTCACGCTGGCCCCTTTGTCTCTCAGAGCCTCTATCTCCCTCCCATTGACGGTCACCTTCTGCCCATATTTCTTAGTGTTCATGGGCAGTAAGGTTTCTTGGACCATCTCTTGGTCTCCTAAAGAGACAAGGGATATAACTGCTAGCCCCACCTCCCCACTAGAAACCATATCCCCTCCCAAAGCTACACTTGCTAACCATGGGGCTGGAGCACCAGTGGGTGCTGGGGGCCTCTTGGGGCACCAGCTGATAACATGTCCCACCTCATTGCAGTGAAAGCAGGTAGGTGGGCCCCTATTGTCCCTGGGATCTCTGTAGTCACGCCTGCCCCTAGGGGGCCACGGCTGCCTAGTTTTGGGGGGTTGGGATTCCTTCTCCTGGGAATTATTTTGGGGCCCTGGTGTTGCCCTTGTCCCTCCCACTCTTCTGCTGGGGACCCTGCCCACCTTTGGCTGTGGTACCCATAATTCCTCTGTGGACCCTGGTACTGGTCTAGCGGTCCGCCTCCTTAGCAAGCTTAATGGGGTCTGTCAGCTTGCTGTCTAATACATGCTGGCGCAGCTCTGGAATACAAAGACTACTCAAGTGCTCCCAACTGATTAAATGCAACAACCCCTTAAAATCAGTTACCTCGCTGCCCTTCATCCAACCTTCCAGTGCACGCGAGTTCAAATTCACACACTCCATCCAAGTCTCAGATTCTTTCTTCTTAGAATTTCAAAAATGCAGTCTGTACTGCTCTGGAGTAAGTCCATACCGGAGACATAAGGCCTCCTTCATGTTGGGGTAGATCATGGCACCTGCTAATTCTAAGGGCTCTAGAGCACTCCTCCCAGAAGCCTCAAAATGTTTCCACAGGCCCGCCCCCCAATGTTGTTCAGGCACACCATTCATCCTCAATGCAATCTCATAGGAAGTAAACGAGGCATAAATATCCTCACTCCTATTGTAATTCTGTACCAGATCCTTGGGAATATATACTTTACCCCATGCACTGGCTGCGCGCTGCCACCATTTAAACTGGCATCCACCTCCTTGGCTTTAAGATCCAGTTCTCTCATGCTCAATTCATGAGCCAAAAGCAATTTCTTTTCCTCCAAGGTGCGGGCACTTTTGCTCTCCTCCGCCGCTTTTTCCTCTCTCTTTATCCATTTCCAATTGCTTCATTTTCATTTTCATGACTTCCAAGTCATATTCTCTTACTCTCTGATTTTCTTGTAACTCTTCTGGGGTGAGGCCCCTACCGGAATGGTTGCTGCCAGCTCCTGAGCCTACTATGCCCACTGGCAGATCTGTGACTTGAAAACCATTCTCTTCATTTGCATCATTTCCCTCTTGTGCCTCCCAATAGGCTTCCAATATTTTCTGCAGCTCCTCTTTCCTGTAGGTACTCTTTACGGGGCATCCAAACTTTTTGCAGAATCTCCTAAGATCCTTTGCTCTGTAAGAATACAAGTCTCCAAAGACAAACTCCAACTCTACTTCTGCCCCTTCACTGAGTGCCTTTCCTTTTGTAGACATGATGCTTTGAAGAGTCACTCAAAAATAGAATCAAAAATCAAAAACCAGTAGTATGCGGTGGCGTAGTGGTCTGCACTCACTAGTGATGTACACCAATCACTGTGGGTTTAGTACAAATACAAGTTCAAATCCCCACTGCTGACCAACAATGTTAGAAATGGGGGTCTCTAGTTGGCAGGGGTAGGTACCACTGTCCAAATAGGGACCCTTGCTTCTAGTCAGGGTAAGGAGGAAACCCTCTGAGATAACCCCTTCTCACCCTCTAGGTAGCTTGGCACGAGCAGTCTAGGCTAACCAGAGGCAATGTGTAAAGTATTTGTACAAACACTTACAGTAACACAGTGAAAACACCACAAACTGACTCCAAAACAGTTTAGAAAAATAAAGGTATTTAATCTAAACTACACAAGACCAAAACGACAAAAATCCAACATACACAGTTCAAGAATATGGTTTCAAAAAGAGTTCTTAAGGTTGCGATAAAAGTTCTTTAGGTTGCGATAAAAATAATCCACAGTTGCGTGAAAAGTTCACAGTTGCGTCACGTTTAGCTCACAGTACCTTTAGTTGCGACAAAGTTCCAAAAAACAGAAGCTGGTGCGTGGAAAACAAGCAATGCGTTGCTCCTGAGACCCTGGGGAGGCGTTTGCGACAGCCCCGCTGCAGCAGCCGGCGCGTTGCGACGAGTCCGGTCTGTATGGGGAGGAAGGCCACTTGTATGGATTCCGGTGCATAGGTTCTGTAGAAGGTTTGTCCTTGCAGAGGAACGATGCGACGATCTTTGGAGGTGCGGCGATCTCCGGGGCGACGATGCGCGGACCAGCGGTGATCTTCTCCCTCGCAGCTCCTCAATGCATTGGCTTTGGCGATGACTCTCGCAGCGACGTGATGCGGTCCGCAAGCAGGCGGTGCGGCAATCTCACCCAGCGACGACAGGCTCTGCGACGACACTCGCAGCGATGTTAGACTTCCCGCACCGATCGGGTGCGTCCCGCAAGCGAAGGATGCTACGGCTCAGACAGCGGCAACAGGCGCTGCGACGATCTCGACCTTCGTAAAAGCGGGAATCTTCTCGCACTGTCAGGGATGCGCTCTGCAGCGAGCGATGCGATAACTTTTCTTTAGCAAAGTCTCTCAAGCTTAGTTTCCAGCTTCTCAACACCAGAGGTACAACTTCCAGAGGCACCACACATGGGCCAAGCACTCCAGGAAGGACAGAACTCTCTCAGTAGAGCTCAGGGGAAGCTGGGGGTGAAGTCCTTTTGCTCCTGGGACTTCAGAACAGGGAGCCAGCTCTTCTCAGGCTCTAGGAGATTCCTTCAAGCAAGGGGACACAGCACAAAGCAAAGTCATTCCCCTCTCCTTGGCAGTAAAGCAACAGCAGGGCAATCCAGCAGATCAACAGCTGGACAATCTTCCTTCTTCAGTTTCAGCTTTCTCCTTGGCAAAGGTTCCTTCTTGATTCCAGGATGATCTGATTTCCTGTTGTCAGGGGTCCTGTAGTTATACCCCAAAAAGTCTTTGATCCCTCTGTGCAGGAGGGCTCTGAGCCCGGTCTGAACAAGTTCTGGGTGTTTCTTGAGCACTGTGTTTTCCTGGCTTCTCCTTTCCTTTCAGAGTGAGGGGCAGGGTCGTCAGCCACCCAGCAGGAGGTGGAGCCAGCATTGTGAAAGGCAGGCACAGCCCTATTCAAGCCCAGGTGCTATCTCCCACCACCACTCAAGTTGCAAATGCAGTCATTCAGCCTAGGGCTGACTCAGCCAGCCTCCTGGAGAATCCCCAACCCCTGTCACTCTCAAACCAGACAGTCAATACACAAACAGGCCAAGGGAAGGGTTAGGCTGGTCATTGGGGACACTGACCAGGAGGATATGGAAGTTCACAGACTGCACACAGGCACTGCGGTGGCAGGCCTGAGACACCATTTTAGGGCTACTCATGTGGGTGGCACAATCAGTGCTGCAGGTCCACTAGTAGCATTTGTCATCACCAGCCCTAGCACACCCAGTGCACTTTACTAGGGACTTCATGGTGATACAAATATGCCAATCATGTACATCCAATAATAATAACAATTTACAGAGGGAGCACTTAAACTCTGGCACTGATCAGCAGTGGCAGAGTGTCCAAAGCATCTAAACCAGCAAAAGCGAGATCCAGCACAGCATCAAAAATACAGGAGGTAGAGGCAAAAAGATAGGGGTAAACCACGCCAAAGATGCCAGGTCTAACAGTGAACATACAAAATATTCCTTTGTTTTCAATGTTTGAAGTAGAAGGATTTGTGGCGTAATTTAATACATTTATTGTACCAAATAGAAGATGCAAGTAAGGCTTGATAAAAATTAGAACCATCTATATACAGTGACTGTAATAAGTGCTGGGAGTATTTTAGAATAGGGTGTTTAGATAAAAAGGTACAATTAAACATAAAACAGATAACGTAAAAAGTCATGTAAAAGAGAGCGTAGAAAACGGATCCAACTAGGAATCTGAACATCTTGGTGTAGTCTGTTCAAAGCATATGCTTGTCTAATTAAAAAAGCAGTGTGATATAGTTAAAAATTAGGAAATCGTACACCTCCTTCTTTTTTGGCATAACTAATTTAGACAAAGCAATATGAGTCAGTTTATTATTTCAAAGGAATTTAGTACACATGGAATTGATTTGATTAAAATAGTAGTTAGGAATTTTGAAAGGTAACATAGATAGTAGGAAGAGTATAAGTGGTACAAACATAATTTTTCTATTTTTGACAACAGATTTGATTGATTTTCCATAGTACCAGATGGGCCAAGCCCGATAAGCAACGTACATTTGAAAGGCTTATTGTAGAAACTGTAGTTACTGACATTTTCCCACCCTTGAGGTCTGCGGAACATCAGACCAGAAAAAACACCCCACCCTCCTCCACCAAACCTGCACCATATATACCATAAAAACATGAAATAGACACATCTAATGAGTTTCCGTCTACATCTGTGTAACTCTGTCACATTAAACTGGAAAGTCATTCACCATTGCTGTTCAATAGGGTCTCGGTATACTGGCGGCGTTTTTAAGGACAAGTCGATACCTCTGTACTTGGCCCACCTAGCCCAGATCTTCCCATGCTTCTGCAGACAGCCCCTTGCCTAAAACATTGCAATCTCCGCTGACATGCACCGATCCAAGGCCGTTTTCCAATTTGTTATGCAGGGTGGGGACGTAGCCTTCCAATGCTGCGCAATGTCTCGCTTAGCCAATGTGAGGCCCACGAACAGAAGGTCTCTTTTATATCTGTTCCCCACAATGTCTTCTGTGCTGTGTAGGAGCATCAATATAGGGTCTGCTGGAATCTCCCATGCCAGTACCCGCCCCATGCAAGACAAAAAGCCCAACCAGATGTGCTGCAGTGCCCCGCAACTCCATACCGTATGAAGGAACGACCCGTCGCCCGAGCCACAACGGAGACATGTGGGGAACTGAATAGCCCACATCTTCCAGAGGCGGAGACGTGCGTAATATATTCTGTGGAGATATTTAAATTGGATCAGCCTGTATCTAGTGGAAACAGCGGAGTACTTGGGGCTAGCCAGTGCCTCAGCCCAATCATCAGCCTTCAGGGTACCAAAGTCACCTCCCACACCGCCCGGGTCCGATATATAGTGGTTTTGGAGTGTGTAGTGAGGGTTTTTTTTTATTTATTTTTTATTGCAGCGGAGTTTTAAAATATTATCATATAAACATATAAATATTGCATCATTATTTCGAAAACACAATTTAGACAAATTCACAATGCATAAATAATGCACACAGCAAGGAACAATATAAACATTTACACAATCCAAAATCCATAAAATTCAACACCACAACCCTACCTACCAATATAACATGAAATCAGTCTCCCCCCCTTGTTTTAATCATAATAAATACCCCATATCTTATCAAATTTCCTAATGCTTCCCATTCGTAGTGCAAAAATGCATTCACTTTTCTTAACTGATTTCATCTTCAGACCCCACTCCAAGACCGAGGGAATGAAGTTGGTTCGCCATTTTTGCAATAGCAGCGATCTAGCTACTGCCATTGCTATATTCAAAAATGTTGTCAATGAATCCGTAAAAGAAAGGTCAGGGTCAAAACCAACTAGAATTAATTAATAATTAACTGCCGATTGGATAGTACACTCATGTTCCAAATAGCTAAATAGATCTACCCAATACTTATAAACTTTTGGACAGCTCAACATAATATGCGACCAATTGGCTATTGGATGAATTGTACATCGAAAACATTGAGGGGACTGGTTCGCATACATTTTCGAGAGAGAGTGAGGAGTTCGATACAATAACCATTTGCTGAAAAACAGCATCCTCTGCCAGTTTGCCCCTCTCAATGTGCTAAAATTAAGTTTATCAATGGTTGACCAAATATAGGGAGACATCTCAAAATTCTCGTGATCCGACCATTTCTTAATATCTTTCAAATCAAGATCCACCTCGTTAGTCGAGGCTAGATATTTCTTCCAGGCACCTGACTTTTTATCCGATGCTCTAACCAGTAATTCATCAACCAACTGCTCTGTTTAATTAAAAAAGAAAGATCTAATTCTACAAAATATTTATACAGCATGCTATACGAATTTGCCAAAATAAAATCGTTTGAGATCAATTGTACCATTTCAGCTATTGTCAACCAATTCCCATTTCTCCAGTAACCTGAGACTTTGGTAAACCCAGCAGCTGCCCATTTTGAAGCCAGATATATGGGGCAGATTAGGATACCGGTTTTTCCGTATCCTCCGGGCCGGCGGAAGCCTCCGCCGGCCCGGAGGATACGGAAAAACCGCAGCGGACCCACCAAAGACCCACCACCACATTAGAATGGCTGGTGGGTCCAGGTTTACATCCGCAGCTTTTCCGCCGCGGTTGGCTTACAAACGCGGCAGAAAAGCCCTAATATGGTGGCGGTGTCTCTCAGACACCGCCAGCCATATTAGGATGCCCAAAAAGAAATGCTTTTCCACGGCAGAAAGCATACAGAGCTTCACTGCGGGGGCCCGTTGAGGGCCCCCTGGGTGAACAGGGGGTGGGGGGTGCACATGGGGGGTACCTATGGTACCCCCCTGCATTTGTATGCAGTAATCCGCAGGCACCGCGCGGTGCCTGCCGCTTTCTGCATACAAATGCAATGCATGCATTTTTAACATTGCGGCGGGTGCCGCTTGAAGCGGCACCCGCCGCAATGTTAAAAATAGAGGATGTGACCGCCAGGGTGGCGGTCACATCCTAATTGGAGAGGAGGGAACTCCGCAGGCCATGCGGAGTTTCCCTTCTCCTCGATGGTCGCGGACGGACTCAAGTCCGTCTGCGATCATAATGAGCCCCATAATGGCTGTCTTACCCCTGCCACGGGCAAGATTCCTTCTACCAATGTGGCTGAATTAATTACAGGAATAGAGTACTTCTTAAAAAATGCCTGTCATTTTTTGAAGAACCAGTGAAGGCACTTATAACGCACCAATTTCAGGGATCTAATAATCAACATAGGGGAGTGAATTTGACTATCTTTACAGATTAGGTTCATAAAATCATTACACAAAAGGTTTGGGAGCGGTGAGAATTTAAATCTAGTATTGTGCAAAATAAGCATCATAATAATCTCATAGGTTTGGGAGAGGCAATCCTCCTTGATCCAAATCCTCATATAAAGTGCTGGGTGCAATTCTGGGAGTTTTCTTTACCCAGAGGAAAGCAGTAAACATAGACTCTACCTGGGTGAAAAAGGAACCTAATAAAGTGCATGGAATTGAGGAAAACAAAAAATTAAATAACGCAAGAACTGACATTTTAATTAAAGCTATGCGCCCCAAGATAGAAAGGGGAAGCATGCTCCACCGAGAAAGCAAGCCCTGCACTTTCTTGATAAGAGGAACAAAATTCAATTGAAATAGATCATTGACAGATTTGTAAAAAAAAAACAGATATCTCTTCGGGCTATTATTTACAGAATTACGAATGTCTGGGTGGAGATCTTAAGTTACCCTCCAACATTGTAATACTTCAGTCTTCCCTTTATTAATACGATACCCACCTAATGCCTCGAAGTCTACATACAACTGGAAGACTTTTACTTAGACATCAATTGTTGGTTTAATTATGAGCATGATGTCATCTGCATACAATTTTAATTTTGGCATTGATGGGATTGGGGGGCAAATATTAGCACAATTCCGAATGGCTATTGCCAGGGGCTCGATACAAAAAGCAAACAGAACTGGGGATAAAGGGCACCCTTGTCTTGTGCCGCGTTTGATTTTCAACGACCCTGCCACGGCCGTATTAATAACCACATTGGCTACTGCGTCAACATACAGATTACGGATTAAAAGTATAATCTGTGATGGAATGCCAAAATGCTGCAGAATTGTAAACAGTGTCTCCCAGACCACGAGGTCAAAAGCCTTCTCGGCATCCAAAAGTAAAACTAAGGCGGGTATCTTCTGTATAGCAAAATAATCTAAAGCCTCTGTCAAAAAGTGGGTATTCGTAACTAATTGTCTGCCAGCAATAAACCCATTTTGATCTGGATGAATTAAATTCGCCTCATACTTATTAAACCTAAGTGATAAAAGTTTTGTGACGATTTTATAGTCGGAATTGAGTAGCGTTATTGGGCGATAAGAATTAGGATCCCTACTTTTCTTATTATTTTTCACAAAGCTCACAATATTCCCCTGTCTAAAAGATTGAGGTACTGCTCCTCCTTCTAGCATATATTTTATCAGCTGAAGAAACAATTCTGAAAATGAATCAAAAAAAACTTTGAAAAATTCAGATGGAAGACCATCCGTGTCACAAGCCTTATTTTGAAAGTTTTATAGAGCGCGAACAAGATCCTTACAGATATCAGAGCGCTTTACACACATATGGGATAAGAAGACAAATGAGTGATTAACAAGGCGTTTTGTGCAAAGAGGAGCAGAAGGATATCAATGGAGAACCATGTAAGTCAACAAGGTACATAGATGAGTCTCGAGAATTCCTCAGCCTATATTCATGTGAATCTAGCCAGGAGGATCGATTTTACTTCTTTTTTGAAAGATGCCGTGGAAGAGATAAGTTTGGTTTCTGGAGGGAGGGCATTCCAGATTCTGGGTGTCATCCCTGAGAATGAGGGTTTCTACGTTTTTTTCTTGTGGAATCTTTGTGGTTTCAAAAGAAGATTTTCTGTGCTTCTTGTGGCTCTCGTACCACCTGAAATTGTCAATTTCTGAGTGAGGTAGCTGGGCGAGTTGTGGTGTATAGCCTTGTGTGTCATGCAAGTGATTTTCAGGTGTATTCTAGCTTCGTATGGCAGCCAGTTCAAGGATTTTAAGTCAGGAGAAATGTGTGAGCGTTTTTTTGATGCAGTGATAAGTCTAGCTGCAGCATTAATAGAGGCTCTTAGTGGTGCGGTTGTCGATATGGGGAGGCCACATAGGGCGACACTTCCATAATCTATCCGAGGAATAACTAGGCCTTGTACTGCGGTCTTGAAGTCATTGGCTGGGAGGAAGGGTTTCAGCTTCCTCAAAGTATTGATTTGGAAATTAGCTCCCTTAGTTGCATTGCTGATATGATGTTGCATATTGAGAGTGGAATCGAGGGTTATGCCTAAAGATTTCGCTGAATCCACGATGGTAGGTTGGACGTTGAGTGCAGTTAGGTGTTTAAGCCAAGCCCGAGTGATGGGGATTTTGGCGGGAGGTGCTATTAGAAGGAATTGCGTTTTTAGAGCATTAAGTTTGAGAAGATTCTCGGCCAGCCAAGTCTGTGTGTTCCTAAGCGTTGTGTTGAGTAGTTTGATGTCTTCAGGGGATTGTATTTTGAGGCAGAGTTGGGTGCCGTCTGCGTACATGTGAAATTGCACATTAGATGCTTGCAGCAGTGCGTGAGTGGTTCCATGACTAGATTGAACAATGTTGGGGCTAGGGAGGATCCTTGTGGGACACCTAGTGTTACTGGAACGGGTGAGGACATCGTGTTGTTGATCTTGAATTTCTGAGTCCGGTTATGCAGAAAGGAGGTAAACCACTTGAGTACTGTCCCTGATAGACCCATTCTGATATTCAGCAGATCGAGTAAGTTCTCGTGTTTGACGGTGTCAAAGGCTGATGAGAGGTCAAGTAGGATGAGGAGGCAGGTCCCGTTCTGATCTAGGATTTGAAGCACGTCATCAATTATGTGTATCATGGCTGATTCCGTGCTGTGGCCTGCTCGGAAGCCTGATTGGAGTGAGTTGAGGGGTATAGGTGGCTGATTATCATGAAGACATTTTTCTAATAAATGATCATCCACCATCTGAAGCTTGCTATGAATTGCCTTATAATGAGTAAACATAATGTACCCAATTTTAAGAGGATCATCTGTACATACAGCAGTCAAGGGGCAAGTAAGTGATTTAATTTGATTCGCAGCTGCCTACTCCCTGGCCTGCCATGCCAGGAGTCTGCCAGTAAAATTACTCTCCTCATACGACTTCTGACGAAACTGTTGAAAAATAGTTTCACTTTGAGTATAATGCACAGAGCAGAGCTCCCGCTTGGCCTGGTCAAGCTGCAATTGTGTGGGGGCTGAAGGATTCTGTATAAAGGACTCCTGAAGTACTAGGATCTTGTCTTCCAATTTTTTTTTGTCTAGCCTGGCTTTTTTGAATTTGTTGCGTCCTTTCCTATTATTAACCCCCTAACAAAAGCTTTAAGTGAGTCCCAGACTACATTCATTGCGGCGGACCCGATGTTCTGAATTAAAAATTCTTTAATCTCCGACCCCACAAACTTCACCCAGTCCTCATCATTAAAGTATTGTTTATTTAAAATCCAGCGCTTCGGGTGTCTCGAACCTGATTGATTTCTAATACCAGCATTGCATGATCAGAAAAACCATTATACAAAAATTGTTGCTGGAAAAAATTCAGACCTCGAGATATCCAAAAGAAATCAATACGAGATGAGGAGCAAAACTGACCCGACCAGCACGTGAATTTGGTATGCGATGGAAACGCGGCTCGCCAGGGATCACCTAGATCTAAAATTCCTCCATAATTTTGCAGAACCTTAATAGACTTCGGTTTTATCTGTTTTTTCCCCTGAACTGAGGAATCCAATTGAGGGTTCATTAAAATATTGAAATTTCCCCCCACAATAATATCGCCAGGGACCTGAGTCAATGATTGACAAAGCTCTTCATATACTTTAGGATTATCTTCCAATGGTGCATAAATGCTAACAAATGTTAATGGTCTGAGTCTTGCCCTAAATGAACATGTGACCCAACACCACCGCCCCTGCCGATCTTTACCTGAATTAATATAATCGGCGTGTTTGTTTTTGTTTAAAAATATGGCAGTTCCTCTATGAGAAACTGAGGACGATGAAAATCCCCTGGTGGCTGCCCAGGGTTTAACCATTGAAAACTCTGAAAGTTTAGTAATCGGAATGTGGGTTTCTTGCAAAAGAATCACCCCTGGGCTTTCAGTTTTTTGCCACATTTCAATCGCACGCATTTTTCTCTGATTATTCAGACCATTGACATTAAATGACACAACTTTCAACATTGACCTGTTAGCCATTTGGTAAACAAAATCCATAGATTTAAACCACCCACCATCTGATCAGGATCACTTACAAGTGAATGCAAATAATTAACACAACTTTGACAAAAGCCTGAACCCACCCCCTTCTGCCTAAAGTCACTTAGGAATTGATGCAAATAAACAACGTAACCTTGAAAAATACCCGGCTTCATTTTCTCTTTTTTATACTATGTCCCACCCCCCCGAAAAGCGGATTTTCCCCCCTCCACCACACCCTCCACTTCTCCCTCCCCCAATTCAACTCGGGTGTCGTGTTGTTACACCCTAGTGATTCCACGCTCTTCCCCCCGGCAATGTTGGCAACCTTTTTCTCATAATGCCTTACACAAAACCCTAACAATTAAACCTACTATTTAATCCACCATTCTGATCTCCTATCAATAAAGGTCAACCACCCATTCCCATTTGCAGGAGATCTATATCACCTTTACTCCCTCACACCATACAGAGAAATCAAGCCATTCCTTACCACCCTAAGATTTTTGCCAGGGATCTATATTGCCTTTACTCCCACCCCCAAAACATAGCAGCAAGGCTGAGTCCTGCTAATCATACTGGGGCTAAAATGAAACCTTCTAGCCTTCCGTAGTCTGAGAGATCTCTTTTAGAAATTCCTGAGCCTCATCTACATCCGTGAACATAAAGAATTTCCCTTTTACCAGGACTCTCAACTTGGATTGCTGGGTGATTGAGGCTTGTGCCCCCTTTGCTTTAAATAGATGAAGGTTTTTGACAAACTCCTTCCTGTGGCGGGCTGCAGCAGCTGTCATGCCCGAAAAAATTCGACACTTAGTTGTCTCATTTACCACAAATTGCCGCTGTCTGATAGCTTTCGTTAAGATTGTCTCTTGTCCGTAAATCAGAAAAATTAATCAGTAAGGTGTGTGGAAGTGACGAGTTAGGAAATGGATGAGCCGGAACACGATGGGCCCTCGTGATTGTAAGGTCCCCTTGAAAATCAGGAATGACTCTTTGTTTAATAAAGGTACTCACCCAATTCAAGGTTTGGGATCCTTCCACTCCCTCTGGAACACCTACTATACGTAGGTTCAATCTTCGAGAATGGCTCTCCAACTGTTCCATTTTATTCTCCAGCATAAGTTTGCTTTTGGCGGCTGCTTCAACTTTCTTCTTGACAGAAGACAACTGATCTTCTAAGGCTGATATCCTTTTTTCGGCCTCCTGAAGTTTAACTGGAAAGCTTCCCATTGTACTTTCAATCTTTTCTAGACATAGATTGAGAGAGGCCAGCTCCGCTTTCTGTGTTGTTTGCAAGTCCTGGACCTCTTCTAGGATCAGATTTAACATATCCTTGATGCTCATTTGAAAGCGCCCCCCTGAATCAGCCAGTAGGTTAGGATTAAGGTCGAAATCAAGGTTTGTATTGGGGCTGGCCGGAACTATAGTTGGAGATAACGCTCTCTGCCCTTCGCTTTCCTCCTGTTGAGGGGCTATAGACGGAACCATATTTATCGGTACTATCCCTAGACCCCTCAGGGAGTCTGCCTCCTGATCGCCTACTTGCCCATTTTCAAGATTTGACTGATTTGTCGCAGACCCCCCGCTCTGATTAGTGGGAGCAAGAGCAATCTCTCTGTCAAGGTGGAAGGAGTCTGATAGGTCAGGCAATTCAGTGTTAAGGGCGGAATCAGCTTATTTAAGAGGTGTTTGTAGTTTATCTTGTAGTCCCTCACCCCCAAAATCTGGTGCATCAATCCCATCTGTGGATCCGGCAGTTCCAGCAATTCCGGGAGGTTCCTTGATGTTCTGAGCACAAAAATTGGGGCTAGGAGAGGAAGCCGGCAGCATAGGTTTTTTAAGAAAAAGTGAGAATTGTTTAAGTCCTTTCGTGGCACTCACTTTCTTTTGTATATCCGGTTCTCCTTCTTCTTGAAAGCTTAATGGAGGACTGGTGGTAACTCCATCCTTTCCATGGTCTTACCCTAGCTGAACTGGCTGTTGAATAACTGCCACTGTAGCAACTGAGTTTCTCTCCTCTCGCTCCGAACTTTCAAATGTAGAGTCAAGGCTACGGGCATTAGCCAGACGACCTGCCTCCTTCGCCTCTCTTACTTCCTTAGCTATAAGCCGACGGGTCTTAATTTTAGCAGGGCGAGTGTTTAATATCTTCTCCATTTTTGGAAATTCAAGGAAGTTCAAGGATACCAGGGATGCCAAGGATACCGGTCTTTATCCATTCAGAATATGTATCACAAGAGGGGCCTACGTGGAGGGACTTATTGCCACTAAGGAGACAAACCCACCTCCAGATCTCCCAGACTCACCTCGAGCCACCAGCTCACCTCTTCCACCTCTTCTGCCTCACCTCCTTGCCTCTGCCTCCTCTAATGAAATGTCTTATTCGGGATGTCCCAGTCTGGCAAACTCAGGGGCCGACTGTAGCTTGGACTACATACAGAAGCCGCCGAGAGAGAGCAGTGCGGCTGCAGAGAGACCGCTTGCCTTGCCGTTTTCAGAGAGCGAGCAAGCTCTTACCTTCACCTCCGCCTCGCCTCTTCAAAACAGGACAGGGCTGCTGACATAAGCCACCCGCAACAAAGCAACCGCCAACTGCCTCTAGTGGCTTACAAGTCCCGGACTCCTTTCCTCCTTTCCTCCTCAAAAAGCAGATCGTCTCCACAACAGGGCAAACAGGGCAGCTGACACGAGCCGCCGCCGCAGCACAAAAGCCGCCAACCGCCTCCACTAGCGGTACATGGGTCCCGGATTCTCTCTCTCTCCAGTTGCTGCAAGAATTCCGCCTGAACGAAACCAGAGCAGGAAAACGCCACAAATTACTAAAACGCCATCAGCCAGGTACGCCAGGTACACATCTCCATTGCTAGGGGTGGAGCAGTGGATCACCTATGGCTACTCGGAGGCGTGGTTCTCCGTAGCCATTACCCCCATTAAACTGGAAAGTCATTCACCATTAGCTGTTCAAGAGGGACTCGGTATACTGGCTGCGTTATTAAGTCGATACCTCTGTACTTGGCCCACCTAGCCCAGTTCTTCCCATGCTTCTGCGGACAGCCCCTTGCCTAAAACATTGCAATCTCCGCTGACATGCACCGATCCATGGCCGTTTTCCAAATCGCTATGCAGGGTGGGGACGTAGCCTTCCAATGCTGCGCAATGTCTCGCTTAGCCAATGTGAGGACCAAGAACAGAAGGTGTCTTTTATGTCTGTTCCCCCAATGTCTTCTGTGCTGTGTAGGAGCATCTATATAGGGTCTGCTGGAATTTCCCATGCCAGTACCCGCCGCATGCAAGACAAAAAGCCCAACCAGAAGTGCTGCAGTGCCCCGCAACTCCATACCGTATGAAGGAACGACCCCTCGCCTGAGCCACATTGGAGACATGTGGGGGACTGAATAGTCCCCATCTTCCAGAGGCGGAGGCATGTGTAATATATTCTGTGGAGATATTTAAATTCGATCAGCCTGCATCTAGTGGAAACAGCGGAGTACTTGGGGCTAGCCAGCGCCTCAGCCCAATCATCGGCTGTCAGGGTGGAAAAGTCCGCCTCCCACGCTGCCCGGGTGTGATGTATAGTGGTTTTGGAGTGTGTAGCGAGGGTTTGATAAATTTGCCGGATTTTTTGAGCCCCTAGATCTCCCCTCAACCTTACAATGGATAAAACTCAGGTAAGGACTTGAGATGCTGTATCAGGGGGGACAGTGCGTGACGGAGCTGCAGGTACAGATGAAACTGTGATTTGTGAAGGTCGAAATCCGCCTGCAGTTTCAAGAAGGACTTAAGCATGGACCCCTGTATAATGTCTCCGAGAGTGGATATCCCAATATCTTCCCACCTACGAGACCCCACTAATGTTGAGACAGGCCGTAGGCGTGATCCCTACCAGAGGGGAGTAGCACTGGTCAACAAACCCCACCAACCCATAGACCAGACCATCCGCCTCCATATCTGAATAACTGTCCGGCAGGCCGTAGGAAACACCTCCAAGGACGAACAACTGTACAAGAGATGGAGCAGCAGAGTATCCGCCATAAAAAGCCTTTCCACAGCATAGGCCGGGTCTGCCTGAGAGCCATATCACCATTCATTGATCACCAGGAGGAGCGAAGCCCAGTAATACGCCCGGGCGTCGGCCGCCGCAATACCACCGCATTACGTAGACTGGATACACGTTGCAAGCATCACCCGGACCGCACTCCCGGCCAGAGGAACCTATTCAGGAGTGCATTCATTTAGAGAAACCACGACAGGGGGATAGGATATGGACAATTCTGTAGCCAATAAAGCAAGTGTGGTAGATACACCATTTTGAAAATGGCGACCTGCTGTATAGCAAAAAGGGTAGGTGGGACCAAATCGTCATTTTGTCATGGACGGCGGGAAGCAGCGGAGCAATATTGCGTGTCCAAGCTTCGTTCGGACACCGCGTGATGTATACCCCGAGGTACTTAAAGCCAGCGTCTGCAATGATCAGTTGCGAGGCCCAAGTCTGACTCCTCTGCTCACCGCAAATGGGGAACAGGATAGATTTGGATGGGTTAGCGCATAGCCCGGAAGTCTCCCCGAAAATCTGCAGGATTTTGAGCACACGGGGCCCGGAGGCCCAAGGGTCTGATATGAAGAACAGGGCATCATCAGCATATAGTGCAATCCTGTCCAAGCACTGCAGTGACCAGTGCAGCCCACGAAAGATAGAGTCCAGGCGCACCCATGCGGCTAATGGCTCGATTGAATAAGAGAAGGGAAAGGGGCACCCCTGTCTTGTGCCCCTGCTGATAGGGAAGTGAGCCAAGCAGCATCCGGCCGCACGAACCAAGGCGGTGAGATCTGTATATAACAGTTTCACATAGGCCCTAAAGCGAGGTCCCAGGATGACAGCTTCTAAGAGCTTAAGAAAGGTAGGTCCAGTTCAGCGAGTCAATCAATCAATCAATCATGGACATTTATATAGCGCACTACTTACCCGGAGGGTCTCAAGGCGCTTGGGGGGGGGGTGCTGCTACTGCTCGAACAGCCAGGTCTTGAGCTTCTTCCTGAAGGAGAGGTGGTCTTGGGTCAGGCGCAGGTCGGTCGGGAGGGAGTTCCAGGTCTTGGCGGCCAGGTGGGAGAAGGACCTTCCTCCTGTTGTCGATCTTCGGATGCGGGGGACGGCGGCGAGGGCGTGACTGGCTGATCGGAGGTGGCGTTTGGGAGCGTAGAAGTTGATGCGGTTGTTGAGGTAGCTCGGGCCTTGGTCGTGTAGGGCTTTGTGTGCGTGGGTGAGGAGGCGGAAGGTGATTCTCTTGTTGACGGGGAGCCAGTGCAGGTCTCTCAGATGTCCGGAGATGTGGCAGCGTCGGGGGATGTCGAGGATGAGTCTGGCTGAGGCGTTCTGGATCCGCTGGAGTCTCTTCTGGAGCTTGGCGGTGGTTCCGGCGTAGAGGGCGTTGCCGTAGTCCAGTCGGCTGGTGACGAGGGCCTGGGTGACCGTCTTCCTGGTCTCGGTGGGGATCCACCGGAAGATCTTTCGTAGCATGCGCAGGATGTTGAAGCATGACGAGGAGACGGCGTTGACTTGTCTGGTCATGGAGAGGGAGGAGTCCAGGATGAAGCCCAGGTTGCGTGCGTGGTCTGTCGGTGTGGGTGCGGTGCCCAGGGCGGGGGGCCACCAGGAGTCGTCCCAGGCGGAGGGCGAGGAGCCCAGGATAAGGACTTCCGTCTTGTCTGAGTTCAGTTTCAGGCGGCTGGTCGTCATCCATTCGGCTACATCTTTCATCCCTTCGTGAAGGTTGGCTCTGGAAGCGGCGGGGTCGTTGGTCAGTGAGAGGATCAGCTGGGTGTCATCGGCGTAGGAGATGATGTTCAGGTTGTGTTGGCGTGCGATGGGCGCGAGGGGGCTCATGTAGACGTTGAAGAGGGTGGGGCTCAGCGAGGATCCTTGAGGGACGCCGCAGATGACTTCGGTGGCCTCTGACTTGTACGGTGGTAGGCGGACTCTCTGTGTTCTTCCGTCGAGGAAGGAGACGATCCATTCCAGTGCCTTCTCCTGAATTCCGACGTTGCTGAGGCGCTGCACTAGGGTGCGGTGGCAGACAGTGTCGAATGCCGCGGAGAGGTCTAGGAGGATGAGGGCCGCTGTTTCTCCGTTGTCCATCAGGGCTCGGATGTCATCGGTGGCAGCGATCAGGGCGGTCTCGGTGCTGTGGTTGGCTCGGAAGCCAGACTGTGAGGGGTCGAGGGATCCATTCGTCTCGAGGAAGGCGGCCAGCTGTTTGTTGACGGTCTTCTCGATGACTTTGGCTGGAAACGGGAGGAGCGAGATGGGGCGGTAGTTCTTGAGTTCGGTGGGGTCCGCTGTTGGTTTCTTAAGTAGAGCGCTGAGTTTGGCGTGCTTCCAGCTCTCCGGGAAGGTGGCGGTGTCGAAGGAGGTGTTGATGATGTCCCGCAGGTGGGGTGCGATGACAGCGTCGGCCTTGTTGAAGACGTGGTGAGGGCAGGGGTCGGTCGGAGATCCGGAGTGGATGGAGTTCATCATGCGGACGGTGTCATCAGTGCTGATCGGAGTCCAGGTGCGGAGGGTGGTGGTGGGTGGCGTTGCTGCGGTTGTTGTGTGCGATGGTTGACTGCTGAAGCTGTTGTGTATGTCCGCGATCTTGTTGTGGAAGTAGGAGGCGAGGGAGTTGAAGAGGTCTTGCGATGGGGTGATGTCGTTGTTTCCGGCGTTGGGGTTGGAGAGCTCTTTCACGATGTTGAAGAGTTCCTTGCAGTTGTGTGCGTTGTTGTCCAGTCGGTCCTTGAATGCAGTTTTCTTGGTGGCGTGGATCAGTTGGTGGTGCTTCCGGGTGGCAAGCTTGAGGGTGGTCATGTTGTCTGGTGTAGGTTCCCTTCTCCAGACTTTCTCGAGGGCTCGGCAGTTCTTCTTGGAGCTCTTGAGTTCGTCGGTGAACCATGGGGCTTTCTTGCTGCCGGGTCTGCTGGGCGGGGTCCTCAGAGGGGCGAGTTCGTCCGCGCAGTTGCTGATCCACTTCGTGAGGTTGTCGGCGGCCTGGCTGGGGTTCGCTGAGCTGGCGGGAGGGTGCTGACTCAGAGAAGCGGCGAGCTGGTCGGCTGTGATCTTGTTCCAGCTTCTTCGGGCAACCTGTTGCTGGTGGTGGTGGGTCGTCGTTCTTCTGAAGGTGAAGTGGACGCAGCTGTGGTCCGTCCAGTGGAGTCCTGTGGCGTGGCTGAAGGCGATGTCTTTGCTGGATGAGAAGACGGCGTCGAGTGTGTGTCTGGCGAGGTGGGTGGGGGTGGTCACCAGTTGCTTGAGTCCCAGGTTTGCGAGGTTTTCCAGCACGGTGGTGGTGTTGCGGTCGTCGTTGTTCTCCAGGTGGAAGTTGAGGTCCCCGAGGAGGATGTAGTCGGCTGAGGGGAGGGCGAGCGGGCTGATGAAGTCGGCGATGTCCTCGCTGAATTGTGTGCGTGGTCCCGGGGGTCTGTAGATGAGGGTGCCTCTGAGGGTGGTCTTGGGGTTGACGTGGATCTGGAAGTGCAGGTGTTCGGCGGGTGCGTTGGTGTCGTCGGTGTTGGTCGTGATGCGGATGGTGTTCCTGTGAATGATGGCAATGCCTCCTCCTGTCTGGTTGACGCGGTCTCTCCGGATGATCTTGTAGCAGTCCGGGATGGCGATGGCGATGTCGGGTGCTGAGGAGGCGTTCATCCAGGTTTCCGTGAGGAAGGCGACGTCTGGGGCTGTGGTGTCGAGCAGGTTCCAGAGCTCGACGGCGTGTCTGTGGACGGAGCGGGTGTTGAGCAGGATGCACTTCAGGTGGCTGCTGCTGGGGTTCGGCTTGGTGGGTGCTGGTGCGGTGCAGGTCCGGGTGCAGGAGAACTTGCAGGCCTGGCAGATGAAGGGTCCGTGGGTGCGTCTCGGGGTGGCTCGGTAGCATCCAGGGGTTCGGCCGGCGTTGAGTGCGTTGAGGGTGGCGGCGTCGTACGTCCGGCGGGTGGGTGGGTGTCTGTGGGGGCCAGGGGTCCTGGCACTGGGCGCGGTCCAGGCGTGGACGGGCGCAGACGGGCTTACCTTTGGCGCGCCTTCGGCGCACAATCGGCGCGCCCGCTGCGCGTGCACGCTGCGCGTTGACCGCTCTTCCATATGTGGAGAGTGGGGGGGCGGAGCGAGGGAGGGGCAACTGGGAGGCGGGAGCGGGGCGGCGAATGGGGAGGGCTGACGAGGGGAGGGGCGGGGCCGCAGGGGGCAGCGGCGGGGAGCGGGGAGGTGGCGGGAAGCGCGGCAGGGGCCAAGTCACAGGGGTACAATAATACAAAAACGGGGGAAACAGAAAATAAAACAGGGAGCAGAAGCTACACAGGGGGTCAAAGCAACGGAGTTACAGAGGAACGAGTGAAACAACACGGGGACTAAAAATGCAAGGGAGCAGAGAACACACGGGGGGAAGAGAAACAGTCGGATACTTAAACACAGACGCGGCGCAGGTGGGGTAAGAGCGCCAACAGCGGAGTCACAGGGTCACGAGCGCCAACAGCGGAGACACAGGGTCACGAGCGCCAACAGCAAAGTCACAGGGTCACAGGACCCAGCTGCGAGCGGCGGCGGCGGCACTTGGCGGGAACGGGGGGCAGCCTGGGCTCACTCACGAGGAGTGTGCGAGGTGCGAGGGGGTGACCAGCCCAGAGGGACAGTCGAACGCCTTATCTATGTCCGCCAACAGGACTGCCGTGGGGTGGCCCAGACAATGAGCCTCTGCCACGGCATTGTGGGCCCATCTGATGTTGTGTCTGGTGGAGGGTTGTGGCATGAAACCAGACTGATCTGCATATACCAGATCCTGAATACATGTGCAGAGGTGGTTGACCAGGACCTTCCCCAACAGTTTAGGCTCAGAATTCAGCAAGGAGATGGGCGGTACGAACCCGGATCTTCAGGAGGGCGGCCAGACTTGAGGAAGACCACAATTTTGGCGTGTCGTCAATCCGGAGGAGGAATGCACTGCTCTGAGGACTCGTGCAGAACCTCAAGCAGATGAGGTCCGAGAGTCCCTATATGTGGGTGCAGGTAGTCGCACGGGAACCCGTTCGGGCAAGGCGCACGTCTCGGGTGGGTATTGGATAATGCCATCCGCAGTTTGTCTACGGGAAATGGGTTTGTCCAGGGCATCGGGTGGCTCATCAGAAAGGTGGAGAGGAGAGATATCCGTGAAGAAGTCATCTATAAGGGATTCAGCAATTACCTCATGCTCCTCATATAGTGCGGCATAGAAATTGGCAAAGGCCTGAACCACGGCCTCGGGGGAGGCGCAGATGTTGCCATCCGGGGACCTCAAAAATGGAACCTGCATCAGGGACGTTCAGGCCTGGCAGAGCCTGTGGAGCATCTGGCTGGACTTGTTGCCCCATTGATAAAGCCTGTATTGGGAGACTACGTTCTGATCTTTGGACGCTGATCGGAGTTTGACTCACCTGATCCGAGCTGCTCCCCGTTGGTGCAGAGGCTGCCGGTGTGGCTTCCCGGTGCGGCTTCCCTGATTTCCTCGTTGTTGCGTGGGGGTGCCCGAGGCTGCAGTGGTCGAGAGGACCTCTCTGCAGCAGCAGCACTCCACGAGAACCACTCGACAACGGCAGGAGCCGCGGAGTCACCTCACAGCGCCCCGAAAGTAATCTCCCAGCAGCCGGAGCCGCAGAAGTCATCACCAAAAAAAATACCCCACGGCGGCAGGAGTCGGGGGAGCAGGGGGAGCAGCCTGGCAGTGGCAGGAGCCGCAAAAAACCTCCCAGCACCGGCTGGGGCCACGGAGGCCGTTTTGCGAGGCAGCTGGTGCTGGTGCCTTGTTTCCTTGCTGCCGTGAGGGGTAGCCAGAGGCTCCCTGAGGCTGCCGGGCAGCTGAGAGTGCCTCTCCGCCCGTGGGAACGGAGGAGAGGAGCAAGAGCCGCCTGGCTGCCTGTCAGTTGCTGAAAAAGTAGGCACGGTGCACAGCTCGGTTAAATTTGGAAGCTTGATATAGATTCAATTTGTTGAGTAATTTAGTTTAGTGTTGGGTGCTCCAATAGGTGGCGTAACCGACCTTTCACGCCAATTCAAATGTACCTTGTGTGCGAATATAATCATATAGACGCATCCCTATATTTGGGCACTCTCATTTGGTTCGTCCAAGAACGACCGATTCCACTGTTTGGAAATTTTACTTTATCGATTTGTTTATTAATCACTTGAATATTTGTCCTTGCATATTCAAATTAATTGATTAAATCATCATTCGTTTTTTAACATGTTCAATTAACTCAATGAACTGCTCCAATGCATTTCGGGCAGTGATGCCCTTTTTCAAGGAGAAATGAAAATAAATAACACACATTTGCAAACATAGCCCGTTTGAGTCATGAAAAACAACGCTGTTCATTGCATTTTAACATTTTAACATGCAGGTAATGTGTGCCCTGTTGTGAAATCCCAGTGTGCTTAGAAAAGAAGGGGAGGTTGGTGGGAATCGTGAGTCAAAAACTTAGGTGAAAAGCGGAGGTGAAAAACGTAGGTGAAAAACGTAGGTGAAAAAAAACTCACATGTCCCAAGGAGTCTGGACATATAGTGTGAGGTAACTGGAAACAAAAAATATGTCAATGTTATTTATTTTCATTTCTCAATATTCAAGTGATTAATAAACGAATCAATAAAGTAACATTTCCAAACAGTGGAATCTGTCGTTCTAGCGCAAACCAAATGAGAGTGCCAAAATATAGGGATGCGTCTATATGCCTGTCAGTTGCCTCCTTTGGGGTGGCTGGGGCTGGTTGCAGCAGGAGCAGCCAAATCAG
Organism: Lissotriton helveticus; assembly: GCF_964261635.1. Taxonomy (NCBI): domain Eukaryota; kingdom Metazoa; phylum Chordata; class Amphibia; order Caudata; family Salamandridae; genus Lissotriton; species Lissotriton helveticus. The sequence continues at coordinate 845,043,891 of NC_136063.1, read as the reverse complement.
CCTCCAAGCCACTTCCAAAAATGGCAGAAGCCGCATAAGCCCTCCGTGGAGTCAACTTTAGCAGCAGATAAAACACCTCAAGCACCAGAAAGCCGCACTTTTCCTAAAGCGCTTGGAGCCGCAGTAGCAGTTCTTTCCTCTTGAGTTTGGACCTCACATAACCAGAGCCGGTGCTGACAAGCAGATAAGCCCAAGCACAAGTACAAGCACAAGGCAGGAGGAGCTCATAGAGGCCAGCCTGGGCAGGGGTACAGCACAGTACAGCACTGCACAGTCGCCCAACACTGTACCCAACACTGTGCCCAACACTGTGCCCAACCGAGAACCGAGACCAAGACGGAGAACCACCAGAGAATCACTTGGCAACAGGGGGTAGGTAGGTGGGCCTGCAAAGCAAAAGCAAAGCGCAAGCCAATTTTAAGTCAGGTGAGCCAGGGCGCTCCCATACAATTCAGCTAAATTTGGCGGTACCATAGTACTTAGCTAATTTTGGTCCACTGAAGCGCCAGAACCATCTATAGCTACCTACAGCTTTCCATAGCTATCCACTGCCACCCACTGAAAAGATCCTGCTGGACAACCCTTCTCTACTGCCACGTGACCGGACACTGAAGCACAGCACAGCACAGTCATTCACGGAGAAAGCCTGTTGGCAATGGGCAACCAGAAGTCATCGACTTCAACGGACAGGCATGAACAACAATAAGTGCTCCGAAACAAAAAATTCCAACAACTAGCTCCTGACTCAGCCCATAGTCACCGACCACTCTTCAAGTCCCAGACTTAGCTTCTGGCTTCCTGCACCCAGCAACGAGCGCAATCAACGCAAGTCTAGCACTTTGTGAGGGGAGGAGGAAAGGAAAAAGAAAAGGAAAAAGAGAAGGAAAAGGGGGGCACAATGAGATCCGGGAGATCATGGGACCCACCAGCACCTTCGAATCCCACTAAAAGAGCCAGGAGAGCAAACAAAGGCAACAAGAAACTCAGTAGGGACCCCAAGTAAACCAGCAAAAATGACTAGAAGAAAGGGGTGATGGAAAAGGAAGGAGGAGGTGAAGTGCAGTTGATCTCCTTGACACCCCTACCCCCAGGCCCCCCAAGCCCAAAAACTTTACTAAGCCTCAAAGGGAGAGAGGAAGCAAGCGGCACAGCTGCCTGCGCAGCCACATTGAGCAAAACAGTTACCAACCAAAAATCTGCACAAAGTTTTCATTCATCAAGGACGCTGGCTCAGTTCATTGCTTGAACAGCCGGAATGCAAATAACCTGCCGACTCCGATGCAGCCCAGAACCTACTCACTGGAACAAAAGCTACAGTCAGAGCCAACGAAGAAGCTGACAAGAGGGTTGAAGAGAGAGCTCGCCGCAGAGGAGACAGAGGATGAAGAAGACAAAGCAAGTGACAGGAGGGATGGCACCAAAGGCACCGACGTCGGAACGATAGAAGAGTGCAAAGAGCACCACAGCAGGGTGACTTCTACGAATATTAGAATGCAGGACTCTGATTTGGACCTGGCCCTTGACTTGTTGCTAAAGACAAAGTCAAGGGCAAACAAGAGTGAACATCAAGACTCCATCCAGAGCATCCCAAGTGCACTGAACACCAGAACTACAATAAACTGGAGCTTGAAGAGTATCCCAAAATCCACAACCACCGGAGTGGAAGTTCCCTTAGAAGATAGACAAGTCACAGCCAGAAACATAGAGGAAAACGCAGTGAGTCAAAAGGCACCCGAGGCGCCTGGTGTACCCGACGCACTTGAGGCACCAGAGACTCCAGCATCGGTACCTACCGTACCAAGCAATCTGAACACACGGTACACGGGCCCCAAAATAATGACAGGACAGGAGGCCCCCAGATTACAACAGGATCTCGCGTGCAAGAAAAACACACTCTCAACTCAAGATTGCAGCCAGGAGTGACCAGAGCTCAATAAGGGAACAAGTAAGTCTACTGATCAGGGAGACAAAACAAAGGGGTAGTCTCCAGACACCTCTACCACAATGCATAATACTGCACAGGACTGGCCCATACATTATGCAAATGCCCATCAATCTGAGCATTCTGGGCTAACCTTAGATCCTTCTCGAAGCCTTCCACCAGTCCTAGCCAGCTCCGCCTCCAATCCATCGAAGGCCATGGACTTAGAATCCTCGGATCTCACACAAGAGGAGTGGAAAGAATTGATTGCTTCTTACACAGCAACCTCTCACGAGGTCCCCGAAGAGGAGCTAACAGGCCCGAACAACAATGTCTCACACCCTATCCCCAGTAATACAACACCGCAAGCCAAAGAAGACATTTGGGGATCTCTCCTGCACAAAATGCAACTGTCTGTTAATGCCATCCAATATCAATCAGACAAGATGGACCTCCAGCTGTCAGTTCTAAATTCCCTCTCAATCTTCGTAGCCAACATTGACAACAGGCTAGCCAAGCTGAACAGTCTGGTCAAAAGGGCACAAGAAGAGACAACATGTATAAAATCAAATTGTACCTGTATAACATTTGTGGATAAATTGGCCACAGTACCAACGGCAATTGATATTCTTCTCTCAGACATCAGGGACGCCATAAAAAACAGTCCATCAGCCGGTCTACCCGAGAGGAAAAACAAAGTATGGCAGATAAACAATGAGGGAACCCTGACACCAACCAAGGGACCCTCAATCCAAGTACAAGAAGCACAGTGGACAAGGGAAATCGAGCATGTAACATTGCCAGGATCAAACGGTCATCCGAGGGACGGAGAATGCCTAATGCCATCAAATAGTAATACAGCAGCAACATGGGAACCCCTGCAAAAGGATGAACTACCAGAACATCGCCGCTCCTTAGAGCAGGGGAGAAAACAGAGAAGGAAGGGCCGCAAGCAAAAGTTAAGCATCTTTGTAGAACCTAAAGGCAAGAACTACAAAGCTAGGAATCTGTCACCAGAACCAACACATTATAAGACGGCCCAAATGGGCTGGAAACGGACACGGATCAGGACTCGAGATCCACCTTGAAACAGGAACAATGGCGTAGGTTCCAAAGGAAAATGAATCGAAAAAGAAAAACTTTCACCAGGGCTATTCCCAAAAAAGAAGCAGGCCCTGCCCAGACAAGCAATGAAATAGCCGCAACACCTAATGCCAGCGAAGGCTTGAACAAGACTGAGAGACAAATTATCAAATTGAGCACCACCGAAAATATAAAACCTCCCTCCAGTCCAGATAACGTGATAAAAACCGGCCACTCCCCAGGGGCCACAACAATAGCAAGCACCGCAGGTCAAAAGTTAACAGGAGAAGAGGAACCAAGGGCCCAGGATCAGAGAACAGCAGCAGAGGAATCCATTAGGCTAGAGAACATCTCAACTACCTCACAGAACAGTCTAAACATCCAAAAGGTGCATCTAGGTAACCCCACAATTACTCTCATTCCGGAATACACATCTAGGGGCACTTTCGATATCCTATATAGGGGTAACATACTACGCCTGCTGAATTCCATTAACAGCTTAAAAAATATATCTACTAATGATCTGGAGTCAGTGGAATTCATAGTCTTACCGGAACATCCAGGGGTTGAAACCACAAAAACAGTATGGGCCACAACAGAATTAGCTGAGAGAGTGCTCAAAGAACAAGCAAAGCTTAATAGCTGGGGCATAAAGCTCCGGCCATTTGCAAAACCTAGATACTCAGACCCTCTGGCATTTGATTGCCAACAACGGAATGTATATAATCGGGGCAACCAGGACTCTCAATCGCTTTCAGTACTGCGAGGGGCACGCAGCAAAACCCCTCACAACATACACCGAAATGAGCAAGGCAGCAGAAGGCGACATGTCATGAAAGAGGCAACACATTCAGATTGGAGCTGGTTGTCCAGGACCATAAACAAATCGGAAACACATTGGCGATTATTGCTGTGTTGTGAACACCATGATCCTCAGCAGCCAGATTGGTCAATCGTAATCACGAATGCACTGATTAGCAACAGAATCTCAAAGGGAAGATATGAGGGAGCGCCTGGACCAAATGGGATTCCCCCCATATTGTTCAAGCAAGAGCCGGAATATTGGGCCGCAGCACTCAAACCAATGTTCGAAAAAATCCCGCAGACATCAATAATCCCATCATCATGGAGGGGAGCCATTATTTCACCTGTCTACAAAAAGGAAAACCGAAATTACCCAAAACATTATCGGCTAGTGGCCCTGCTGGACAACGAGGCCAAATAATTTGCGGGCCTCTTACTGGAGGAACTGACAACATTGGCAGCTGAGGTTTCAGCAATTCCCTACAAGCAAACTGGCTTCTGCAAAGGTATGGGAACTACCACCAAGATATTAGCTCTTTCTCTACTAATCGATGCTGCCCCCGCAGCGAAGCGATCCCTATACCTGTGCTACATTGACTACAGCTCTGTATTTGACCATTTCAACATGAACCTTCTGTGGGAAACAATTAAAAAAGCTGAACATCCCCCTGTTGCTCCTAAACCAACTAATTCTTCTGTACAGTGATACATGGGTGCAAGTCAAATTAGGCTCTGGCGAATACCTAACAAGGAAGATCTCAACAAGCACAGGGGTAAAACAGGCCTGCGCACTTGCTCCAATACTTTTTAATCTTTTATGGGAGAGCTATCAACACTGCTAAATGAAAGTAACTTGCACGCACTATAGCTAGGGGGCTCCCAGCTGTCGAATCTCCTACGCAGACAACCTGTTACCTATTAACAGGACCCCTGTAGGCCTACACTGGACATTACATCAAGATATTCTGCAGCTAATAGGCTTAGCATCAACCTGAAAAATATAAAGTTATGTGCATTAATATCCCCAAAAAGAAAATAACACAGAATTAGCTCTTGGCATCAAGAAAGCTGGAAACGGTCCGTGAATATAGATACTTGGGGGTCATCACAGACTGCAAGGGCAACGTCAAGCTGCAATGTCACACCATAAAAAGGAGAAGGCTAATGGTTGCGGTGGCACTTAGAAACTTAAAAAACGTGATCTCTGGTCCAAGCCTATTACCTCTCATAAAGGTGATCAAGGCAAAATTAATCCCACCCATCACTTACGGCAGTGAAGCAATGAGGAGGAGGGACGTTGCTTCAGTGGATGGAACGGTAGCAAAGGCGCTATGCATGATCTTTGGCCTTCCTAGGTACACATTTCCGCTCAGATGAGACTAGAATTTGGGCTACCAAAAGAAGAGCTGGCACGTAAAGGAACCAACATAAAAAGCTGGCAGAAAGTATGCAGGGGAGATTCAAAATCGTTAAATGTTCTCCTGTGGAAGGAACTTCAAGATAAAGAAACTTGCCCGGCAAGGCTGTACTTAGAGGCCGCTATTGATCAACTCGGCTTACGGCAACTATGGGAACTCCCAGGCTTTGCAGCAGGCTTCAAAAAGCCGGTCAATAAAGAATCATTGTTTCAGGACAAAACCACCTTGATAGAGCGTGCTCATGACTGGCTTACAGTTCAATCGTACATCAAACCCTCGCCCCAAGCCTATCTACAGACAGGCTTCTCCAAAAAAACAAAAGGGAAGTTTCAGAAATTTTACCTAGGGTTACTGCCGTCAGCTGCCCACCTACCACCATGGTTACGCCCGCAGCTACCAATAAAATGCCGGCTTTGTGGGAACGGCAAAGAGAACACAGTACGTCATTGCCATCTGCAGCGAACTCATTCAAGAACGTCGCTCCCTCTTGAGACCACTTTTTAACAACCGCAGTCTACGGACCTGCAGGCAAGTGGTGCTGGCTTGTTTCAAAGGCGATGACATCCAACTGAGCTGCCGAATGGTAAAACTCCTTGGAGCGTCAGAAACCCGCTTCAAAATGATGAAGAATAGCCAAAAACCTAGTAGCACCACGAAGGGCAAGAGGATCAGACCACTCTAGCCCTCAGAGAGTAAGCACCAGCTGGCACTGGTAAATAAACAGGTGGCATTATGTTGGCACGCGGTGCGGCAAACACTCCTAAGTGTCCACAATCCAACTCTAGGGGAGTGTGGCCCCGGCAGGGAACCTGATAGGCACCAACGTTTATAGTTTTAACCACCAAGAAAGACGATAGTAGCACCGAGAGAGCGGAACATACTAGCAGCCCACCTAGGATGAAAGCGGATATGGACCCAACAGATGGACCATCCAGTCTCCTCCAAACCATCTGCTGGGAACACCCAGGAAGACCGCACTGCACTTAATCGCACCAGCCCCTTGAGCATCGAGATCCAAAGCGCGCTTGCACTAAGGTCTAGCCTGCGCTAGACATTTGGTGAGGACGAATAGCATCCTACATCTCTTGGTCCAATTCAAGCAGAAGGGCCATAATCAAGGCCCCCGAATTTTACCCAAACCTCATGTTGGCACCCGCCAATCCTTGATTTTCCCTAGGTGGAGGTCAATGCTGAAAGCAAACAGCCACTTTGAACTATACTGAATAACACTGACCACATCACTGGGACAGCCCAAACTAGCAACATAACTAATCACCTTTTCTTTTTTAACATAAATATGTTTTTATTGAAGTGACACTTTCAAAAATGCTCTTATTGCACTGGCACTTTACCATATTACCCCTCTGCTGGCAACAAGGATCAACTTATAGCACAACTTACTATGACAAATAGGCTGTCTAACCGAACTCATACTTTATTTTAATTTTTTTTTTTTTTATGCCCATTTTCTTTAATAGCAATTTTACATTGTTTGAATTCTGAGCCAATTTTGATACAGAAAAATATTCGAACTGGCATGAATAAAAGTACATCGACATTCTATGATGTCCATTTTCTTTAAAAGCAATTTTACATTGTCTGAATTCTGAGCCATTTGTTACACTTCAGGCCTTTGGTTTTGTGCCGTTGGTCACCGTTTTTTCAGTTTATTTTTTTTTTATTTTTTATTTTTAAAAACCTTTATTTAGCACAAAAGAGTATACAATGACAGGCCTACTAGCCTCCGGGCCGGCCAATGACACATCTGAAATACAATATAGCGTTACACAGCTCATCAGCCGACAACCAAAGGTCCGGCGGCAATTGTGCACGATATTGGACAAATCTATAACAATAGGATATGGAAAGGTTTCATTTTTAAAACAAACAAACAAAAACATCAAAGAAAAGGAAAAAAAGGCTGCAGTCTAAAGTATTATGTCTGTTCCATACGATACGGGGAGAGGCAGTCAAAACACTATGAAGAGCAGGAGAACCTCCAGGAGAGAAAGAAGGGCGTGGGGGAGAAGGGGGACCCAGAGCCGAAAACATATCCATAATGTGATACAAGGGGGGAGCCGAAACGTACAATCAAGGGGAACAAGGAGTATCAGGGGGATCAATGAAGGGGGGATCACATATCTCCCCACGGTATGAGTTCCATTGGCCCCATATCCTACCCCAGTTCTTGGGCCTGCCACGGGAGATATAAACAGTCTTCTCTCTGAACATGCACCAGTCCATATTTTCCTCCCATTTGGAAACCGATGGCGCCCTCTGAGATCCCAACAATTGTGCAATATCCCTCTTCGCAACCATGTTTCCCAGCGTAACCCACCGAGTTTGAGCAACCGTGCAATCATTCGGTTCCCAGATGTTCAACAGACAGCGCCTGACTTCAGGTAGCAACGCAACATTCGTCACCCCACTCATCACCGTATGCACTCCAGACCAAAAAGACACAGCTTCCGGACATTCCCAAATGATGTGGAGGAAGGTAGCAAGCATACCACAACCATGCCGACACAGTCCATCCTCAGAAAATCCCATATGCATCAGTCGCGGACCCGTGACGTATACTCGGTGTAGAATCTTCAGCTGAACGAGTCGCAGACGCGCCGGAATCGCGACCTCCCTAGGAGAGGATATCGCAGCCTGCCAATCCTCATCATCAAGTTCCAGCCCATCTCTAGTCCAGGCACCACGAAGCTGAACAAGCAAGTCAGAGCGAGTATTAATAAGTTTTTTATAGATGAGGGAGATAGTGTTGTCTGGAATATGTCCGTCCAGCACTCTGTCTTCCAGGGGGGAGCTCTCTGGAATATCAGAACCGGTTGGAAAAACAGACCCAATGGCATGGCGAACCTGAAGGTACCGGAAATATTCCGAGTCGTTCAAACTGTATTCCTGTTTTAATTCAGCAAAGGTCTTGACTCTGTCCTTAACCCAGAGGTCACCTATCTTGCTAATTCCGATGAAGTCCCACCTATCAAAACCCTTGGACGTCCACAATTCACCAAGTCTCTCCGCTGCAAACAGAGGGGTTGCCCTGGACAGCTTATCTGCCCACCCAGTAGCCGCGGTCGCGCTGCCCCACACCCGCACAGTCACGTCAGTGGGTCCCGTCAAATTCCTTCGAGCGCCCGAGAGTAGAGAGCCCTGTAGTAGTTCCCCCCGGGTAACAGCCACCGGTCCATCCCGTATGCAGGATTCGAACTGGACCGTACATGGCATGGTTCACAGCACTGAGCTGAGATGCCCAGTAGTATCTGCGTACATCAGGTAACGCTATGCCCCCATCGTACCAGGGCAACGTAAGCTTAGCCAACGCAATACGGGGTCGGCCAGCCCAAAGTAGCTGTCTCTGAAGGCATTCGATTTCACGAAAGTAGCTAGCCGGAACTAAATCAAGGGTGTTCTGTATGGCGTACAAAAACCGGGGGAGAGACATCATTTTGAACAGGGCCGCCCGTCCCAGAGGGGACAAGGGTAGACCACACCATGCAGCGACGTCTGACCGAAGTTGGGCGAGTGGAGGTAACAAATTACGCTCATAGCGTATCACGGGGTCAAGTGAGACATAGATCCCTAAATACTTAAAACCAGCCCTAGAGACAGGGATCAGGCACACTCGGGGCAGAGAAAGAGGATCACAGGTCAGCGGGAAGATACACGACTTGGACCAATTGATAACCAACCCGGAGTTACGCCCAAAGGAGCTCAATACATCAAAGAGGACTCCCAGCGACTTACGGGGGGACGTCAGGTACAGTAAAATATCATCGGCATACAACGATATACGATCTTCGAAGTCAGGGGACCACCGAATACCCTTCAGCGAAGGCTCCCAACGGAGCCAGGCAGCAAGGGGCTCGAGCGCAAGTGCAAACAATAACGGTGACAATGGGCATCCCTGCCTCGTGCCTCGCCCGAGAACAAAGGGCTACGAAACTCTGCCGTTAACCACAACCTGCGCCAACGGCTGCTCATACAGGAGTTTGACCCATGCAATAAACTTCGGACCAAACCCGAACTTAGCAAGAGTAGCCCACAAATATGGCCACTCAACCGTATCAAAGGCCATCGAGGCATCGAGAGAAACCAAGATGGCCGGCTCGCTGAGAGTCCCCGCCCTCGCGATGTCGCCATGAAGACGACGGAGATTGAGCGCAGTATTGCGATGGGGGATAAAACCAGACTGATCAGGGTGGACCAAATCGCTAATCACCGTGACCAGTCGGTTTGCCAAAAGTTTCGCCAATATTTTAGGTTCGGCATTCAAAAGGGAGATCGGGCGGTACGATGAACAACGCTCGCGGGGTTTGCCATCCTTGGGAATAACCACAATAGAGGCCAGCCTCTGGTCCCTGGGGAGGAATCGAAGGTCTCGCGACGCCGCAAACATACGAAGCAAGTACGGCCCCATCCTATCCGGGCATAGCTTATATAACTCCACCGGTATACCGTTGGGACCAGAGGCCTTCCCCGAGCAAAGGGAGCGTGTAGCGAGCGCAACCTCATCTATGGAAAAATCAGCCTCCATTAACACCCCGTCCGACTCCGAGATACTAGGCAACTCAAGATCACGAAGCAGCAAGTGGGAATCCTCCTCCGGCAAGCCCGAAACCGGCGCGTATACAACCCGAAAGTGCTGGGCAAACACCTCAACTATCCCAACCGGGTCCACGACTCGCGTTCCATCAACTTTCTCAACTACAGGCACAACACGATTCATTCTGTCTCGCTTATCCAACCAAGCAATCAACTTCCCCGCCTTATCACCCACATCATATAGACGCCCCTGCTGCACACGATGCATTGCTTCAGCCGAGTCTGTCACCAAGGCCCTGTAATCAGATTGCTTAAGGGCCAGGACATGCAATTTCTCGGGTGTAACCCCTGCTTCCAACCGTTCCTCCAGGACAGCAATCTCAGACTCCAAGTTCACCACCTCCTCATGTTTGCGCTTCCTCTCACCGGCAATCAAAGACATGGTCTGACCACGGATCACAGTTTTATAAGCCTCCCATAGGGAAACCAGGGAGGACACTGACCCCTCATTTTCAGTAAAATAAAAGTTCATACACTTGACTACCTTAGATCTAATTTGGGGTTGTGAAAATGCCACGGATTGATCGGGGCAATCCGGCCCCCAGCCCCCAGATGAATATCGATATGGAGCCATAGCGGGGAGTGATCCGAAATCCCTCTAGCCAAATGTTTAATTTCACGCACCGAGACCAACTGCACCACCGGCACAAGGATATAATCAAGTCTCGAGAGACTTCCATGGGCTCCCGAGTGGAAAGTATACTGAAGCCGGCCAGGGTGCAGTTGTCTCCAACAGTCTGCCAACCCAAAGGCGTCCAAAAATGTACCCATCGGGGGGGCGTGGCTTGCAGCCAAGCATGGCGGCGGCTTAGAGGATTAGCTCCGTGATCAGAGCGGCCTCTCCGTACATCCGTCCTTCAATCCGACTCACCATTTGTCTCTTTTGGGGAGTGCCTGAAGCCCGAGACCGGGCGGAATCGAAGGCTGTCAATCCGGTGAAGATCCAACACCGGGAGACCGACTGGGCACTGATGACCTACGCGGCCTGAGCGGCGATCTGAAGCCGGGGGAGCGAGTATCGAGCCACCCCGACCGGAAGTGCGTGGAGTGGGGACTGGCCGGACCGGAAGCACCCGATCGGAGAGCAGCAGAGTAGCGCCGGACGAGAGCAAGCCGAAAGTGACGGCCGGACCACCGCTGCGACTCTGCCGCCTGACGCGCCCGACCCCTTGGGCGGAGGAGTACTACACAGTGTGCTGAGGAGCGGCGCGGGACACGGTGAGCGGCGCCGCCGGACCGACGTCGGCTCCGGGCTTGAGGACTGAGGCTCCCGGAGAGTAAGGACCCTCCCACGCGGGGCGGCCCGGCAGGGGGCGCGAGGGCTCACTGCTGGTGGACGAGCCCCCCCCGTTGGATCACTCAGCGGACTTTCCCTGGCACATCCGTCGAGGGGAGCGAGGGTGGCGGCTGGGTCCCAGCGGGTCGCGGGACGAGCAGGGCGGAGCTGCCCACCCGCGTGGAGCTACAGTGCGAGGGAGTGCCAGAGGAGTGGGTGCTGGAGAACCAGGCACGGTGAGCGCCCATCAGGCAACATCTAGTGACTCTAGCGGCACCAACGCACCGGACGGCGCGTACCCCTGTCTGAGAAGGCGCACGGCATCGGGCACTGCGGGGAAGAGCATTAACAAAAGTTTTCTAACCAGTATACATCACACTGTTCCCCCCGTGTGCACCAGAGCCAGAGAGGACCTTAGATCACAAGGCTGAGTTAGGTGACGAAAGACTGCAAGCTCGCCGAGATTGTGTCACCGGCTACGGGCACAACAATCACACGCAGTAATCTCCAGCTTGATGGCCGGGAAGGGTTCTAGAGGGAGTGCGACACAGACCCGCCTCGAGAAGTATGCATACAACAAGGGAGCGTCCTCACCAACTGAGAACAGGCCACCCGGCAAGCAAATAGGGGAAGGAGCTAGCGGGGGTCCGAAGGCGACGCTAGATGATGTGATGCGCACTTTGCAACAGGTACAAACTACGGTGGGCTCCATCTCCACAGAGATTACATTACTGAGAGCGGATCTTCATAAAATTTCGGAAAAGGTGGGCTCGCTGGAGGTAGTCACTAAATCGCTGGTGGAGGATGTGTCGGAGTTGCAGACGGCGATGGAACGTGTCACGGCAGAGAACAGAGCGCTGAAAGACAAGCTGGACGACCAGGAAGGGCGGTCAAGGCGCAACAACATAAGGATTTTGGGAGTTCCGGAATCGGAAGGCACAGAAGCGACGGACTTATTTGTCGAAGAACTGATCAAAACCGAACTGAAGCCCAAGGGTCTATCGACGTTCTTTTCGGTGGAGAGAGCGCACAGAGTACCAGGGGGCAGACCGCAACTGGGAGCGCCTCCGAGACCCATTCTGGCACGCATGTTTAACTTCCGCGATAGAGACGCCATATTGCAGGCGGCACGGAGATCCCCTCCGATCAAGATACAAAATGCGACGATCGCTTTCTTTCCGGATTACACCGCGGAGGTCGCACGTCGAAGGAAGACGTTCCTGGATGTTAAAAGGGAACTAAGATCCCGAGAAATTCCATATTCTATGATCTTCCCGGCCAAACTGCGAATAGTAGCGGAAAACAAGACTTGGTTCTTTGACAATCCTGAGGTGGCACGAGAGTGGCTTGATGGGTGGAGGCCGGCCGCCCAACACCGCAGAGGGAACAGGAAAAAGGGTGACCAGGCAGAGAAGGGCCGCGCGGGCTCGTCGACCCCGGACCGCACAGAAAGAGAACGGTCAGATGTGTCGGGCAGAATGGAAGACGTTTCTGCGCCAGGACAATGATCACCCGGTGACTACAAGTCGATGGACATGAGAGACTGCAGCTTGAGAGACTGCCATTGGATATCGGGTGAAGGGCCCCCCGAAGAGAGTATGAGGGGCCACAGGTCATGGGGCACTCCTCCGCTCAACGAGCAAGTATCAAGTTTTCTTTAGGGGCTAAGCACTCTGCTAGGTTGGGGAGGCGGGCAGTTATGGGTCCGTTTGGCATGAGGGCAGGGAGGGGGGGTGTTCAAGAGGGGACGAGTTTCAAAGTTTACACCTCAGTGCAGGTGGTGTTGTTTATTGTCAAGTTATTTCAGACTGTAAGAACCTCGATACAGGGGGTGAATGAATGCTTAACGCAGGATGGAGGAACACATTGCGAGATAGCTCTGCGCAAGGACACTGTCATCTCCCGCTACATATATAGGAGTTCCATAGTTGCAGTCAGGTTGGCTGCACCCCGAATTGCACCATGGCACACACTACACGGGCAGACGCTACAGGGGTAGACCTCCACCAGCTGACACAGGTGGCTCCGCTGCAACTTATGACTTGGAATGTAAGAGGACTGGGGGACAAAATCAAGAGGGGCTTAGTGCTACAGGGCATCAAGAGGGCTGCTCCAGCATTGGCGCTGCTGCAGGAAACGCACTTGGTGGGCACTGCTAGCCAGGCATTAAATAGGAAAGGATACCAAATGGTGCTGCATTCTGACTTCACCTCGGGATCGAGAGGGACGGGGATTCTTCTGCGTAGGTCGTCCCCGTTCCTGCTCGCCTCCACAAAAACGGATGACCAGGGCAGATTTGCAGCAGCCTGGGGCCAATGGGAGGGTAAGCCACTGACCATAGTATCAGTCTACATCCCCCCAGCACTACACTTCCTGCATTAGGGAAGTTCCTACTGGAGCTCCCGGAGGGGGACATGATCGTGGTGGGTGACTTTAATGCCGTCATGCACAGCACTCGGGACAGATTTCCAATGCGGCACCATGCCCCGGCCACCTCCCGATTCAGCGAGTTTGTGGACTCGCAGGGATTGGTAGATGTGTGGCGCACCATGCACCCCAGTGAACAACAATACACATATTACTCAGCGACACATAACAGCCTGTCACGCATTGATTACTTTTTCACCTTGGAGGAGGGTCGTCTCAGCATAGATGCAGTTCAAATTAAACCAAGGGGTATATCTGACCATTCTCCCTTAACCATCACGCTATCGTGTCCAGAACGGGCATATATACGAATGTATCAGTTGCGCCCGGGATACCTAGCAGTGCCAGCGATAAAAAAGGAGCTGAAAAAGGTAACCCATAACTATTTCGCGGAAAATGTGGATTCAGTAGACTCCCCCACTACCCTTTGGGAAGCGTATAAAACGGTTCTCAGGGGTCAAGCGATATCGACTATAAGAGGGTACAGACGCACTCAGGAACTAGAAACCGCACAATTGGAGCTCCGCCTGGCTGCGGCGCACACAGCACACACGAAGGATCCGTCACCTACCACCCTACACTCCCTCCGGTTAAGTCAACAACTCCCCACTGACCACCTGAGGAAGAGGGCCCTGGAGCACATAACCGCTACAGCGCAGACAGTGTATGATGTGGGGGACAAGGCCAGTAAGCTCCTGGCCTGGCTGGAAAAGAAGGGGGGAGAAGCCAGGAGTATATTGCAACTGGCAGACAGGGATGGAGAGCTGCACACGCGACCAGCGGTGATAGTAGACCTACTGGCGGATCACTTTCAGGAGGTGTATACCCCTGAAAATATGGTCACGGCGGAGATGGCGGAGGCAGCGTTGCGCGATGTGCCGACACCAACCTTGTCACAAGACGCTGCGGATGACCTTGAATCCGACTTCACAGTGGAGGAAGTCCAGGGAGCCATAAACATGATACACTCAGGGAAAGCAGTGGGCCCCAACGGTGTCCCAATTGAATGGTGCAAAGTGATGTCGGATACGCTAAGCCCGCACCTGTTAGCTATGTACAAAGACAGTCTGGCCAAGGGGGTGTAGCCTCATGATCAACGACAGGCCATCATTGTGGCGATCCCGAAACCTGGCAAGCCGCCAGAGGACTGCGGTTCCTACCGCCCGATCTCACTCCTCAATATAGAGGCTAAAATTTTAGCAAAACTCCTAGCCACCAGGTTGATGCCGCACCTCGCCCAGCTCATTCACCCGGACCAATCAGGCTTCATGCCACATAGAAGCACGGCTTTGAACCTCCGGCGAGCCCATAGTGCAGTGGCCCGCGCATCACTGTTGACTACACCGACGGCCATTCTATCCTTGGATGCTAGGATGGCATTTGATATGGTGGAGTGGGGCTACCTTCTTGCGGTACTGGCTCATATGGGCTTTGGCCCCAAGTATATAGCCTGGGTGTGACTTCTATATACCGATCCAGTGGCACGAGTGACGGCGAATGGACATATCTCCCGTGAGATACCTCTGAGCAGAGGGACGAGGCAGGGATGCCCGCTCTCGCCATTACTCTTTGCATTAGCCCTTGAACCGCTGGCGGTGATACTTAGGGCCACGACAATGCTACGGGGGATCTTGTGGGGAGACGGCTGGGAGGACAGAGTTTCCCTATACGCTGATGATATGTTAATATACCTCACGGACCCCGACAACGGGATCCCAGCACTACTGGCACTTTGTGAGGCGCACGGGCGGACATCGGGCTATAGGATAAACTGGACCAAGTCTGTCATATACGTGCTGAGGGGTCCCCCCCCACACAACCGGCTGACTGCCCCTTACTAACGGCGGGCTCCTCCTTTAAATATCTGGGTATACACGTCACGCGTGACACTACAGTTTTTTACGCGAAAAACGTACTGCCTCCATTGACTAGACTGAAAGGAGACGTCAGACACTGGAAGACCCTTCCACTGACGTTGTTAGGTAGAGCGGCGCTATTCAAAATGCTAGCGCTGCCTCGATTCCTGTATATATTAGAGAATGCCCCTAGCGTAGTGCCTGCAGGATATATCCGACAGGTGACAGCAGTGGTGAACAGCCTGCTATGGGACGAGCGCCCTCCCCGAATAGCGCTTGTAAAGCTCACGAGAGGCTGGTACGATGGAGGGATAGCTCTGCCTCACCTGCAACTGTATTACTGGGCGGCGCAACTGAAAGTCGTTAATCAATGGCTTCATGCCCCGCAGAACGACCCTGCTTACATGGCGGACAGACATCAGCTAGGAATGCCGGGTTTGCTTGCGCCGCTGTATCATAGAGGGAAGGCGACTAAGCTCCTAGGGCCGACCAAACACACAGTGACTCTCTGGCATAGCGCGCAGGCGAAGCTTAAATGGAAGGGAGTCATAACGAGAATGACGCCCTTATGGGACACCAGGGCGTTTGGCAGCCTGAGACAGTCCAAAGGGTTTGATGCATGGGATACCATAGGGATATCAACGGTAGGAGACATGTGGGCGGAAGGTGGTGTGGTCCCCTTTACACAACTACAACAGACCTATCAACTAGGCCCCACCGAAACATATCGCTATATCCAAATTCGAGACGCACTCATGGCAGCAATACCAGCGGGGACTACGGTACCGGAGTCGTCACCGTTGGAAGACGGACTGCTAACAGATTTTATGTACACGGGCGCCACCTCCCTCACATACCGTAAGATATTACATAACCTGCCAGACCCCTTACTCACATTGTGAGAGAAATGGGTAGGAGAGTTGGGGGACATGGACGAAACTGAATGGAATGAGGCGCTAGCTTCCCCCAGAGAGGCGGGCATCTCGGCAAGGTTCCGTCTGGTCCAACTGAAGGTCCTACACCGCATATACTTCACTAGGACAACTTTACATAAACTGCACAGAACTGATAATCCGCACTGTCTGAGGGGATGTGGTGGGGAGGGTACCTTCCTACACACACTCTGGGAGTGCCCGAAAATTGCAGACTACTGGAGGCATATAGTGCGTACCATCTCGCAGACGCTTGCAACGACACTGGTGCCAGAACCCCGTATGGCCCTACTGCACATATGGGGACCGACAGACATCACATGCCAGGGGAGGATATGGACGACGGTGGGTTGCATGGTAGCGAAGCGGGATATAGCACAAAAGTGGGGGGTAGCGGGGACAACTACACTAGATCAGTGGTGCAAGAACATGGATATGATTATGGTAACTGAAAGGGCGGTGTATAAAAAGAGGGCTAACCCGCGCAAATGGAATGCAGTCTGGACACCCTGGAATAAATACCGGGGAGACATATGTGACCCTCTAATGGAAGATGAGGGGGATAGTTCAGATGGGGAGGAATCGGATGAATGAAGGTGATGAATGTGGGCGCAAGGGTCTCCTTAGCAACCTTGAATGATGGGACAATCTCCTGAAAGGACGTACTTGCACATGGATCTAACACAAAAGACGGAGCGGGAACACAGGTGCACAGGTCATATGTACGGGGCAGAGCGATAGGTTATAATTCACTATACTGTATCAAAAGTTTTAGTTTGGTTCATAAAATACAAAAGTGAGAGTCACCGATACGCAATATTGATATTTCTTTGACTGTATAGAATACTCCGATACCGTTGCTGCCGGACCGCTGGTTGTCGGCTGAATAGCTGTGTACCATAACGCATGACTATGAATAGAAGTGGAGCCGGCCTCCGGGTTGTAGGCGAAATGATTGTACCACTGTCAAAGGTTAATAAAACTCTTACGAACAAAAAAAAAATAAAAAATTACCCATCCATAGCTGCGACGTTGGGAGGAGCCTGGGAGGGCTACGGTCACTCTCACCATTCACCACAGAATTAAAGTCTCCACCCGCAACAAGTAAGCCATCGGGCAGGCCCAAAAGCACCTCACCCAAATCGGTGAAGGTAGTAGACTGCAGGCCAGGCGGAACATAAATAGACAGTATGGAAATCAACTTCCCTTCCCATCTCCCAATAATAGCAGCATAACGGCCTCTATCATCCAACACCGTGCCATCAATCTCCAGGGGGAGGGAATTCCTAACCTGGATACCAACCCCCCTCGATCCAGAGGTGAAGCCGGAATGAGCCACCAAACGGTAACCTCGTCTGTTCAGTGCATGACATGTATTGCCCACCAAGTGGGTCTCCTGGAACAAGACCACATCCGGGGAACATCTCTTCAAATATTGTAGTACAATCCCACGTTTTATCCTATCCCCAAGACCATTAACATTCCAGCTCAACACCCGAAGTCCCTCACCCCCCATCCCAAAAGGAAACAGACCACCCTCCCCATCTCGAAACAGCCACATGATAGCAAATGTAAAACAAAGCACAGCCTAGAAACAAACAAAAAGAAAGGAACCCCCCCACCACCCCCAGTGAACCCATCAAACTCAAACCCCCCTCCCTGCACCCCTGCGGTAGATCTAAGAGCCACCCCAACTTGCAGTGTGCCTGTTGCCCCATTAAACTAACCTACACAAAAGAGAGAAAAAATCCACAGAGGAGGAAGATCCCCCAAACCCCCCCACCCCCGGGCACGCACACCAGAACCGAACATAGTCTCTGAGCCACTGCCATAGGATCAGGCTCGCCGATGTAGACTCACTGCTCCTGGTCCTCCAAACCTCCTTCAGCGCCTCTCGAGTTCTCCGATCCCTCCTGACGCTTAGGTAAAGTGTCCAACCAGTCACTAACCACCTCGGGCGGTCGAAGAAGAACGCACGCTCTTCATGCTCAATTCTCAGGCGGGCCGGGAAAAGCATAGCATAGTTCAGTCCCAGTTCTCTGAGGCGCCTTTTCACTCCCACGAAGCCCATACATTGTTTCTGGACAGCCTGGGTAAAGTCCGGGTAAAAACTGATCGATGCATTCTCAAATGTAGTGGGACTGGACATTCGTGAAGCTTGCAGGATAGCGTCTCTGTCACGGAAATTGAAAAGCCTAGCAATTATGGGCCGGGGAGCAGCTCCCAACTTCGGCTTACCACCCGGGACACGATGAGCGCGCTCCACTGCAAAGAATTTACTTAGGCCTTTTGGTGCCAAATGTTTCAATACGAGGTCCTCTACCAGGATATCAACCGGCAAATCAGCTGAGCTCTCCAGGACACCCACGATGCGGACGTTATTGCGTCTGGCCCGGCCTTCGAAATCTTCCAGCCGATTAGCGAACAGATCACAAGTAGTCCGAAGATAGCGAACGGTGGTCTGGAGATCCGAGACATCCGTGGTCAAACTAGCAGTCTTGATATCAAGGGATTTGACACGCTCGTTGGTTTTCCCCAGGTCCGCTCTGATGAGGGTGACATCGATCGCCACCGTATCTATCTTGGCCGCCAAGGTTTCGTATTGCTGGCCCATGGTGGATTGGACACTCGCAACAGCGCCCATAATGTCCTTCAGAGTCGGCTCCTCGTTGTCAGGAGTGCCATCACCGGCTTCCTCTAGGGCACCACTCGACCCGCCCGGGGAGCCCCTAGGTCGAGTAAATCGATCGATGGTCTGAGATTGGGCGACCCCCCCTCGGGACGGGCCTCTAGTAGTACGCTTCTCGATAACCGCCCTGCCCGCCATGATGGGCAATGAGCTCCGACTGGATCGATAGGATTTAGCCAAAACAGTCTTTGTCCCGGCGAGCTCAAAACGGTGAGAGGGTAGAGACACAGCGCAGGCCGAAGGTTGGCAGCGAGAACAAAGCCGGAGTGCCGATCGACGACTGGACGTTCACAACAGCGACCAAAAACGAAACCGAAAGTACACCAGGGGTAGAGGGCGTGGCTCAGCAGCCGTTGTTGTTCAATTGCCACCTGGGTACCTCGGAGACTCAAGCCCCCGGCTGGCATACGATGTAGGCCTCAAAGTCCAGAGTGCAGCAAGTCCGTTATCCGGCGGCCAAATCGATTTTTGAAAAAGACATGGACATCAGTAGGGCATCAATAAAAAGTACCCGTCGTCATAGTCAGGATCATTTACAGGATAATCGCGGGAGGCGGAAAGGATCTCGGGAGCCCCTAGCTCACGCGTCCATCTTGGAATCGCGCGAAGCTCCTCCTCCTTTATTTTAACTTTTGATGCTGCTGTCTTAGTATGTTTTTTACTGAAGGATTTTTTGTCTTAACATGTGCAAATTCGACCATTGTTTTATTAAATGAACTCTTTTCTACACTGTAAAGGTTTTAAATAACCATGTAGAATAAAGCATTACCAATATTGGGTTGCCAACCAGGCCTCTTTAGCGCTGTTTGTATGCAGCTGATGGCGCTGCTGCTGAACATGCAACAGATTCCGACGGGCGCTGGAGTCCGAACCCTCCACAATGTGGGATTGCAGTTGGACCTGCCGATCCTCCAGTTCTCGCACCTGCGCCTCCCCCAAGCAATCGTTTATGTTCTCACCTCTAATTCTGGGCTTGAAAGCCTCCCAGAGGGTGACTGGGGATGGGGAAGTTCCGACATTGAAGCTAAGATAGTCGATAATTGCCCGATGTAGCATCTCCTGATACTCCGTGCCACGGAGCAGCCATGGAGACATGTGCCACCGATAGGGGGTTCGAAGGGTATGTAGGCGCAGCTTGAGTTGGACCGGCGAATGATTGGAGAGACCCAGGAGCATAATGGATGTGTGTGTCACTCTATGTATATAGCTGTGTGGGAGGAACAGATAGTCCAGGCGTGAAAGAGTGGGGTGGACTGACAATGCATATGTGAACCCGGCCTCCGAGGGGTGAAAGGCCTACCACGAGTCTGCCCAGCCCAGTGTATGTGCCAGTATGTGCAGTTTGGATCTAGAAGGGGGTTCATCCGGCGGCCTTGCCCGCCAACTATCAAGGGGATTCAAGGTGTCATTCCAGTCACCACCCTGTATCGTCAGGCCGCCCAGGATATCTACCCATAGCTGTGTTAGTTTGTTTATGAATGTCTGGCCTAACAGTGGAGGGGCGTAGACACTTCCAATTGTGATCTGTTCACCGGCTATGGTACCAGAGATAAACGTGAAGCGGCCACCCGGATCTGACCAGTTCTGTGTAACATGAAGCGGCACTCTGCAGTGGATAAGAACTGCTGTGCCGGGTGCACCCCTCGTAAAGCCAGAGTGGTACACTGTGGCGAACCCATGGCGGGAAAGGCAGGGAGCTTTAGTGCCCATAAGATGCGTCTCCTGTACTAGTAGGATGTCCGCCGAATAGCGCTTCGCTAACTGAAGCACCACCCCCGCTTGACCTTGTTCAGCAAACCCCACACATTCCAGGCAAGAATGTTGAGTTACCCCAACGGAGAATTACCTGCGGTGTGGGTCATTCCTAGTCCTTAAACTGTATGGTAACGAATACTGTTAAAGTGACAGTGCATGGAATTGGGTGCATGGTGCGTAAAACATAGAACTTATAATGAATGGCCCCACAAGATCCCTCCCTCCTCCCCCACCCCCATACTTCCAGGAACAAGGAGTATCTGTCGCAGTGGAATTCCGTCCCAGGACCCAAATGTGATGACCCAAGCGGTTCCTCTAATGGATCCCACACCACCCAACATCACCCAACATTACCCTAAACATTCAGGGCTTACAATGTCCAACACCTTCCAGGGCTGGTGATAGAGACCCCAACCCACAGTATCTGGAGCGACCCAACATGGAGCCACTGCCAGCGACTTCGCCCATCCATTGAAGAAGAACAGGATAAGATATGTCTATATGCCCAAAGCTACCTCAGTCTGCAGTGCCCGTCTGGCACTGGGCTCGCCAATTGGAGCAGGATTTATGGTGCCTCGAAGCCATGTCTCTATCTTGCCGACTGCTCCGGTGGGATCCCTGGGAGGAGTCCGAGTCCATATGGAGTGGCGAGTGAGGCTGGAGGTTACATTTCTCATCAGTCAACACGAAGACCTACTCAGGGGTGTCAAAGAAGAATGTCTTGACATTGTAGATCACTTTAATCCGGGAGGGGAACATCAGCGTGTAGGATAAATTCAACTCTCTGAGCCGTCGCTTGGCTGCCACGAAGGACTGGCGTTGTTGCTGGACCAGCCTGGTATAGTCAGGGAAAACCATGATGGGATGAGATTCAAAAGTCATTTTGTCTTTATGGAGCCGGGCATACCGAAGGATGGCGTCCCGATCAGCATATTTGAGTAGCCGGGTGATAACTGGCCTTCGACGCTCCCCAGGCAGCGGCTGCTTGGTCAGAGTGTGGTGAGCCCTCTCGATTACAAAGCATGAAGACATGGCCTCGGGTGGCAGCAGAGCCTTAAGCCAACCTGAAAGGAAGTTATCCATTGACATCCCCTCACAGCGCTCCGGAAAACTCACCAGGCGGCTATTGTTGCAGCGGGCCCTACCCTCTTCAGCCCACGATGCCATTTCCCGTGAGACCATGGCAAGCTTGTCCACTTTCTTCTGGTGTGTGGATACAGTATCTTCCACAGTGGAGACCCTTATCTCCACTTCAGTGATTCAGTCTACCGTCTTCGAAGATCCTGGCGGAGAAACCACACCTCTGAGCCAACGTCCTCGATCTGGGCCTCGAGAGTTGTCCGTGACTGGTTGATCGCCTCTAGCAGTGTAGCCGTGTTGGAGGACAGGCCCTCAGCAACTTCCTTCTCAGCGGGGGCGGTAGTGTTGTGGTCCATGGTGTTCTGTTTGGGAGCCACCACACCATGCTTGTCCTTGCCCATGGTGGCTGGAAGAGCAGACTGAAGGGGCCCGCACCGGGTCAGCCCTCACAGAGGGTAAAGATGAAGAGGGAGGCAGCTAGAGAATGGCGGGCGGCTATCAGCGGTGAGAGTCACTTCACCCCGGGTCCAATCTCAGGGTACTGCCCTGGTGCCTCCAGCATTTGCACCCACAGAAGCCCCCTGTGAGTGCACGGGACAAGCCCTCCAGTGTCCCAGGTGATCCGAGAAGGGCCCGTCTCCAGAGTGGCCCAGGCGCTGCGGAGATGCCTCCACCCTGGGGAGAGTGGCGACTGCAGATGATACAATCCGGCCACACAGCTGGGCAGCCCCGGGTCCACAGGCCTCACATCGCACCCCTCTCACCTGGGAAGCGGGGCATAGGGGGCAGCAATGGGCCGCCACACAGCAGAGGCCAGTCGCAGGTCGGGCCACTCACCGGCAAGGCTCCAGGGCCACAGGAAGCACCAACACCTCAGCAGAGAGGCAGCCGCCTCAGCACAGTTGATCCAGGCTGGTCGCAGACAGAGATCTAGGTCTCCTGGCGCTCCCCTGCATGGTCGCTCCCGAAGTAGCGGGATCCGCAGCCCCAAGGCAGGAGATCGGTCCCAGGTGGCTTTCAGGGTAGTCCAGGCGATGCGGTGGCCTCAGAGCTCCGGGCTCTGTCTGGAGCCCCACCAGGCCCAGAGAGTTTTCCCCGCAGGAACGGATGCTCAGGAAGTCGGGGGGATGGGCCACCACGATGGGGCCACGGCAGCATTGCAGGCCGTCTGAACAGTCTGCACACCAACAGCCGCTCCACAGGATCTGGTCGGCGTCACACCCCCCCAGGGGCTGCCGCCACAGCAGAAGTCTCTCCAAGCGGTTGTGGCAAACGGCAGATACAGCACAGCCCTCCGAGCTCTCAGACTCGTGCGCAGCCACTGCCAATCGAGCGCAAGTCCGGGCTTTCCCAGCCCTCCACTGCCACCAAACTCCATCAACAGGGTCACTGCATGATCCCCGGTGAGTGACCCAAGGTAGCAGTAGCTGGGGTCAAGGATTAAGCAGGATACTGGCCCTGAGAAGGAGCAAACTTGCGAAGCTCTAAGGAGACGCGTCTGTGATGTTCGTCTCCAAAGCCATGCCACCACAATCACCATTTCAATGGTATCCAACCTGCCCCACCAAGATAAATATAAAGAAGACCAGGAAGAAAGTAAAGTTTGAATTTTAAGTTTTAAGGCAGTACAGTTATGGGATAACGTTTGAGGAATAGTAGAAGAAAACCACACGCCAAGATACTTAATTTTAGATGGACACCACTTAAAGTTAGTATCAGCAAACATGAATTGATAACAAATTGAATTAAGGGGCAATATTTCAGTTTTAGAATTTTTTTATTTATAACCATATGTTTTGGAATATAGGTCAATTTCCTGTAAAAAGGGAGCTAAGGAAGTTAAGGGTTTGGAGAGATAAACAAGAATATCATCTGCATAAGCAGATAGTTTAGTTTCACAAGAATTGTGAGAAAAAACAATAATCAAAGGGTAATAACGAATACACACAAGGAATGGTTCGAAACATAGGAATAACAGAGGAGGAAGGGGACAGCCTTGCCTTGTACCTTTATGTAGATTAAAATAAGGTGATAATAGACCAATAATCGAAACACATGTGCAGGGGTCAGAATACAATAATTTGATGAAAGACATAAATTTGGGGATGGAGCCAAACCACTTGAAGAGTTTTAAACATGAATCACCAATTTATGCGGTTGAATGCCTTCGCAGCATCCAAGGAGAGAGCGGCAAAAGGATCAGGTTAACTTTTCACCAAAGCGAGTACATTAGAGAACATTCTGGCATTATCTGAGGAAAGCCTACCCTTAATAAAGCCATAATGGTCAGATTTAAAAAATCAGGGGATAACACTCTCCAATCTAGAAGCAATGACTTTTGTAAACATTTTGCAATAATAGTTAATTAAGGAAATTGGGCGGTAGTTTTGGCAAAGGGAAAGGACTTTGTCAGGCTTAAGAAGAATGATGATAAGGGAATGGAGAAAAGTACCTTCAGGTTTAGAGTGGAGTAAAAAGGAATTAAAAAGTTCAAGTAAATGTGAAGCAAAAATAGATGAGAAAGAGGATATAAGTTCAATGGAGAAACCATCACTACCAGGGGCCTTAGCTCTTTTCAAAGATTTAATTGCATTAGAAATCTCCTGAATAGTGATATCCTTTTCCAAGTGGGCCATAGCGTCCGGAATAAAACAAGAAGGGAGACCATCAAAAAATAATTGAGTGTTGGTTATAGTAGGATGATTATCTTCTGTATAGAGTGTATGATAAAAAGTGTGAAATGCTAAAATCATGTCAGGGTCTGAATGTAATAGAGTGTTATTAAGGGTATCGCAAATGGGACCAATGGCTTTTCTTTCTGATTTGACTTTTAAATAATTGGCCAATAATTTTCCAGCTTTGTTTTATCTCCCATGATATTTAGATTTGATTTTAAGTACCATGTTGCAAGCATCAGTGGTAGCCAATTTGTTTAAATTGGATGTAGCCTTAATTAGATCTTAAAAATGGGTAGAGGGTTTGGAAATGTAATAGGAATGTTCAAGGGTTTTAATATGCCTAAGTGAAGAGAGGTATTGTGAATTCAGTGATTTTGTTCTTTCTATAAGTATATGCAATGGTAAAGGCACTAAACAAGGCCTTAAAGACATCCCTGTTGTTGTGTACTGAGGTATCGACTGACTTGTTGAAGTAGAAAATTGTTGTGTATAGGAAGTGGGATTTAAAATAAAAGTTTGATCTGATAATAGGGAGTTATTAAATCGCCATCTAGCATGTTTAGAGGTAGAAAGGGACACATCAAGAGAAACAAAAACAGGAGCATGGTCAGTAATAAAAATTGAGCCAATCTCAGAGGATTGGAGCGAGGGAAGTAAAGGTTTTGAAATTAAAACATAATCAATAAGGGACATAGTAAGATGAAAATTAGAGTAAAATGTGAATTCACAATCATCAAAATTACTAGTCTACCAAGCATCGTAGAGTGGATGAGAGGCAATAGCAGATTGAAATGTTTTGAGAGATTTATCTGGTTTAAATCTACAATCAGATTTTCTATCAGGGAAAGGGTCAAGCTAATTATTGAAATCATCAGCGACAATAATATTGGGGTTAGTGATTGAGGATAATTTTAATGTAATACAATTCCAACAATGCAGATCAGATTTAACCAGCCCATAAATGTTAAAAAATTTAAAAAGTTTGTTATAAACCGTGGCGTGAAATATTACCCATCGTCCACTCGCATCATTTTCAGTAGAGACAATTTGATCAAGGATTTATGGCAAAGGATGGAAACACCACCCTTACGGTTAACAGCAGGGGAAAAAACAACCTGGCCCACCCATTGACGCCTGAGTTTGAGAGATTCAATATAATTACAATGAGTCTCTAGTAAAAAAAGAATCTGAGAATTAAGTTTTGGTGAATGGGAAAGTACCTTCTGACACTTAACAGGATTACCCAGACCACGAATGTTCCACGATACAACATTAAACATATTGATGTTTAAGAAACAAGGGGATTCTCACAATGGTGATGAACTGCAAACAACAACAGTAAAAACGAAAAACAATGATCATAAATGATAGAAAACCGGAGAAAATTAAGAAGATTGTACAAAAGCAGATAAAAGAAATACTCATATAAATGTAAGAAAAATAAAGGGAAGATAAGTAAAAATAGGGAGAATGAAGAAAGGGAAACAAAACACGGAGGAAGAAAAGAAAAAAAAAGAGAAAGTGAAAAAAGAGTTAGAGAAAGAAAAAGGAAGAAATGACAGATCAAAGAAAGAAAGCCAGATCTGTATAAAACAGAAAAAAAGATAGAAACCGGGCAGGTCTGCACTCGAGGACAAGACAAACAACATAGAGAGAGGGAGAGGAAGAGGATAAGAAGGGTATTGAGAAGTAGATATGAAATGATGCGGAAGTAAAATAATGGAAAATAAATTATTTGGACCTCTGAAGACCTCAACAAATAAGGAACATTAAAGAGCTAGACAAGAGGTAACAATAATAATTGTAAAACATTAGCAAATAACAATTTAATAATATTATAGCATAAAAATTTCAAGAACATTGAGCAGAGGTGTCCATAGGCAGTCGGGCAATGGAATGT
This sequence comes from Lissotriton helveticus, assembly GCF_964261635.1. Classification (NCBI taxonomy): domain Eukaryota; kingdom Metazoa; phylum Chordata; class Amphibia; order Caudata; family Salamandridae; genus Lissotriton; species Lissotriton helveticus. The sequence goes on along the minus strand of NC_136063.1, from coordinate 845,017,461 downwards.
AAAAACTGCTTTAGCTTGAGAGGATATTCAAAATTGTGGGAAACCCCTTCATGTGTGATTTTGCAAAAACAAAGATGCAGGATGCCATAACGGATATTCCTAGATCTCATTTGTGGTTGGAGGGCTAGGAATTCTTTGCGCCTAGAATTTGTAGCATTCGGGAGATCCTGTTAAATGAAGATGTTTTGCTGGACCAAACAAAACAACGTTTCTCTCTGGCAATTTTGAGAACATGCATCAAGTCCGTAAATTCAAGAAACAGCATAATTATGCTGCGTGGCTTGGTAGAATGAGGTTGAGGATGACCAAGACAATGAGCTTGTTGGACGTTGAGGGGAACTGAAGACTGATGATCGAGGAGGTCAGCCAAGAATTTCTTCAAAAAAGAAATGAGATCCGGACCTTCGATATTTTCCGGCAGTCCATAAAGACGAAGATTGTTCCTTTTGTTATAATTTTCTAAATCCTCAGTGTGAAGTTTGAGCTTATGACTTTCTTGTTCTAACAAAGGAATTTTAGTAGTCGTATCTTGAAGATTACCTATTCGCTGCTCCATTTCTGACATTTTACCTTCCATGTTGATCCATCTGTCCTTGATCAGTTGTAATTTTTCATTAGTGGCGTTCATGAACGGTCTTAAAGCACATAGGGCTAGATGTAGGTAATTTCAATTTACCGACTCTAAAATACCAAATTTTACCGATTCGGTATTTCAGAATTGGTAAATGCAATGTAGGTAAAAATTCTGTATTTTTTACCGATTCGGTAAAATTTGGAATCAGCCATTGGGATTTTACCGAATTGGTTTTTACTGAAACGGTATTTCCTATTCATTCCTATGGGCCAAAGAATGGGAAATATCGATTCGGTAAATTCCGAATCGGAAAACTTTTAAAAGTGAAACTTAGGTAGGCAGCCAATCAGGTGCTACCACCCTCCCCCTCCCTACCAGGAAGTGGCTACACAGGCAGCTGCAAGTAATTAGAAGCTTCTGGAGAGGTTGTGAAAGCTGAGCTGAGTCCCTGAGCCAAAGGAAAAGTTTTGTGTTTTTAAACTTTGAAAATGGCAAGCAGCAGTGAGAAGGAACTTACAGAGAGGAAGAGAAAAATTAAATTTAGCATCATGGAGCTGCAGGTTCTCGTGGAGGAGGTGGTGAAGGAACACCAGAAATTGTTTGGCAAGCTGTCCCTGACTGTGGCTGAATCTGCCAAAAGGAAGATTTGGCTGGAAATACAAGCAAAGGTGAATGCTGTAGGAGTGACTCCAAGGGACATAGATGACCTGAAAAAGAGGTGACCTGAGGAGCCTGACTAAGAAAACAATTGCTGAGCTCCACAAAGAGGCAAACAAAACTGGAGGAGGGAAGAACTGTGCACCCCCCCTGACTGAGCTGGAGGAGCTGGTGGGGTCCACCATTGAACCAGAGAGTGTCTGTGGACTGAGAGATGCAGACAGCTCAGCCAGAGCTGCTACCAGAAAAGGTAAGAGGCATGCACCACAATCATCCCCACCCCATCACCTTCCCTTTTCCCTATGTGGCAACGTTAACCCCAGTCCAGTAGAGATAGCACTATACAGGAGCAATGCATTATGGGACATGTAGTCATTAAATGAAACGCCATGTCATACAGCACAGCAAGCAACAAGTTAGGCAAATCTTTTCAGACATAATCAAGCGCAGGCAACATGTACAGTGTTTCAGTGAGAATTATTTCATTATAGAGGCTGTGAGGCAGGAGCACAGAGCTAATGTATGCTTATATGTCCACAGGCGAGACATCTCGCAGGCGTACCAGGGAGAAGGAAGGCACAGCACCAGAGAGGGATGACAGCCAGGAGGCAGCCACAAGTGCAGAGAATGTCACAGAAGACACAGGTGCACTAAAAACACAGCCACCATCCCAAGACCTTGAAATGTCTCCACAACTGCAGGTGTCCCCAGAACGTTCAGGATCCCCTCTGCCACTGTCCTCACCTGAACTGCCTGCGTCATTGGTTCTAACAACACCAGCATCACAAAAGAGCAAGAGGCATGTAGTTTCCCCACTAGTCCAAATGGAGTCATCAACAGGTGACATGGAGGGGGATGACACTCAAACCTTGGCTGGGGAAGGATGCACTGCCACACAGCAGTCCAGTGCAGAGGGTGCCCGTACAGGTACCAGATGCCGCAGGCACAGAGATAGCAGTGTTGCAGCACATGTGGAGGGTCCCAGTGTCTTCCGTGGCCTGGAGGGTAGCATGGTCAAGATTCAAAGGATGCAGGGGAAGGCCATCCTGTCTGTCCAACGCCAGATGAGGAACCTGAACACAAATATGGAAGACATAGGGAAGGGCATCAGAGAACTGGTTGATGTGAACAAGGAGATGGCTGCAGGGATGCGGGACATGACCCAATCGGTGCAGCTTCTGTGCAGTAAACTGGACCCGGACATGTTAGCAAGGCGCAAGGAGAGGCAGCATGCGCAGCAACAAAGTAAGGCAATGAACCGCCTGGCCACAGCCACTTCCCTGCTATGTAGACGATGCATCAACATGCAAGAGGGACTCACACACAACAGCAATGAGGTGTCTAGGGGCATTGCTAGGATGACCAGTGCTGTAGAGGTGCTGATTAATTCACAGACAGCACAAACTGATGCTCTGGATGTACCGGAAAGTGAGGAAAGCACCAGTAGGAGCAGCATGACAAGCCCCCTTGTTGTTCAGACATGGAGGAGCAGCAGGCGCCATGGTGAGCCAACAGCTCAAACACACAGTGAAGAGAGCCAGCCACTTACATCTGGCACTGGTAGGTGTGGGCGGAAATGACTTGTACAGTAAATGGGGAAGTGACCCAGGACTACCATTATTAAATGGATTACATTTGTGTTTCACATTTGTGCTTTTGAGTACCTGCGTAGTGCCAAATATTAAACTAAGTTGGGTGCATACTCCACCTGTCTGTGTCTCTTTACTTACTTAAAAGTAGTTGCGTGTGATCTCTGCCCATCTGTGTCTGCCATCTGTTGATGTCGCAACTCCTGCTGTGTTGGGTTCAGTTAGTGCATGTTCATCATCATGGTCCTCATAGTCGCTCAATTACACCTCAGTGCCATTCTTAGTAGCAAGGTTGTGCAACATTGCACAAGTTGCAATCATCTTACAGCAGATGATTGGTGAGTACTGCCGTGCCCCTCCACTTTTGTGAAGGCAGCGGAACCTGCTTTTTAACCACCCAAAGGTGCGCTCCACAATGTCCCTAGTGGATTTGTGTGCCACGTTGTATCTTCTGGCTGGGGGTTGAAGGGCTGAGGTAGGGTGTCAGGATGAAAGAGCGGACGGCATATGCACTATCCCCTATTTGAAAATGAGAAAGCCATTACTCACATGCACACATACACATACATCTGCAATATGTATCAAGGGAGTGTCACACAGTCTGTTACCTAGCAGGTATCCTTCGCCAAATTCCCCCGCTGCCAGTCGTGTGTAGATCCCACTGTTCTGAAAGATGTAGGAGTCGTGAATACTTCCTGGGAACTTGGCCACTATGTCCGTGATAATGTACTTGGCATCACAGATTACCTGTACATTGATTGTGTGGGTTGACTTTCTGATTCTGTAAATGTACTCTGTGGCAGCAGGTGGGCATATTGGGATGTGGGTGCCATCAATACAGCCGATGACATGTGGGAAATGAGCAATTTGATAAAAGTCAGTCTTGGTCTTGAGCAGTTCGGCGTGAGTTTCAGGGAAGGTGATGTAAATGATGCATTCTCTGCATCATGGCCTCTAGGAACTTCCTGAAGAAACGGGACAGGCAGCTCTGGGACACCCCACCTACCGCAGCAATCACACTCTGGTAACTCCCAGATGCAAGCAGGTGTAGGCTACAGAGCATCTGCACATGGGGTGGGATGGCATGGGCCCTTGGGGTTGGGTGCTCCAAAAGTGGGTGCAGGTCCCTGATCAAGTCCAGGATGGTGTGGGGGTGTAGCCTGTACCTTTGCAATATCTCTGGCTCAGTCAGTTGAAATAGCGTTATCCTCTGCCTGTAGATTTGCTCCTCCCTTCTCCAGACCCTCTCTCCTGCTGCCTGTAGCCGTAGCCACCTTGCTATCATGTAGAATGCCACCATTCTTGTCACACTGTTGCATTTTGGGCCCTTTTTTATAGCCTGCACCTGGTTACCACCTGCTTTCAATCCATGGTATATACCGACTCTTAAATACCGAATTTCATGAAATTCGATATTTTAGAAGTTACCTACATCTCAAAACTCATTTTTTAGCATTTCTTATTTACCGATTCGGTAAAATTACCGATTTGGTAAAATTACCGCATCGGAAAAATTACTGATTAGGTAAAATGACCAATTCAGTATAATTACCGACTTGTATTTACTGAATCGGTATTTTTTGTGACCCTACATCTCAAAAGCTAAATACCGGTCGGTAACGGACAAAATTCGGTATTTTCGCCCGTTACCGACTGGTATTTGGCTACCTGCATCTGGCCCAAAGTTCCTCCAAGATGGAAACTAAGGCCAGGGGGGAAGAAAATTGAATTGGCGATGGAGGATCATTGTTGACTCTTTTTGGTTTGGCACCAGACGAAGATGACTTCGTGGAAGAAATGGATTTGTTGGGCATCTTGATGAGGTAAACTTGACGCCAGGGAGTAGGATGATTTTTTAAAGTAGAGATCCTTCCCATATATAAAAGTCACAGAATTATGGAAAACAACAAGGGTGAGCAGCATTACATAAACAATACTGATGCGAATAGCGTGTAAGATGAAGATGAATACTGGTAAGTATAGCAAGAACATATATGTTTACGAACCATCCACAACCTACCAGAAAGCAACTCACTTGTGAGAGAAATTTGAGGCCAGTCAACTGCAATTGAAAGCAAATAGTAGAAGTGAAGGTAACCTGTGGATATGATTAATGACACCAATCCTGAGAAGTTAATACATCACCAAATGCTTGTCACGTAAAAAGAGGTAGGGTAGCGACATCCGTGACCTCTACACAGCATGGCAATAGCCAGGCAGACCTATGTATGGAAGTGCTCACGATCAAAGGTATTCACAAGTATGCATGAGCAGGAGAGATATAGGCAGAAGCAGTTGACACTGAAGGGAGGAGGCTCTGTATGAGAAAGGATGCCAGCAAATATTCCTCTGAAAGGCAAAGGACTTGATAATGAAGAAGATAGGGCATAAAAGGGACAAGACTGGAATTGCTAAAAAATGCCCTTTCAGCAGAAAACGGATGTATGATGTTACAACGCATACTTTTACAACGCCTACCTTTACATCGTAAGTTTTACAACGCATACCATTACAACGCATATTGCTTTTGGGCGCTGGATAGTGAATAGTTTAATTTACTATTCCAACTCCAGTCCCCGTGGATAGTAGGAAAGGTTATTGGATAGTAAATTAACCTATTCCCTATCCTAGAGCGCCCCCCAGAGCAATGCGTTGTAATAGTTTGCGTTGTAAAAGTTGCGTTGTAATGGTAGTTCGTTGTAAAAGTTTCATTGTAAAGGTTGTATACCGCAGAAAACCATCTTCCCCACCGCAAGTATTAAACAGCTGCACAAAAAGTTATAAGGAATAGTACATAAATACCAAAGTGGCATGCCTGCAACATCACTGGGGACCACTTGTAAAGTTCTCCTCAGCCGTGACGGGCGCCGCTCACACAAAATCGCGGCCGCCCGCGTTCGTAAAGTGAAGTCACGATTGAATTAGCCAGACACAAGTACCCTGATTTAAAAAAAACACACCAAACGCGAGCCGTCATAAAGTGGGAGGCCTCTGTTGCACCAGGGCAGGTTACAGGAGCGGTCAAAAGTAAGTTAACCTAGAAGTCTCTTTGATTCATCCCAAATAGAGCAAAGTGGGTACGATGGAGTCTGAGTGTCAATCAGGTGATATTTCCACACATCACCATATAAGAGCGGCATAACTGTGCGGTCATGTAGGAGTGATGCCGCACATGTGTATTGGAATGCCCAGCTGCCACTTGTGAGGTATGTAGTAAGCACGTATACCCCACTTAAGATAGTTATTGCCCTCAATAGTACAATGTTGAAATGAAAAATGTATTTTAAGTGTTCCTTCTAGATGTCTAATTCTGTGGTTTAGGTGGATAATTCTTCGATGTATGGCATAATGAGGTTAAATACATAAATTTGCTTTGATACATTAACAGGGAGTCTCTGGGTCCCGATTGGTATTGAAATAGAGTTTCAGGTACTAAACTCAATTCAACCTCATTGTCAAGCCCTTGGCATTAGTCCTGAAATTTAAGAAAACAACGTGGCTCCGTTTTATGAAAGGATTGTCTGATATTCTATTTTACTTTCACATTTAAAGTCCGTTTGAGATCTTTTCTTGAGAGACAACAACCACATAGCCACATGGGCATGTAAAGATGCATCCCACAGTTTAACTGTTGCACTTTGTAAATTAATATAGTTCACATGGTATTCATAGATCATTGGCCAGAACCTTTTATTGGTAGTGGAATTTCACAAACCCCACACATACCACAAAAATAGTGTGCCGCCACCAGAGGAAGATTCATCAGGGTATTGAAACCAGTTTTCTAGTGAGGCAGACTTGGATGTGTGTTGATCATACCATCACTAATGCCCCCTTTCTAACTCGCTATCTAATTATCCTAGAACAGTTCATGGTCTCTAACTTACTAGCCCACGATTCAGCTTTAATATGGATGTTTTCTAGTTCTGAATAGTTTTGCAGCACAAAAAAACGAAGAAATGATAAATGTTGTCTTAATGTTGTAGGGTGGTTGCTATTAAAGATAAGTATTGTATTCTTGTAGGTTTATTTACAGTGCTTTTTGCTGAGATGTGTGCCATCCTTTGCCGTAATGGATACGTTTTAAAATGCCACCTCCTCTTTGTTCATTGTCGTCGTGAAATGAAGATGTGGATCTTTGTTATTGATCAATTTTGTTAATCTCAAAGCTAGTTATTCACCAACTTTCTAGATGATCAGAACATCATCCATATGGCGTTTCCATAGATGTATTTTCTGTCTTTATTCATTGAAGTCCGTACAGATGTTACCGTTTTCAAAATGATGTACATCGAAGTTCACCATGGTTAGAGCTAAAGAAGGGCCCATTCATATCGGAAGGAGTTTAGTATTAGTGCCAGCTCTGCAGGATTCATTATGAAAATTAGTGGGGTATCATATAGCCCACACTAGTCCTAAGTAATGTGTCTATTGTTTGTAAGGTGGCCCTCTGTGGAATATTGGTGTGTGATACTTCAACATTGAGACTTATTTATATTGAATTAGTTGGGTCAAGTTCCACATACTTAATGAGGTGAAGTATATTTTTGTGTCTTTTAAATAAGAAAATGTTCTCTTCACCTGAGCTCTCCGATTTTTTTAATCTAGGTAAAGTTTTAAGGGCTGGTTTAATCCCTGATACTATTCGAAATCCAGCAAGCAGAATCTTTTCCTCCCAAATCTTTCGAAATGTGTAATAATAAGTGACATTTCTCTGCTCTTAGGACCTCTGCTTTTGTCTAGGTTTTCCATCCATCCCTTTCAGTTTCTACCACCTATGTATTAATTTCAGCTTTTAAATGCATTGCCGGACCTTCTGTGAATTTCTGTGAGTTATCCCATCTAAGAGTAAGCATACAAATTCAGCATGAAAATCCTCTTTAGTTTGACTAAACATGGACTGCCCTTGTCTCATGTTTAATAATAATGTCCTTATGAATCAGGAGTCAAGTGCTTTTTGTCACCTGACAAGATGCCCGCAAGTCCCGGAGAAGCAGCAGCTCTACACATCTAGACCCTTTCACAGAATCACCCCTGAAGCCCTGAGCGCTGAGCTTGCTTTCCACCCTCTTTCTTTCAGTGGCAACATAGTGATGCCGGCTGTTTAGAGAATTGGTTGAAGCAAGGCACCTGGGCACTCGCTCCTCAAATCTCGCGGTGTTACAAATCTATGAGACCTTCCTCCCCATGGTTCACTGAAGCCCTTAGGCAATGCAAAAGCGAATGCAAGCGCCTGGAAAGAGCCTGCAGGAAAGACTTCAGCACCACAAATAAAGAAATCTATGAAACAGCCTTAAAAGCCTACCACAACAGAATTTGTGAGGAAAATAAGATCTTTTTCTCATCCAAAATTGAGTCCTCTGAAAATAAAAGCAAGCAAATATTTTAAATTGTTAAATAATTTTTGCTCTCAGTGTAGCTGCCAGACAATTCACCCCTACTTCAGAATGGAATAATGGACTAGCGACCTTCTTTCATTAGAAAATTACTACCATCCAAATCTCATTTGCAGAGCCACATCCTGAAGAGGAAAAGACGATTGTTCCGCTACCCCCCAAAATTTAGGAAAAGTGTATCTCCCTCACTCAGTTCCCTCCCCTTTTACCAGAGACATCCTTGAAGATAATTAAGGGCCTTAAGTCAGGTTCACCTTCAGACCTATGTCCTGCGAAAATACTGGCATCTGTGGCTGAGATCATTATTATGACGGTTAACATCGTACTGAATTTGCCACTAAGCAATGGCCATGTTTCTCTTAATTGGAAGTGTGCAAAAATACTCCCATTGTTGAAAAAGCCCTGTTGTGGCTAATTTCAATAATGTGAGTGTAGTTAGGATTATACTTGACTGTCTAGGAAATAGGAACAAAGGATTTTGTCCTGCTAAAATCTCTGTGTTCCCTTTAGGGTTTTTCTACAGTCACTATCATAACTCCCTACCAGGAGTGAGGGCTAATAGTGACAATCGTAGTAACCACTATGGGGCTATGGTGCATCCGCCTGGACTTAATTTATCAAATAGATTTGCTCCATTGTCTGGTCTAGATGGATGTGATTGACTGCCACTTGCTGTCACACGTATGAATGAAGAGACCCCTGGATTTACATCCTCACCAAATAAATCCCAATGGGGTCCAGGGTACTGAGAATATGTCTATGCCTCGACAAAGGATTGGCTTGGCCAAAAGGCCTTTTAACATATTATCCTGGTGCATTGCGGGGTTGCTCACGAAGACCAGATCCGAGGACTGGTCTAATTTTATAGAGACTTGTGATATGTTTGCGTTCCAAGAAACCTGGGCTTTGGACACGATCTTTCGGACAGACTTTTTGGCATTTGGCAAGCCGGCAACTCCTAGTAGCAAAGGGCGCCCATCTGGTGGATTACTGTTATGAGTGAGACAGCAAGCTGGTTATCAGATTAAAGAGTTAGTGATTGATAACCCAGATATTCAAGCTATTAGAATAACGTCCATGCATGAGTCTGATATATACTTATAAACATCTATGCCAGAGGGCACGCAGGGGGAAAGGCCTCCCCGATAATTTCTAGTTTGGATTCTTTCCTGAAAACCTTAAAGGGGCCCTGTAATAAGATCATTGCGGGGGATTTTATTTTGCACGTTCGAGCCTCTTGGTTATGAGGACGGGAATCTAACCAGTGATGAAGACGCGGTTTGGGGCGTCCCGTCATTATCGCTCGCCCCAGTTAAGAAATGGACTGAAGCTGTGCTTCAGCTCAAAAGTCTTACAATGGAGTGTGGGCTCCGTGCAGTAAATGGTAGATCTAAATCAGACATGAAAGGCAACTTTACCTTTAGCAATGGGGCAGGGAAAAGTAGGATCGATTATTTTCTCATTAATCTAGAATTCTGGCACAGGGTGAGGGACATGGAGGTCGTGAATAGACCAGAGAGTGACCATGAACCTCTTTTTCTGACACTAGATGTGATCTGCACTCAGAACCGGAGTGGTATTCCGGACACGGTACCATCAGATGTGATTTTGTCCAATCACTCTCGCAGGTTAAAATGGGCACAGGTCGCTAGCAGACTCTCTGGCAGCCCTTTCCTAATTAGATCTTACAGCACACCATGAGGCCCTGTTCACCAAGCTTGGATCCTACCTGGTAAAACCTAGAGCACGAAGCAACCGGGGACCAGGGTATAAAGCAGCAAAATGGTATGATGGGGCTTGCAGGAAGGCTTACAGGGCTATGTCCAGTGCAATCAGGGCAAGCCATGTCCAGGAGGTAAGGACTAGGAGGTCTGAATAAAAGTCTATCCAACAACGGGCAAAAAAGGCCCATGATGAGAATCGATGGAAGGACCTGTTAGCAGCATGTAACGGTAAAAACTGGTGTCGCTTCTGGCACCTAATTAAGTCGGGAGGTGACCAAGCGGGTCCGGTACCTGCTAATAACGTTTCACCAGAAGCTTGGGTTACATACTTTCATTCCCAATTCTCCTCTCATACAAATGACTTAGAACAGTTTAAGTGTATTGCTTCAGAGGAGGTATTATCATTTACCCCGCTAGAAATAGAATGTGCACTTGATGGGGTGGCTGCAGGTACAGCCCCGGGGCCGGATGGCATCCCGGCAGATATATTTAAATCTGACCGGGAGAAATGGCTGAAATACATCTTCATTCTTGCCAATGGCTTAGCTAGAGGCGCCCCCATCACAGAATCATGGCACGGGGCGGAGATTATTCTCATATACAAAAAAGGGGATAGAGCCTCCCCATCCAACTACCGGCCCATCAGTCTTATTGATACTATGCAAAAGTTGGTGGTTAGATTAGTGCTAAGCAGGGTAAATAGGTGGAGTGTTGATAATGAGATATTATCCACCTACCAAGCAGGATTTTGCTCCCATGTCAGCACTATAGATCAAGTCTTTAGATTTATGATGTTATATTGGAACACCGTGATCTTAGCTGGGGGCACCCTCTATGCAGCATTTATAGATCTCAAGTCTGTATTTGACTTAGTGCCCCGTACTAAACTCTGGGACACTCTTAACAAAGCTGGGATGCCCGCAGAGATCCTCTCATTCATCATTAAACTACATGACTCTACCTATGCCCGAGTTAGATAGGGACAACAAGGGGAGACAATAGAAAGTTTTTTGGTTAACAAGGGTGTGCGGCAGGGGTGTGTTTTAGCCCCTAACCTTTTATACCTATTTATCAATAATGTGGTATCATACTACTCTGACTATCCCACGGACGCTCCAACTCTTGCTAGCTTGATGGTTCCTTTGTTAATGTTTGCGGACGATACTTTAATTTTGTCAAAAACTCAAGTTGATCTGCAAAGAGCCCTCGACCGATTTATCTTGTTTTGCGATGACCATAAACTCATAATTAATGTCGCTAAGACCAAATTCATGGTTATGCATAAAAGTAAATCAGTGAAAGCCAGAATGGCAATGAATATTGTGCCCCTCGAACAAACGGATTATTTTACCTATTTAGGGGTCACTATGGGCAAAAGATTGAATTGGAAGCCACAGATGGATCTACTGGTTGTAAAGCACAATCAACTAGCGGGGGCCCTCCTGAAAGAACATCGTTTATCCTTAACTAAACCAGTGGCTATGGCTATCTATCAAGGGAAGGTTAGAGCCTCAATAATCTATGGAGCAGAACTCTGGGGGTTCAAAAAGGTATCTTCTTTAGTCCAAGCACACAATAAGTTCCTGAGGGCATTGACTGGTCTTCCGATGTCTACACCTCTAAGGCCATTATTGATGGATATGGGGTGCATTTCTTTTGAAGAGGAAGCGGGTTTTAGACCTCTTGTCTATTATCAACGGCTTTGGACTTCCCCAGAGTTGGCAGCCTATGCGCAGGCACTTAAGAGTATTAGAGAGGCTGATAAATCTAATAAAATTGCATGGTTACACAAGATTAAGTTGGCTCTCTTAAGTATGGGCCTTACCCACCGATGGCGTGACCCAGAAGGGAATTAGTTTCCCCCAAAAGCGGAATTTAAAGTCTTATACGGGGAGATGATTTGGCAGAAATCCTTTTCTCAGGTGAACGGAGATTCTTTAACAGGCCTCTTTCTATACCATAAAATTGAGCATGGTATGGAGGCCTACTGGGACACCATTACCAGTTTTGGAGACAGGAAGCTTTAACACCAATTTAGAGTGGGAAGCCTCCCTATAAAACCGTTTCCTAAAAACTGGGGTCTGATCAAGACTCACTCTGTCACTCCTGTTTATGTGGGGAAGAGACTCTGTTGCATATCCTCTTCGTCTGCCCCGCATACAAACGCCAAGTAAAAAATGTCTCAAGCCAGTTTGCGCCACAATGGAAACAAGATCCTCCCAAAAGGCTTTGCGTATTATAAAATCTGACACCAGCGAAGTCGTAGTGGTGGCTATGGCAACATTTTGAAGCTGGACGTGGGCCATAAGAAGGATCAGGATGCAGGGCACTATGTAACTATGTAATTATGTATTTATGTAATCATCCTAAAACGGTATTTTCCATCATGTAACAGGGTTGCTGAGCTTGGTGCTCTAGTACTCTCTAATATAAACAGGTTAATAAGTGCTTATTCCTTGTGAATTTCCCTTTTGCATTTAATTGTGCATCTACCTCGTGGCTACGACCGTATTTATCCTTGATGATACAAGTTTTTGTATGTACTGAGTTAAGATTTGAAAATGGATTTTACTGATTTTATTCTTGATATTTTACGTTTTATCAGCCAATTTGGTTTTTAAATGTCTTTTTGTACATGTGTCTTTTATGATTGTTTATAATCAAATAAAGACTAAATGAAATTGAGAAAAAGCCCTCGGCTGATCCCTTAGTAGCATCCAACTACAGACCAATCTCACTCCTTCCTTTTTTCCAAGAACCATAAAGAAATATGTAAATGCAGTGATCACCGACTATGTAAAATCAAACAGTCTTCTCCACCGAGCCAGTCCGAGTTCCGATTCAACTTTAGCACCGAGACTGCTTTGCTAGAAGTCTCTGAGGGGCATATTACCAACGATTAGCGATATTTATCGCTAACGAGACTTAGCAACACATTTTTTAACGCTAAGCATCGCCGGAAATTATCGCAGAGATAACTTGCTATTAGCAAGGTTTATCTCAAAAGTGATAAAAATCCTCGCGCTAACTACCAAATGAGAGATTATCGCTGGAAAACCAACGATAATCTCTCGAAGTTTGGAGTTAGCTTGATGATAGGGGCTCACAAACTTAGCCATGATATCCACCTTCCATAGGATATCATGGATAAGTCAGGAAAATACCAGGTGTAAAAAAAGCAGAGCTAACCGCGGTTAGCGCTGCTTTTTTTAACAGGGTTAGCTAAATCCTTCATAATAGGAGAAATGTCGCTTAACAACATTTCTCTGGAACGCCCCCTTTGCATCTCATTAGAGATGCAAGGGGAAGCGTAGAGAAAAAGGGTTCTAACATGCGAATTTGCGTGTTAGCACCCTGTAGCTGATAGGGAGATCATTTTATCTCCGCTTTCTTGGCTTTTAAAGCCAAAAAAGCGGAGATAAATCCCTTGATAATATGCTCCTGAGTTCATAAAGGAGAAACTTGACAAAGGAGGTAAAGCGGGACTAAACCTTTTGGATATATCTGTGGCTTTTGACACCGTGAATCATGACCGACTACTGTAGAGACTGCAGGAATGCAGCTTTATAGGCACGGTGTTACAGTGGTTCTCTTCATTTTTAGAGGACAGAAACCAAGAGGTTTGGTCCCCCCTTTTACCGCTCACATCCCTACTCTGAAAGTGGGTGTTCCGCAGGGCTCCATCCTTAGTCCAAAATTGTTTAATCTTTATATGTCCCCTCTCGCCGCCTTGGTTGAAGCTTGTGACGCAACAATAATTTCTTATGCTGATGGTACTCAGCTGTTGTTTACATGTGAGAAGGGCTATGACTTCGATAGTCAGAAGATACATAATTCTCTGAGATAAGTCTTTATTTGGCTCAGACTCAACAAATTAAAATGTAACCCAGAGAAATCTGAAATTATCTTTTTCGGATCTCCCTCTCAGGACGAATGGAAACAATGGTGGCCTGCTGACATGTCATCCCCTCAGTCTTCGGTAAGGGCAGTCAAGAATCTGGGGGTGAAACTGGATGACTCTTTATCCAAGAAAACCCCTGTACAGACTGTGGCAGGATCCTGCTTCGGCCTCCTGAGAATGCTCAGGAAATTCCTCCTCCTGCTATCTCTCTCACACAGAAAGACTGTGGTTCAAGTCCTCATTGCCTCCAGGCTGTATTATGTAAATGTTCTGTATCTGGGCCTCCCAGAGTTCTTATTAAACAAACTCCAGGTCATCCAAAATGCGGCTGCTAGTGCGTTTCTCATGCTAGGACCCAGAGCCCAGATCTCTCTCCATTTGATGGCCTTGCACTGGATACCTGACTGTAACAGAATTCATTTCAAAGCCTTATTCCTGGCTTTCAAGGCTCTACATGGCATGGGGGCCCACAACATCAAAAAAATTGTTCTACACTATGCACATGGGAGCACTCTAAGATCATCTCACCAACATCTGATAGCTGTTCCCAAATACTCCTGAACCTGTTGCGGTGGCCACTCTTTCCAAGTACAGGTTGCCCGTGTCTGAAACCTTTTGCCAATGTCACTCAGACAGGCGCCTGACTTAGTGACTTTCAGAAGACAACTTAAAACCTGGATGTTCAAGCAACAACTCTAGATCTCTTTTTCTTTCTGTTACAACTGTTATTAGGCTAGCCTACGGCCTGACTAGCGCCGGGACACTCTTTTGAGTAGCCATGCGCTCTGCAAGGACCGTATAACATAACATAACTACCACCTCCTGTAGTTTGAAATAGAATTTATAGATTCAATGTTATTTCGAGACAAGGTCGGGAAATAGCCAGCTAGTCAATATCTGACATTCACTTTTTTATCCCTATTTTGACAAAGAGCTTTGCAAACGCCAACAAGGGACAATCTATCTATCTATCTATCTACCTATCTATCTATCTACCTATCTTTCTATATGTTCATCCACGCATCCACACCTGTCTCTGCATGTTGATCTGTCTATATATCTGCAAACCATTCAACCCGATTATTTCACAGAACTTTACTTTGTGCAATAAACGGGAAGAGCCAATTTCTGCCACGTACTTTGTCATTCATCTCAGATGTGAATTTGTTTACTGCTTAATTTCGAGTTCTGGAAATCTTTCTTTTTAAATCAATAGCATTTCTTGGAAAATGCTATTTCTGCAAGTGCTCTGCTTGATTCTTTCCCTCACTTAAATACGTTCATGAATATCCCGGCCTCATTTATATATTATGGCAATTATGTGCTTGCAATTTGCATAGAGTCCATAATGGAATCTATGGGGAGCAGGGGTAATGAATGTAGTACATTGCAGTATAAAAACAGTCTCAGATTTTGTAGGGTAATATATTTGGTTCTAATTGTGTTTATTTTGAGAGGTTCTTCCTGATGCATCACAGACATTTTTTACAATGTAACTGTCAAAAATAATATATCATCAAAAAAAGTATTCTGACATTACTTTCTTTCAGGTTAATATTATTTCTTTAATCAAGAATGATGGCCAAGATGGCAGTGGTATGGACTAAACACACTCAAAATTCACCTCTATTTGACCCTCACCCCATGCAAATAAAACATAGGGTACTGTGCCGCAGAAACAAAGGACCTAAAGACTAGAATGCTGTACACAGGGAAAGTGGCCCACACATATTTGATGTAGCATGCACACTGAGAGTTGAAATCTCACAGCATTTCAAAGTCAATAAAGGTACTGACTGAAAAGTGTTCCTGAATATAGCCCTTTAAATGGGGACTAAGGGCCATATGTATCAAGCAAATTTGCATTCGCAAAGGCCGAAATTAGCAGAATTTTGGCATTTGCGAATGCGAATTTGCTAAATGGTACGTATAAAGCAAAATCTGGTGCAAAACAAGGAATCGCAAAATTTGCGATTCCTTATTTTGCAATTGCATTTAAGGAATCGCAAATTTTGCAATTCCTTAAATGCAATGTATGAAGCAAAAAAAATTGCAAAATGTCCTTAAGGAATCGCAAATTACCACCAACTTCTAGTTGGTGGTAAATTGCGAATTCCTTGAAAAATGCAAATTTTTGCATTTTTCAAAGTGCCATGTGATGCACATACATGCCCTTAGGACATGTATGTGCGCCACATGTGCACCCATGCATATTTCAGGGGTGCAACAGGGTGTCCTTTGGACACCCTTGAAATCATTCTCAATTTGCGATTAGCAAATTGCGAATCGCAAATTGAGAATAACTTCCCATTCATTCCTTTGGGCCTCCTGGCCCATAGAAATGAATGGGAAAGCATTCCTTAATTGCGATTCGCAATTTGCTAATCGCAATTAAGGAATTTTAAGAAAGCGCAAAAAAAATTCGATTTTGTACATACATACCTATTTGCGATTCTCAAATAGCGATTTCTTAAAAATCACTATTTGGGAATCGCAAATCAGGTTGGTGATACATATGGCCCCTAATTCAGGATAGAGTAAGGGGCTGGAGGGAACTGTAAGAAAATGATCTGAATGACTGTGGGCAGGCACACGCGAACGATGGATGTGCAGGCAGGTGTTATTACCTCGAGGACTCTGAAGGCAGTGACTGGAATTGCTTCATGACTAGGCCCCACGAATGCTGGCTGGTAAGGCGATTGTTACTGCACCTTTTAAAATCCGATACCACATGGATCAGAATTTAAAAGGTGCAATTATTACCACCTGGTACAGGCTGTGCCCTTTAAAATTAGGCATTACATGCAGAATCAGTATTTAACACACCAAATTCCACATGCTTTGCCTTTTTTACAGGCCCTTTCTCTAATAAATTCGAGAGGTTTTGATCCAGCGGGCTATAGAAAATATATCATAAACTACGCTACCCAACTTCATAACCTATAAACAAAATTCTATACTAAATATGGACCCATTTATGAACCTGATATATTTTGGGCCTACTGAATCAGGTGGTCAGAATAAATCTATATACACATTATCTACATACTATATACATATTTATACATTTGCAAAAAGAATATTGTCATTAGAATAAAACCCAACCATTTAAACGACCACCATAGGTGACGTGATCTAGCTAATGGTAACCTATACTTCTAAATAATCAAGACCAGCTTGTTTGTCAAAAGTAAGATTTTATTTTCTAAATTATGGTATATATGTTGTAAGTTTTATAAATGAAATTTATTTGCAATAAAGCAAGCATGATGGTAAGAAATATGAGAAAAATACAATTTAAGCAATTGAATCAATTTTAAAGAAATTATATAAAGTTTAGCATTTCTAAAACCTAATTCCCTAACTGAGCTAAATAGACAGAAATTAAAGTAAAGATCTTTGAGAATTCTTACGTGCTCCACGCAAAGTCCAGCAGCACATCACCCTCATCGGAAAGTCAGAAAGCAGCAGCCAGCCCAACCCTAAGGGCATGACTTTTTATACCTTTCTACGCTAACTAAACTAGCAAAGGAAAGTTTTCAGAAATCTACGACGTCCCATTGGTTGAGAGTGACAAGTGACATGTCACCCGATTCTTAAAAAGTTCCACAAAATCATGTCTTACAAAGACCATTGTCTCTTCCACGTGAAGCCAGAAGCTTCCTGCGATTGCAACTATGTATTAAGTCATCCTCGCAGCTTCCATAGTCTTTCAGTACAACTTCCGCGGATGCCAAGTTAAAGACTGACAAAAAGTTCACTTTCGACCTTGGCCATGTCCGACAGAATGATGTCAGCTCATCAGTTTTTGCTTTGTGAATGCAGCTTCAATAATCGTTTTAATTCAGAATGGGCGTCTCGTGACTTTCTGCAGAATTATAGATCAGCTCTTTTTCTGCGGCTCAAATAACTAGGCCCAAAAGCAGGCAACTTATGTTTTCTAGTATAAAACAAACACAAGAAAAGTATTAATGTAAGAAATAAAGTATATTCTGTATCCACCCCATGGTTTACTAATTAATTAACCCACCCGATTAATCAAAATGTTACCTAGCTAATGCAAACAAATAAAGCAGCGTTTATATTTACCAGTCTCCGTTTTTCAATGAGACCCATATGCACCTAGAATAGTAGAAATGACATCACACAGACAAGGAAAAGCAAAACAAGCACATGCTTCTTTTAAGTTTGCAGCAGTTAGTAATGACAAAAACGAAAACAATAAATTATTTTATTAATTTGCACAAACAGAAAGATGCAACATTTATGCACTTTTATGAGCACACATGTTAGTCCCCCCACGTGTAAAGTTTAATCTAAGTTGTATTAGCACAACATATCACAAATCATTAATATTATTATTCATGTTATGGAAATGTGACTTTGCGAGTTTAAACAAAATTTTGTTTTCTATCTCGCTCCATCAACTCCCTCATCTGGTGATTAACAAATCACCACACCAGCACTCAAAATTTTGGTAAATTAAATTTTAAGAAATCGATTCAAATTCATTTGTATTAGTAAACCTAAAAATCTGTTTCAGCATAATCTTTGCAATTAACATGACGCTCTCTATGTAACTCCTGCAACTCGATCTCCCTTTCCTCTTCTTTTCTGAGTTTATAGATTCTCTTCTTTTCCTTCAACTGTTTCTTTCTTTTATGTAACAAACAACCTACTTTAGTCAAAATAAAAATGAATACTATTATAATCAAAGGTGCCAGAATCTTGCCAAGAATTGAGCTTCCGATATTATGAAACCAGTTTTTAATTGCTTGAAACCTTTTTGAAAGTTTCCCAGTAAAATCTTCTTCTTCTAAAGGAATTATCTCTGAATGCATTTGTGTAATATTCTTAATATACATTTCAATATTCTTACTTTCATCAGGTATATATGTACAGCAATGTTGGACATGTAAAATGCCACAGACTCCTCCCTCTTTTGCTAAGAGTATGTCTAAAGCAAGACGATCTTGAATTACCATGGATCTAATAGCAATAACTTCAACATTCACTAATTGAAACCCATCAGCAGTGTCAGTTGATAATCTATCAACTATAGTGGACAATTTTCTGATTCTCCCTGCATTTAGGGTTATACCAACAAAAGGTATTACAGCTTGGAAAATATCTCCCAGAACTTCAGTAAAAGTTTCTCTTTTAGCTCTATTTACATAATTATGAATTTTAAACAATCCTTCTGAATCTCTGTCAACATGAAACACTTTAGGAAAAACAATTCCCACATAACAAGTTCCATACCAATGGTCTGGAAGGTTATAGTAAGCTTTGTCACCACAAACAAAATAAATTCCAGGGAAGATAGGATCCTTTCCACCTTTAAATCCCCAACCTCCCATAATCTGATAAGTATCTTCACAGTTGCTTGCACCTACAAAATAATTATCAAAAAGTGTATTATCTCTCCTAATGCAAAGCTTTCCACTAACAGGTTTGTCTATGTGAATTGCAATATTTTCAAGCATTTTGCCATTTAATTTCTCATCCTCTTTTTGCCAGAAGGATGACTTAGTCTGTTTGACTAATTCATTTCTCTTATAAATTGCTCTTCTCTCCTCAACCATATTCAAAAATTTCTTTCCTTCAGCACTTAATTTACATGTTAGATTATTCTTATAAGCATACTCATAAGTGAGTTCGTTAGTAACAAGGAAATATTCTCTCAATTGTTTAGCTTTCTTATGCTTATTTAAAGCATTATCAATCTTAACATTAGCAAAAATCTCATCATAATTTGAATAGTAATATTCTAAACGTCCAGTTTGATAAAATAAACTAGTTAATACACTACATGTTACAGCATAAGTGAGAGGAAGCATATTATATGTTACTCCCTCAGAAACAGAAGCAGGTAACTTAACACAGACATAACAGTCTTTTGCATCCATTACCTTTACATATTCACTCAATAGCTTTGTGAATGTATTGCTTGAAAAATCACCTATTGATTTATCTTGATGAATGTTAGGCTGATGATCAATTACTTTTGCAGATGCACTATGTTTAGTTTGGCTAACCAGAGCTTTGCTTGTTAAGTTAACTTTGTGTAATTCTCTATTCATTTCTAAAGGTATAATCACAGCTAGCACCAACCAGAGCAGAACTAAAATGAGCAGACATACCAGAGTCATCTTACAGCATCTTTTAAAAACAGAACATTTTGAAGTGCTCTCCTTAACGTAAGGCATTTTTAGGTTAGTTTTAGCCTCAAAAATAAAAATAAAAATAAAAATAAATTTTAAAATTTATATACACCCCCCTTTTAAAATATATTTTTCTTTTATAACCCTAAACAAGATTTCTTCGACCTTATGTCATACATAAGTTTTCTTGTACTAAACAGTTTTTCTTCGACCTTGTGTCAACTAACAGGATTTCTTCAGCCTTTTGCCAAATTAATAATTTTGTACTTCAATCATTCTATCTCGCTCCATCAGTTTGACATGCCTTAATTTATCAGGGGGAAACTCCAAAGGTGTGATCATTAGCACAGCTCGTATTCCGATGCCTGTGCATTTACCCCTGCTCTAGAATTCAGGGAGTACATGTTTTTTAAATGTTTTATGGGACGAAAATGTTAAGTTCTTGCAGAGCTTTGCTTTGTGTTTCAGGGTTTAAATATGTTTATCATGCTGACTGTTATCTGCTTTTATCTTCAATTTTGAAGCAAATAGCCCTAAAGGCCCTACAAATGTTAAATCAATGTGCCCAGAGTTAAAGAAAGAACTAGAACTTACACACACCAGTGCAGCATTTAGTGGATCTTTCAGAGGAGTCTTGGGTGTTCCACTGTTTAGTGCTTACCTGTTTGCCATGCCACAGACCATGCTGTAGGGCTCCGGTTACCGATTGGTTGTCCTTCCTTTGTTGCTAGGTTCTGGTTGCTGGCACCTTACCCACACCCCCTTGGGAGGCGGGCTATTTAGGAATGGCCGGTGCGCGAATGCCACGGATGGTACACTTGTAGGAGCAATAGTCTATCTGCCTACTTGCCTGCTCCTTACAGTGCTTGCTTTTAGTTTCCTGTATGGTGCAGGGAGATGCATGGCTCCTACAGAGGGATGGTGGCTCAGTTGCCCGACCACCCAGTTTTAATACATCTTGCTGTTGGGTTATGTGGAATGCGGGGGTGTAATGCAGTGGGCAAGTGGGTGTTCCCTGCGTGGAACGCAGGAGTGGGGAGGACGGTAGTTGCTACCGAACGCTGTTAAGTGAAGGATGCAAATAAAGGAGCACTTACCTGAACCACGAGTCTGCCTCCTTTCACTGGCGACACGCTGGTCCGTCCATCCCTGCCTCTCTGTGCTGTCTCTGTGCTGGCCCTCCTGCCGTGCCATGTGGTGACTGGCGTATCGTTGTTGTCGTTCCTCATGGCAAATTTCCTTTAAGCCGGAGGATCGCCTCAAGAGCTGCCTTGAGTTTTCAGTGCGGAGTGGTCAATCTTTCTTGGGACAACGCTGCTCTAGGTAGGGTGTATTTTTACAAAACGATTCTCCTCCATCTTGTGAGTTGCAGCCCACATGTGCCCCAGATTGCTTTGATCAGAGTCCAGGAAGTGGTAAGGAGACAGACTAGTGCTGTCTCTTCCCAAGACAAAAAGTTGTTTAAAAACGATTTTCACTTTCTGTGTTTACTGTATATGCCTGTGGTTGTTACATTTAAAAATTGTAGTTTTATCCTGCCTGTAATTGCATATTTTATCACCTGTGTTGTGTTTTAAATGTGTGGTTTTCCCTGCCCATTATTGCCTTCATTTAGTGTGTTGAATTGTGGGATTTGCAGTCCAACCTCTGTAGTTTGTCCCTCTAATTCCTTGGTGACAAATCTGTTTTCCCTCCAAATTTCTCCTTTGCTCTGTGCTTAGGCCTGTGTGCTCAAACAGTGCACCCCCGCCACCATTTTGTGTTCACAAGCCAGTGAGGCTAGCCCCCCTGCCCCCCCCCTAGCTACAGGGATTTTCTACATCAGAGGGTGCTTCTGTGAGCTGTATTTACTGGGGCCTGTGCACTTCGTTTTTTGGCCAGTAGGGGGAGTAAAGCTTTATTCAAACAGTATTGTTAGATTTCGAGTTAGTGAAGCCTTTACCTGCTGAAGTCCAAAGTTGTGGATTGAGCCTGTCTGTCTCCTAGGAGATTCTGAACAGGAGCAAGCAGCTGCCCAAACCCCACCCCCAGGCCAGCAGACCATTGGCTATTCAGCTACCAGGCAAGTCTGAGCCCTCCTCTCACACCTGCCCAGGCCCCTGAAGGCCTTGCTGGGTTCACCCCAAATCATTCTCCTCCATCTTGTGAGTTGCAGCCCACATGTGCCCCAGATTGCTTTGAGCAGAGTCCAGGAAGTGGTAAGGAGACAGACTAGTGCTGTCTCTTCCCAAGACAAAAAGTTGTTTAAAAAACGATTTTCACTTTCTGTGTTTACTGTATATGCCTGTGGTTGTTACAGTTAAAAATTGTAGTTTTATCCTGCCTGTAATTGCATATTTTATCACCTGTGTTGTGTTTTAAATGTGTGATTTTCCCTGCCCATTATTGCCTTCATTTAGTGTGTTGAATTGTGGGATTTGCAGTCCAACCTCTGTAGTTTGTCCCTCTAATTCCTTGGTGACAAATCTGTTTTCCCTCCAAATTTCTCCTTTGCTCTGTGCTTAGGCCTGTGTGCTCAAACAGTGCACCCCCGCCACCATTTTGTGTTCACAAGCCAGTGAGGCCAGCCCCCCTGCCCCCCCCCTAGCTACAGGGATTTTCTACATCAGAGGGTGCTTCTGTGAGCTGTATTTACTGGGGCCTGTGCACTTCGTTTTTTGGCCAGCAGGGGGAGTAAAGCTTTATTCAAACAGTATTGTTAGATTTCGAGTTAGTGAAGCCTTTACCTGCTGAAGTCCAAAGTTGTGGATTGAGCCTGTCTGTCTCCTAGGAGATTCTGAACAGGAGCAAGCAGCTGCCCAAACCCCACCCCCAGGCCAGCAGACCATTGGCTATTCAGCTACCAGGCAAGTCTGAGCCCTCCTCTCACACCTGCCCAGGCCCCTGAAGGCCTTGCTGGGTGCACCCCAATTCATTCTCCTCCATCTTGTGAGTTGCAGCCCACATGTGCCCCAGATTGCTTTGAGCAGAGTCCAGGAAGTGGTAAGGAGACAGACTAGGGCTGTCTCTTCCCAAGACAAAAAGTTGTTTAAAAAACGATTTTCACTTTCTGTGTTTACTGTATATGCCTGTGGTTGTTACAGTTAAAAATTGTAGTTTTATCCTGCCTGTAATTGCATATTTTATCACCTGTGTTGTGTTTTAAATGTGTGGTTTTCCCTGCCCATTATTGCCTTCATTTAGTGTGTTGAATTGTGGGATTTGCAGTCCAACCTCTGTAGTTTGTCCCTCTAATTCCTTGGTGACAAATCTGTTTTCCCTCCAAATTTCTCCTTTGCTCTGTGCTTAGGCCTGTGTGCTCAAACAGTGCACCCCCCGCCACCATTTTGTGTTCACAAGCCAGTGAGGCCAGCCCCCCTGGCCCCCCCCCCCCTAGCTACAGGGATTTTCTACATCAGAGGGTGCTTCTGTGAGCTGTATTTACTGGGGCCTGTGCACTTCGTTTTTTGGCCAGCAGGGGGAGTAAAGCTTTATTCAAACAGTATTGTTAGATTTCGAGTTAGTGAAGCCTTTACCTGCTGAAGTCCAAAGTTGTGGATTGAGCCTGTCTGTCTCCTAGGAGATTCTGAACAGGAGCAAGCAGCTGCCCAAACCCCACCCCCAGGCCAGCAGACCATTGGCTATTCAGCTACCAGGCAAGTCTGAGCCCTCCTCTCACACCTGCCCAGGCCCCTGAAGGCCTTGCTGGGTTCACCCCAAATCATTCTCCTCCATCTTGTGAGTTGCAGCCCACATGTGCCCCAGATTGCTTTGAGCAGAGTCCAGGAAGTGGTAAGGAGACAGACTAGTGCTGTCTCTTCCCAAGACAAAAAGTTGTTTAAAAAACGATTTTCACTTTCTGTGTTTACTGTATATGCCTGTGGTTGTTACAGTTAAAAATTGTAGTTTTATCCGGCCTGTAATTGCATATTTTATCACCTGTGTTGTGTTTTAAATGTGTGGTTTTCCCTACCCATTATTGCCTTCATTTAGTGTGTTGAATTGTGGGATTTGCAGTCCAACCTCTGTAGTTTGTCCCTCTAATTCCTTGGTGACAAATCTGTTTTCCCTCCAAATTTCTCCTTTGCTCTGTGCTTAGGCCTGTGTGCTCAAACAGTGCACCCCCGCCACCATTTTGTGTTCACAAGCCAGTGAGGCCAGCCCCCCTGCCCCCCCCCCCTAGCTACAGGGATTCTCTACATCAGAGGGTGCTTCTGTGAGCTGTATTTACTGGGGCCTGTGCACTTTGTTTTTTGGCCAGCAGGGGGAGTAAAGCTTTATTCAAACAGTATTGTTAGATTTCGAGTTAGTGAAGCCTTTACCTGCTGAAGTCCAAAGTTGTGGATTGAGCCTGTCTGTCTCCTAGGAGATTCTGAACAGGAGCAAGCAGCTGCCCAAACCCCACCCCCAGGCCAGCAGACCATTGGCTATTCAGCTACCAGGCAAGTCTGAGCCCTCCTCTCACACCTGCCCAGGCCCCTGAAGGCCTTGCTGGGTGCACCCCAATTCATTCTCCTCCATCTTGTGAGTTGCAGCCCACATGTGCCCCAGATTGCTTTGAGCAGAGTCCAGGAAGTGGTAAGGAGACAGACTAGGGCTGTCTCTTCCCAAGACAAAAAGTTGTTTAAAAAACGATTTTCACTTTCTGTGTTTACTGTATATGCCTGTGGTTGTTACAGTTAAAAATTGTAGTTTTATCCTGCCTGTAATTGCATATTTTATCACCTGTGTTGTGTTTTAAATGCGTGGTTTTCCCTGCCCATTATTGCCTTCATTTAGTGTGTTGAATTGTGGGATTTGCAGTCCAACCTCTGTAGTTTGTCCCTCTAATTCCTTGGTGACAAATCTGTTTTCCCTCCAAATTTCTCCTTTGCTCTGTGCTTAGGCCTGTGTGCTCAAACAGTGCAACCCCCGCCACCATTTTGTGTTCACAAGCCAGTGAGGCCAGCCCCCCTGCGCCCCCCCCTAGCTACAGGGATTTTCTACATCAGAGGGTGCTTCTGTGAGCTGTATTTACTGGGGCCTGTGCACTTCGTTTTTTGGCCAGCAGGGGGAGTAAAGCTTTATTCAAACAGTATTGTTAGATTTCGAGTTAGTGAAGCCTTTACCTGCTGAAGTCCAAAGTTGTGGATTGAGCCTGTCTGTCTCCTAGGAGATTCTGAACAGGAGCAAGCAGCTGCCCAAACCCCACCCCCAGGCCAGCAGACCATTGGCTATTCAGCTACCAGGCAAGTCTGAGCCCTCCTCTCACACCTGCCCAGGCCCCTGAAGGCCTTGCTGGGTGCACCCCAAATCATTCTCCTCCATCTTGTGAGTTGCAGCCCACATGTGCCCCAGATTGCTTTGATCAGAGTCCAGGAAGTGGTAAGGAGACAGACTAGTGCTGTCTCTTCCCAAGACAAAAAGTTGTTTAAAAAACGATTGTCACTTTCTGTGTTTACTGTATATGCCTGTGGTTGTTACAGTTAAACATTGTAGTTTTATCCTGCCTGTAAGTGCATATTTTATCACCTGTGTTGTGTTTTAAATGTGTGGTTTTCCCTGCCCATTATTGCCTTCATTTAGTGTGTTGAATTGTGGGATTTGCAGTCCAACCTCTGTTGTTTGTCCCTCTAATTCCTTGGTGACAAATCTGTTTTCCCTCCAAATTTCTCCTTTGCTCTGTGCTTAGGCCTGTGTGCTCAAACAGTGCACCCCCCGCCACCATTTTGTGTTCACAAGCCAGTGAGGCCAGCCCCCCTGCCCCCCCCCCCCCCTAGCTACAGGGATTTTCTACATCAGAGGGTGCTTCGGTGAGCTGTATTTACTGGGGCCTGTGCACTTCGTTTTTTGGCCAGCAGGGGGAGTAAAGCTTTATTCAAACAGTATTGTTAGATTTCGAGTTAGTGAAGCCTTTACCTGCTGAAGTCCAAAGTTGTGGATTGAGCCTGTCTGTCTCCTAGGAGATTCTGAACAGGAGCAAGCAGCTTCCAACTCCCTGGCCAGCAAACCTTGTCTGAGGTTGCTGAGACCTTATATGGTGTGCTGGTGGTTGACACATGTGTACACTGAATGGTGGTTGTATCTGGTGTTTCTATTGGGTTAGGGTTAATGTCCTCATTGGTTGGGTATTTGAGGGTTCTGACTGGTTTCTCGGTCTGTGATTCAATCATTGCAGGTTTGGGACTAGGGCTAGGGTTCGGATTTCTATAGGAAGTAGGGACTAGGGCTTCCTATGTTATTGGTTGTTGGGAGTAGGGTGGGACTAGGGCTAGGGTTAGACCTTCAATTGGAAGTAGATATTTAGTGCTTCTGGTGTGATTGGTTGTTGGACCAGGTGTGGGACTAAGAGTAGGGTTAGGCTTGCTATTGGAAGTAGGGACTAGGGCTACCTGTACCATTGGCTGCTTGGACTTGGATTGGGACTAGTGGTAGGGCTAGGGCCTTTACTGGACGTAGAGATGAGGGTTTTTGAACTGATTGGGTGCTTGGACTAGGGTTAAGATTGGATGCAAGGTCCTGGTCTCCTATTGGTTCTAGAAGTTAGGGCTAATGTTGGGATTGGATAATGTTAGGGCTAGGGTTCCCATTGGCTGAAGGGGTCACCTGATTACTAGGGCTACACAAAAGGCCAGGCTTAGGGCGTCTCAGCCCGGGCGTCGAGGCTAAGGGTGGAGAGGACAAGGGTAGTTGCCTGTTTGGGCCTGTTCGAGACTGATCGGGACTAGGGACAGAAATGCTGCCCTTTTTCTCATAAAAAAAAAACCCTTCACTCTTTTATCCCTCCACTATCCTTTTTTTCTATAAAAATTAACAGACTAACATGTTCACTTCTCAAATTCCATGTTCCATATTCAACTATACTAATATACTGCCCAAATAACTGAATAACATATCTACTACTCAAATTACTTCATATTTATACTATACTAATTTTAAACACTAATCCTTTATGGGTTCCGGAGTGGCGTGCTACTCGCCAAAAAGCGCTTCAACACCCATCAGGGGTAACAAGTGCTATATGAATGCAAATCTTTCTTCTCCTTTTATCCATCCGCTATCCTTCTCACTCCAAGTAACAGACTAATATACACCACTGAAATTACCTCATATTTCATCTATCCTTCTGCTATAATTCCAAATCCAAATAACTGACTAACCTATCCACCACTTAAAATGTACTTGCATGTTTCACTATACTAATTCAACACTAATCCTCTGTGGGTCCCGGAGTAGCGTGCTACCCGCCGAAAAAGCGCTTCGACGCCTCGTCAGGGGTAGTAAGCGCTATATAAATGCAATTACAATACAATACAATACAATACTGACAGTGCCCTAGGTGGGCGCAAATTAAGCTGTGGGCTGGAGAGGTTGGTCTGGTAGCACGTGCCACCATTTCCTTCTTTTGTCGGCACGCACGCGTCCGTCTGCTCTTTGCCCGAATTCCACAAGAAACACACGTAAAGTGTGCAACGCCGCCACCATTTTGCTTTAGGGCCAATTCATCCATTCTGTGCCAAAATACTTAACACACGCAAAGTGTGCAACGCAGCCACCATTTTGGATTGGGGCCAAAACATATTTTATGACTAACTAACGGACTGTGTTTTGTATATTTTCATGCACAATTAGTTACAATGTGGACCCTATCCGGTGACAGGCACACCGTTTTCAACTAGCCTGCACCTTATTTGTATGATTTCAGTGACAGGCACACCCGTACCTACACTGTGTATTATATTGAGGATTTCATCTTCACTGAAATGCATGAACTATTGAACTTTGGCACATCATTATTACCTGAACTTTATTTTTAACCAAGTATAATATTGTGTGGCAGCAACTCACCCATGCAACTTTTACAAAATGGATTTTACATCAATCATCAAAACACTCAACAAGAGATTCATCCCCCAAGAAAATGTTGTATTGAAACGCCACAAATTTTTGCAACACGAACAGATTCCTGGGCAATCAATTGATTTTGTCGCCTCTCTTAGAACTTTGGCCCCCACTTGTAATTACAGGGAGTTCAAAGATGAGATCATTTGTGATTAATTAATTGAAAGAACCATACATAAGAAAGTTCAAGAAAAGCTACTCTCAACTGAAGTTCCCGATCTCAAACCTGCCCTTAGACTTTCTACAGGCATTGAACATTCTCAATTGTACACGCGAGATATGACGGATACAAACAAGATCAATGAGGATAAACAATTGAGTGCAAAAAATACTTTCAAATCAGCCAAGGAGAGCCCAAGTCAGTATTCAGATACTATACCCACAAATGCACGATCCAGTAAGGCAAAACTCAACAAATCCAAACTTGTAAGTTTCAGGTGCGGTAGCATATCTCATCTAGGGAATGCCACGTTTTGGTTTGCTCTACATCAGTCTTGTTTCAAGCGGGGCAGAAAAGGACACCTTGCATGAATGTGCAAAGTGCCATCAGCTCCGAAACCCTCCATGCTCACTGTCAAAACCATTGAGAAAAGTTTGGAGAGTTTGGATGAAGAGAACAATGTATTGCTAATGCGATCCTCCTCATCTGTGCAATCTGATGTGGAACTAGGAGTATCTGCCTTGCTGGTATCTCGTAAGAGAAAAGCTCCAATTTATGCCGTTGTGGTGAACAACAGGAAGATCAACTTTTTGACTGATTCTGGTTCTCCTTTTACACTTCTAAACCAGAAGGATTTTGGGGAGTTGGAGGTCATTCAGATACAACAATCTACTATAAAGATCTTTTCCTACATGGGCAGGAGGGTGGATTTTTTAGGGAAATTTGAGGGAAGTCTCGAGTTTGAAGGGAACTCTGCCACTGGACCTGTCTATGTTGTGAAGGAAGTTGCGAATCTGTTAGGATGGCATGAACAAGGGGAGTTAGGAATCATTTTGGACCCCAACCATCCTGACATGGTGCTATTGAAGCATAGAACGAATAATGTAGGCTTGTCAACTTTATCGTCCTGTACAGGAATGGTTGGGCATTTGATGGCTGATGATTGGGTCTGTAACTATCCCGAAGTGTTTAGCAAATGTTTAGGCAAGTTGAAGGGTTTTCAACACAAAATCATCCTCAAGGATTCTGCTCGAGCGATTGCCCACAGAGTGCATAAAGTACCACTAAGTTTGCGAAATGAGTTGAAGCTGGAGTTGAAAAGATTGTGTGACATGGGGATAATTGAGCCCAGTGAGGGGTCTGAGTGGTTGGCACCCACAGTTTTGGTGCGCAAGGCAGACAAGTCCATGAGACTTTGTTTGGACTTGTGTGACCTCAACTCCAGCATCTTGATTGATTGCCAGCCCTTGCCGAACATTAATGAAATGTTGGCACTGTTGGATGGTGCGAATCTTTTCACCTCCTTAGACGTTTGCTCAGCGTACCATCAGGTTGAGATGAGTAAGGATTCCAGACACCTCACGCCCAAAGGGGCTTACTGCTATATACGTATGCCTTTTGGTTTAGCATCAGCATCTGCGGCTTTTCAAAGCCTGATGGGTAATTTATTTGGTAACATTTTGAGGGTGGTGTTATTCCAGGATGATATTCTGATTTATGGGAAGACTGAATCTGAACACAATGCAAGAGTGAGAATGGTTCTGGATATTGTGAAATCGAGTGGTTTAACTCTAAGGAGGGACAAGTGCAAATTCTTCCAAGAAGGTATTGATTATTTGGGTCATCACATTTCTGCCAAGGGTGTGGAGCCTAAGATGAAAATTTTGGAAGCCATACCAAATGCTCCCAAACCTGTTGATAAGGACCAATTGCGTTCCTTTCTTGAGTTGGTAGAGCATTACGCCAAATTTGTTGGAAATTATTCAGATAAACTTGTGTGCTTGTGTAATTTGTTGAAGAAGAACAGCAGGTTTGTGTGGAGCGAGGAGTGGGAAGACAGTTTTAGCACTACCCCTGTGGCGGCACTACCCCTTGTATGCCACTGAAATGTGCGTCGACCAATATTGTTCCGATTCTGCTGAACACATTTATTTTATATGGTCGTGGAGACTGCGCTATCTTTTGTCTCCCTCTTTTCCAGATAAATGTGTCTGTGAATGTTGTATGAGTCTGTATGAGGTTGGATAGATTTGTTGCAGTATGTATGAATAATTTTTTTTCTGTATGGATCTCTCCCTCAGGGGTCATTTGCTCAACAATGTATTGTATTTAATCATGAATTTTATGAAATAATTTTGTTCACCAATATGTATAAATATAGAAAAACCTCTATAAAAAAAGGGAAAAAGTAAAGGAACTTTTGTTATACATATATGATGAAAAAAGAAGTAAAATAAATGATGATAAAATTAATCTTATCTTGTGCCATTTTATTGATGTCATGATATTACTGTTTAGCCCATGCTGAATTTAGTTCCACATTTATGAAAGAAATATAGGTCATACCGGAGCTCTTTATATTATGTTGGGCTTGTCCCCTCTTCTCCCTGACCTCAAAGTATTTCTCTTAGAGGGAGTCCCCCTTTTCTGAATAAGCTTGCCATATCACCGTGAGGGGAACGGCTGCTCAAAAGCCTTACCATGGTGTGCCGTGAGGGCTACGGCCTCCCGACCTGCAAATTACGCCGTGAGGGGAACGGCTTCTCTGTCATCATAGAGCCGTGAGGGGAATGGCTTCGCGGTAATATCCACCAACCACCTACAACTCCCAGCAGCCCAAGGGGAGCAACGTCAGCTGCGTGCCGGCACCAGCCCTCAAAGCACTCCCGCACCCATGCATCGCGGGACGCGCTAGCAGTTTGCCATATCGCTCTGAGAGGAACGGCTGCTCAAAAGCCTTACGGTGTTGCGCTGTGAGGGGAACGGCCTCCCGACCTGCAAATCACGCCGTGAGGGGAACGACTTCTCTGTTATCATAGTGCCGTGAGGGGAATGGCTTCGCAGTAGTATCCAGCAACCGCCTACAACTCCCATCAGCCCAAGGGGAGCAACGTCAGCCGCGTGCCGGCGCCAGCCCTCAAAGGGCTCCCGCCCCCACGCATCGCGGGATGCGCGCGGGCGTCTGCTGGGCTCAGCCCGGGCAAAGTGCGGGCCGTCTGTGGCTGTCCGGGGCCGGTAGAGGCCGGGCTGGGCCACCCCCCAAACGTCCAATCAAGCGGATACATTATTGAGAAGGTACTGTCCAGAACTATCTGCAGATTTATTGGAACATTTGTACTATTTAAGTTTTTAGTTTGCATTTTCTGTTTGATTATATATTTTAATTTACATTACTGACAATGGCAAGAAAACGGGGAAATAAGAATCCGGTGGAAAATGTATGCAATACCTTGGACACATACCTAGTTAAAGTAGTCAGTGACTTGACTAAGGAAATCGATCGCACAGAGAGATGTTTAGCTTTAAGTTCCAACGTAGCGTTTGGAGATAAAACCAGGGAAGAGTTTTATCTGGCAAATACAGAAGATGCACCGAACAGAGGGTCACCAATTATATTGGATGATGTAATTATTCATGCTAACGATGTAGTTGATTCTAGCCAAGAACTTTCACGTATCTCGAAGACACCCTCACTGTCCACACTGGATACACTACCCACCATATCCCCTACACTGCCTCCAAGGGATACATCTACTAAGAGGAAACCTGGCAACCAAGGAGTTATTAAAACAAAGAGAGTTAAAAAAACATTTCACCCATGGGAGTGTAGCAACACCAAACAAAGAAATGGAGCCTAATGATGTTGTAAGAAGTTCGGATATAGATGTTATTTTTGATGAGCTGATTGTATTGTTAAGGCCACTGCACGACAGGATAGATAATATAGCCAAAGAGGTACATAAACTTAGCGGCTGCATAGAGAAAATTTATACTAAAATGGAAAAAGGTAATGAGGGTGTACGTAAAAAAGGTGGGGGTGAACTTAAAACGCTCCCTGATAAGAATGCCAATAATCCCATAATTAGTAAGAACAAGGAATGTAACGGGGGAATAAACTCACACAGCAGAATTGGCAGAGAATTCTAAACGGCCACTAACAGAGCATGCGGCTATAATCGATTGTGAAAAAGAAAAAAGGGATGTAATAGTGTTGGAAAGTAATAACCCCCCAGCACAAGTTACAGAGGTGTTAGATGCTAAGAATACTGCCTCCACATCACCCCCATTCATCAACCTACCCCCTGAGTGTGGGCCATATGTAGCGGTTTTGTTAAATGTGCCTTAGCTGAAAAAAGACCAATGGGAGAATCAAGCAACACTAAGAAATAAAACGACTCATTGGTTGTCTGAGAAATGTGGTTTCCCACTCGCGGGTGTGAATCAAATATTATTAACACAGTGTATGGGTTGGATTGGGCCCTTGAAGAAAAAATTAGAGGGAGATTGTATCATAATTAATTTTGAATCTCCCGCCAGGGCAAGAGACGTATTGGCAAATGCTCCCCCCCAACCTAATGGGAATACAACATGACTCTTTTGCCACTGGGTTACTTTTATAGACACCTAATGGGAAACCCTGTTCCATGTGATACCATTTGTAACCCTAAACCCAAGTACCAAACTTTCTTACCATCACCATCATTACTCCCACACCCAAGTATCCCTACATTTACCAGATATTGGGGTCCATGGAGGATAATGATTGACTCATGAAAAGTGAGAGAACCTTATTAATACCAGTCCTAGATCCCATTGGGAATAACCTGGGAACAAGTAACATAAAAAAAATAGCTATGGATAATTTGGAACACACTTTGATAAATGCAGGATGATAATATACCTTCTGTGGTAACTCCTGCAAATATTCTGTTAACATCTAATATAGCGGGGGTAACAACAAACCAGTCTCTGCCTAGTAAGGCTATAGCAGAACCTATATTTAATATGGGCATACGGCCCAATTGTAATATCAAATGTAGTTAATCAACAAGAGGGGGGCATGACAAACGATCAAGTAGGTTACACCTTCATGAGCTGGAATATAGCAGGCCTGAATAGCAAGTTAAATACACCACACTGGAAAGATCTTATTACGTCAAAGTATGACGTAATCTGCTTACAGGAGACCTGGCATAAAGATCCAGTCTACGTAGAAGGGTATACTGCTAATTGGGTTAAAGTGGTTGACTCTACCTCTGGCAGGGCAAAGGGAGATTCGCTGACACTTGTTTCTAATAAATTACCAGAGTGCAAAATTATTTCTTGCATAACCATAGGTCCTAATTGTCAGTTAACTAGACTTAGATTTATTAGGGGAAAATATTTGCTGCTAATTAATTTCTATAATAACAACTTTAGTAGGAATAGAGGTGGTGTTATCCACGATATTGAAAAAGCAGTGCCAAACAGGAAAGTAATCCTCTTATGGATGGATGACTTTAATGTCCAAATGTGCCCACTTGCCCACACTAAAACGTGTGGTTTTACAAAAGGTAACACCCCAAACGAAAGTATAGATTTGTTGCATTTTCTCAATGGTGATTATGGAACAGCACTAAACGTCTTGTTATCCAAATATGATCTTGACCTTTTAAGCTGCACAAGGGATAAGAACAATATTTTATGCCCAACTTTTACTGGCAGAGGCTCATCAACTAATTTAAATCATATTCTATTATCATAGAATAGTGATTATAAAGACCTATGGATTACGGAACAGGTGGTGAGCGACCACAATAGCGTTTCAATAGCCCTGTTAAGTTGGGAAAATAAATAAGTAAACAAATTTAACTGCGTTATTGATATCATCTCCGTAAAACCAAATGGTATGAGACTGAAGTGGGCAGCTGTTGATCCAAACAAAATACAAAAGGAAGTTATCATGAACTGTAAGCAAGAAATAGATTATTGTTTAGGAGAGGAGGCGGACTCATGCTGCCTGATCCATAACTTTCAAAAGATCAATGGATTCATAGAAGGACTTCTTATAAGGAAGCACAAAGCTAGGAAACAACAACATACAGGTTGGTTTAATAAAAGCTTTACCAATGCCTTACACAATTTAAAGCAAGCATTGGGTACAAAGCCTCGAAATAAAGAGAGCACTAGAGTATCACGCCTCAACTATAAACACACTATTAACCACATCGATGCTATGCATTTTCCCCTCCTGTGCTGAGATTTACTTATTCCCATGTTTCATGACGAGCTGGGCTCGTCATGAGCGTGCGAGGAGGCTACCTCATGACGAGCCCAGCTCGTCATGAGCGTGGAAGGGGTTAAGGCCCGGAAAAAAGAACTGCAAAATGAGGCTTGGGACAATTTTAGCCTGGCAGCAAACACTAACAATAGCAAACTTTTTTGGGATACAGTAAATTGTCCCTTTTTAAAAGATGACAGCCGTCCAGAACTTACCTCATATGTAAATAGCGATAATTGGATTGAACATTACACATCTATTTTTAACCCAGATAGGATTGATACAAATCAGCTAGCTAGCTCCATCTGGCCCATATTACCTCTATTGATACAATTAGATGAAGTCCATGCAGGACTATCTGATAGTAAAGGAGGGAAAGCCCCGGGGCCCGATGGAGTACCCATTGACCTATACAAAAGTCCAGAGGATCTCTGGACACCAATTTTAACTAAGATTTTTAATGCAGCTGTTGATTGCCAAATTCCCTCAACATGGGGTCAATCACTAATCATTCTCCTTTTTAAAAAAGGTTGTAAATCCGAGCCCAGCAACTATCGTCCCATATCGTTGCTGGACTCTCAAAGTAATGAGCAGGGTCATGTTGAAACGACTTGAAACATGGGCGGAGGATAACAAAATTATTTCGCAAGCCCAATAAGGGTTTAGAAGAGGTATGGGCACACTGGAACAGCGTGTGAATTTGGATCTTCTTATAAATAAATACACTGTGGCAAAGAGGGGCAGATTATTTTTATGTTTCGCTGACCTAAGCAGCGTTTTTCATCTGGTAGATCATCCTATATTGTGGCAGATACTTCTGGACACCGGTGCCGCACAGGAAATTGTCTATTTTTTGGCAAGGATGTATGAGAAGTTATCCAGTAAAGTGTGTTATGGTCCCGCAGGCGAGTGTACTCCCTTGTTTAAGGTAAAAAGGGGCATCCGTCAGGGATGTGTACTTGCGCCATTTTTATTTTCATTATTTATTAACCAGGTGGATAGTACACTAAAACAGATCCCTGCTGATGCACCCTCTATTGAGGATTGTGATCCTCTAAAGGAAAAGCCAGTCTGTTTTCAACATTATTATTCTGTGCAGAATCTTATCGTCGCTACAGGGAGGAGCCACCCTTTCTTTGGGGCAGTCTTGAAGAATGCTCGAAAGATCTACATCACGTCCTGTCCTTGGTAGTTAAACAATTAAATTTTTCTAGGTGCGCCATTGAAGAAACGTGTAATCAAGGACCACAGCCACTAGCTCTTGACCTTTCAATATATTTACATATGATATGCGTCTGTAATACAAAATTAAGGAGCAATCCCTAAAGTGGACAAATGCAACTCTGCCTCTCCTAGCACTATTTCAACATCTGTAAGGATACTATGGGTTCTGGTCAGATAGCCAATTGACTATTGACTGACAGTCAATAGGATCCTGTACTGAAAATAAAATGTGGCTCCCAGCATTACTCTCAAACATACACGCTCATAGTATGTGTTGTCATATGTGCATCATTCGTTTCTATCGAGTGAGGCCTGTGTGACATTTGCCAGTGGCCCAGCCCCCCAATTTTTGACACTTATCTGCAGTTTTGCATAATTCTATATATGTTATTGTAATATATCGATTGTGCTTTATCATTACTGGTTAAAATAGATGTTATAGGTATAATTTAAGTCACATTAGTGGCCATCACTAACTTTTAATACCGCCTTTCCTTTTGGTATGACCAAGGTAATAGGCCCTTTTTGCTGTCCATTTTCACATGCTACTGTTCATGCTAAATGTCAGAGTCACCAGCACTGGTGGGAAGTAATTTAGCAGGGAGGGGGCCATAAGAGCACACATGCACACTCACTCACATCCATGCATTCAAACATGTGTACATACATACCCATTCACAGCACTCACTCACTCAAATACACATACATACATATATACATTCATACATTCAAGCATGCTCACACAAAACATCAAAAAACAAAACCTACCTTCACTGCAGCTCTCCAGGACGGAAGCTTTAGAGGTAACAGGTGGGTTGGGACTGCTGCCTTCTCTCCTTGGCTGACCTAGGGCTAACCAGCAGTCCCTCAGTCGTCTCAGAGTGGAATGGGTCAGTGAGACTGCTGACCCCACCCCACTCTGTGGTGAGGGGTTACTGATTGACACTCAGCCCTGAGCACTTCAGGGTTTAAAACGGCACCTTGTAATACACCTCACTCCTCAGTGTATTGACTTGTGGACTGATCTTAAGGTCCAAAAATGGAGTGGATGAGGACAATTCATTCCTTGACCAGATAAAGGTTTGTAAATGTTATATCAATTACATATTTGTTATCTGGACAGGCACGTAAGATACAGCGAACCAGTTTGCGGCCTGGATCAACAGCGTAAATGAGTTCTTGAGATTTACGAGGACATTCAGTAACAAGGAGATTCCATTTTTGGACCTTAAGATCAGTCGGCACAACAATACACTGTAGAGTGAGTTGTATTACAAGCTCACAGACAGAAACAACTTATTACAATACAACAGTAGTCACCTAAAGTCACTACGAGACAATCTCCCCATTGGGCAATTCTTGAGATTGAAGAGAAATTGTACCAACAAGAAAGATTCCAACAAACACATACAATGTCTAACTGAAAAGTTGAGTGAGAAGAAGTATCCTAAACAGGTGATCAACTGAACGTGAAAGAAAGCATCAAATACTCTGAGGGAGGTTCTATTAGGAAATTCTACAAGAACTACACCAGATTGATTTATTTGTGTGACTACCTTTAGACAACACTCAAATGCAATTCAGAAATTGTAAAAAGAAGGATTGGGGCATCTTAACATCAGGTTCACTAGGGTTTGAGGAACCAATATTCTCATTCAGGTGAGGAAGCTCGATCAATGATGAAGTAGTCCAGTTCCTTCCAAAACCAAAAAAGGTAAAAAGAAATCAACCAACATTGTGGAATCTAACGGCCTTAACAGGCTATGCCCCATGCGGACACCGTAGCATGTGAACACTCACTAAAAGGGCAAAACAACTGGACCTGGGCCTAAGAACCCCTCGGACGCAAAAGGGTTTCACAACCTGTGACTCAACAAATGTGGTATATCTTCTTAAATGTACATGTGGCTAAAGATATGTGGGTATGACCACAAGAAAGGCAAAAGTGTGGATGAATGAACACATGAGCTGAGCACCTTTAGATGCTGGAAAAGTACAACAAGATTTACGAGACACTTTGTTGAAAAAAACACTTTGAGAATGATTTAGAGTGGACAATCATCGAATAGGTCTTTTCTAGGAATGACAACGAAAAAAACTGATTGAAGCAGAACAAAGGTGGATTTCCCAATTGAGCACCTCAAATAGGGGTCTGAACGATGAAGTGCAATGGACACAACTGTGAACAAAAATATCATTCCACTAAAACATTACATGGTTCCATCTTAATGAAAAATTCCGCATTGGGGGACACCTCTCATGAAAGTAAGGCATTGTCTGGTCACACCGGGGTTTGAACTTAGATTTAGTCAGTCACATTAGTGGAGTGATTCCAGTTATCTCAATTCTGCTGATCAGCACTATTGTTCTTTAACAATAAGAAACAAACAAAAAGAGACAAAGGGAAAAGACCAACGTTTTATACCCTAGATCTCTTTTATACTGAAAAATGTTACCATCATTTTATCCTCTTCATTTTTCCCAAAACGTTTTTTAGGTCTCGCCTAGCTATCGGCACAGCTTTGGGGGCAAAAAGGTGCATGCGTTGCATTGCTTGTAATGGCAACGTGTGCACGTCGGGCGATTCCTTTGCGGGATCGCGCGGCACCATATGGTGGCGCCATATGGTTGCAATCATCGCGCCTTGCTGCACACTCCCACAAGGGAATCGCGCAGGCCCCCCTCCCCTTGCGGCCGCGCGAGGCGTGCGCTTGTGCTGGATTGGCATTTCTATCTCTACTGCAATCTTCTCTATTTGTGTAATGCTCCGCTTCCTCTATTCCCCACTGGAATGAGGCAATGTTTGTCCTCCTGCTTTCTGAAAAATTCTCTTCTGTTCGGTGTTGTTCACACTTGAAGAAAGTTTTGTTCATCAATTTTTAATTACGGTTCTGAGGAGGTGAGGTTTTGCTTGCTACCTCTTTGGCTGTTAGGTCTTTCCTGCCATAGGTTCATAACTAGCCTTATTAACCCTTGTTGGGTTGTTTTGACAGTTTGACAGTATACTGATCTAAATTTGGTCTTAGTTTACAAATATAAATGAGATGCTGCTGTCTTTTCAGGACTCCAAGAATTGGCCTCGTGGAAACCGGCGCAGTAGCGCCGCCTTGTGGCAAATTAGAATTTGCCGTCATTCATGTATCTATAGCACATAGCGGACCAGTGGGCTGAACCATCAGCCGAGGTCCTGGTGAAAACAGAGGGCAGTCTGCCAGGGTCAGGTTTGTAGCGTTGAAAAAGCGGAGTTCTCGAAGGATACCAGCACTTTTGCAGAACCACAAATTCGCTAGTTAGAATACATAGTAGGCCAATGTGCAGAAGGCTGGATGAGGGAAGTTACAACTAGTAAAGTATTTGGAGCATGCCATTATGATCAGCTAAGGTTGGTGAAGCAGCGACACATAATTGGCCAATGAAAAGCCGAGGATTTGGAATACAAGATATTGGTGCATCAGCTCCTTCTGGTGGTCTGTGGTAGAATAACATCTACTGATGCCCCTTTAGGAATCAGGCGTGTCGATGTTGGGTTTCCAG
Source organism: Lissotriton helveticus (assembly GCF_964261635.1). Taxonomy (NCBI): domain Eukaryota; kingdom Metazoa; phylum Chordata; class Amphibia; order Caudata; family Salamandridae; genus Lissotriton; species Lissotriton helveticus. The sequence continues at coordinate 844,978,638 of NC_136063.1, read as the reverse complement.
TTGGTGGTCATCATAATTGCTGGTCGTCGATGGAAGAGAGACCCCAAAGCTGCAGTTACCTCTAGTGTTACGTTCCACTATCACGCTATATGAGACATTGGGGAGTGCTCCACTCTTGCCCTTACCCTCAGGACGTTGTCACTGGCAACCTTACATAGGACCCCCCTCACCCCCTCTGAACATCAGCGAGATTGTTCACTTTCATCCGCTAGCGATCGGTCAAGTACTGGGGCCTAAGGGCTCAGGAGATGAACTGTAGGCTGTCCTCCAGCCCCCTCCGACATTGCAGTAACTTTCTGATAAGTGAAATATGTACTCTACTACTCTGCAAACCAGGCTAGCACAGGTTTTCAAGAAACCAAGTATGCATCTGGGACTGCAAATATTCCTTATATTTTCCTTCCAAGTGTAATTTCCATCTATATAGTAATGCTATACCACTGTTCAAGACTTGAACAACGAACGGGTTGAACAAAATTGTTAGCAATCACACCTGTTGCCAAAAATAACATGTGCGACCTTCAGTAATAATGTACTGCCATGTGCGGGGCAGGGAAGCGTGTAAGGGCACCCTATGTTAGCCCGATACAATATACGGGCCAGTTGTGTAAGGGCACCCTATCTCAGGCGACACTACATCTGGGCCAGTCGTGTAAGGATACCCTGTCTCTGGCGATATAACATCTAGGCCAGTCGTGTAAGGTCACCCTATTCAGGCCCATACAACATCCTTCCCAGTCTCAGATAATTTTTCAAGGGTAAGTTCTAATACCAACCTTTATAAGCAAAGACCAAAATAAAAACCCTGGAGATGTACAGAGAGCTCAGTGCTTCTGATAGGACAGCAGGGCTGGGAGAGGAGGCAGAGTCAGACATGTCAGTACGGAGGTTTACAGTTTGCTGCCGCTAACAGATTAGAAGGGACAAGGGAGACAAACTCGTTTAAAAAAAACTAACCCTATTGCCTTCCAAAGGTATCAATTAACTTTCTGTTAGGCTACAGATTTCAAACCTCTCTATAGCTGCCACTGTGGCCTCTCTTCTAGACTTTGGCCACCCCAAAGGTGCCCTTAAACATTAATCGATTTTTCGTTTTTGATTGTGCACCAGTTAAAAAACATAGGGCCTCATTTATGAGGCTGTGCGTCACTTTTACGCCGCCGGTGCGTCACTTTTTGTGATGCACCAGCAGCGTAAAAAATGTGCCTTGTTGCACCATATTTACAAAGTGACGCATCTAGGTAGATGCGTCACTTTGTAAACCCCTGCGCTACATTATACCTACGCCAGGTATAATGTATGCAGGGGGGGGGCGTTCTGACGCATAACAGGGTCATAGAAATGACGCAGTGAAATCTATAAGATTTCACTACGCCACTTCTAGGACACAAATGCGTCAATTTCTTACGCCTGCCTCACAGCAGGCATAAGACTAACGCAGGCCCTTTCACATGGGGCTTTCCCCATGTGAAAGGACACATTGCTGGAGTTGCGTCACTTTTGTGTCACACTCCAGCAATGCGTCACTTTTGCGCCATACAGATACGTCAGAAATACTGACGTATCTGTAACTCCTTGTGCCATGATGCGTCATACTGTAAATATGACGCATCATTGGTCTCGCAAGGAGGGTGAAAGTGAAAAGTGATGCATCGCTGTTTTCACACAGCGATGCGTCACTTTTCATAAATGAGGCCCATAGAGTTTTGAAAATCAGACCGGACTGCTCTCAAGGCAGCTCCCCATTACTGCTCGGCACGCATATTGGCCATATTTCTATTTAAAGAATGTGTCATATTTCTGTCCCTGGGTACCATCAAAGATAGGATATTTAGCAGAGAGTTTCATTTCCAGGCTCGCTTCTCTGAGCTGGAAGCATTTTGTGACGTTAAACTGTGTTAGTAAAAACATGAAGCTCAAATCTGCAAAGATATATGTTCTAGATGGTAAGCAAACCCCATTACGCCCTATCATGACAGGAGACTTTGGGCTAAGTTCTTGCAGTTTGTATTCAAAAGAGCAGCTCAAAAATTCCAAAAGCAGGTAAATTGATTAAAGTACCTCCGTGAACACGCCAACCATAAATATATCTGTGACTCACAGATTCAGTCCGACACAGTATCCCCCAACGACCCATAAAAACAAGTGAACTCTCAAAGTAAAGACAATTCTATGGAGTTTTATTTATAAATAGGCCTGTAATCAAGTTCATGTCATCTCATGAAACAATGGGAGTATTGCACGTGAAATAGTCTGAGTTCAGGGGAAAGAGATAGATGCTCTTCAAAAGTATCAAGAAAACGACTTTTTGGCTGGGCAAGCTAAATAACTCATTTTTGGTCTTGTGAGCCAAGATTAGGAGGACTTGTTCTCCTATATGGAAATTCCTGCTTAGGCTTTGTTAGCTACAGCAAGAAAACATGGTTGAGGGGGTCACAGTTACCTAAATATACAATTTTCATTTACAGCCTCTTTTTTAGGTGTGTCTGCATTAGCTGGCTTTCAGAGTGAAGGCATTTCAAGTACCTTACATGAACTGTGATAGGCAGTTTACAGCTTTTGGTCTGGGAGTGGAGTTTACTGGCATGCTGGCTTAACGAAAATCTCGGAGTGGTAAGTTTTGTCTCTATTGAATAGCAGTTAACTATCTTGACCAGCTGCCTGGAGTTAGTATTCCTGATCCTTTTGGATGGAAATTCATGGCAATAAGTCGCCTGATTCGCCACAAACTAGTGGGGATCCTTGCTTTATTTGAAGAAGCAGCTCGCTCATCTTGACTAGCTGCTTGTGGGCGTTCCTTCTTGGATTCTGACATGAACACATTAGTCCTTTGAAGCTTTATGTTGGATAAGGCGACATCTTAAATGTGCAGCGAAGTTTTGTACATCCCGTGAATGGAATTCACTCTATTCCTTGCTGCAGACTTTGTCTCGGAATAGATGTTTTTATTGAATTTTCTTGGATGCTCCAATTTTCATTGCTTTGTCCTGATGTTGACCATCTAATTCTATTATGGTCAAAACGCCGTTGACGCTTACATGTGGCCCTAATTGAAGAGGACGCATTCTTGCTGTGTGTTGTTTTTGTTTCGTTCTGAACTTCCTAAGTGTATATCTTTTTCCTCAGCCCCTTTTTTTAGGTCTCACCTGGTGAAAGCAGCGCATGCGCTGCTCTCGCCATCGAGAGCACCTTTTGTAATCAATTCAGCCAAAGCTGAATGCACGCGCGCCTGCATGGACAAAAATGTCTGCTCTTGCCATTTGTCCACAGCAGACAGCATGCGCATGTCCGTACAGACTGTGGACAGCCCAATGCCATCTTGCGAAGCTTTTAGTGTCATAGCAACGAAAATGCCGCTTCGTGTGTGCTCTTAATTAGGTTCTCGCGATCGCTTTCACTTTCCGGTTGCTATAAACAATTTCTCCCCACAGAACAAAGAAGCGCGGGACGGTTTGCTTTGCGTGTGCTCTTAATTAGGTTATCACGATTGCTTTCATTTTCCGGTTGCTATTAACAATGTCTCCCCACAGGACAAAGAAGCGCGGAACGGTTTGCTTCGCGTGTGCTCTTAATTGGGTTATCGCGACCGCTTTCATTTTCCGATTGCTATAAACAATGTCTTCCCACAGGACAAAGAAGAGCAGGATGGTTTGCTAGCTGTCAATAGACGCGGTTTCTCAGGCTCTGAAAAAGAAGCATTAAAAAACACAGAAGTTACAGATTTTCAGCACAGGAAGGAAGGTAGGAAACTCGCAACGTTCGGCGTCCCACTGCCATGGAAACAAAGTCAACTTTTTCAGATCTGGTAAAAAACACTTTGCGGTGAGATAAATTCCCGTGAAGCGAGAGGCAATTCACACCGACTTAGAGCCCAGGTGGGCTACTGATCTTCAGGGAAATAAATAGGATGTCTCGTGATGTGGAAGAACACCTTACTTGCGTAAAGGCCCGATGCAGCCACTCAGTGCGCCCGTGTGCCAGTGAGTTCTGCGCAAGAGTACTATGTTCGAAATTTTCAGAGAAGCTGGGATTTCTCAGAGTTTGACCCAGACATTTTGGGTGCTTTCAACTGCCAAAGAGTCTGGTGGTGACACACACAGGACCCATGGATTTACCGTAAATCTTGTAATCGCACTGGAGCCAGTAACTCCTACATTCGGACCCAATGAAATTACAGGGGCCTGCTGACCTGTGATGAGTCTGTGAGTCCCCAGTGCAACCTTAGTGCCTGTTGGTTATGGGGTGAGCTCCCACTGAGTAGCTGGCTGTACTTTGGGGGGCTTGTGGCAGATGTCTGGTGGTGGTCTGATTATTGCACCCAATTGCTGATGGCGCCCACACTGTACTTTCTCGCTTATGCAGCAAGTCGTGGCCGGTCAGTGCTTGAAATAGAAAAACAGAAGTGCAGGTACTCTGTACCAGGGTACCTGCTTCTTCCTGAGAAGTGCCGGTACTCTCCAATTAAAAGTATTACGCTTTTCTTGAGAAGTGCAGGGAGCATATTCAAGGGTGGCAGGGTGTCACATTGACACCCTGTTGCCCCCCTAAATCGTGCATGTGTGCACACATACATGCCAAAACATTGATTTCTCTCTGAGCTGACACCAGACACGCACTGGCAGAGTGATAGGGGGCATCCATTGCCCCTCAAGAACGACGGCATTATCAGAAGCCCGATTTCACGGCCATTTTCGGGCCCCCTTCATGCCTTCACCAAATTTGTACCCTGACAGGACCGTTATTTAAATTGCCATTCAGGCACACGTGGCGTCGTGCTTCAATTATCAGTGCAGGTCCCCGTGCAGTTTAAGAATATCAAGCATTTTACCACTAATACGACACGGACAGAATCTTCAAAACGTTGCTTTCCACTGTTCGTCCCTTTGTAATGCATCGCTTGCAGTACACCCATTGAGACCAGAACTCTACTCTCCAGCCGTTCAAATCCACTGTCATCAACATTAATAATCAAGGCTGGCCACACCCTCATGGACTCTATAAATTTTTTTTATCTGATGGTATTTCCTGGCGAAGACACGGCTGTGTCGAAACGCGCGTCGCAGCTGCCATCATCTTTTCCTTTATTGTTCAATGTGTAATGATTTTTAAATGCACCACTGAAAGCTATTGACTACTGTTTTTAATATCAACAAGATTTGTTGTAATCATTGAAACTCATGTTTTATTTAATATAACTTTCTCTCGAACTTTTGTTTTACATTGCTTTTGTCTTACACTGCCTGGGAATGTTGTTTTTCATTTCATTTCTGCCACATGGCACCTTTAAAAAAGCACAAAATTGCTTTTTTTAAATATTTTCGTTATTTACCACCAACTTGTAGTTGGTGGTAAATAACGAATCCTTAAACCAAAAATGCACTCACTTGAGTGCTCCCTACATAGGATTTAAGGATTTGGTAATTTACCAATTCCTTAAAAATAAGGAATCAGTATTTTACCAATAACTTAAAATAACGAATAGGTAAATTTCCGAATCCTTAAATCCAGCCTCCTACATCGCAAAGGGCTAAATACAGGTCGGTAATGGGAAATGTACCGATTTTTGGCCGTTACCGACCGGTATTAGCCCACCGACATCTAGCCCTAAATTATTTAAATATACAGTGTTTGATGAGCGTATCCAGTCTCTTAACAAATTAGTTGATGGTTTCACTGGCTTTCTCTCATTCTTGACTTAAGATGTACCTTTCGTGATCTGCATTTAGCATTAGATTGAACTTGAGATTCAAGGCTGCTTTGATTTGTCAATGCAATTTCGTCAGATCACTGCATTTTCTTTAATGACTTCTTTTACACTTTCACCAGCAAGATTATTATCTGCTTTCTCAATCACATCAATGAAATCATCAAATATCTCTTTCCAGGCAGTAAATCGGTCTCCAACATTCAACTTTTTGGAAGTTTCAAATGGCAGTTGTGTTTTCAAGAAGGCAGCAGCATTGTGATCATTGGAGGAACTTACTAATGTGGTGAGTGAAGTTCTCTCTGACAATGTTTGGTGATCTTGTTTATGCAAAATGTCTCTGAGGCCTTACAATGTGCTGGCTCCTGGATCATCTTGGACAGCACGCTGAACGTTGACTTTCCTCTTGGTCTGCATGGGAGCTCTTTGGTTTGAGGAGACCTTGGGAGATGTTCTGAGCTACCAGCTGGCAGCTTTGATGGTGGGCTGTTTAGGTATGGACAGCTCTGCAATAACAGCCCTGAGTGCTTTCCTTGGGGTTGCGTCCTCCAGCACAGGGGCACAATAGCTCTTTTTGCTCAGCTCTAGTAAGCAGATGACTATTTTAGTATTTGAATGTCATTGCTTCTAAGCATCTCTTTGTGCCATCTGACACCTTGTTGATCCCTTTAATTTTGCACTTTGCTGATCTTACAAAACCTGGTTGCAACCTTATATAGCGCTGTCACTCTGTAAGAATGTATGGCTTTGAGTTGCATAGTACCTCTTTGTGTGGCCTTTCCAGAAGGTTCTGGGCCACTTATGTGTAGTCTTCTCAGTCAAGCTTTAATTAACTTCAAATGCTTCATGGAACTGTGGCTGTGCTTTGACTCCAAATACGCCAAACGTTGATTCTTCACTTTGACAGGCACACATGTGGCACGCATGTGCAATTTGGTGGACCATGGCTAATTCTCTAGGTGAGTGCTGCCGGTCATCGGGTTACTTATCCCATTATCGTCCCCAGTTGCAGCGTCCTCCCCAGCCCAGGTACTCCCTAATGACAAATGACTACGCCAGCAAAGGAACTTAGTATAAAACGTTACATTCTTTGTTTATTCTCTCTACTCTTTTATGTCTATCCTTGTTGCTGATGACTGGAGCCTGGAATGTGTTGATGCGTTCCTGCATCTTACAGTTCAGGTTCCAGATCCTATGGATTACTGTTTGCTTGATCTTTACCTTGATAGACGTGCTGCCCTCGCACTTATTAACTTAAAAATAAATATACTATTTTTGTACAAAATCTCTGCATCTTCAATTTAATATTGGCGACGAGGGACCTGTCTAACATTTCTGCCACGTTTCTGAAGATCACAGAAGCAGAAAACTTTCTAACCCACGAAGAAAGCCTTGGAAGGATACCTTTTACAGGAGATTTGTTCCCGGCTGATTTTCCCTCCATGTCCATTTTGATCCGGCGATTTCAGGCTGTTTGGATCAATAATTGCGGATTTTTGAAGATTTTCATGATTTTGGCGGTGATGCGCTCGAGCTAACAACGGAAGATTTGTCATCCACGTCACTACGTGAGGCTTGGAGTGTGACGCGTCATTTCACGTGTTGTCATCATCACGTTATACATCTAGCCGCCATCTTTGTTTCCATGGTAACACTTTGAGGTAAAGTTACCGGACAAGGAAACGAAGTGCAGCTGTCTATTGGGAGCAAAGTTACCGGACTTGGAAACAAAGTGCAGCCGGTTATTCACTTATAAAAAAAGAGTATTACTGAAGGTATATTTTTATTTGTTTTGGCAATAAACTCGCTGGGATTTAAACTACAAATTTTATTAAACAAGAAGTTTTACGCGACTTTAAAAAAAAAAGAAAACTATTATAAAACGAAGCCGGTTATAATTCAGTTTTTAGACAATTAACAGTACAACGATATACTGGATTATTTAAATACATTCTTCAACGAGTTTTTATGTTGGAAATTTGCTGTTTCACTGTTACATCGCTGCCACCTACTGGATTTGGAGGAACATTACAGGACAACTTTTACATTTTGAGATTAGTTAGTGGATTATATATCTACACACAAACTATATATTGTTAGAGTTAAGGGTTATTTATTTTCGCTATCTTAAATTTATTTTTTATTTTTTTTGACTTCTATTACTATTTACAGGCTAATTAGTTTATAACAATATGCAATTTGACCCTCCATCAAAATTTTTACAGTCAAAAGGTGATCCGCCAATTCCTTGGACAAGATGGAAAAAGGAATTTTTTACGTACCTAAAAGCAATGGATGGAGAAAGGATGTAAGCAGAAAGAAAAAAAGAATATATTTTTACATTGTCTTGGTTTGGAAGGGCAATTAGTTTTTAGAACATTGCCACCTGTAAGGTCTGGGGGTGATGCCAATGTATATGATGAAGCTGTTTTAAGAATTGAGGGTAGATTCAAACCTGTTACAAGTGTGGCTCTAAATAGATTTAAATTCTATACTAGAGCTCAAGATGATAATGAGTGTTTTGATGACTTTCTTACTGCTCTACGTGCACTATCACTACATTGTAATTTCGGTCTCATGAGTGATGAGATGATTAGAGACCAAATATTTGTGCATGTGAAAAGTAAGAAAGTTCAAGAACAATTGTGGATTGTAGGTGACCCTAATTTGGAGGCAGCTATTAGCACTGCGAAAGCACTTGAGCAGTCAGATAAATGGATTAAATCTTTGGATAAGGTAGCTACTCCCAGTACTTCCAGTTCTTCCACTTCGAATTGCAGCGAGGTTTGTACGGTAAAACATCAAGAAACAAAGAATGTTTATGTTAATAGAAATGATGGTAAGAACAAACAATTTTATTCTTTTAGATGTGGAAATCCTGATCATATTGCTTCATTTCCTCAGGGTCCTGCTATTAACAAACAGTGCAACAAATGTGGGCGCACTGGGCACTTTTCTAAAATCTGCAAGACTCCTGCTAAACCTTTCCAGGATACTAGAAAATCATCATTTTCCTCTCCTAAACGTTTTAGTGGAAACGTGTCATATGTCTCTCAAGAAGGGAGGAATGACCCAGAGATTAAGGAATCTGGTATTGTGGTATCTATAATAGATGCATTTGATATTTCACAAGCTGATAGTTTATCCTCTCCTAAAAGTCTTGTAAATATTTTGGGGAAGGTTTTAGAACTTATGGTGGACTCTTGTTCCCCGTGGACTATTATTACTCGTGAATATTGTATAGAATCATTTGGGGAGTTAGTAGATATTGACACCTTGTGTAAACCTGATATTATTGCCTATAATTTTGATGGTTCTAAAATTGTTTTTATTGGTTTTAAGGAGGTTCTTATTACTGTAAAAAATAGTTCTGCTATTATCAAACTTTATGTAGCTCTGAAAGGTGTGAATGTGTTGGGATGGAGGGATCAAGCTAAGTTAGGTATTAAATTGAATCCCAGACTAAAGGATCCTGTTTCAGTCCTTGCTGTATCTAATGAGGAGTCTAGTATGTTACCATGGTCCACTGAATGTTCACAGTTGTTTCCAAAGGTATTCTCTGACAAACTGGGAAAATTGAAAGGTTTCTGTCATAGAATCAAGGTTAAACCAAATACTGTTCCCATTAAACAAAAGCTAAGAGGAGTTCCCATCAGTATTAGAAATGAGCTTAGGGATATGTTAGATACCATGGTGAAGGATAATATTATTGAGGAGGTGGAGTCTTCAGAGTGGGAAACATCCTTTACAACGCAACTTTTACCACGCAGTGCCTTTACGACGCAACTTTTACAACGCAAACCATTACAACGCATTGCGCTGGGGGGCGCTCTAGGATAGGGAATACATTTAATTTACTATCCAACACCTTCCCTAGTGTCCACGGGGACTGGAGTTGGAATAGTAAATTAAATTATTCACTATCCAGCACCCCAAAGCGCTATGCGTTGTAAAGGTTTCGTTGTAAAAACCGCGTTGTAAAGGCATGCGATGTAAAAGCATGCGTTGTAATGTCATACATCCCTTCAGAGTGGGTTTCACCCATTGTTTTGGAAATTAAATCTGATAAAAGTATTAGGCTATGTGTGGACTTAAGAGCACTTAACAAAAATTTGGTTACTGATTGTCACCCACTTCCAAACATTAATGAAATGTTGTGTATGTTGGATGGTGCATGTGTATTTTCAACGTTAGATCTTAGGTCTGCATATCACCAGATCGAGCTTACAGAAGACTCAAAACAATTTACAGCCTTTATTACCCCTCATGGTTTATTTCAATTCAGAAGAATGCCATTTGGTTTGGCTTCGGCTGCTTCAGTCTTTCAAAGAGCTATGTACCATATTTTTAAAGATCTGGGTTTGTTTGTCAAATGTTTTCAATATGACATTCTTATTTTCTCAAAGAATGATAATGATCATCACAATCATCTTAAAGAGGTGTGTTCCAGGTTAGAACAATCTGGGTTAACACTTAAAGCTAGTAAGTGTACATTGTTTTGCAAATCAGTGGAGTATTTGGGGCATACTCTTTCTGGGGATGGTGTTGTACCAAAAAAAAATCTTGTGGATGCCATTGTAAAAGCACCTGCACCTGATAATAAGGAAAAGTTACTGTCATTTGCAGGGTTATGCGAATATTAAAGTAAATGTATCTACAATTTTGCAACAAAAATGGAACCTCTTAGGGAATTGACCAGAAATTCTACTAAATTTATTTGGACTGACAAACAAGATTTGGCTGTTAAACAAATTAAGGATGAGATTATTAATGCTCCTACCCTAAAATCATTCTGCATCAATAAAAAATGTGTTATTACTGTGGATGCTAGTCTGTATGGGGTTGGTGGAGTTCTGAGTCAGTGCTCTGGTAAGGAGGAGTGGTGTGTTGCCTTCGCGTCCAGAACTTTGTCTTCCACAGAAAGAAGGTATTCGGTGATTGAAAAAGAGCTGTTAGCGTGCATTTGGGCTGTGGAACACTTCAGGAACTACGTGTGGGGAAATAGATTCATCCTGAGGACGGATCATAAACCGCTGGTAGGGATTTTGTCTCCTGGAGGTGGATGGAACTCCACTGCACGGATAGCTCGGTTGTCTTCCCGGCTTCAGGAGTATGACTTTGAGATTGTTTATGTACCTGGAAAAAGTAATGTCACATCTGATTTTCTGTCGAGGTTACCCTGTAGTGATGATAATATTTCAGTTGTGGAGCAAGATGAAGATGTGGTTGCTTCAATTGGTGATTGTGTTTCTCAGGAGTTTTTAACTCTAAGTGAAGATGAGTGGTTTCAAGAATTGAGCAAAGATGTGTTGTGCCAGCAGATTTTTGGTTATGTAAGGGAAGGATGGCCGAATAATAGATGTATTTCTGCTGAATTAGCTCCTTTTTGGCAAGTTTCTTCTGAAATTGAAGAATTGGGTGGTTTACTGTTCAAAGCTGGCAAAATTGTTCCTCCTTGTTCATTGCAGAAGAAAATATTATTGTTAGCTCACCAAGGTCACATAGGAATGTCTTCTATGAAACGTTTGATTAGGGAAAACTTTTGGTGGCCTGGCATTGATAAAATGGTGGACAGAGTCGTAAGAGAATGTCCACAATGTTTAAGTAGTGATAAGATGCTTCGTGTGTCTTCTGCTCCCCTGAAACCAGTGAGTTGGCCTAATTGTCCTTGGCAGAAAGTTGCATTTGACATTTCTGGACCATTCAAACATTTGCCAATAAATGCTCGTTATGCTTTAGTTATGGTGGATTACTACTCGAAATGGCCTGAAGTAAAGTTTGTTGGAAGTGTTTCATCGCAAATTATCATTGTGTTTTTGAAGGAGATTTTTGCTAGGGAGGGTTATCCAGAAACTTTTGTTACAGACAATGGTACGCAGCTTGTGTCCTCTGATGTTGAAGAATTTCTCAAAGGTTGTAGTATTAAACATCATATTACGTCTTTATATGAACCTAGGGGAAATGGCCAGGTTGAACGATTCAACCGAGTACTTAAGGATTGTATTAGTAGTGTAATTTCTGCTGGTGGTGATTGGTTGGAAGGGGTCAGGAAAAGGTTGTGGACATATCGTATCACGCCTCACTCAGTCACTGGCGTGAGTCCTTTTATGCTTCTTAGAGGGAGGGAACCTTCCTCTGACATTTGTCCATGATGGATAAAAAAATTAAATAGGAACAATTCTGTTGTTGATATTGAACATATTGCCAAACGTGTTGAAAGTAAACAACAGAAAATGAAAATGTCTTTTGATTCTAAAATGAATGTCAAAGTTCTTGAGTTTGTGGTGGGAGAGTGGGTGAGGATTAAAAAACCTGGTTTTCTTGTCGAAGGATTTTCTAAATTTTTTCCTCCCATCAAGGTTGTTAAGATTTTTAAAAAAAATAGTGTGGTAACTCAGGATGGTAGAGTTTGGAATTTTCGTAGAGTGGCTAAATGTGGTGATCCCTACAATCTGTACAATTCTCAGATGTCTAACTCAGGATATAAACATAGTTTGTTAGCACATAATCAGAAGAATTATCCTCAAAATGTTGTAAAAAATAATCTGAAAGATGATCCTCAAAATCTTGTACAAAGAGATTTGTCTATTGCCTCTAGAGTTAAAGATAATGTAAGACCTAAAAAATTGCCTAGCAGGTATTTGAGATAACTTCTTAATTATTTAGGGATAAGATACGTTACATTCTTTGTTTATTCTTTCTACTCTTTTATGTCTATCCTTGTTGCTGATGACTGGAGCCTGGAATGTGTTGATGCGTTCCTGCATCTTACAGTTCAGGTTCCAGATTCTATGGGTTACTGTTTGCTTGATCTTTACCTTGATAGACGTGCTGTGCTCGCACTTATTAACTTAAAAATAAATATACTATTTTTGTACAAAATCTCTGCATCTTCAATGTAATACACATCTTTATTCTTCTGTGTGTAACCTTGAACTAAACATTCTAAGCCTGCATTCACTTCAATATGCTCTAATTCTGACATCACAGTTCTACAGAGTCCATCTGGAGCCACAATGGTTTTGTCATTATAAACTCACTTGACACTACATAGTATGCCTCCTTTCAGTCAAGTGTGGCTTGATGTAACATCAACTTGATTAGTTTTCAAATAATGGAGGTGCTATATCATCCACTAAAAAACAACGCTCATTTTCCTGCTGAGTTCTGTCTATTAGCATTATTTAAACAAGTATTGGCATAGCCAATAGGTCTCGCCTTTGGGACTTTATAAGTGTTCAGCCATGCAACAGTTGATGTTGCACCAATGATATTGTGCTGCATATTTAAATACTTATAAGGTCCCAAAGGCGAGACCTATTGGCTATGCCAGTGCTTGTTTTTTAATGCACTTCGACCGCTTACTCAGCAACACCTTTGAGTGAACCTCTCAGCAAGGATGACAGACTCAATCCATCACTGTTTGAGTCAGGTTCCTTGCAGCTATTACCAACAGGTGCAATAACCCACCAAGCAATCTGTCACAAATATAGTAAATGATGGGGTGAAAATAGATAACAATAAGAAGCACAGCGGAGGCCAAGCGCCCCCTCTGCCATGATGGCGGTAGTGAAGGTGCCGAGAAAGGCTATGTTACACCAGTAGTGCCATTCCCTTCAGGTTGTAAAGCACTAAAACTGATTATGCCTGGCCTCCTCGCGCCCCGCGTCGGCAGAAGCAAATGGTCAGGGCAGGTTCAGAGCAGCCCTCTTGATCCCCGTCCCGGTCAGGGCCCGCGGCCCTCCATCACCTCGGGGGCCTGCCGGCGGCGTGACCGGGAGAGGCCAGGCCGCGATGAGGAGAGGGGGCAGAGATGGCGTGGCGGCCATCATTCATTTGCTCCTGCCTCTGCTTTATGGCTTTCTTAATTCGGCTCCTGCTACTATTAATGTAATTAATATTGAGATTATATCTATTTTCTGGCGTCAGGCTGTGATTTATGGCGGCCATTTTTCGGCTGCCGGCTCCCACGCTGTTAAATCACGCGGGTTGCCAATTAAGTGCTGACTGTGGAAGTGGATACAGTCTTAACAGATATCCAACCACAGATTAAAGAGGGGAGAGGGTGGGGGTTCTTACACTTCGAGGTGAGCCTTGCTGAGGAAGGGGAAATTGCTTCCGAAAACTTGAGGAACTTTCCTTTGTTTTATTTCCTCCTGCGTCGAAAACATTTTAGCAGGGTCTTATAACGGAGTGCACAGTGAGCCCAGAGGGCTTCTCAGAAGGAAGTCGAGCAGTGCCCTTAATGTTAAGGAGACTTTAACCAGGGGCGCAGCTAGCATTGGTGCAGCAGACGTGGCGACACCCTGAGAATTACTGTATTTACTACCCCAACAGCCGTAAGGGGTCACTTGTCTTGCTTGCACCAGGGCCCTACCATACTTGCTAATCTACTGATTTTAATACATATATCTATCGCTGGACGTTAAAACATATATACCACATATTAAAGCTGGCTGCAGGGAAGGCTTGATGTACCCTTGTTTTTCATGTACAGTCGACCATACCTCTTGAAAAAACAATGCCTTTTAGGTTTCATTCCACCTCGGCCATAAAGTTAGGTTGTATTTGAGATAAACCCCTTAAAATGGTCACATTTACTCCAAAATTTCGCTAAAAAGATTTTGAAAGGGAAGAGCGTAGGCTGGCCCAAGTCGCTGATGATCTCCGTCTATGAAGGGCTCTGTCAGAGCATTCACAGTCTGGAGTGAAAAGTCAGAAACAAGGCCTTCACCCACAAGGCCTCTTACAGCTTTGCCTCCCAGGTTTCTAGGCCCATCAGATCTGAGCCTATCTGCAGGGAAATAAAACCCGATAATAGTGCCGTGTGTGTTATACGTGTGTGCGGCTGAATAAAACCTGTAGTCAAGAAAACAGACCACACACAATGTGTACAAGATTCAAGAAAGCTCAGCACACACCCATATATTTAAAATGTCATGAGTAGTATGGTACAATCAATAATTTTCAAATCAGAGACATTATCATTCATGGTCACAACGAATAAACTCCCCCCAAAAAAATCAAATTTGCTGGAGACTTCTGTTATGTAAGACTTTCTTCTTCCTTTATTTTATTTTGATAGATGATATTTCATTTGTTTATTTAAAAACATAGTACAAAATCATAACCGACGTGGCACGTTTCGTCTCCACGAGACTTCTTCAAGGCTATAAAAATATACAATGATAAAACTAATGTTATACAATATTTGTACATAGACTGAATTTAAGGCATTTAAAAAACATATTAGCTCAAGCATTTTTAATAGGTTAAATCATACTGGGAGATTATCCTATCTACTGATATTTATATAAATCAACAGAATGTTATATGCTAGATAAATAGAGCATATTAGGAGACCCATATACAAAACATGTACAGTATAATACTCAATCATTCGTTTAATAGGTACAAAAAGTTAAAAAAAATGTTCAAAAAATTCAAACTGTTAAAAACACGGGGATTCTTTGTGAATAGTTATTTGTATTCAAATTGATCAGTGAAAAAAACATGGGAAAAGAAAAGACTATGCCAACAACAAGAGAGTCACCTCAAATACGACCATTTGTTATATCATATATTTAAAAATATGTATATATAATAAACAGAACATAGAAATCACATGACAGTGTACATGTAACATTGTGATCTTACTTGTTCAACATATAAGTAAAATTCAAAACATTACACACTCAATTTTGTTTAGTTTGTTATCGAAAAGGAAAACGGGGGTTCCCTTTGACCAAGTGCCATATAGAATAACAACCAAAGGCCCATAATACTTTTTTTATGGTCTTTTATTCGTTCTCTTAATCAAATCCTACTTCAAGGAGTGCCCAAAATTTAAATCACATATTCTTGTTACTGATTAAATCTGAAACGAAATTATGTGTCAGTTTATAGTTTCCCTCCATACTTACAGTTATTCAATAGTAATGCACTCTACAAATGCGGGGTATGTACAACTATATTGCTCATAATTTACATACCATGTTTCTCAAGAAACAGAGGGAATGTCCTCCCAGGGCGGTGTCGTTTTACCCCCAATCTATTACAAAGAAAACATGATATTGCTTTTTCCTAGTATGGCATAATAGTAGATCGGCAACAACAAACCATACATCATCCCTCACTATCTTTGGTTCACTTAGATTGATACGATTATCTGATCTTATAAGTCAGAAAATAAGCAAATTATTACAACAAACATAACAAATACCGTCATAATGCGCTGTGTTTCACCATAGCTTTGGCTTAACACACACTTTCAGACAAAACATCACTATACACACAACTGCCATAATGACTGGTGCATTTACAATGTAATTTGGCTTTAGTTAGGGCATGTTAGAAACAGTCAAAACTTGATGTTCGTGTTTCAATTTTTAATAACTATCATTTGCGTACATAGGCGCCATGTTGACATGTACGTGTAAAGAAAAAGGGGTGAGAGGTCTATATTTAAAAATACCGCTATAGAGTTCTTGAGCTCAGATATTCCTACACTTGTGTAATGCTGTTGACGATAATAAGATTATTCACATGCAACCTCTATCCGCCTAGATTTTAAACAGTTTAGTCAGGTAAACCTATAAGATTAACGAATAATGACAAGATGTGGCAGAGCAAAGAATTGAAATTGCTTGTGAGACCGTCATGTACTCGAACCTCCTTTACCATTCCATTGCTGTGATGACCTATGACAACGTTGTCTGCCCATTGGGAAAGAATTTTCTTCTAAGCAATTCCCATCCTGCACCCCGGGGCTCATTCGCCTTTGCCCAGATGTCAACATGTTTCAAACCTGGATTGGTTCTAGGGGTTTCCTCAGAACTCGGACTGGGGATCAGTGACTAAAAAAACAAAATTACAAAGCGTGGCGTCTATAGAGTTGGGGACCCCTGTTTGATTTGGTTACAATATTGTGAGCATAGCCAATATATTGTAGCGCTAGTGGTGCACTTATCAGTTATTTACAGGAGCTGTGTGGACAGAAATCAATCGTAGAGCCTCAGCCATGAAGGGGTATAGTACACATGGGGATAACTGAAATTGCTATAAAGTAAGGGAATCGTACCTTCTCAGTTTGTCAGGGATATTCAGTATCCATATCCAATAAGGGTCTGCACGCGCCGGGAAGAAATTCGGTGAATACAATTGTCAGAGTTACTCTGTAAAAGAAAAGGCTATTTTTTGTGATGTGAATGGGGGACCTGGTGTGAGCGTGTTGCCGCTAGAGTTTGCGTACATTCGGGCAGAAGAGGCGTGCTCTCTAATCCGTTCAGATGTAGCGCAGGTAGTTAAATAGCCCAGATTTGTATATTGTAAGGCGCACATATGCATCAGTACACCAATCGTGCTTACAATACCGTGCCTGTTGGTACTCGCACCGCGTAAGCCACTTGCCTTCTATTTTCAGAACGGAGAACTCCTTCAGAGTCTCAGCATGTTGCTCGACCACTGCAGCTCTGGAGGGGACGGGCCTACTGGTCACACTTTTAAATTTGAAAGACCTGGCTTTAAATTTCAACCCCCACTGTATGATGGGTTATGTGGTTTGTTACGTCTGCAGATGCGTAGTTTCAGAGAGTTCATTGAGCCCACTGATGGCAGCGTCAAACTTCATTATTAAAAAGGCTTCCTTTCTTGCTAGCTGAATCGCCAGGTCACCACCCCTGGAAGAGGTTTCGATGGCTGCCCATACAGTCCACTTAAAATCGTGTTGTGTATGATTCATCGTAACAAAGTGATCCACCAATGGGGCGGCATCTGTCTTATTTTGACACTGCCCTCAGGAAGATGGAGAGGTGGTTCATACTTACATCTGAATAGGTTGTGTCCAGCCCTCCCACAAAGGGCTGATTTACCCCATGCTGCTAGTCTTGAGCCAGGGCTGGGCTGAATGGAATCCTTGTGCACTTCAGAGAGTTCCTTTGAAGTTGCTTCCTACATCAAAGCCATGTTTGGGCATAAGTACTCGTATCCCGTGCTGGTAGTCTGGAGCCAGGGCTGGGCTGAATGGGATCCTTGTGCACTTCAGAGAGTTCCTTAGAAGTTGCCTCCTACAAGAAAGGCACATTTGGGCATAAGTACTAGGGTTCTGGCCCTACCAAATCAGTACACTAAAGGACCTGGGAAGAACTGCTGTGCTATAAGGATTGCTAATTTGCTGTGATTTCAAGGATTTACTTCTTTGCTTTGCTGAGCTTTCCTGCTGCCTGCTGATATCTGCCCTGCTGAGGACAAGGACTGGACCCATCACATTTGAACCCGGAGCAAGTCCAGGTGCCTTCTGGTTTGCCTCCTGTTTTCAGAAGTCTTAGTGCCATCAAATACTTAACTTCTCTGATCTTTTATTTTCCCACTTCAAAAACTGTTCTGTGAGAACCATCATGCATCCAGTGCTCCTCTCTGAAGAATGAAAGGACTTTGCCCTATTAGATCGAGTACTACACTTTGGCAGTGCCCAGTGCTTTCTTGTGTCCTGTAATCCACAAAGTTAAGCGCCACGCGCTGACCAGAAGCACCGCCTCTGAGGCCCGAGCTGGTGACGGAGTGCTAACGGAAGCCCTTCTGACTCGCCACCTATGTTTCTGTGCAACCTAGCTTCCCCCATGAAAACATGACTATAGAGGCTGCGCTGCACACCATAGCCTGCAAGAGAAGATCAGTGTGACTCTGCTGGGCCTGCTCTGATCGCCGAGGGCAACCCAGCATGGCCCGGCACTGAACCACTTTTCAATAAGGAGCGTCCCCAAGGATGCGAGGACTGCTCCTGTAGAAAAAAGATACTGTGCACTGGGAAGGACCTGTAAGGTCATTTGTAGTCATCTTGCCCCGTGCAGAGCCTCATACCTGTTGTGCCTCACCGGTCCTGAGGGACCCATGGCCTATTCCTGGGTTGGTGTGTCTGCAACGCACAGTACGGAACAAGTACCTGCCGATCTCCTGCTGGAATCCCTATCAGTTACCTCGGTCTAGCAAAGCCGCAACAAAGGCATCAACCCTGAGCTTCTTTCCAGCACTCTCAGTGAACACCACCGTGATTAACCTAAAACAAGTGAATGCATTTCTAGCACTGTAATTTTCCAAGCTTTTTTTAAAAAAAAGTTAGAACTTGAGAATTCTTGATTACATTTTTGTTGTTTTGGTCTAGTTTTAATCAGATAAATATTTCGTTATTTTTATAAATCTGTGTGAAATCTTTTTGTGATGTATTCACTGTATTACTGTTTGTGTGCTGCACAACTACTTTACACATTGTCTCTTTTCATAAGCCTGCCAGCTCTGTGCCAAGCTACCAGAGGGTGAGCACAGGATAACATTTCAGTGGGAACCTAGTTTACCCTGACTAGAGTGGTTGTACCTGTTTGGCCTGAGTGCATACGCTACTTATAACATCACTGCTGCAGGGCTAGATGATAAAGCATCACCTGCTGCTAGCAGTCCTATGCCGTCACTTGCATCCCTTCCTGTGTCTGTCTCAGCTGCTTACCCTCTGTTGTCAGGTTAAATCAAGCTCACCTGTAGATTTGCTCAAACCAGATCTGTTTTTCAAGCTTTTTCACCCCCACCTTGTTTAGAAATGATCAATCCTTCCTTGTCATCAGCCCATGCACCCAGCCCTTGAAAGCATGCATGGGGCATCCCCCTCCTGAAAAAACCGTCTTTGGATGCCTCCAACCCTGAAAATGTCTGCCTTATCCAACTCTTGATCTTTTTTGCGAAGGTAACAGAGAGACACATAAATGGCATTCTTACCAAGTTCTTCGATGATAACCACACCTTGGAAATCTCCCAAAATGGCATCAGGCCAGGACATACCACAGAATCTACGATCCTCCCCGTCACCGAGCAACTCCACAGTGCCCTGGATGAAAGTGGATCCTCAGCACTGATCCTGCTTGATTTGAGCGCTGCATTTTATAAGGTGTCTCATAAAATCTTACTGCAGCACTTATAAGGCATTAGTGTAGGTGGGGGGGGGCACTGTCCTGGTTCGCGTCTTTTTTGTCTGAATGCTCCTTCCAGGTCATTTCTCCCCCCTAAATTCCCAACTCCACATCTTTCCCAGGCCTCTTCACTGTGCCCTACCTTATTCAACATTTATATTCAGCCACTGGTACAGGTCGTCAAATCCATGAGGATTGTGCTCATATCTTATGCTGATGACACCCAGCTCATGCTCTCCTTCACAGATAATCCTACGATTGACTTGGCCCACTTCCAAAGAGGATTGCTAGCTGTTTCAGAGTGGATGGATGCTAATTTCCTTCACCTGAATGCAAATAAAATTGAAGTACTTCTACTGGGAAGAAAACACTACTATGGTAATCACTGGTGAGCTTTCTCTCCCTAGTCCCTCTCCCATACCAAAGTCCTCCATCAAAAATCAAGAAGTCTTCATGGAAAGCACCCTGGCCTTTGAGGCTCAAGCCAAATCAGTAGTGGGTACCTGTTGTGGGCTCTTGAGAAGCCTCAAATCCATTTTTGGCCTTTTCAAACCTAGCACCTGACAAACCATCATTGAGACGGTAATTCTGTCTCAGCCAGATTACTGCAATAGCTTGTATCTGGGAACCAACCAGTCAGTCATCAGAAGACTTCAGCTGGGCCAAAATGCTTTGGCCAGGCTGCTATTCTCCCTTCTGAAAGTTTCCTCTTCCTCTGGTCTTCTTTATGAACTGCTTTGGCACCCAGTGGATAAGAACATCCACTTTAAGACCCTGTATGTCACTCACAAGATCCTGCACTCCCAGGGGGCCTCCATCTTGTTCAATCTTATATTCCCTTACTGAACCTCTGCCCCTTATGCTTAGCCGATCGCAACTTGGCCATTGTCCCTTGAGATAGGAGAGCAAGAGCAGGACATGCCAAGGCCCCTATTCTCTGGAACTTGCTACCTCGTTCCCTCAGGAACACAGAGAACCAACTGCATTTCAGGGAAACCATGAAGACCTAGTTTTTTTCCACCTAGTATTCCCTTGTTCTTCTTCCCTCTGACAGGCCGGTAGATGCAGTTCATTCATCATAGAGGTCCTGCTCCGGAAAGCCCTGTTGTTGGAGCCAGCGGCAGCCGGCACAGGTAAGCGTAGTGGGGCGGGTCAGGGTGCAGCAGGAAGGGAAGTTGACAGATGACGGATAGGTATTATTTATTTATTTAATTATATCTATTCCAATGTCTGTTGATGTACCCCCTCCTACCCTGCCCCGCCCCACCACCCCACCGCATTTTACAGTGCCGGACTCCGCAGGTTGGAGCAGCTATGCACTTTACAGACACTATAACCTAACACAACATCGCATGCATCACTCCATTGTTCTTGCAATGAACTTGCAAACTAATGTATTTGCTTGCTTCTCACCTACAATGAAGTACCTTGTTTTTGGTTGTTTGCCCTTCCTTGGACCTTTTTAGGTCAAGCCTAGGCAGCGTATGCGCTGTCTCTTCAAGACATGTTGTATTCATTTTGTGGGCTTATGGCCCGCCCATTACTTTTTTATTCGTCACTTCAATTGTCATTCAAAAATGTTTGCTTGCTAATGCTTAATCTTCCCTCTGTGTCCCTCCTTTTTGTGCTTCATTTCCTCCCACAGAGCACGGCCCAATTGCTGTTAACATTATGATTCTTTGTTTATGTGTTCATTTGGGTGACTATTTATTTTCTGTGATTCCTGCTCGTGTCACTGTTTGCCCGTCTTCGATGGTTTAGCTTCGACACCCATCACTTAATCTCCCCATCCCGTTCAAATACCAAGATTAAATGTCAGGCACTTCAGAACCTGTTTTTGAAATTCCCTCTTTACTTTTCAGTGGCCGTCATTTATTCTCCCCACCCTGTTCAAATACCATGATGAAATGTCTACTGATTTCGAAATTGCCTCTTTAATTTTCTCTGACTTCAAAGTGTGAGGATTCTCCCAAACACCCCTGCTTATCTGCTTAGTGCTTTAGCAAGCCTCGGTCACCAGACCTTGAGCAGCCCAACCTTCCAGCATAGAGATGGGCAAGGCTTGGGCAACTCCTGCTGCACTTTCTCTGATGCTTGTTTACATAATGTGAACTTGAGCGACCCAAAGGTGTTGATGTGATTTACATGAGTGCTAGTTACATTAAACAAGGCTAGATTCATTTTTGGGGGCGTTTTATAGAGTGCAAACTTGACTGACCCAAGGGTATTGAAGCATTTTACAAAAGCTCCAGTTACAGTATACAAGGTTAGGTAAAAATGTATTTGTTTTTAGGTGAACTGAGATTAAGTGATGTCAACACTGCCCCTGTTTATTCATTATTTCCCTACTACCTGACAAATGGGAGCAGCATTCGTCTATCCCACCTCCTCCCATGTCGCTGCATGCCTGCCCCGCTGCCTCTTCCTGTCGTCCTCCTCCTCTCAGAGCTCTAATTTCAAAGCACATTCACTGCAACTCCCCAGGGACTTTGAAACATTTTTTATCATATTATGTGAACTTGAGTGACCGAAAGGCGTTGGAGTGCTTTAAATGTGTGCTAGTTACATTGCACAAGGTCAAATTACTTTTTGGGGCTATTCTTATAGTGCAAACTTGACAGACCCGAAGGTATTGGAGCACTTTACAAAAGTGGCAGGTACATTACACAAAAAGTTGTATTGGGAGGCACCCTTTGTGAAAAAGGGAATGGGTCGATAATCGGCAAATAACAAAGGGATCCCTTTTTCTGGTTTTAATAGCAGCTGGGACTAGATGAATAGTCCCCTACTGAACCTTATTCTATGGTGATCGTGTCCAAAAAATCCAAATTAGGAGTGTTACCACACAGAATAACAAATTTACAAATCTAACATGATTTAGACAATTTTTGAGTAATTCTATGGCAGACTGTTATGGTACAAATTCGGCAAAAAATGAGGTAAAGATAAGTTTTGCAATTCTTAGTATTTATTATAAAAAGAGATTATTAGTCTACTTATTTGTCATCATATTATTAAAATCAAGTTTTCATACAATTTATTCAAAACATAACATTACATATTATTTCAACACACATTTAAAAAAAAAACATATTTATATAAAACAAGAAAAACTGTCGACGCGGCGTTTCGGTGAAAACGTTGGTCACCTTCTTCAGGACAATGCTTTCTTTTAAAAATAACAATCTAATTTGAAAAATATATAAAAAACATTTTGTTACAATGATGTACCGGTTCTTGTGGACAAAACCTTCATACCATAATCTATGATTTACCATATGCTGACATAATTCAAATTTCTCTAAACCAGCAATTCTATATGTATTTCATTACATGGAAGAAAAAACTGAGTGTGACTTTCTAAAGACTAAAAACCACAACAGTATATCTCCTAACATTTGTTATTCTATGGACTCCTGTTTGTTTGACACATTGATTAATAAACAAAGGAACTGGGTTCCAGCTTATAAAGTATATCCTGGGCATAAAACTGTACTCACTTTGTAGATATACTCCAAGTTGCAGCTTAAGTTTTTAAAAGTATCGTACTGGAACCCCGTTTATTTCTACCACCTGTTCCGTAGTACTATAACAAGACAATGAATTTAATCAATGTTTTTGATATACAATAATGGATCTGTCACTAAATTTACTGCAGGTCATTTTTATACCTTGTTCAGGCTGACTCTTTCGGTATGTCCAGTTGACCCAGGCTTTTTAATTTTATTCCTGTGGGTTTGGAGGTCAAATATTTCACCTCACTGTTGAAAGAAAGTTTTTCTGATTTCAGTTTTAAATTAATTTTTGTATTATTAATTGGTTGAATAATTTTTCGTACTGACCTTCGTTAAAAAATCTTTCAGTTGTATTATGGTGTTCTGTTTTTAATGACTATCCAGTTAATGGACTAGGCTGATGTCTGTTCCTCCAGTTTAAGATTTAGTTTCTGGTAAGTTCTAAGTAAATGAACAGACAAATAGGATTATCACTTATTTGCTAATGTTCTAAATGAGCAGGGCTCTATAACAGAAAGGTGCAGTTCTTACCTCAAGTAATATGTTATAAGGTTTTCCGGAGTCTAGGACGGGCGGTCATTATGCCATTGTTTTAATTACTGTAAAGACACGATTTACTGGTATTACTAATGGTTTTATTTTGTTTTTCACTAATTCTAATGATATAGGAATAGTTGTATATTACCTTAATTGCATTGATGTCAGTCTTCTTATTTGTAAAACAACATCCAATGCTTTCCTGATTTTAAAATTTCAGGGTTACTGAAAAAACAAGAAGGTTTTGTTTAATTTAAACCAAAAGTTAAAGAGAGTATTACTTCTATCAGCTATAGGTCGGATTTCCTACTCTACTGGACTTACTTGTGTTATCTGGAATTGGTTTCCACGACCGTCCTCCGTCAAGGGTCTGCTGCAACTGAGTTGGATGCTCTGTCAGTTTGCTCTTTTATATTCATTGTAATTGAATAATTAGGTTCTAATTGATACTCATTGAGCTTCAGTGTTATCGGTGTGGTCCTTGCTCCTGTTTTTGTGTCGGCCATCTTGGAGTGGGTTTATCTCTAAGTTGCCTCTACTACTTCTAATAGCGTCTCTTTTAATTTAAGGAGATTCTCCCATTTTTTGGTATTCTATTTGATTTCTCTTATATGGGAAAGACCACAGGGCGATATTTACATATTTTACGAAAAAACACGATGCATACACCTCCCTTTGTTCATTGGCTCTCTTATTTTACTCCTGTATCAATAACAGTGTTTGTGTCAGTCGTGCACCCTCCACATTATTATTGTAGATTGTGCTCTCTATTTGGGTTTTATTTCCATTTACACTGGGTAGTTTTAGTTGATACTGCTTGAGCCTCGTTGCGATCGGTATGGTGCTTACTCGTGTTTCTATGTCGGCCATCTTAAAGTGGGTTTATCTCTATATTGCCTTACCTGTTTCGCGTAGCCTCTCTTTTAATTTAGGTAAACTCTCCCTTTTTTCCCTATATTCTATTTGATTTCTCTCGAATCAGGAGGACCGTGAAGCGGTATTGCCTTATTTTAGAAGAATCCCATAAACACACCTACCAACATTCGTTGGCTCTCTTATTTACCTCCTTTATCAATGACAGTTTTTAAATTGGTTGTTTACACTCCACATTATTGTTGCAGATTATGCTCTCTATGTGGGTTTTCTCTCTGTTTACACTTGTTGCCTCAATTCCTACTTTATCGCGAAGCATGGGTAAAGTCCTTTCTTTTATGGACACCATCTTGGAAGGTCTGGGAGAGTGTTTATGGGGATAAATTATGCCCTACAGTTGTCTATGAATTTTGGGTTTAGAAACAGGAGGTTGCTTCTCCAAACTTAATTGTACTCCTGTTATGTTCTCCTTCATTCATTTTACATATTTTGTATCTATTGCTAAAAAATTTATAATTTTGCTCCACAACTTATAGGTAACTGAAGGCCTACTATTTTCACTATCTATGGGATTAAATCTCTCTTAGTGTTTCCTACTGGTTGTTAATTCTGCTATATTTAGGAAATCAGAGGATCATCTCCCATTCTTCTCGGTTATTTAAACCGTTTTTAAATGTTTGAAATTTGGACATATAATACTGTTCTCTTTTCTTTCGTTTAGTGTTTAGATCTCCACCTCTATTGTTAAGTCTCACAGCCTCTAGGATGCACCATTTTATATCATCCTCTTTGTGTTTGTTTGCTATCCAATGATCTACCAAAGGTGCATTGGGGCGTTTAGTTCGAATGGCAGATCTGTGTTCATTGAGCCTCAGCCGCATTTCTCTTGAGGTCACACCAATATATGCTTTTTCGCAGGGGCAATTAATCATGTAAATTACATTTTGGGCTTTGCAATTTACTAAACTCTGTGGTTTGTGATTTATTTCTTTATACATGACATTCGACCCTTTTATGATCAAGTCACAGTTTTTACTACTGCCACACGGAAAATTTCCAGTGACGGTTTTGCCATCTAAGGTTCTTATATTGTTTCTGGTCCTTTTATCAGGATAGGTGTGTACCAAACAGTTCCTGATTGTTCTATTTCGTCTGAACGCATATATTGGTTTTGGTAGTGGACATGTATTGTCATTAGTTAGTAAGTTCCAGTTTCTGTTTATCAGGTTTTTAACTTTGTTGGTTATGGTAGAAAAATTGGTCACACAGACCAGTTTATTTTCTTCATTTTCTCTTTGCTGTTTTGGTTCGAATAGACTGTCCCTATTATAATATTTTGCTCTCTTGTAAGCTTTCTTTACCATATTTTTTGGATATCCCCTTTCAATAAACTTATTGGTTAGTGTTTTAGCATGTTTGTCAAATTCTTGCCTATTTGTACAATTTCGTTTTACCCTAAGGAATTGTCCAAAGGGTATATTGTTTCTTTGGCTGGCCGGGTGGTTGCTTTCATAATGTAACATAGTGTTGCGATCTGTTGGTTTACAAAAGAGTTCAACCTGTAGGTTGCCTTGTACATTTTTAATTTTTATATCCAGGAAATTACAGGTGTTGTTGCTGTATGAGGATGTAAATTTTAAATTACTATCCCCTAGATTAATCCATTGGATAAATGCTGTTAAGTCCTCCTCATTTCCTTTCCATATAAAGAAAACATCGTCAATAAAGCGGGACCATCTATCAACGTTTTCGTAGAACGGAGCCGCTTCATTGAAGATGTGTTTATCCTCAAAGGCGGCTACATACAGGCAGGCTAAGCTTGGGGCACAGGTTGCTCCCATGCTCGTCCCTTTAGTTTGTCTAAAAAACTCATCTTTAAACAGAAATTTTTTATTTTTCAAGATTATCCTTACACAGTCTACTATGAATTTTGAATGATCTGATAGTTCCTCATCCTGGTTTTTTAAGAGATTTCTTATCATGGTAATGGTGTCATTTTGTGGAATGTTTGTGTATAGTGCCTCGATATCGAGGGTCACTAGCCACTCAGTCAGTCAGTCAAAAATGTACTTTATTTGGTTTGTCATAACCATAAAGCATACATACAAAATTCAGATAAAATAGCGGCGACTAAAAGGTTCATTTAGTAAAAAAATTATATATTTTCTTGTTCATTAATTAAACACTTTATCTCAGACCTTATCTATGGTCTGTTTCTACTTTTTGTAGCTGAGACTCTACAAAGTTCATAAATTTTACCCCGCGGCATAATAGGATGTTTGAACCTGCTCCCATCCAGCTGGTCACAGCTTGCCTGCAGGTACGAATCTGTAGGATGTTAAAAATTGGTTTCAATAAGGTTTTCCTCTTTTCTTTTAAGGGCACACATGTGCACAGGAGATGGCACAAGGTCTCACTGTGATAATCACATAGTCTACATTTTAATCCCTGATGTGTGTCCTTCCATGACGGGATCAAGTCTTTGGAGGAGTGGTCACCCATTCTGAGGGCCAAGAATTTTGTTTTTAAGGATAGCCTGAAGTGCGCCATGAGGTAGGGTTGAGGTTTTAAAAGTTTGTACGAGTTTAAAATGGTCCATGCATGCCGCCGTTTGGCCAGAGTTTTTTTTATCTTCTACCAAAGATAAGGATTTTGCATTTAGCTTGCAGATCTTTTTAAAGGACGATTCTTCCGGTGGGTTCTTCCAGATCTCCTCTAATTTGAGGGTTTCTAATGCTGCTCGCATATCATTCCCCCATGAATTTGGTTCCTGTTGGTCATATTGCTTTTTAATTTCTTGCCAACATAGATTGTTTAAGGATCCTGTTTCCGCCGATCTCAATTTCCAACACCATTTCACTAGGGCTGCTTTCCTTTGGTATATTTGATTTTGCAAGCCAAATTCCAGCCTTATTTGTGCCGGGGATGCTCCTTTGTGTAGATGAAACACGGATTTATATATTTTTGTCACGAGGTTGTTTAAAATGGCTGCTTCTTTCCCATGCCATATTTCCATTCCATAGGATAAAGAGGGTAGGATTTGGGCTGCCATTACTTTTAGCAGATGGTCATACGATGGGCATTGCAGTTTCTTTTGGAGAACTTTATACGCGAAACTCAATGATTGTGCTTTTGTAGCAATGACTCTTTTTTGGGTTGAAAGGGCCATGTTTTTACTTGTTGTGACCCCCAAATATTTGTAGGCCGTTACTTCCTCGATGTGTCTGCCTTTTGTGTACCACTTGAAAGATCTTCTACTGGTACCCGCCAGTCTCACCACTTTTGTTTTTTTAATGTTTAATTCCAGGCCTTCTTTCTCAAAGTAATTTGTTAATTCGGATATTGTTCTTTGTAGGCCTATCGGGGTTTGACTTAAAATTACGATATCATCCGCATATTGGAGGAATTGAATGTTTTCGTTAGCCAATTTAGGCGGATGTCCATTCACGTTCTTGATATGGTCTTTCAAATCGGCCAGATATATGTTGAAAAGGCTAGGGGAAAGCACACAGCCCTGTTTGAGTCCGTTAGTTATTTTTTGTTCTGCGGATATTCTTCTTCCGTCTCCTAGTTTTACTTTTGCCCATGTTCCACTGTATAGTGCCATTATTGTTTCCATTAATGTTTTTGGAAGGCCCCACTGGTCCAATTTTTTCCATAGGCGTCTTCTGGGAACTCGGTCGAAGGCCGATTTCAGGTCTATGTAGCAGGCTATTAATCCGCTCTTCCTTTTCCCTGCTCCTTCGACTAGCAATGACAGAGCAGACAGGTTGGTTAAGCAGCCCATGCCTTCCCTGAAACCGGTTTGGAATTTGGGTATTATTTTGTTATCCTTTATCCATTGTCGAAGTAGAGACAATATACAAGATGAGAAGAGCTTAGCCTCCACGTCAATTAAGGCTATTAGTCTATAATTCCCTGGTTCCATCCTGCATCCACTTTTATATATTGGGTGGAATATGTTTCCTTGCCAGGACAGTGGGATCTTTTTTTCTTTATGAATGTGATTAAATAGTGGAGTTAGGTATTTTGCCCAAAAGTCGGCGTCATATTTGAATAGGGCATTTGGCATTCCGTTTGGGCCAGCTGCTCCTTCCGCTTTCATTTTCCTTATTAGGTCGGTTAGCTGTTTGATCGTTGTCAAAGGCATTTGGTTATCTCGTTCTGAACCGTCCTGTTGGTCATTTTCCCTTTGTCCCAGCACTGTTTCTTTTTGTTCTTGACTATTTTTTGGGTTATTACATGCTTCTATGTTAATTGGGTAGCTCTGGATGTTATACAGACTGTTAATATAAGCGGCCCAAGTTGTTTCACTTATTCCTATATTAAGTTGGCCGCCAGCCCCTTTCGAAAGTTTGTTTATTAAATTCCAAAATTCTCCACTATTTGGTAATTTGCTTGCTCTTAACAGATCTTCCCACATTTTCTCTGTGTGCGATTTTTTGGCCTTTCTACAGTCCTCTTTGTATTTTTTCCTCATTTTTTGTATGTCGTTGTTATCTACTTCTTTTCCTGACCTTTTTTCAGCGGCCTTTATTCTTAATTTTTTTGCAATTTCGCTTTTCTTATCTCTTAATTCAGTGTTATACCACGGCTCTTTGTTTTCTTTGTGTCCATGGGTCGCTGGTGTCTTTACCGCGAATTTTCCTAGCACAAATTTGTTTAACTTCTCCCATTTTGTTATCGGTGATTGATTTTCAATGGCCTTCGTAGAGTTTCCGTATTCCAATACTGCGTCCATTATCTCCTTTTTTACTGGGCTCTTGCTTTTGATCTTCTTCCGTTTGTAAATTTCCGGAATTGCTATAAGAAATTCTAAATGAGATTTCTCCTCTATGCATTTCCTCATTATTATCTCTTGAGGGAAGTGATCGCTCTCTGGTCGGATTTGTATTCCAAAATGATCTATGTTCCTTTTTTAGTTCATTGCTTGTTAGGGTGAAATCAATTATGGAGTTCTTTTTTCCGCTGGTAAAAGTGGTCTTAGCGGGTATGTCTCCCTCCATGTTTCCATTTAGAATTGTTAAGCCTAGTGGTTCTAGGTCATTCCAGATTTTCAGAATTGTATCCTTGGTCCCATTGTTTTTTATTAGATTGCAGTTGAAGTCACCAGAGATAAGTAACTCATGGGATTGATATGTTCTGTGCAAAGTTTTTATCAAATTTATCAGAGTTTGAGCTTTTTTCGCTTTTGTGGCCTTATCTGGGTGGATATATAGGTTTATAATTAGTAAATTCCATCCGGGGTTCTTTTTGCTAGCTTTTGACTCTATTTTGATCACTTGTAACCAATTTTCCCCTGATTCGAGCAGTTCGGTTTTCCACTCTAATTTATTCGTGATGAAGATGGACAGACCTCCCCTTGGGTGACCGTACTTTGCAAATTTTTTTGCCATTATGTGATGTTCCTCATATCCCATAATTTGTCTCGGGATTACATTCCATGTTTCTTGTAGTAAAATTATATCAAATTTGCTCAGGTATTCTATTGTTTCTTGGTCTTGGGACATTTCCTTAAAACCATGTACGTTCCATGAGCAGATCCTTATTTTTGTTTCTGATTTTACTGTTAAATAGGTGTTTTGTCTTTCATTTTCTTCTGCTGCTTTACATACATCAGGATCGATGGGTGTTTAGGGCCTGTGCCGACCAAATCCATTCTTTATGTTCCTTCAAACCCTGGTATTGCTGCTTTACTTTTGTACTACTCAGATCTTGTTCGGAAATTGATTTATTTCTTGCTCCTCTCAAGATTGTTTGATTTATTTCCTTTGCATTGTTGGGATGGGGAATCTTGTTGTTAAGTAAGGGGAATGGATATTTTATTGGGGTTTGACGTTCCAAAGTTATTCCCCATTCTGAGAAGTGTGTCCTGGTTGAGAAAATAAGCTCTGCTATTTCTTTGGATGCCCAGGTGGTACTGCTTATTTCCGAATTCATATCTTTGTTTCTTTGTATGAATTCTACAGCTTTCAGGTCGCTTGTTGTAATTCCCCTTAGTTTAGGTATCTCTTTGATTAGTCGCAGGATGTTTCCCCTGTTCAACGTATCTGAGTTTCCCTTTGTTTGAAATTCCGGCTTGAATAATAATTTGCATTCTGTTACCATACTTGCTGTTTCGAGATGGCGGGTTTGATGAACTCTCCTTTTTCCTTCAGTTGGATCAAATCGAATTTGAGATGTGTTGTCATTCTTGCAGACCGTGATTGTTAGGTCCGGTCGAGTATAATCTACCATGGATTCTTCTTTTGGGGGGTGCATTTCTCCATACATTTCTCCTTGAC
Organism: Lissotriton helveticus; assembly: GCF_964261635.1. Taxonomy (NCBI): domain Eukaryota; kingdom Metazoa; phylum Chordata; class Amphibia; order Caudata; family Salamandridae; genus Lissotriton; species Lissotriton helveticus. Next base: position 844,947,770 of record NC_136063.1, on the reverse strand, counting down.
CTATTTGTATGTTACTTGAGTTTTGTCTTATTTTATCATTTGACTTCGTTTCGTGGTGCTCTCTGCAAGTTCTTCCGTTATTTTCTGCCGTTATTATTAGACCAATATTTGATTCCCTCGCTAGATCTGCCGGAGTTTTTTGGCTTAGCTCTTTTACCATTTTTTCCTGGCTAAGTGATAAATTTCCTCCAGTGTGCCAATTTAATCCTTTGTAAGTCAGAGTTTCACATTCACTCTTTGACTTGATTTCCTGTGTTTTTGTTGTTCTGTGACCTCTCTATGATTTAATTTTGATGTTTCACTTTTATCATTGGCTTTGTTTTTACTTGACTTATCCTCATCTTTCGGTTTTCCTTGTTTACTTGCTTTTATTTTGATCTCATCTAGAGGTTTTGATTGCTCTTCTACTTCGTCTGTATTATTTCCTTTATTTCCGTTTACTTCGGAAGAGGTGTCTATAATCTGATTAATTTGGGCCTCTTTTGTCTTTTGTTCAAAAATGGGAAAGAGTTGCTTTGCCTGCTTACTTTTTGTAGCATTTTTTCTTGCCTTCCTTGCCCGTTTCCACTGTCTTTTGGTTAGGGGTTCTGACATACCTGATGAACCCATTGTTTTATTTTCTTCCAGACTTCTCTTTGATGGTTTATTATCATCTGAGTCATTTAGCGTTTTTGCTTCTTCTGTGATGTGTAAAGTTCTGTTTTGATTTCCAATTTTCTTGGCCTCAGTGGTGGGATTGTCACCTTTGTTGATTTTCCCGCAGGTTACTGCTAGTATGTCTTTCAAGATGTCTGGTAATGAAACTAATTTATCTATTATGTCCTTACAGACGCAGTTTTGTTGTATTAGTTTCTCTTTCCATTGTTTTTCTTCTTCCTTTTCTTTTGTGAGGTATAACGAAATTTTTTACAGTTTCAAATTTATTCCCGATATATGTGTTGCTATTAGGTTCATCAGGTCTACCTGCACGTCGAGTTTGTTTGATTGGAAGTTCAGCGCGTTGATTGCTTGTTGTAAGCTTTTTAAGAGCACATCCCCCCATAATGTGGATTTTCCTTCAATTCCTCCGGTTTGTAGCGGCTGTGCCCCTGTTGACCTATTTAAACTTTCTAAGGAAGAGATCGTTATATGGTGTTCTTCTTTTGTTGAATTCTTTACTGCGTTAGAGACTTGGCTCTTGTTTGCCGGTTGCCTAATTGGGCTAGAAGTTAAGATTATTAGAGAGGATGTTGACTTCCTTTTTTGTTTGTTTGCATTCCTTTTACCAATGTTATTGAGGTCTTCCAATTTTCTCAAGTTTTCGAGACTCTGTTGCAGGGGATCAGCTTCCTTGTGTGTATTCTCTTCGAGCATTGTCCGCAATTCTGATTCCTCGAAGATCGAAAATGATTTAGACCATTCAATTTTTTGTACACTTTTCTGCTGATTTATCTGGGATCCTAAATTGTTCTGGTTAATGATCTCTGGGCTATTTTCGTTGACCTCAATTGTTGTTAAGTTTGGTGTTAACTTTGTTTGATTACAGGTGGCATGAACTTGTGCCGTTGTTTTAATCAGCCAATTCTTTATTGTTGGTTTTTCTTTGAGGTTGGGACTCATGCTTATTTCCGAGTCATTTCTCATCTTACGTTTTTTACGTGATGCGGTCAAGCCAGTTGTTTTTTTTAGGCTTTTTTGAGATTCTGCACGCTTGCTGTTACCTGGTGTTGCTACTCCTTGTTCTTTTAAAAACTGAAATTTATACTTCAATTGATAACCCCCAAATTTGAACGGTTCGAAAATGGGGATGTCTGCCTGGTCAAGTTGTTCATTCCCAGTTCGCTCTTCTAGGTTGCTTTTATTCCCCTGTTCTCTTTTCCCTTTTACTGCCCCTCTTCTTTTTGTTTTCTGTATTCGGGGCTGTCAAATTTTTCCTGACCGCATCTTCCAACTGCAGTTTTCCGGTATATATTCCCTTCCGGCTTATATACTGCTTGTCCTTTTTCGAAACTCCCCAAGCCCGTCTGCCGCGCAGCGACAGCTGCCGTCGGGGGAGTACACTTGTGGTTAGGTCAGAGATTGGGTTATCGAGTCGAGGACTTTTTGGCTAGGGCAGTGAAGATTTTAGCTTTTTGTATTACGATTACTACAAGTGGGCTCAGTTTGAGCGGATAGTTCTGCAAACTCGACCTCCCTTTGAATTTTGTTGGCCGATCAGAAAGTCCCTGTTCTCGTAGATACCGCTCTTCGGCCCTTTTTCTCTGGGCCTGATTTTCTGCAGAGTTCGTTGCTCACTTTCAGGGACTTTGCCTCGGACTCTGGTGTTGGCTCTGGCTTGCCTCAGCTCTGGCTTGCCTCAGCTCTCTCAAAGGTTTCTCCTGGAGGGTACTCTTGTATCTTGTGTCTCGAGATCCATCGTGTCTCCTCGTGTCTCCTCCTGTTCTTTCAGCTCCTTATGTGACGCTTTGAGCTGTATTGCTGTTTTATTTTATTATTTTCCCCGAACAGCGCCTCCGGCTCCTTCAGTCCCCCCGGTGACCCTCTTATTCTTTCTCTTCTAGGGTCAGAGGGTCAGAGGGTCAGAGTGCTCAATAGGGCTCCCGGTGTCAAATGCCCAATACCCTTGGTGTCCAAGCTTTTCTGAGTTCTCAGTTGGCTGCTACTTGATCCTTGCAGCCAACATCATCATCGCGCCGTAATAAATGTGTCAAACAAACAGGAGTCCATAGAATAACAAATGTTAGGAGATATACTGTTGTGGTTTTTAGTCTTTAGAAAGTCACACTCAGTATTTCTTCCATGTAATGAAATACATATAGAATTGCTGGATTAGAGAAATTTGAATTATGTCAGCATATGGTAAATCATAGATTATGGTATGAAGGTTTTGTCCACAAGAACCGGTACATCATTGTAACAAAATGTTTTTTATATATTTTTCAAATTAGATTGTTTTTATAAAAGAAAGCATTGTCCTGAAGAAGGTGACCAACGTTTTCACCGAAACGCTGCGTCGAGAGTTTTTCTTGTTTTATATAAATATGTTTTTTTTTAAAAATGTGTGTTGAAATAATATGTAATGTTATGTTTTGAATAAATTGTATGAAAACTTGATTTTACTAATATGATGACAAATAAGTAGACTAATAATCTCTTTTTATAATAAATACTAAGAATTGCAAAACTTATCTTTACCTCATTTTTTGCCGAATTTGTACCATAACAGTCTGCCATAGAATTACTCAAAAATTGTCTAAATCATGTTAGATTTGTAAATTTGTTATTCTGTGTGGTAAGACTCCTAATTTGGATTTTTCTGACACGATCACCATAGAATAAGGTTCAGTAGGGGGACTATTCATCTAGTCCCAGCTGCTATTAAAACCAGAAAAAGGGATCCCTTTGTTATTTGCCGATTATCGACCCATTCCCTTTTTCACAAAGGGTGCCTCCCAATACAGCTTTTTGTGATTACGAGTACCGTTTTTTAACTGGGGAGTATTCTCATAGCCTCACAGAATAGTGAGGTGCCTTTGCCGGCACAGGATTCCTAATTAAGAATGGACTCCTTTAAAACATTCAGTTTCTCTGAAGACCATTTCAACAAAGTCATTAATGGTCCAGCTAAAAGTACTAACACAATAATAATAGCTGATAATGACGAAGAAAAATGGAAGGAATTATGGAATCTAAGAAAAAAAGTAATAAGGACTGAGCTTCACGCAGACTTCTTAATAGAATACTGCAAAAAGGGAGTAATTCCGAAGGGATTGCAAGTAAAAAATGAACCTAGTTTGTTTACAAAAAATTGTAAATTTCTTGAAACATGGACCTTTATAGCCAACAGATGCAGCCAAGATTGGCTGTTGCTGATAATTGAAACCGCAACTGCGACATTAATTATCGAAAAACAGGAACTAGATGACATGGAAAAGAAACTAAAAGATAATACATCACTAGAGGATGCTAAAAAAAACTAGATGAGATCCAGGAAGACCTAAATAGCTATAGAGGTTACCTAATCAACAAAAAAAGCAACAAACTAAGGAAAGATATTGAAAAATACAATCCCGAAACAACTTATCCATACTTACAAAAAGACTATTACGAGAAACAAAGAGAAGATTCAACATATAAAAAACCTTGGCAAACTAACAGACGCAATGGTCCTAAAAAGGGAGTTACCTTCTCTGACACTTCCTACACCAGCACTGAATCAGAGAACGAACAGGCACAAGAAAATCAAATACCAAGAGAAAAGGAAGTTACACATAATACAAATAGGGAAAACCTGTCTTTTTTAGAAAGGCGCAAACAGAACCAAGTCTCCAATGGCAGGGGACGTGGGAGAGGGAGAGGCTTTATCAATCAGAATCAAGGCCAACAACGTCCGTACATGAAAACACGGAGTCAAAAAAACTGGGATTAAAAGATGTGGTAATAAATCTGTCCAGTAGGGAATTAAGTTTAGATGAAACAAAACTTCTAGAAAAAGGATTAGGATTTGCCCTTTCCGGCCCCCCTGATAAATACAATCTCGAAAGAGACATTAGATGTCTTTTTAGGAAAATAAGATTAAAAAAATTCTTTGAAGGAAAGGAGAAAAGGATAACAGAAAACAAATCAGGACTAAAACCAAAATCAGTATGGACACCCACAGCCCTTATGGTAGGCAAAGAGGTGGAAATATTTGAGAAAGTAATAGAGAAGGGACTTGATGATATCCTGTCTAAAACCATGTGGACCAAAAACAACTTGTCCCAAAAAGAAAAAATTGCATTAAAAAATCTGGAACAAGCAAATGAGATCACTATAAAACCTGGCGACAAAGGTGGCAGCATTGTCGTCATGGACACAAGAGATTATGACAGGAGAATGAAAGACCTTTTAAATAATCCAGACCATTACTCTGTGAGTAATAGACAAGAATGGTTAGATCTAGGGAAACTGATAAAAAACCGTTTGAACTTTGCCCTTGAGGATGAAGTCATATCCCAGGAAGAGTTCAACTACATGAAGAATGATACCCCTACGATACCGGCTATGTACGGTCTACCAAAAGTACATAAAAGCTTAACAGACCCCCCATGCGCCCTATCGTGTATAGTCTTAAGTCATTGACAGAACCTTTGAGTCAATATGTAGACAAATTCATCCAACCGCTTGTGACAGCACAACGAGCTTATATAAAGGACACAACCCACATGATTGAGAAAATAGAAAATACACCCTTTGACTCACAAAATGAGTGGCTAGTGACTCTCGATATCGAGGCACTATACACAAACATTCCACAAAATGACACCATTACCATGATAAGAAATCTCTTAAAAAACCAGGATGAGGAACTATCAGATCATTCAAAATTCATAGTAGACTGTGTAAAGATAATCTTGAAAAATAAAAATTTTCTGTTTAAAGATGGGTTTTTTAGACAAACTAAAGGGACAAGCATGGGAGCAACCTGTGCCCCAAGCTTAGCCTGCCTGTATGTAGCCGCCTTTGAGGATAAACACATCTTCAATGAAGCGGCTCCGTTCTACGAAAACGTTGATAGATGGTCCCGCTTTATTGACGATGTTTTCTTTATATGGAAAGGAAATGAGGAGGACTTAACAGCATTTATCCAATGGATTAATCTAGGGGATAGTAATTTAAAATTTACATCCTCATACAGCAACAACACCTGTAATTTCCTGGATATAAAAATAAAAAAATGTACAAGGCAACCTACAGGTTGAACTCTTTTGTAAACCAACAGATCGCAACACTATGTTGCATTATGAAAGCAACCACCCGGCCAGCCAAAGAAACAATATACCCTTTGGACAATTCCTTAGGGTAAAACGAAATTGTACAAATAGGTAAGAATTTGAGAAACATGCTAAAACACTAACCAATAAGTTTATTGAAAGGGGATATCCAAAAAATATGGTAAAGAAAGCTTACAAGAGAGCAAAATATTATAATAGGGACAGTCTATTCGAACCAAAACAGCAAAGAGAAAATGAAGAAAATAAACTGGTCTGTGTGACCAATTTTTCTACCATAACCAACAAAGTTAAAAACCTGATAAACAGAAACTGGAACTTACTAACTAATGACAATACATGTCCACTACCAAAACCAATATATGCGTTCAGACGAAATAGAACAATCAGGAAATGTTTGGTATCCTGATAAAAGGACCAGAAACAATATAAGAACCGTAGATGGCAAAACCGTCACTGGAAATTTTCCGTGTGGCAGTTGTAAAAACTGTGACTTGATCATAAAAGGGTCGAATGTCATGTATAAAGAAATAAATCACAAACCACAGAGTTTAGTAAATTGCAAAACCCAAAATGTAATTTACATGATTAAATGCCCCTGCGAAAAAGCATATATTGGTGAGACCTCAAGAGAAATGCGGCTGAGGCTCAATGAACACAGATCTGCCATTCGAACTAAACGCCCCAATGCACCTTTGGTAGATCACTGGAGAGCAAACAAACACAAAGAGGATGATATAAAATGGTGCATCCTAGAGGCTGTGAGACTTAACAATAGAGGTGGAGATCTAAACACTAAACGAAAGAAAAGAGAACAGTATTATATGTCCAAATTTCAAACATTTAAAAACGGTTTAAATAACCAAGAAGAATGGGAGACGATCCTCTGATTTCCTAAATATAGCAGAATTAACAACCAGTAGGAAACACTAAGAGAGATTTAATCCCATAGATAGTGAAAATAGTTGGCCTTCAGTTACCTATTTGTGGAGCAAAATTATTAATTTTTTAGCAATAGATACAAAATATGTAAAATTAATGAAGGAGAACATAACAGGAGTACAATTAAGTTTGGAGAAACAACCTCCTGTTTCTAAACCCAAAATTCATAGACGACTGTAGGGCATAATTTATCCCCATAAACACTCCCCCAGACCTTCCAAGATGGCGTCCATAAAAGAAAGGACTTTACCCATGCTTCGCGATAAAGTAGGAATTGAGGCAACAAGTGTAAACAGAGAGAAAACCCACATAGAGAGCATAATCTACAACAATAATGTGGAGTGTAAACAACCAATTTAAAAACTGTCATTGATAAAGGAGGTAAATAAGAGAGCCAACGAATGTTGGTAGGTGTGTTTATGGGATTCTTCGAAAATAAGGCAATACTGCTTCACGGTCCTCCCGATTCGAGAGAAATCAAATAGATTATAGGGGAAAAAAAGGGAGAGTTTACCTAAATTAAAAGAGAGGCTATGCGAAACAGGTAAGGCAATCTAGAGATAAACCCACTCTAAGATGGCCGACATAGAAACACGAGTAAGCACCATACCGATCGCAACGAGGCTCAAGTAGTATCAACTAAAACTACCCAGTGTAAATGGAAATAAAACCCAAATAGAGAGCACAATCTACAATAATAATGTGGAGGGTGCACGACTGACAAAAACACTGTTATTGAAACAGGAGTAAAATAAGAGAGCCAATGAACAAAGGGAGGTGTATGCATCGTGTTTTTTCGTAAAATATGTAAATATCGCCCTGTGGTCTTTCCCATACAAGAGAAATCAAATAGAATACCAAAAAATGGGAGAATCTCCTTAAATTAAAAGCGACGCTATTAGAAGTAGTAGAGGCAACTTAGAGATAAACCCACTCCAAGATGGCCGACACAAAAACAGGAGCAAGGACCACACCGATAACAATGAAGCTCAATGAGTATCAATTAGAACCTAATTATTCAATTACAATGAATATAAAAGGGCGAACTGACAGAGCATCCAACTCAGTTGCAGCAGACCCTTGACGGAGGACGGTCGTGGAAACCAATTCCAGATAACACAAGTAAGTCCAGTAGAGTAGGAAATCCGACCTATAGCTGATAGAAGTAATACTCTCTTTAACTTTTGGTTTAAATTAAACAAAACCTTCTTGTTTTTTCAGTAACCCTGAAATTTTAAAATCAGGCAAGCATTGGATGTTGTTTTACAAATAAGAAGACTGACATCAATGCAATTAAGGTAATATACAACTATTCCTCTATCATGAGAATTAGTGAAAAACAAAATAAAACCATTAGTAATACCAGTTAATCGTGTCTTTACAGTAATTAAAACAATGGCATAATGACCGCCCGTCCTAGACTCCGGAAAACCTTATAACATATTACTTTAGGTAAGAACTGCACCTTTCTGTTATAGAGCCCTGCTCATTTAGAACATTAGCAAATAAGTGATAATCCTATTTGTCTGTTCATTTACTTAGAACTTACCAGAAACTAAATCTTAAACTGGAGGAACAGACATCAGCCTAGTCCATTAACTGGATAGTCATTAAAAACAGAACACCATAATACCACTGAAAGATATTTTAACGAAGGTCAGTACGAAAAATTATTCAACCAATTAATAATACAAAAATTAATTTAAAACTGAAATCAGAAAAACTTTCTTTCAACAGTGAGGTGAAATATTTGACCTCCAAACCCACAGGAATTAAATTAAAAAGCCTGGGTCAACTGGACATACCGAAAGAGTCAGCCCGAACAAGGTATAAAAATGACCTGCAGTAAATTTAGTGACAGATCCATTATTGTATATCAAAAACATTGATTAAATTCATTGTCTTGTTATAGTACTACGGAACAGGTGGTAGAAATAAACGGGGTTCCAGTACGATACTTTTAAAAACTTAAGCTGCAACTTGGAGTATATCCACAAAGTGAGTACAGTTTTATGCCCAGGATATACTTTATAAGCTGGAACCCAGTTCCTTTGTTTAGTAATCAATGTGTCAAACAAACAGGAGTCCATAGAATAACAAATGTTAGGAGATATACTGTTGTGGTTTTTAGTCTTTAGAAAGTAACACTCAGTTTTTTCTTCCATGTAATGAAATACATATAGAATTGCTGGATTAGAGAAATTTGAATTATGTCAGCATATGGTAAATCATAGATTATGGTATGAAGGTTTTGTCCACAAGAACCGGTACATCATTGTAACAAAATGTTTTTTATATATTTTTCAAATTAGATTGTTTTTATAAAAGAAAGCATTGTGTGTTGAAATAATATGTAATGTTATGTTTTGAATAAATTGTATGAAAACTTGATTTTAATAATATGATGACAAATAAGTAGACTAATAATCTCTTTTTATAATAAATACTAAGAATTGCAAAACTTATCTTTACCTCATTTTTTGCCGTATTTGTACCATAACAGTCTGCCATAGAATTACTCAAAAATTGTCTAAATCATGTTAGATTTGTAAATTTGTTATTCTGTGTGGTAACACTCCTAATTTGGATTTTTCTGACACGATCACCATAGAATAAGGTTCAGTAGGGGGACTATTCATCTAGTCCCAGCTGCTATTAAAACCAGAAAAAGGGATCCCTTTGTTATTTGCAGGTACATTACACACAGAAGTCAGGTTAGTTTTGTTTGTTTTTAGGTGCATGGAGATTAAGTGATGCTGACACCTTCCCTGTGTATTCATTATTTCCACACTGCCTGACAAATGGGAGCACCATTGTCCCTCTCACCTCCTCCCATGTCATTACATGCCTGCCCCACTGACTCTTACAGTCGTCCTCATTCTCTCAGAGCTCTAATTTCAAAACACAGTGAACCCGATTCACGAAGGTAAACCGAGATGAAAGTCTAACTTTATGACTTTTGGTATTCACAAATGGCATGTTTGAGTAGTAAAGTTAGACTTTTGTCTGAGTTTTAGTCTCAGTTAAACTGAAGACCAAACCTTAAGTTTAACTGAGACACAAGTCTAACTTTACTACTCATAAATGCCCTTTGTGAATACAGAAAGTCCTAAAGTTAGACTATCATCTTAGTAAGTTTACCTTTGTGAATCGGGCCCATTCACATCAGCTCCCCAGGGACTAAGGCATTTCTTATTACATAATATGAACTACCCGAAGGTCTAGGAGCGCTTTACATGAGCACCAGCTACATTAAACAATAGCGGGATTATTTATTGTTGGTTTTTTGACGCATCGCGAACTCGACTGACCCAAAGGTATTGGATCACTTTACAAAAGCGCCAGGTAGATTACACAAGGTAGGGTTAATTGTTTTGTTTTTATGTGCAAAGAGATTAAGTGATGCATACGCAGTCCCTGTTTATTAATTATTTCCCCTCTACCAGGCAAATGGGAGAAAGATTCATCCTTCTCCCCCTCCTCCCATGTTGCTGCATGCCTGCCTTGCTGCCTCTTCCTGTCGTCCTCTTCCTCTCAGAGCTTTATATTTTTGGACTTTATGCCACTAGCTTGGTCCGACCAACTTGCTATAATTTTTTTAACTTAAACTCTCAAATAACCCAATCAAACATTGCATATGGCTGTCCTACCAGCTATCATGCCTCGAACAAAAGGGATAGCAAACAACTTACTCAACAATTTCTATGTTCACAGCCTATACTTTCTCGGGATCCTGAACAGGTCACGGTGGAGTACTCAGAATGGTTAAATCCAGCAATGTCTAAGCTAGTCCCCCTTAAATCATCCAAATCGGTGAGGAAACAACGCTTATCACCATGGTTTACAGATGCACTCCAACAGGAAAAATAAAACTGCAGAAGGCTTGAATTAAAATGGAGGTCATATTATGATGCACAGAGAAAGAAATATACAAACTCTCTTTGACTATGTATAAAGGTCTACTTACAAAAGAAAAATGACCTATTATACACAGCAGATTGAATCATCAAACAATTCCTCAAGGAAATTATTTCAGGTGTTTATAAAACTCTCCAAACTTTCTGGCAATAAAGGAGCAAGCAGTAGTTAAAACTTTTGTGATTTGCTTGTTCACTGCTTTTGTGATAAGGCTGACCAAATTTATCTAAAGTTCACCATCTATACAAAATCTGCCCCTAGGGAAGATACTTAAAAAAATTCCACCTTGGCTGACAAACTAAATACTCAGGATAACATTGAACAAACAACTTTTTCTGAATTTTCCTTAGTTATACCTGACCAGGTGATTGCTTTTCAGGTTTGGTGGGTGTGCACATAAACAAAGTCCAAAACAAATGATGACTGTATGTAAAAAATATTTCTTCTTTATTTATTCAAATTTGTAGAAACGTTCATTGATAAAATCACAAAAAAGAAATCAGCCAACGCGTTTCACTCCCATGCAGGGAGCTTCCTCAGGGCAGTATAAACACAATTAGATTCCAAAAGTAGATAATCCATCGATGTATGTGTGATGATAAGAAGGAAAGTAGGTGTTCACCACCAGCTTCAAAACTTCTTTTAGTGTTCACGATTCAAATATCAGTAGAAACACTGCCAGCTAGTTCGATAATCGAGTCCTAATGCTGAATCAACTTAAAAATAGTGCAAATGCATATGGACACGCAATGAACCTCCTTGTAATATTCAGAATTCCCGTGTCCCCATAGAAAGTGGTCGCCAGATAATTCAAAAAGTCCACTCCCAAGACTGAGTTTGCTTCGGAAAAAAAGTGCATGTTCACGCAGAAAACCTCTTATTGTGGGTGAATATAATATAACCCGTAGTATTGAGTGTCGCCCAGTTTCTTGGCAAGTATGAGGAAGTATAGTTATTCCTCAATTGGAACACGAGCGTGGTCCCAGAATCCGGACCGATTGCTCGCGTGTTGTGTCGCCCGGCGTGTATTATCCCGAAAGCCTGACCAGGTGATTGCACTGATTCACTCGGCTAAACCAGGGTCACCATTTGATCCAGGTCGGTCGTTAGTGGTAAAACTGATTCCAGGGTCCGTAGCTACAAATTTAACAAGCATTTTCAACTCTATGGGGCCGATTAGGATGGCGGTTTTTTCGCATCCTCCGGGCCGGCGGACACTTCCGCCGGCCCGGAGGATGCGGAAAAACCGCGGCGGAGACTCCAAAGACCCACCGCCAAATTAGGATGGCTGGTGGGTCTGGAATTCCGTCCGCCGCTTTTCCGCTGCGGTCGGCTTCCGACCGCGGCGGAAAAGCTATAACATGGCAGGCGGTGTCTATGAGACACCGTCCGCCATATTATGATGGTTGTGTAAAACTGCTTTTCCACGGCGGCTTTTCCGCCATGGAAAAGCATACGGACATTCACTTTGGGGGCCCGTTGCGGGCCCCCTGGGTGAATGGGGGGTGGGGGGTGCACATGGGGGGTACCTATGGTACCCCCCTGCATTTGGGTGCACAAAGCAGCAGGCACCGTGCGGTGCCTGCCGATTTGTGCATGTAAATGTAACACATGCTTTTTTAACATTGCGGCGGGTGCAGCTTGAAGCTGCACCCGCCGCAATGTTAAATATAGAGGATGTGACCGCCACCCTGGTGGTCACATCCTAATCAGCACGGAGGGAACGCCGCAGCCCCTGCGGACGTTCCCTCCTCCTCAAGGGTGGCGGACGGACGCAAGTCCGTCCGCCATCCTAATCGGCCCCTTAATTTGCAAAAGGACATTTCCCCTCAATCTGGAAAATGGCTTAAATTCTTCCCCTGTTGAAGAAACCTAGTCTTAATCCTGAAGATCCTTCTAACTATTACCCCATTTCTAGACTACCACTTCCTGCAAAAATTGAAGAGAAACTGATGAAGCAACAACTGGTACATTTAATCCATGATAACCATCTTCTGGATGCAACACAGTTTGCTTTCAGACCTCGAAACAGCACTGAGACTGCTATGATCAAGGCCACTGAAGAAATAAGGGCCGCTCTGGATAAGGGAGGTACTGCGGCTCCTATTTTCATTGCTTTGTCGGCGGCCTTTGATATGGTCAACTATACTGTTGTGATTAACTGTCTTGAGGTAATAGGTATAAAAAAAGAGGCTCTTGCCCTTTTGAGCTTGTTTCTGAAAGAAAGAGAGAAAACTGTTGCAGTAGATGCTTACATCTCTAAATCTTTTTCTTTGCCATGTGAGGTCCCACACATAAATAGTGCAGTCGGCATATAACAACGCAAACATTGTAGGAGTGAAGTTCCATGATTGCATGCGGGCAATCAGTGTTTAGTTGGGCAATCATTGCCTAAAGTTGAACAACCCCCAATTTTGGACCTCAACCAGCTAACCACTAGAGATGGGCCACCCCTAACTCCAGTAACTAAGGCAAAAATCTTAGGTGTGGGGTTTGACAACAGAATGAACTTTGGTAATCAAACAACTTTGATGGCTCTACCTCTTTTAACACTTTGAGGATGATTAAGAAAATCCTCCCTTCATTCCCTCAACTGGCAAGAAAACAGTAGGGTAAGTGTGGGATAGTGTAGGGGTAAATATGACTATTCTAACTCCAGGGGGTGCAACAGTACGGTAAGTGTTGGATGGTAATGTTATGCGTTGTAATGGTATGCGTTATAATGACTGCGTTGTAATGACATGCGTTGTAGTGGTGTGCGTTGTTGTGTAATGCGTTGTAATGGTTGTGTTGTAATTGCATGCGTTTTAATGGATGTTGCGTTGTAAAAGTTTCGTTGTAATGGTAGTGCGTTGTAAAAGTTGTGTTGTAAAGGTTGTTTCCCGGCACTTTGTATAGCCTACAAAGCCTTGCATGAGACCGGCCCTGAATTTTTGAGATGAGCATTCAAAAGGAATGAACAAAGCAGAAATGTACATTCCATATGTGCAAAGAAAGCGGTGGTCTCTACATTAAAAAAAGTGACACGGGGAGGAAGTAGCTTTGTTACTGGGGCAACTCAAATTTGGAATCTGCTTCCAGCTTACATCAGCCCTGCTCCATCCTTGTTTGCCTACAGTAAGGAACTGAAAACGTGGCTTTTTAATAATTAATTTCAAATTTAGGTTTTTATCCAGCCGTTTTCAGGCATTTGCTAATGCCACATTTTGGAAAACAGGGGACCCCTACGCTAATGGGTTTGCTATAGGTAGGGAAATAACAATTTTGAAAAGAACTTATAGCAAACAAATTAATACATGCCAAAACCTCTCACCCATACAATAGTGAATCTAGCTACAACACTCGTACGACCTTATATATATATAATGGAAAAAATATATATTTTGATATACAAAAACCTTTTTATTTCACATAAATAATTGTTTGATTCTTTTGTTTGTCCTATATACAGTTTACAAATGAATGTTTGTTATAGTGCAAAATTCGATTATACATTTTATCAAAATATACACATATAATGAAAACATGAAAACATAAACACATGTAAAACAAAACCCAAAAATGGATCGGTCAGTAGTCTATTGTGGTAGGCAAAAGCGGTGAATTTTGACTACGCGCGTTTCGGCATTCTGCCTTCATCAGGTGACCGTCATTCGCATGTATACTCTACAGGACAAAAAACTACAGAAATACAAAACATAAATATATATATATTAGAAATTTTAGAAATTTTAAGGTCATAGCATGATGATATTACAATTTACATTTGGAGAGGGTATAGGTCATTATTTACACAGGAATATATGTACACATTTTCTAAAATACATTATTTACATAAAGCAGCTTATATCATGAAATAGAATCCCCCTAATGTCTACCACAGTGGAAAAAGTATTTCTATCTACATATATACATATTTTGATAGATCTAATGTGAGTACACGTTAGCTCTTAATTCATACGGACCATATCAGCATAATAGATGTTACTAGTTTCTAAATGGCCGGCAAATCATATCGGATCATTAACATATCAACTTTAAGCATATCACTTTTATATAGGGGTCTAGTAATAAAACTAGCCAACCCTTCATGTTAGACCAGTGTCGCAAACGGCTCAAATATATCACTCTAAATAATGGCCTAGAATTTTAAACAGCCCACACTACACGTTAGACCAGTATTGCAAACGGCTCAAATATATCACTCTATATAGTGGCCTAGAATTTCAGATAATTCACACTTCATTTCAGACCATTGTCTAGTATAGCCCATAGGTATCACTCCATGTAAATGCCTCAGATAAATGTATAAACTAGTGGTGATTAAAAACCTACTAGTTGATATTACCGTTTACATTAAAGAATACAGCCCAGTGTCTAAGAGCATTCGCATAGGTATATGTATTTTACACACTTCATTATCACCTACTTTTTATTGTATCTGTATGTTGGTAGTGATGAGATATTTTATGGGGACCACATCTATTTTCTTTCCAGTAGGTTTAGCGCAGGTATAGCAATAAGTTCTGAATAAATAAAGAATACATGATTGTTAATGTATCCTATGTAAGGAGTCACTATACTTCCATATACATATTTTGAGTTCTTGCAAGGTATATCATTTTTATCTGTAATATATAGTTCATACTCAGTATAGACATTGTGGACGTTTACCTATTTAATCGCTATTACATTAGAACGTACGATTTATTTATGTAAACGTACATGATTACCGTGTTCGTAGATGTTCTTATAAAATGCACAAGATTTGGAAATCCAATCTGTGGTCAAGATGATAAGTCGAGTTATGGTAAAGGACTATGCCCAAAGATCCATGTTTAGCATTGATATCTATATCGGGAAGAGATACATATAAACGAGATGTATGTGTGGCTACAGTCTACATATTTTATTTTGCACTTCTATATATCGGGGTGTTTAAAGTCTGGATGAAATGGTTTACCTTTTAATAAAAATCGGGAACTCCGTGTTTCCAGATAACGGTTGGAATTCTGAGGTTGATGGTCCTGATATTGTGGTTGAAATTGACCTCGCTGTTGGAAATTGGGTTGGTATTGATGATAAGATCGGGACTGGGATCGATAATTCGGTCGCCAATTCCCTCTGTTCTGGGGGCGCCTCCCTAAAAAATGACGGTAACCTTGATTGGATCTTTGTACAAATCTCTGACCTCGATTTTGATGAGGAGACATACTAGAACTGCTATCAGAGTCTGATGTATTTGAGAACGTAGTGACCTTTTTTTGTCTAGTGTCAGATTGTGGATTGCCCATATCTTGACCAAACTCATCAGTTTGTTCATAGAAGTTGTCTCTTAGATATGGGTATACGTTTTCTCGGCTGAAATAGCGTATATCTTTTTGGAGTTTATCCATTTTACGTTTTATTAGGTATTCACTATAGGAGTTTAGTTCAGACTCAACATCTTCTAGTTTCTTTTTAATGTCTATAATCACCGTGGATGATTTAATTTGATTTTCTAGATCCAGAATCTCTTGAATTAGTTCGGCCAGCACTTCCTTAGCTGTTTCAACTATCAACATCATGAGGTCCCTCGAACACCGATTGGCGATGAGGGACCATCGTTCTAGGAAGTGTTTGACTTGTATGAAGAGACCTGGGATGTTTTTGATTTGTAAGCCTTGGGGTATTACCCCGGCTTTAAGGTAATCCAAGATATATTTGCCATGAAGTTCTATTCTAATGGATTTTTTTTTGAGGGCTAAAAGTTTGACAAGATCTTCATTTTTGTCGGTATTATTTGGGTTTATGTTATCAAAATTAACAGAAGATCCCACCATGGAGGCAAAATCCTCGTCACTGAATCCGAATGATTTTAGGGTGTCCATATCGATATGACAGATTTAATTATTTACTCAGAGAAAATAGAGGGCTGCATATCTCTGAGAAGATCACGAGAGCCAAATAGTGTATCTATTAGAATTCTTTGGCCGATTTTGAGCCTGCCCTTGACTGTCTATTTGCATCTTGCTCCTGCAGAATGGTTTCTTTACCTATCCATATGATGCACATCGTCATCTCTGAATCAAACACGAAATAAGAGAAATTGTTCCCCCATATCTTACAAAGGTAAAACTCTATCTGATTTCCGAGGTTTCACCCTGTTTGTATCGAGCCGCTATGTATGCTCTCTAGATACATATATTCGTTGGTTTTATTTTTAACAGAAAAGAAGATATCGAGTATATTTGCCGGCCTCCAAAGAACCAACTAAGGTGTTTCAGTTCCCTTACGTTTTTATTAAAAGGTAAACCATTTCATCCAGACTTTAAACACCCCGATACATAGAAGTGCAAAATAAAATATGTAGACTGTAGCCACACATACATCTCGTTTATATGTATCTCTTCCCGATATAGATATCAATGCTAAACATGGATCTTTGGGCATAGTCCTTTACCATAACTCGACTTATCATCTTGACCACAGATTGGATTTCCAAATCTTGTGCATTTTATAAGAACATCTACGAACACGGTAATCATGTACGTTTACATAAATAAATCGTACGTTCTAATGTAATAGCGATTAAATAGGTAAACGTCCACAATGTCTATACTGAGTATGAACTATATATTACAGATAAAAATGATATACCTTGCAAGAACTCAAAATATGTATATGGAAGTATAGTGACTCCTTACATAGGATACATTAACAATCATGTATTCTTTATTTATTCAGAACTTATTGCTATACCTGCGCTAAACCTACTGGAAAGAAAATAGATGTGGTCCCCATAAAATATCTCATCACTACCAACATACAGATACAATAAAAAGTAGGTGATAATGAAGTGTGTAAAATACATATACCTATGCGAATGCTCTTAGACACTGGGCTGTATTCTTTAATGTAAACGGTAATATCAACTAGTAGGTTTTTAATCACCACTAGTTTATACATTTATCTGAGGCATTTATATGGAGTGATACCTATGGGCTATACTAGACAATGGTCTGAAATGAAGTGTGAACTATCTGAAATTCTAGGGCACTATATAGAGTGATATATTTGAGCCGTTTGCAATACTGGTCTAACGTGTAGTGTGGGCTGTTTAAAATTCTAGGCCATTATTTAGAGTGATATATTTGAGCCGTTTGCGACACTGGTCTAACATGAAGGGTTGGCTAGTTTTATTACTAGACCCCTATATAAAAGTGATATGCTTAAAGTTGATATGTTAATGATCCGATATGATTTGCCGGCCATTTAGAAACTAGTAACATCTATTATGCTGATATGGTCCGTATGAATTAAGAGCTAACGTGTACTCACATTAGATCTATCAAAATATGTATATATGTAGATAGAAATACTTTTTCCACTGTGGTAGACATTAGGGGGATTCTATTTCATGATATAAGCTGCTTTATGTAAATAATGTATTTTAGAAAATGTGTACATATATTCCTGTGTAAATAATGACCTATACCCTCTCCAAATGTAAATTGTAATATCATCATGCTATGACCTTAAAATTTCTAAAATTTCTAATATATATATATTTATGTTTTGTATTTCTGTAGTTTGTTGTCCTGTAGAGTATACATGCGAATGACGGTCACCTGATGAAGGCAGAATGCCGAAACGCGCGTAGTCAAAATTCACCGCTTTTGCCTACCACAATAGACTACTGACCGATCCATTTTTGGGTTTTGTTTTACATGTGTTTATGTTTTCATGTTTTCATTATATGTGTATATTTTTATAAAATGTATAATCGAATTTTGCACTATAACAAACATTCATTTGTAAAGTGTATATAGGACAAACAAAAGAATCAAACAATTATTTATGTGAAATAAAAAGGTTTTTGTATATCAAAATATATATTTTTTCCATTATATATATATAAGGTCGTACGAGTGTTGTAGCTAGATTCACTATTGTATGGGTGAGAGGTTTTGGCATGTATTAATTTGTTTGCTATAAGTTCTTTTCAAAATTTGCTAATGCCACAACACCTCTGGGTATACAAGCGTTCTCTAAGTTGTTTAACATAACATAGCAACGTAACAACATTTCAAAGCACATTCCTAATAGCTCCCTAGGGACTGTGAAACATTGTTTATGATATAATATCAACTTGAGCAATCCAAAGGTGTCGGTGCGCCTAACATGAGTGCTAGCTACATTACACAAGGACAGATTATTTGTTTGGGGCATTTTTATATAGTGCAAACTCAGCTGACCCAAAGGAATTGAGCGGTACAAAAGGGGGTGGTGATGGACGGAGCATCTGAACCAATCAAACACTCACACCTTGTCCAAGGAAGACATGGCTTGGCAGTTCGGGCTGGACTGTTCCCATGAGGCACAGGGTCAAGGCTGATTTGCATATGGCCATGTCTGAACTGGGGTGGTGTGGAGTGCAAAAAAAGATGGATTTAGGCCCAGATCTCTGTACTGAGGTGAATGTATGACATTGTTCTGCATTCTGTCCATCAACTGTTGTTTTTGCATTTGTCACCCCGAGTGGTACGGGTATGCTCAGACGTGAGTCCCGTGCTCTCCACACCACTAGTGTCAAGCTATCCTGGCTCAAGACGGCTGATAGCCAGAAACCGGTCCTAGGATGCTTGATTCCGGTCAAAGGAAGACATGGCTTGGCAGTTCGGGCTGGACTGTTCCCACGAGGCACAGGGTCAAGGCTGATTTGCACATGGCCACATCTGAACTGGGGTGGTGTGGAGTGCAAAAAAACGATGAATTTAGGCCCAGATCTCTGTACTGGGGTGAATGTATGACATTGTTCTGCATTCTGTCCATCAACTGTTGTTTTTCCAAAAGGAATTGAGGCGCTTTACAAATGCGCCAGTTACGTTACACAAGGTCAGGTTAATTTATTTGTTTTTTGGTGCATGGAGATTAAGTGATGACAACACATCCCTGTTTATTCATTAATTCCCCTCTACCTGACAAATGGGACCAGCATTTGTTCCTCTCATCTCCTCCCATGTTGCTGCATGCCTGCCCCATTACCTCTTCCTGTCTTCTTCCTCCTCCTCATCTCAAAGCTTTAATTTCAAAGCAGATTCACAGCAGCTTCCTAGAGACTGGAAGACATTTTTGACCATATTATGTGAACCTGAGCAACCCGAGTGCTTTACATGAGTGCTAGTTACATTACACAAGGTCACATTAATTTTTGGGGGCATTTTTATAGAGCACAAATGTAACTGACTCGAACGTTTGGAGCACTTTACAAAAGTGCCAGTTACATTACACAAGGTCGGGTTCATTATTTTGTTTTTAGGTGCGCAGAGATTAAGTGATTCTGATGCTTTCCCTGTTTATTCATTATTTTTGCTCTACCTTACAAATGGGAGCATTTTGTTGTTGTTGTTATGTCCAGTGATCCTATTCTCAGGGGTCTGGGACAGAGGCGGGGTCACGGGCTTGTTGGTAAACGGATGGTGCGAGCAGTGTTTCATTTGAAAACTCTGGAGAAGAACACCTGGTAAATACGTGCCTGGGGGAAAAGGGATGTGCCGCCTCCGCTATTGTGAAGCACTTCACTGGTTTTTTTCATAGGCTATTCAAAACTCTAGTGATGTAGTTGCACACAGAATGCCATAGTGCTTTTGACTTGCATTGAGGCACTTGTATTTCTGTCTGTGCATTAAAAAATGCTTGGAATGTGTTCAGAAATGTTTTTTGAGGTAAGCATGTATTCCCAAATCACACTGCAAGACTCAATATATGGTAATTGTATAGCTCTTCAATCCCTGGTGGCACAGCACCCAGGATAATCTGCTGCATGGCGAAACACTTATAAGGTCTCGAAGGCGAGACCTATTGGCAATGCCAGTGCTTGTTTTGTTTATACCAATAAAGAGTGGCCTTGCTGGAGGGCTCAATGGTAGGGGCATTGGCCCAGAATTGAAGTTGTGATAGTCTTAAAGGGGCCTGTCTCGATTTTCTGGTATGCCTGCTTTTATTGTTTTATTGTTTTGTGTTTTTTTTTATTTTTGTTCTCCTCATGCTTCCTCTTTCTTTTTAGGTCGAGCCTAGCACAGCGCCCATGCGCTACACTATGGGAGGCTGCTTATGAGCACTCCAAACTTCTCCGTGTGGGTCTGACTCCTCCCACACATTGGATTGGCCTTTGCGTGTTTCTTTCAATAATGAAAGCACTTAAATGGCCAAAGGTGGTTGTATGTCTCACTTCTTCTCCAAATGTTCACTCCCACGGCGTTTTGCTCTCGGAAGCAAGCAGTGGTGCGCAGGGTGGCAGCTGCATTCCTCGTCGGATCAGGTTACTAATTAAACACAGCACGGTCACTTTCACTTTAGCAGCCGCGCTTGTTGTTTTGTGTGGGCTTGTTTTGCCAATTTGTCAGCATTGGATATTTTCCAGTCAGGATTACACCAAAACATTTAACATTCGCTCAGTGTAATTAGTAGACACCAGCATCGTCTTTAACAGCAGACTCCAAGACGCCATGCCCTGTACTGACCTGGGAACAGCAGCAACACCTACACACACCGAGGAGCAGAGTGAGGTCCCCTGCGTTTAAGTGCCCCAATGGCCCTATGAGGCAGCCACCCCATTACCACTACAGGGCCTGATGCTAATAAGAGCCTACTGCCACAGCACCCATCGGAAGAGGGTGTAGCCCCCAACAGTAGACACTGGTAAGAATACTTCACTTCTTCTTGTCTTTGGCATACAAGTGTATAGCAGCTAATTGCCCACCACCCTCCCCAACGCTAAATGGCCATAAGCTACTAACCCCTCCCTGGGACTCACTGTTATATCTGGGGAAAAAGGGGAGAAGCACAATCTGTGCAGATCACACCAGCACAGACCCCCTTTGCTTCACCCATGCACACCTTGCCTCTCCATCACTCATCTTACTCACCCACCCTCCACGTCAGCAGCAAATATGGTGAATGGCATTGCTCAGAGAGCTCTGTGGTGGATCCCAAGAGCAGGCTGACCTCGGGAGATAGAGGCAGCTGCAGCGATGTGCCACCACAAAATTGCTCCCCATAAAATACACTACATGAAATGCTTCCTTGGGGAAATCCACACAGAAATAGCCTCCTTCAAATCAGACTTTAAATTTAATGTACAAGATCTACGCAAAGAAGTCACAGACTTGGGACAGAGAGTTGAATGTTTGGCTGACACCCATGTGGAAGACCAGGAGATGCTCTGGTGCAGACACAAGAGGAAAAGCATGCAGACCTACAGTTAAAGCAGGAAGACCAGGAAAATAGGAGCAGGTGCAACCACATTTGTATCTGTGTGATCCCTTGTGGTGGAGAAAGCGACAACATCATGCTACTTGACTGAGCTCATAGAACCTTAGCTGTTGCCTTCACAACAGACGGTGGACAGGATATCCTCACAAGAGTACACTTCTTCACTGAAAAGGAGATAATAATAATAATAATAATTTCACTTATAAAGCAACTGGTTTCACCATCAGGTGTGTCCCCACCCTGAAACTAACTTTTCAGTAGAGGAGAAGGAAAAATGGACCTATAGCTGGAATATCCAGGTTATCAGGATTTTTTTTGGAAGAGGGTCTCTGAAGGTTCAGCACGAAGAGAGGGGAAGTGCGTTCCAATGTTTGGCCGCTAGATAACTGAACGAGCGCGCGCCCATTCTTACTTTTTGTACTCTAGGTACTTTGACCAGATAGGTCCCAGTCGATCTGAGATGGCGGGTAGGATTATAGGGGGCAAGTAAGTCATGAAGAAAGCTTGGACCTTTGCCCTGCAGGCTACGATGGCTAATGCATAAGGCTTTGAAAATAAGTATTTTCTTAACCAGCAGCCAGTGCAAGTCATCAAGAGCCTTCCCAGTAGATGCCCTCCTAGGAAGCTTCAGAACTAAGCGAGCCACCGCATTCTGATTACATTGCAGCCTGTGAAGGCATTTTTTTGTTGCTCCCAGACATAGGACATTTCCGAAGTCCAATTGGGATGTACCAAAGCATGGACTAGGGTTTTCCTAGCTGGGATTGGGAGAACGTCCAGAGTTTTCCTTAACATTTGTAGGATTCCAAAGCACTTCCCTGCCACCTTTCTGGTATATGCCCCAAAAGAAAGAGTGGAGTCCAACCAGACTCCTAGGTTTTTAACCTATTGTCTTGAGGTAGGCTTAGAGCCCAAAGTTTGTGGCCACCATGCGATGACCAAATGGAGGGGGCTTTCCCCACTACTAACATCTCTGTTTTGCTACTGTTTAATTTAAGGCAGTTATCTGTCATCCAAGACACCAGGTCCTGCAGGCAGGAAGAAAACTTGGTGACTGTTGTGTCAGAGTCGTGTGACACAGAGACAAGTTGCATGCTATCTGCATATGACACAATGGTGACACCTTGCCTTTCCACAATCTCTGCCAAGGGTGCATAATACAGGTTAAAAAAAGTAGGACCCAAAATGAAGCCCTGACGGACAGTGCTATGCTTTTGGAAATATATGGGCGTTGTGTAACCTAGAAGCTCCAGTCCTGCAAAATGGAAGCCATCCATTTTAGTGCGATTTCGTCCAGCCCTCCTGATCTGAGACGCTGTAAGAACAGTTTGTGGGATACCATATCAAAAGAGTCGCTAAGGTCCAATAGAACCAAAGCAATAGTCTGACCTTCATCCACATATCTTCGTATTTTCTCCATAGCAAGGAGCAGTGCAAACTCCGTAGAGTACATGGCTCTGAAACCTGATTGTGTGGGATGGAGTAGATTTTGCCGATTGATATGTGCAACTAGTTGTGTACTCACCACTTTTTCTGCTATTTTTGAAAAATAGGGCAGAAGCGAAATAGGGTTTAAGTTCTCCAGCGGACTTGAGTCAGTTCCTGGCCTTTTCTTAAAAGGGAGAACAATAGCCTGTTTCCATATATTTGGCACCCTGCCCCCAAAAAAGGAGAGATCGAGAAGCTGCTGTATATTAGGCATTATTATCTCCAGGCCTTCTCTCATAATCTTATGTATAGCTGGGTCCATGGGAGAACCGGATTTACAGCCAGATTCATCAACCAAAATTGCGATCGCAATAGCTGCGAATTAGCTATTACGATCGCAATTCAAAGAAAAGCAATTCATGATCAGAAAAAGTAAAAATTTGCGAAATCGCTAAAAAAAAATAGCGAATTCGCAAAATAATTCGCAGAATTAGGAGGAACCCCTATAGCGAATCGGATTTAGTGAGAATCCATGGATTCAGCGAAATTTTTTGCGAACTCGCTAAATAATCGCTAACGCAATTCATGAAAACTCGTAAAATGCGAAAAATCAGAAAATCGCTATTTGCGACGCGCAATTTAAGGAGAACCCAAACCAGGTGGTAACCATGAATAAAAATATATATATATCTTAACTAGCCACAGGTGTAGGCCTGATCAAACACACTTAAGGATACACAGTAGGAGCATGAGGACTCTCACAATGCCAGGACTCTACATGGTGGTCAGGCGGTGAAGGCTCCAGGCTGCAGCAAGGAACAGACGCAGGATCCAGGAGCGAATATTCCGCCAGCAGATCACCCTTCTGGGCCAAACTGCGGAGCAAATCTACTCCAAGTACCGACAGAATGGGGCAATGATCACTAAGCTGATCCGGGACCTAGACCCCCTGATGCAGCACCCAACAAGGAGGACCAATGCCGTGCCCACCCATGTCCAGGTCTTGTGCAGCCTGCACCTTCTGGCCTCTGGAAGCTTCCAGGGGATAGTCGCTGTTTCAGGGGGAATCTCCCAGAGCACCATGTCCGGCTGCCTAAGGAGTTTCCTGGAGGCAATGCTGACCCGGCTACACCATTACATCACATTCCCGAACACCCAACAGGACTTGAATCAAACCAAGCTTCATTTCTACACCATTGCACAATTACCACATGTAATAGGATGCATTGACTGTACCCACATCCACATCTGCCCAATTGCACAAACCGCAAGTCCTACCACTCCCTGAATATCCAGATGGTGTGCAACGCTAAGACAATCATCACGGACATAGTGGCACAATACCCGGGGAGCACACATGACTCCTTCATATTCCGGCACAGCGGCATGCACACACGACTGGCCAGGGGAGACTTTGGCGAAGTACACCTACTAGGTAAGTACACATGCTACCAAATAGTACACTGTGACCATGTATCCGCGCATAACAGGCACTCACCCTCAGCTCCTTTCATTCAGGTGACACCGCCTACGGTCTCCGTGAGTACCTCCTCACCCCATACCTCAACCCTGCAACACCACAGCAATGGCGTTACAATGCTGCACACATACGCACAAGAAATTGCATTGAGAGGACATTGGGGCTTTTGAAGAGCCGATTCCGCATACTTCACAAGACTGGTGGGGCCCTCAAATACAAGCCAGAGGTCTGCTGCCGCATCGTAGCCGTGTGTGCAATACTCCACAACATTGCAACCAAGCGCAGGATACCTGTAAAGAGATCTCTGGCAGTGAGTCGGAAGGGGACAACCGGCCACCTGCACATGTGCGTCATGCACGCGGGCAGAATCCTGCAGAAGGACACAGGAGCCACAACCAAATCACTATTAACTGTTTCTAGTGCACCCACTCCCCTCACCCAAAACTTCACTCATGCATGACTATTGAAATAATGACATGAGTCAGATTAACTGGTACTGAATATATGTTATTGTTTTTTTCACAATTAAGTTGCAATTTTTCACACAGTGACATGAGAGCCATATTGAGTCATACGTCCCCATGTATGTGAGGAGGGCATGCTTGTTTCAGCAGCATGGCCCTTCATGGTACAAAAGAAAATGGTCAATGGCGCCTCCGGGCGGACGCTCCCAGTCGCCTTTCCAGCTCTTGCTCAGGATTTGGCCGTGAGGCAGCAGTGGGCCTGGTGCTGCGGCGGGGTACTATCACCATGGGCACCGATTGGCTGCTGTGGCTCGGATTTGCCTCACTTGTGTCATCCCCCCCACCTGCCTGGCCATGGCCAGTTGGCTGCAGACCCTGCACTGCATTGGTAACCTGCTCCAGTGCCCTAGCGACATCCTGGCAGCATTGGACCATTTGGACTTGCATGGCCAATGAGCGTCGTGAGAGTTGGGACGTGGCATTCCCTGTGATGTAGTTCGACCGTGTGTACGCAGACAGGCGGGTCAGCAGCTGGCGGTGGCGGCGCCGGTTGACGTCCCGCTGGGTCAACATGGCCTGGTTGTTGTCCTCCACTGCAGCGGTCATCCTCTCCATTCTGTCGGAGAGCTGTCCCACATTCCTAGCGGTCTTGTGCAGCTGTAGATGAATTGCTGCGAGATGACGGGCCTGCTTCTGGTGTATGCGGAGCATACGGCGCTCAATTGAGAGGCCAGGTACCCGCACATTCACCACCCTGCCAGCGCGTGGTGTTGTGTCGCGCGGCTCCCGCACCAGTCTACTGGACTGTGTTCTCACAGTGGCAGTGCGACGGGTTTGTTTTCGTGCTGCAGCTGTTGTTGTCAGTGACACTGGCGTGTGTGTCACATGCTGCGGTTGTGGCACGCCTGTTGTTGCTGAGGTGGCACTATCCACAGGGGCAGGTGGTGGTACTACTGCTGGTGATGCAGCTTGCCCTGATGGTCCTGGTTGAGGGGAAGAATGTACGTCTCCCTCGGTGTCCTCAGGATTGTCAGCGCCACCTGTGATGTAAAGTGGACGTTGATCAATGACATGTATCTTGCACATGGAAGGTTGCTACATGCATGCAGGCTAACGTTCCCTGACTGGCTGTAGGATTGACTCTCACTGGACAGGTCTGGCTGTATGGGGCTAGATGGAAATTTTGGTCAGACTACATGTCCCACAATGCAATAGGGCTTTTCTGGTGTGCATGGGCTGCATGACTGGGGTTTCTAATGGGTTGCTCTGGGGTCATGGACATTGTTAGGGGACAGGGTCGCAGTCGCATGCCACTTACTTTGGGAATCTTGGGTGGGTCAGGAGGAGTCCAGCTGGGTTACCCCCACGCATGCCTGGGGGTTCAGGGTGTCCTCCACAAGGTCCTCAAGTGGGGTGTTGGGTGGGACAGTGGGCTCTCCTCCTCCTGTAGCGACACGCTCCCCCAGCCTCTCTGCGATTCTCTCCTTGGCACGCCCTCTGAGGTCGTACCACCTCTTCTTTAAATCTTCCATGGAGCGCTGGGTCACTCCCACGGAATTTACTTTGGCGCGGATGCACATCCAAATCCTTCTTTTATCCGCCTCAGTCACCCTCCTTGAGTCCTTCCCAAAGAGCCGGTCGTGGTCTTTGCTCACTCCCTCAATGAGGTATTCCAATTCTTGTTCAGAAAACTTTCTTTTGTGTTTCCTTCCTGAGGAACTGCCCCTGCTGCTTCCTGGGACATTTTCTGCACTGGCGTGTCTCCTGATGTTGAGCTGGAGGTGGTCTGGAGTGGAGCTCTGGACAGTGCTGCTTTCACTTCAGGCTCAGTATGCAGAATGAGGGTGGGAACTGCCTGCTTCCTGGTTGTGATGTCATCACTGTGCACGAAATGCGACTTCCCGTTTTTGCGATCTCGCAATTAGCGAGATCGCAATTAGCGATTTCGGAAATTGCAAGATCGCAATTTCTACAACGAAAACGGCCGATTCTGCTAATTTTATGCGATTTTGGGAAAATCGCAATCGGCAATTGCGGCCGATTGCGATTCGCTTTTTTAAATCGCTATTTTTCATGCATCCCATTCTGCGATTTCTAAATTGCGATTCGGTATTTCTCGCAATTTAAAAATCGCAGAATTTTGTTTGATGAATCTGGGGGTATATGCTTAAAGCTACCCCTTTTAGATCTGGGGTAAATGGAATTTAGAGAGGTCATTGGCCCCTTCCACCAAGGTCCTCTCAGTTTGGCAAATCGTCCCATTACGGGCTTCCACCAGAAAGGTATGATATATTTTGACTACCTTCTCGGCAAAGAAATCAGCAATCTGGTTACATAACTCAGGCGAACTGGTAGCAGGAGCCACAGTTCTCTCAAGCGAGGGCAGATCTTTAAGGATGGTAAATAACTCTTTAGAAGAGGTCCCTGCCTGTTCAATTCTCTCATTATAGTAAGCAGCCCATGTTTTTTTTTATAAGAGAGTGGTATTGCTTTAAATGCAGCTTGTAGGCAATCTTACTCTGATTTGAGAAATCTATCCTACCTATACATTCTAAGCGCTTACAGGATTTATTTTTGCTGTTCTTAGGGCTTCATTAAACCATGGGGCTGATTTAGTGTGTCTACAAGGGAGACCGTAGGTCCAGGGAGCCACTACATCCAGTGCTTCCATAATCCACTTATCCACTGAGCTACATGTCCCTTTAATATCCTTTCCCAGCAGAGGAGGACACTGCTGGAGGGCATGGGTAAAACTTGCTGAGCTAAATCTGGACCATCTCCTACGAGGGGTGCTTTGTAATGTAGTAGCTATAGGGGGATTTTAGCTAGAGGAATAGTGAAAGCTACGAGATGGTGATCAGACCACGGCGGGACTGCAATTGAAGATTCAGTATCTATCTCTAAGCAGTTAGTAAAAATAGGGTCTAAGATATGACCATGTTAGTGTGTTGGGAGAGTGAACTTGAGTCTTAATTGAAGAGCGGCTAGTTCCTGCCGTAGGGATTGAGCTTTACAGTTATTGCGATCGTAAAAGTGTAGATTGATGTCACCTAAAACAACCAAATTATTGTAACGAAGTGCTATTTGTACAATTTGCTCCACCAAACTAGAGATAAAATCAGAAGCTGGCCCAGGAGGGTGGTAGATCAGAAAGCCCTTAACAGTGTGATTATTAGCTGCGGTTATCGAAAAAGAGGCAGCTTGTCTATGTCGGCTATATCCAGAGTGCATTTTAGGGCTAAATTAAAGACAATGGCTATTCCTCCCTCATGCTTAGTCAGGCAATCTAGTCTAAGGATGCCATAATCTTTTGGGGGGGGGCTTCCAGGATCTCAGGGACCGAGTCCTCCCTAAACCAGGTTTCTGTGAGAAATAGAACGTCAAGTTGATTATCTCAGACACAGTCATAGATTTCAAATTTATGTTTGTTGAGAGAAATGCAGTTAATGAGCATTAATTTTAACTTGTGCCTTTCCCCAAGTCCTGCCTTATGAGCAGCTGTTTTATATGAGCAGTGAGTGCACTTCAATGACACTATATCCATAACAAGGTTGTGCCTACAAAGGTATGAAACTGGAGGGCCCAGTGCTTTTAATTTCTCCGCTGAGTATTCCAAACGCTGATTTACCTTAGACCAAACAGGAGTTGTGGCTCCTAGCCCCGGCCGGCTGAGGACGAGCACAGACGGGCTTGCCTTTGGCGCGTCCGCTGCGTGTCCGCAACGGCATGCATCTGATATAGGCAGAGAGCTGCTGAAACTAGCCTGCCAACTTCCGAGACCAGCAGCACAATGGAAGGGAGTGCAAAACTAAGTCCCGCCCTCCGTTCAAACAGAACTGCAGCCGCGGCGGAACAGGGCAAGGACCAACAACAAGAGATGGAGAGTAAATACCGGTAAGAACGGTAAAAACAAAGATAGTCTACAGAATTGCACTACATTTAATGATTAAGAACAGTTTAAAAATGCCATTCGGTAAAAACAAAGATAGTCTGCAGAATTGCGCTACATTAATGATTGGGAACAGTTTAAAAATGCCATTAAAGTAATCATTACTTCTCCAGAAATACGTCCCCCCTTTGAAAAAGAAGCAAACGCTGTGCAGACCCTGCCACTGTCTGCTTATGCTGCACGTTCGCACCAGCATGAGTCTGATATAGGCGGAAAGCCGCCAAAACTAGCCTGCCAAATTCTGTGACCAGCAGCACACCGGAAGTGAGTGCAAAACTAAGTCCCATCCTCCGGTCAAATGGCACTGCAGCCGCGGCAGAAAACAGCAAGGACCAACAACGAGAGTCGGAGAGTAGATACCGGTAACAGCAGTAAAAACAAAGATAGTCCACAGAATTGTGTTACATTTAAGGATTAAGAACAGTTTAAAAATGCCATTTGGTAAAAACAAAGATAGTCCGCAGATTTGCGCTACATTTAATGATTAAGAACAGTTTAAAAATGCCAGGGGGTAGACCAATCTGGTATATACAGTGACATCTATACAGATCTCTCCCCAACCACTCTGAAGAAGCACAGAGACTTTCGCCCAATCACAGACTTCTTACATGAACATAAGCACTCTATCGCTGGGACCACCCCTTTAGCCACATCATCAAATGGAAGAGCAAACAATGTGTTCTAAAGTCTCTGACTGAGGCTAAATCCATAGTGGATCTGAACATCCATTTGGGGGATGGTGATCCCATCTACTCGCAAACAAATAACAGGCAGGAACTGCGCACTGAATGGCATACTATTGGTCGACAGCTCCATATAAGGAAAATTATGGACAGAAACCAAGAAAGGGCTAAGGAAGATGTAATTCGCCACCTTCAAAACTTGAAAAGCGCATCATCTCCAGAGGTTGGCCTGGACACTGACACAAGCATGGTCATGGACTCATAACCCTCCCACCCAGAATCTCACCTTGAGAAGGCTTTCTGGGAAGGACTGATGGGGGAAGCAGGCCACCTACTCTCTTCAACCCCACTAGTGACTATGAGAATAAATATTGTTCCACCCTTCCCCAACTTCACCTTCCTGTGCTTTGACTCCTGCAACCCCTTTGCAACACTATTGGGAGACGATCACGCCTCTTATCGGGATAAAGTACTTACTCTTCCACCACGACCACTGAAGGATGTATGGCTTGGCTTGGTAAGCCCGTTGTTTTTCTTTTTGTTGACAATTTGTTTTTCCTTTTACATCTCTGAGGGTGGGGGATGTGATTCAGTTTCTTTCTCTTTTAAAACCATCATTGCATTGTAGTGTAGTTCCTATCATCCCAATAGGCTCTGCGCATTGGAATAATATCTTCAATAGTATAGACGTAGGACAGAGGTTAACTAGGTCTTCTACTGTCGATATTAGACATAAAGTTTAGTGTTTGCCAGCTAGCTCAGAGTTCACTAGAAACTTTCTCGAATAGACAAGGAGGAGTTTAACTTCCCTGGATAGACAAGAAGGGATTTAGTTTCTGACAACCATAGAACATGACAACTTTGCTCTCCCCTAATCAAGAGTGTATCTCTAGAGTCGTGTGAAAACAAAAGACAACTTATTTTACTCAGTCATTTCAGTGCATTCTTAGTTTCACCAGATTGTAGAGAAAAGGAAGAGACGGGTGTGTTCAATAAAAAGATGTTATTTATTGATCAGTCTCTTTTCTCATACAAGAGAAATGAATCGCTATTATTGCAATACTTAGAGTTAAGTAAAGTGCATACAGTAATAACAGAATTATAAAATAATACTGTAAAAGCATTGATATGGTTTCTTAGCCATATGATACTTAAAATGGATAAAATAGATACATACATATATACATTGACTAATCGTACTCAACTGGTGCTTCTAACTACGCCTACCCCAATGTACCTGACCTAAGCCTAATACGTGGTGGGAGTAGATAAGTAGCAGTTTAAGTTAAGTTTGTTTTGCCAAGGGTCTGCTTCAAGAATTCTCTACAAAGGATGATTCAGTTCAGTACCTGGGAGTTTAGAAGGCTGGAGGGCTGGTATCTCTATCTCAGGTCTTGATATTCCAGCTGCTTGGAAGCGCCGGAGCTGGATTTCTCGGCAGGAGAAAAGGCAGCGTCTCTCTCTCAGCGCATCAGAAAGGAGGGGCAGCGTCTGTGGGCTTCGCTGTCAGCTGGGCTCGTCGGCAAGTCTCGCTGCTCCAATCTTGTCACCACCTCGTGTGTTTGCTTAAGGCAATGTTGGTATTATTTATACCTGAAAGGTGCCGGGATTGACTTAAGGATGGACATAAATACGTCAATAAGGATGTCATACGAACTTGATCGTTCGCACATTCTTTACTGAAGTTCTCGGCTAAATCAAAACAATAGCTGTGGGGATTTCCCAGATCGTGGTAGGTTTGATTTGTTTTGAGAACACCGTATGCCTATTAGGGGGCTGGAGGAATAGTGCTTGTCTAATGATGGCATGCGCTATGACCTAATCAGATAACGGGCTTCTGTGCCGTTGTGTGGCTAATCAGATAACGGATTTCTGTGCAGTTGAATGGCTGCTAGTTAATTATTACCCAGACAAGGGTCAGAAACAGGGGGATCGATACAGTACCCATAATAAATACACCACACCCACTCCACGTAGTCTATGTCCATATTTACAAGTCTAGGCATAGTAAACATACTAGTAGTGCATGTGTATACCGAACCACCCCAAAATACAATCATTTGCATAATGAAATTTGGAAATGCGAAATACACGAAAAGATGAGTATAATTACTATATGCACTTCAAGCAGTATAATAAATGCTAAATCTAAACGCATAGTTTGAAATAAGCATGAATGAAATGCGGAAATTACACATGAAATGGCTCTTAATACAGAAGAAAAAGTCGAGACCATCTCATCACAAATTCATAATACTCGTGAATATGCTAGAGCAGTGTTTCCCAAACTGTGGTCCGCGGACCCCCAGGGGTCCGTGACACATTCCCAGAGGGTCCGCAGGAGGCAGTTTTAAAAGCACTGCAAGGTTCCTGGTCTAATTAGCAGTTTTCCAGCAACAATAAAAATGTCAAACTAAAGCCAGTGATTAATGCACCTGCTGGAGAGATGAGAGTTTTGTCCAGTGGCAGCTTTGAGTTTTCTAATGTAGTACAGAGGGTTAATATGCCTACTGCAAAGAACATGACCCTTGTATTTTAAAACACAGTATTTTATGTGCATGGGGGAGTGTGTTACAGTGCTTTTGTCACAGACATTCTTTTGTTACTGTGCAGTTCATAAGTGACAACCGTAATCTAGCACAGTGACCTATAAACTGTCATCAAAGAGCTGCTTGCAAACTGCATGGTACAAGTTAGTAACTTATGTTTATTCCCAGTCTTTCATTATCCTGATGCTGCTAAAAAAGTTTATTTTGGAGGAATTACATTTTTAAATTTTAAAGTCAATGCTAACAACTGGGTGATGTTCTGAATCCTAAGTTTGTGCTTCTCCAGACTAAGCACTCTTTAAAAATGCCTACCAGTATGAATGACATGTGAATCCTACATATTGTAGCACCCTTTGCCTTATGTTACATTTTCTATAAACTGATTTACACGTATGATTCATTGTCTCTATATGTATGTGATGTAAAGTGCCTGACATCCTACAATGGTATGAGAGATGCTATAAAACAAATGAAATACATGTGACGGAGAGGATATGGAAAGATGAGAGGCACTGTTGAAGGGTGATAATAAGGAATCATTGAAGAACCCCAACAAAGATTGTCCTATCCTAGTGCATATTAAGGTCTTAATCTACTATTCCTTAAAAGCTAATACAATTTAATATATAATGATATATGTGTTTAGAATGCACCACTGTTTCCTAAATTTCTTGGGAGGAGTGTCTCCCAAAGCCCCCTTTGTAGTGGTCAGGCTCACTCACTGCACTTGGTGTGCACCGTATGGCGACTGGTTTGAAAACCTTTGCCAGGGCTGCTTTAGGTTTCCAGTCTGGCATGGCGGGAGCAGGAGCCTTGTACTGCAAAATAAAACCAACCAATTAAAAGTTAGTTACAGAGTGGCAGCACCAACCTTCCCATTAAATTGTTTTGTTTTTTGCAAATTCTTTGAATATAAAATACTAAGGGGGATATTTACAACATAAGTGGCAGAGCGTGTCGTTAGCGTCCTTGGCATAACGATAGGCTTTGCCACTTCAGAAACGCAGGGCTTTACCATATTTACAAGAAAATGGTGCAGCCCTGCGTTTCCCCCAGTGCTGGTGCTACACTTAATAGTGTAGCACCAATGCAGGCACCCTTGCACCATAGTGCAAGGGTGTGTGCAGGCAGGGGAAGATTCTTTCTGTACAGAAAGGTCCCCCTTCCTGCACATAAAAAATCCTGAAATGCTGTTTTGTCACTTCTATGTGTTTTGCTTAATGCAGCACACATTGAAGTTACAAAATGGATTTTTTTTTAAAGATTGTTTATGTGTAGGAAGGGTCACCTTTCTGAACATAAACAATCCAAGGCGTTTTGCTTTTTCCATGTGTGCTGTACAAGGCAAGCCACATGGAAAAAGCAAAAACGAGGAGAAATAAATGATTTCTCCTCGTTTTGCCAAGTTAAGACCTGGCTGTCCCCGGTCTTAATTTTGGTGCTGTCTCCTATTTATGCTGCAAA
The DNA here is from genome assembly GCF_964261635.1 of Lissotriton helveticus. NCBI lineage: Eukaryota > Metazoa > Chordata > Amphibia > Caudata > Salamandridae > Lissotriton > Lissotriton helveticus. Next base: position 844,913,887 of record NC_136063.1, on the reverse strand, counting down.
TAGGGGGCAGTGCCAAAATCAATGGGTGTTGCGGTGGAACCCCCACTGCAACACCCACTGCCCACCCCTTTCACGCTAAGCATTGCGTGACAGGGGGCCTTATTTAAAAGGCAACATTAAGCCATGTTATGTGGCTTAACGCTGCCTTGTAAAGAAGGCAAAGCCTATATCGCCACGGTAACGTCGCAAAAAGTGTGCACATGTGTTTATTTTTTGGGAATTACTGTAAATTCTTTTATTGTATAGTTAATAAAAAACATTACAAAAAGTTAAAATACAATAATATTTAGAAAAACTGGTCAAAGAATATATACATTAAAAAATAAAATTAAAAAAAAGAAAAGTAAGAGAAAGAAAAAGAAACCTAGGGTAAAAATGTCCTTAGAACTTAAAATGGCAGGGACAAATACAGTCGGAACAGTCACACTTTTAGATCATTTAGTCGTTTGGATTTTTCAGTAGTTCCTCTTTTTTTTTTAATGTTTGAAATTTAAATTATACAAATTGCTTGGGGGTCCCCGGCTTCCAGTGGTGACTCAATGGGGGTCCTCAGGAGTCAAAAGTTTGGGAACCACTGTGCTAGAGGGTAGCTAAAGTGTCTCTAGAGTAGCTAAAAATAGAAATTTGGTTCTCTAAGAATAGTTTTACTTTAAGCAGAAGATAAGTGTCCCAAAAAATCGTAAATATTTTTGGAAATGGATGGGGGAAAAAAAAATGTCTCGCTCTCTGTAAAAACTGGTGAGAAAATTTCTTATTGCTTAATTTTCAAAGTTGAAGGCCAAATACAGGGTGTATGGAACACCGTGTGCTAGTTTGTTCAAAGTCATTCTTTCTGCTCTGGTGAAAACATCATATTGTTGAGACTTTCGAAAAAACTGTCAACTGCTTCTTGTGAAAGTTCCACTAACTCGGGTAAATTTTGTAACATGCATTCATGAGCATGATTGCCTTCATTGATGTTTCGATCAGCATAGCTGACAGAAGGTTGTACCTGATCGATGCTGCTTTCATCTTGTACTTCACAACTCTTCAATCGTAGTGGTGAAGTCTCCACGAATGCCGTCATCAGGATTGGTAGCCGCTGGGGACAGCACAATGCATGAGCCGTTACCGGACCCAACAAAGTCTCTGCGTCCATTGGCACATCCGATTGTAGTGTCAGACAGGTGTCCAACACGCATTCCTCGCCGCATAGCAAGCACCTTAATACAGGCATAACACAACTTTGCCACATCGGTCTGAATGAAAGAAACCAAGTCATGTTCAAATCTCGTAGCCGTGCTAGTCCAAGGACTTTAGCGGTCCCGGTAGCCAATAGCTCGGATTGTTTCTTCCATTATCGCTGGTGTCTTGTCTGTGACGTGGTTTGCCATAGCGAAGTAACAGGATCAAAAATAGGATGCCTGCCACTAGTCCCAAAAGGAGAGGAAGTCCGCCAAAGATGGAATGGACAAATTCAGGAAAAATACCCAGGATGGCTTTGAATGGGGTTAAAGCTCATGAAAACACTGTCTTAAATACACTCGCGATTCCGCTTGTATCAGAAATATTTAAGATTTCGCTCAGTATTTCTACGAAATGTATGGGGGAATTGGTTGATAACAGTGAATGAATCTCAGCCGTTGTTCTTGCAACTTGGAGATCATATGTTTCTTTTGATGATGATAACATGGTTG